>NC_083768.1:20556974-21225376 GCF_963514075.1 Conger conger
AGGCCCACTTCATTCATGAGGTGGCATCTTGATGTGGTAGATCTTCACCTGGGAAACCTCAGTTTTCTGAGGAAACGCCTCTCTGAACTGCACTCTAACAGCCATGCTGCTCAGTTGAAGTTGAGCTGAAATTCTGTAGGCATCTCAGAGCCATTTTACGTCATCAGCAGTACCTCATGGTGGTGTGAGAAATTTGAGCAGCACTGGCCCATCCATAGCTAACTGCTTAGTTATTAAATGTGTGAAACGCAAGTCGCCTTAGGCAAGGGTGTCCGATATAAAATCTCTTGACCTGACTCTGGCATTGGGTAGTCGGTGTGATCGCACATAATCTCCAGTACCATCGTAACCTCAGATCTCTTCGGGGTAGAAACGGGAACAAGGTTATATCAGCACACAACATGTAACAGTAGCGCAAAGAAGCATTTATGACTTGAGAAAGCCAAGACCAATCGCTGAGGAAGTCATGGGAAGCCGGACGCTGCAAACATCCGACTGAAAGCCCGACCGTTCAACCAGCTTCCAGTCAAGGATGTTTACAGCACCACCAGGCTGCCAAATGTGGGTACAGCACCAGCTACGCAGTGAAGCTCATTCCCATTCAGTAGCTCCTCCAATGGGGGGGATCTCCAAGCTGAAAATCCAAAGAATCACACTGCCCTGTTCTCAAAGTAAAGGGGGGGTTGTAGCGTTTTAATGTTCCAGTTTCACCCACCTGTCTCTTGGGGGGTTTCAGCTCATCCCGAGGGACGATGTCAATCAGGAAATCGAACTGATCGAACTTTGTGATCGCCATGGCGATGTCGTTCCTCTGAAAAACAGAAACGCAGTTACGTGTAACGATGAGGGCTTGCCAAATTTACACTGGCTGCTGGCAGGGATCATCAAATCACGGTCGTAAAGGGCTAAGAACCACTGGTTTTTTTACCTGGGAGTCAGGTGGGAAGACAGTCGGGCCAATAAGTAGCACTAATTGTCCAGTTAATTACCCGGGAGAAAAGGAAAACAGGACTTCTGGGGTCTGTGTGTGTCTGTTGATGAACCCTGGTCTAGGTTGTCCAGGTGGGGTGTGCAGACTGCGGTGGTCTCAGAAAGGCAGGTCATCAGAGCGGAATACGTGGGGCTGTAATGGCTCGGCACTTACGACTCCTGAGCTGGCCTTTTGTCATCGCGACAGTGTGTCACAGATACGCATGCATGAGTAATGACGGAACCTCAGCCATTCTGAAACCGGAGGACCTGACTAATATGAAAACCAAGGGCGAGGGATAGTGCTCCACTTCCTGCCAAGACAGTAAAACCACCGCCCAACGGACAACCCAAACCCAACAGCGTGGGTCAGCTGTAAAAGCCGTCAAGGTCTGCGTGGTTCCCCAGGACATGGTTGCTGATCCCACCCCTCACCCCCAGCCCCCATTGTCACCCCCGCAGATGGCTATTTTTAGCCACCGTGATTAATATTTGGCAACCTAGGGTCATGTCCACAGCTGTTCTATTAATGAGTGTTGTCGTGACAACTCCGGTCGCCGTGGTGCGTGCACAATGGGGCTCGAGCCGAAAGCCCTAGCGCAGACCCTTTCGCTCGACGCACACGGACAAACAAAAACCCATAATCTACGGCTATTTTTATTCACAGCCGCGAATCTGCATTTATAAAAACATTCGGGGGGCAAGACAACCGCCCCATCGTTCACACTTAATGAGAGATGGTAGTGCTCAGAGCTCAGACCAACACTGGCTTTTAGAGACCACATTACATGTGATTGCCAGCGTAGGGGAGGAAAAAAAAAAAAAGAACAACAGAAAATGTGTAATATTTTTGTTTAAGGGCTACTTCTTAAATTTCACTCCTACAAATTTTTTAAAAGGTTGCAGGCACCGGTCGCGACCTGAAATGTGAAAGTAGTCAAAATCCCTGGAGAATATTTAGCTTTCAGTGGTCTGGCGTCTTCTGTCCTATAAGACCAGCATTCCGATAGCAGCCTTTCTTAAAGCACCTTCATAAAGACCCCAAAATAAGAAATGTAACCTTGGACCACAAACACGTAAAGACATTCCCCAGCCTAAAAATAAATAAATAATAATAATAATAAATATCAAGAAATAAAAATTTCAGATATAATGTATGTATGCATGTAAATACGTCAATATGTAAACATGTACTTGGGCGTCCTTTTAATGACTGAGTGGCCAGTGGTCTCTGTTCGCCTGGATTACCTGAGACTGGAGGAAATAAATAAATAAAGAGCTGTGGGCTCCATGTTATTCAGCGAGGCTCCAGGAGAACCGCAGACAAAATGGCATTAAGGAAAGTGGGTCACGGCGCAGTGCTCTCAGACTGGGCCGCGGAACGCGCCCCAGGGGTTGATGGGAGCTGTAGTTCTGGGCGGCGGCCTACCTGCAGCGTGCGGCGCTTGTTGTCCTCGGTGTGGATCCAGGCCCGCAGGGTGAGCTCTGTGATGAAGATCTGAGCCGCTTTGGCAAACAGGACCGGAGCCTCAGCGCTGATCATCTGCAGGGAGAGACGCGCAGGTAAAGGCCCGGCACATTACACTACATGTTATTTAGCTGACTTACATTTGATTAGACTACGCAGGGGACAATCGCCCATGGAGCAATGTGGGGTTAAGGGCCTTGCTCAAGGGCCAAACAGCTGTGCGGATCTTATTGTGACTACACCAGGCATTGAACCACCAACCTTGTGGGTCCCAGTCATGCACCATAAAAGGCTACCGCACGCGCGCGCGCGCGCGCACGCACACACGCGCACACGCGCACACGCACACACGCACACACGCACACACGCACACACGCACACACACGCACACACACGCACACACACGCACACACACGCACACACACGCACACACACGCACACACACGCACACACGCACAGACGCACACACACGCACAGACGCACACACACGCACAGACGCACAGACGCACACACACACACGCACACACGCACGCACACACACGCGGTCTTGGAGATGCCCCTCAGGCCGTAGGTCTCCTGAGCTCTTAATTGCCTTGGCTGAGTGGGCCAGTTCACCCCTCTGGCGTAAGCTGCTGGTTATTTCAGGACCTGGAGCCACAGCACCGGCTCGCTGACTCTCTTGCACACAGTCGGCTTTGCACTGACCATGGTGATAATGCTGAACCCTCCTCCCCTCTCTCTCCCTCCATTTCTCTCTGCCCTCACCTTCACGTCCTCGTCCAACTTCATGATCTTCTTGATGCGAGCGAGCGGCAACTCCTGCACACGGAAATCCTTCTGAAACAGAGTGGAGTGAGCTTAACGCGTGCACCACACATCCCCTCATATGCACACACCCCTGTAAACACCCACAAAATGTACACATGCTAGTACAGCCACACACGACACGACCTTGCACACCACCACATCCATAAATATACACACATTCCGTACCAGTAGTCCCGCATGCACACACACACACACACACACACACACACACACACACACACACACACACTGTTACTGTATCAATCACAATCAGTCACGCACTCTGGAAACAAAGGTGAACTCTGCTTAGGGCAGTTCACAGTTCGTACCCATCCTTATCAATCAACCTGACTGACTTCACCAAAGCGTGACCCCTCTCTCCCAGTGCAGCCCTGCTGCAAGGCTAATCTCACAGGCCCCATTCCAGCTCTTCAGCACTGTCTCTCAGGTTGAAATACTGCAAAGCACTGTGGGACTGCAGGGCTGTCCGTATTAAAGGCGGTGTTGTTTATTTGAGGTAGCTGCATGCGAGCTCTCTCAGGAGATGCAGTACAGGCTGTTCTAATGACTTCAGAGGAGCCGGCGTGCTGAGTTCATCTTTTCAAAGCAGGACCTTCACTGATCCCGCAGCCTGCAGTGCGCGTACCTCTGTGCGTGCGTGCGTGTGTATGTATGCGCGCGTATTGTGTATGTGTGTGTGTGTATGTTGTGTGTATGAGTGTGTGTGTTCAGTATGAATGGGTGTATGTGTGTGTGTGTGTGTGTGCCATGTGCATGTGCTGTGAGGAGCAAGACAAACAGGTTACAGTGTGAAAGAAGAGAGGAGAAAACGAAAAGGAAAGAGAAAACCTTGTGAGGGAGAAGACAAACTGAAAGAGTGGAGGAGCAGAGAAGAGAGGGAGGAAAGAAAGAAAGAGAAATGGCTGAGAGGACAGCTAGCGCAGGCAGGCGCGCACCATGGTGAGGTTGCGGATCTCCTCCATCACGCGGGGCCAGAAGGACTGGAGGCTCTGCTGGGCGTCGCTGCCACCGGCCCCGAACGAGTTGTCTGCCGACATGCTGACTCCTGCAAGAAGAAGAGAGGGAGAGAGGGTAAGAGAAGAGGGAATGAACACACCGACACAGACAGACAGACTAACACAGAGTCGCTAACGCGAGCTCACCGGTGAACCCTGCTGGTGTCAGCGGTACTGGCCCAGTTACAGGCCATCCTGCTCCAGTCCTTCTGCCGGAGATACGCAGTGAGCCTACGCAGGGGAGCGAAGCGTCGCTGCTGAACACAGCAAACAGCGAGAAGCTGAGCGGAGCACCACCGAGCCGCACTCTTCATCGGGGGAAATCTCACCGTTAAGCTTCGGGCGCCTCTGTCAGACCAAGCCAGCATTTGGGTCCAAAAACCACAAACGCAAAGGCGCTACAGCCCTGGGTGTGGCGGACGCCACACGAGAGAAACATAGTGCTGTACCAGCAGAGCATGCGTAGAGCTCTGCAGTAGAACAGGAGCGTCAAAGACGGAAAAGTTTTTAAAAATTATAATTTCGGCCTCTCTGAACAGGCACAGCCATGCGGTATACAGGGCACAACCGTGGCACAACCTCGGCCCCGGGAGAGGAAAGCTGAAGGCTGCCCACACCATGGTGTGGAGGGTGTGAACAGAGGCCTCGGTCTTGTAAAGGTGGAAGAGGGGTCTCACAGGTGTAACAAACATCAACAAAAGACATTACATGCGCCTCTCCACTCTTCAATTCAAGTAGGTCCGATACCCATTCACTCCAATGTATCAATGTACACACTCGCACGTACACACCAGAAACACACACAGCAGAAATCCTAGAAGTACAAGCAGCACGGTTACTATGGCATGACAGGAATTCCGCTTGGAGTACTCGCCTGCCTGCCTGTACATGTCCTGCTGGAGAGCCAGCATAACTCTCACTTCATCTCCGAGAAAGACGGGGAAAGGGGGAGAGACGCACAGATGGGAGGTGGGGGAGGTGAGAAGACAGCCAGGGAGAGGGTGAGGGAGGAAAAAGAGGAGGGCACAGGGAGGAGTGCGGGAGTCCGGGGGAGAGAGGGAGAGAGAGAGAGAGAGAGAGAGAGAGAGAGAGAGAGAGAGAGAGACGGAGAAGAGAAGACGTGGAAACTGTTCCAGGCCTTGGAAAAGCTCCCGGCCCCCTTTCATGGGAAGAGAGCGAGCTCCACAAAATAACAGCGCAGCGCCTCACTGCCTGCCATTACGTAAAACCAGTAAAACACTGCAAGTGCAACACACCCACTACTTAAGCCACTGTTTATTTTACGGCATTTCACATAATGGCGCCCTTGTTTTGTGTAAACACGGCTAAGTGTAATAATCGTTTTTATTGCATTTCCTAAATTACGCTGCCGGTGTTTATCCGGCTGTGTTTGGTCTGGTCAGCATTCGGATAGGCCGTTCCAATAAAGCAGTACGAGTGGGAAAAGTCGAAGGGGGCGGGGAAACCTGGAGAGAGGGACGTGTGCACAGTGATGACGGAGGGAGAAAGAGAGAAGGGGCACGGGAGGGAGGAGAGGAGGAGAGAGGGGAGAGGGGAGGGGCCACAGGCTGATGTGTGGATTTGCTGCTGTGTATCTGTGATCTGTTCAATGGCTACAACAGAGATGTGTGAGAGAGAGAGAGAGAGAGAGAGAGACAGAGAGAGAGACAGTGTGAGAGAGAGGGAGGGAGGGAGAAAGAGAGAAAGAGAGAGCGCGCATGAGTGTGTGTGCACAGATCAGCAATGTGGGTCAAATAGGAGAGGGAAAGCAAGGGCCAACTGTACTAAAGGAGAGGAAGAGAGAGAAAGAGGGAGAGGGCAAGAGAGGGAGAAAGAGGATTATAAAAGAGGAGGCTAATGCAGAGTACAGGCAGATTTTTTTGTACTAGCTGCAATACTGTTGGCTTCAATCACTCCTTCAGAATGTAGCTAAATAAACAAACTAAAAGCAGGAATAATTTCTTCCTGTAATAGCGCATAAAAAGAAATCAATCAAAACTGGCGAATCGATATCGGCGAGGCTCAGAAACCCGAGCGCAGCCACTGCTGTGAATTACCATCCAATTGGATTTAGGAGCCGACTGCAGACTGCAGCTCAGTGCTGACCGTCACAGAGGGTAACCGGAGTGTACGAGACTGGGAGTCACACTCCTTTGTGTGTGTGTGTGTGTGTGTGTGTGGTGTGTATGTATGTGTGTGTGTGTGTATATGTGCGCGCGCGCGAATGTATGTGAGCTTGTGCATGTGAGCGTATGTTGAATATGTGTGTGAGCATATGCGATTGTGTGTCTGTTTGTGTGCTCCTTCTGGAGAGAAGAGGCCTGATAATAAGCTGATTCGCTGAACACCATTAAAAGAAAACTATCTGGCTAATTACCACGGCGACATCAGGATTACCATCACAACCACAGGAAATGGAGAAGCAAATTAAACAAGCAAAAAACTAAATAAAGTGAATGAGTGAATGAATGCATGCATGAATGAAGGTAGTCTGATTATGTGTAAAGACACAGAAAGGTGAGGAAAATGTTGTTTTGTAAACACGAGCCCGGCACTCGAGCTCACCTCACCGCGACCTCCCTGACCTTCAAAACATTCTCACCGCATAAAAAAAAAAGAAAAAAAAAAAGGAAGAATCCACGATTGGCCAGAAGAAGCCAGGTTGCGGGTTCTCCTGGAACTTGGAATCATGTTTCTCTATGCATCCTACTGCGGAGGGAGAGACAGCGTTGCGGTCACGTTTCCTCCTCGGCCCCCGGTTGAGCATGAGAAGCCCAGTAATATCACCGCGGTCGGTGTTCGAGCACTCAGGTGTTTGGGGTATGGCGTTGCGGGTTTCTGCTCCGGGACGTTGCGGGAGCCTGGTTGGCGGCGACCGTTTGCCCTCGTTGGGAAGTGCAAGTCTAGCACCTCTGCCCTGAGCTCTGGAACTCGACACCTGAGACTGGCCATCTCCTGTTGGGTAGGGGTGGCATGGGCAAATGGAGGCCTTCACATGACACTTCAGAAAAGACAAGGTGCTGCTAGCATTGTATTAACCCAGGAAGACATCTGTTGCGAGCAGAGCACTTTGGTTCAACCTGCTGGTTGGCTAGCTACTGGGCTAGTTCTCAATGTGCAAGCGGTCACACCCCCTCAGGATCAGCCCCGGCGTGAAGACAGCCCAAATCGTACTGGGCCTCGAGGAAATGCCTGTTTTTGGCTTCATGAGAGTAACCCCAGAGCCAGGAGTGGGGAGTGCTGACACCCTATCAGTACTCCCAGAGTGCAGCATAAGGCCTTCCCAAACTAACAGTGTTGTGGGGAGGGAGGTGTAACTGAAAACCTGAAAGAGCTGGCAGCAGCGACAACCTGAGCCTGAGGCTGGGTTCAATCCGAGACGCCGAGGCCCTAAACTGACTACCTCCCCTCACTATCACTTTCAGCTGCTGGCTTTAGGAGCTCCCTCAAGTCATGCTTCTCAGCCTCTACCGCCTTCGCTTGTGTCGATCCCAAACGGACAAGCTATCACGTTAGCCTCGGGACGCATTGATAAAACGGTAGCGGCTAAACGAGGTGTGCCGGCAGCTATTTGGATCGGTTACTCTCCCGTCCTCTCCTTTTCTTCCCTTTCTCCCACCCTCCCTCCCTACATCCCATTTCCATTTGTCCTGGATGCTCCGCAGATAGTGAGAAAGAGTAATGGAGATCTTCATCTGATAAAAACCCTCAAGAGAGGAGAAAGACTGTGA
Source organism: Conger conger (assembly GCF_963514075.1). Lineage (NCBI taxonomy): Eukaryota > Metazoa > Chordata > Actinopteri > Anguilliformes > Congridae > Conger > Conger conger. The sequence goes on from NC_083768.1 coordinate 20,564,966, forward strand.
CAGAAGCGCAGGGAAAGTGTATGTGTGTGTGTGTGTGTGTGTGTGCACGTGTGTATGTGTGTGAGTGTATGTGTGTGTGTTGTGATTGCTTTCTCTGTACACACACATGCAATTGCTACTGCAATAGACTGTGAGGCCGTTTCAGCTAGTCTCATCGTGCTTGGGTGGTGCGAAAGTGCACTGCGTGGGGTATCAACAATGGATACGCTCTTGAGCCGAGATGCACAGCAACAGAACGTGTGATTTGGGGAGGAAAGTCGTTGGCCAAACGATTCTGAGGATTTCCCTGTGTACGACCACAACAAAGTATCTGTGCTCCTCAGCTGAGTACAACTTGCTAAAAGCCTGGCCTTCTCTTGAGCGAAAGGAGCTCCCTTTCCGCCACCATACGGATTCCGCCTCGAATGTAAACCTCCAAAGTTACAGAAAGAATAAGTTAAAAGCTAACAATCCAGGGTAGCTGGCCAATGGCAAAAGGGCATTCAAGGATGAAACACTTTGAGGAATGCCGATGTTGTCATAGCGGCTACAATACTGAGGGAAGGGCACCTTCATCAAAAAGAGCCGACACGTACATTATTATTGCCAAGGCCCTACAGACTATGGTAACACTAAGCACATACACCTGTGCATACATCCAGACAAAGCTTCCATCGAGGTGTCCTTTAAAGTGGACTCGCAGATGACGGAATTAAGCCAAGAACAAACAGAATGCGTTTCTGTGTGCTAGTTAATGATCTACTCAAGCAAAACAAAAACAAGGCCTAGCGCTCGCTAACATATTACAAATTAACCAATAAATAACTTCCTGGTCTAATGGGGCCCAAAGTCGAACCTGTGCTTATTTTAAAGGCAAAACGATCAGGTTATGGACCTCCCTACCTCCAGCTGGGGACTGGTTGGTCCCTATGACCGTGGCAAACTTTGCCCTTGGTTCTGGTTCCAACTAACCTAACTCCAGGAAGCAGGACTGATCTTCTCAAGGTCATTCAACAGAGATGGGGAAGGGGGGGGGGGGGGGGGGGGGGGGGGGGGGGGGGGGGGTAGTGGGTTGGTCAGTGAGCATGAGAGTGAATTGTATACCATTTATTCCAAATGCATTCCATTTTACCCTGAAATAGGCTAACTTTTGGGTATTTAAATAACATGCTGCATGTAAATACACGTTTGCTTCGGTAATAACCCCAGACTACTCGTGCCAGTATGTAGGCACATTTCAATTATGCTCTGGCAGAGAGAGTGAAAAGAAAGAGGAGGTTTTCCTGTAGCACTTTGGAACCCCAACACAGCGACCTCTCTCCGTCTCTCTCATAAACAAACACACACACACACACACACAGGCCGAGGAGAGCAGGGCAGCAATAACACTACGCTCCCTGCTCGCACCATCTCTCCATCTCGCTTTCCAAAACATGCAGAAACAAGAGAAGGACCTGTCCTCCCATCCTCTGCTCTCTCCCACACAGCGCGACCCATCGGCAGGGAGCGCCACGCTTGCATCGGCGTGACCTTCAAGTTACTCCACGCCACACCGTTTGTCGCCAGCCCCGAAGGTGCAGGGGGGCCGCGATGCAAAACAAAAACACCAGCCGAAAGGAGACACCTGCGATGCGGCTCAGGCCGTGTGGGATGCAGACGAATCCAGGTACAAACAGAGAGGGAGCGCTCCATGGTCCTTTCCTCAATCGCCTGTGTGTGTGCTGGCAAGTGTTGCGTTTGTAAGTGGTACGTGTGTGTGTGTGCGCGTGCGCCTGAGAATTGTGTATGTGTGTCCAGTGACTTTTTTTTTTTTTTCCATTGACCACGCAGTACAGTACCGAGGCTGAAATGATATTCAAATCTTATGCAGACGGGAGTTGTGCCCTGGGATTTGGCAGCGCGGACTCAAAGGCAGAGCTATTTTTAGGGCCTCTCTGCCCGGCGGGACTTCATATTGTCAGAGGCACCGATGGAAACTTTCAATTAAGAGCAAACTGGGAGACTGGGATCTGGGTGTCCCTGTCACAATCACCCTTCAGCACCCCCCCCATATGTCATGACTGGAGCCAACAGCCTCAGCAGACACAACAAAATACACCTAAACAAACAAACATAAACACAGTACTTGACCAAATGAGTCTCAAATCTGTCCACCCACAAACAAGGACCACACTCACAAACCAAACAAAGTTGCCGCTGTGCGCTTTTGGACTACTTGAGGTGGACGAAGGCCAAAAATTTTATTCGATGACCAAAAACATCAGAAATCAAATATAAAGAACCTTGGTCTGTAATGGACAAAACTATATGCAGAAATTGTGTGAAAGCCAGCAGGCATGTACAGTAGGAGTCAACTAGCAGTTATGTACACCAAAGGGAGTCAGAAGCAGCAGGTCAACCAGAAGTCATAAAGAGAAATGGAGTCTAAACCATGAGACCAGAAGTCGTACAGTAACATCCAAAACAACAGTCACATACACTAATGGAGTCATACTCTGGAGTGAAAAACAATGGCACACAGAAATGGAGTCAGGAGCAGCACAGTAGTTAGCGTCTCCAGACGAGCAGTAAAACTACCCTCAGGTAGTACGGAGTTCACAGAGCTCTTCTGCAACTTCTGCTGTCAGTCAACACACCCAGGGCTGAGGGCATTAATTATACACAGCAATCACATTCAATACACTCGGGGGAAAATTAAAACCTTTTTTCGCTGAAATCCGACCCCCCTCGACCCGGCGCACGCACGCAGACGTGCACAAACGCACTTTTCCTCCTGCAAACGTTTTCTACGTGTGTGACACTGCGTCGGGGCAGCGAGTGAAGGACACTGCCGCCGGCCTCGATCAGCGGTGGGATTTTCTGCTTGGCGCGAGAGCAGAAGACAAGTAGCTTGTTTCCGGAAGACCGAAAAGGCTTTGCCCGTTTCCAACGTCCGAGAGAAAAAGTACAAAGATTGAGAAAAGACTAAGTCAACTTGGAACAGGCATAAATAGACAGGAATCTCCAGTGTCTCTCTGTCTTTCTCACTCTCTCACTCTCTCTCTCTCTCCCTCCCTCTCCCTCTCTCCTTCTCTCTCACGCTCTGCTTTGTGAGGAGTCACTTACCCTGTGCCCTTCATGCTGTGCTGTAGGCTGGGAGAACCGAGGCGGTACGGATCTCCTTGAGAAGCGGGAGAAAAATAGAGGGAGAGAGGGAGAGAAACAGAGTCCCTTCCTCTTCTTTTTTCTCCAGGCCTCGGTCCCAGGAGTAGACAAAAGGCGGTGTGGAGCAGCAGGTCCACTGGCTTGAAAAAGCTTGCAACCGAAGCGAACATTCACCCCCCTCTTCCTCCTACTCCTCCCCCCTCCACTACCCCGTCTCCTCCGGCTCTCCCACCCCCACCCCCCTCCCCCTCCAAACGCACACCCCTTCCCTAAACACACACCCCTCTCCCGTTTCTCCTCTGCCCAACTCTCCCAGACCCGGCGAAGCAGCACGCCCCTCTTCCCACAGACGAGCGCCGCCCCCCTCCCTCCCCCCGCGTTTGTCTTTCAGCTGACCCCTGCCTCGACGCACGGGGACAAGGGAAAAACAAGGGAGCGGGTGAAAGCTCCGGCAGCGCAGAGTCCCAGACAAAAATCTCCTGCCGTCTTTCCCTTTAACACTCAAAAGTAATCAATCTAGCCTGCTACACGATACCAGCTCCCCGCCTCCCTCATACTGCCTCCACCCCTCCCCCCTCCCCCCTCCTCTGCCGGCCGGCCTATGGGAGCGACGAGCCGTCCCCTCCTAATGGCTGCTCGTCCTGTCCGTCAGCCTGCGCCGCTTCACCCCCCCCCCCCGTCCCCCTTTGTCTCCACCCAACCCCCTTTCACCGAAAGCAAACTTCCTGTTTTAAGTTACCTTGAGCTGCAGGATAGGGGTCAGGGAAAGAGAGGAAGAAAAGAGAGAAAGGAGAAGAAGACAAAAGAAGAGAAAGTATTAGAAAAGCATGCCGGGAGGGTGAAAACTTCCTCAGTCTGCCGGACGCCTCCCTCTCTCTCTCTCACCGTTCGCTCCCTTTTTTCCATGGTGAGATGGAAAGGAAGAAGAAAAAAAAGGCAACTGTTCCCTGCTTATTTACAATGTCAAAGTAAATGTCTTTCCCAGGCCCGCCCCTATGTGCTTCTGACTGGCTGGCAGATATGTGACGCAGAGAGCCCTGCTCCCAGTGATTGGCTGACAGGACTGTCACCCTGCTGCCGCATGTTCCAGCCGCATGATTTAAAGTGCAAAGGCGACGGAGTCAAAGCTCGTCCTCACACAGGCACAGAAACACACGCATGTACGGTTGGATCGGTTTCTGTTGAAACCAATTTGAATTGAACTTTTGGACACACACACACACACACACACACACACACACACACACACACACACACACACACACACACACACACACACACACACACACACACACACACACACACACACACACACACACACACACACACACACACACACACACACACACACACACCACTTATAATAATCTGCCAGTAGCTTTTATCCTTGTTACATACCCTATGACCATGTGCATATTGTTTTTTGTTTTGTTTGTGCATTTCTGTAATTTTGTTTCTGGCACTTGTGATAAAGCTCAGACATGCATTTAAAATAAAATGTGGGCTTATTTATGACATTAACAAATTATTAGTCAATGTCCTTCAATAACCCTCAGCCCAGCAACACAGCATTGTGCTTAAAAACAATCTTGTATCTGTATAAGCATGCATCTCCATGCATTATTATTGCAGTACTGTGCATTTTGTTTTTCTTGATTGTTTTTATTTTTTTACATATAATAAGAAATTGTACAGTACATTGAGGGTAGTCATTCTAAATGCGCTTTATAAATAAATGTGACTGATTATCCATCACCGATTGCAAATTTACACCTGATGGTCCCTAAAAGTTTTTGGAAAATTAAACCAAAGTTCCTGTATTATTTAAGGATTACTGCTGTATAATCACCATGTAACAATGACTGGGGCTGACCACCAAAAAGCCTACTTTAACTAACCTGCTGAGCAATGCTAAATATTCAGCTCAGCTGCTAACTGCCATTAGACTGTATTATGCAGTGCCATTAATAATCACAGCTATTTTCTAGCCTAAATTCATGCACAGGAACAAAAAGGCTGAATTAATCTTGTGAAATATCATTAATATATTAAAGCAATTTTTTGCATTTTGCTTAGAAGAGGGAAAGCAGAAGGAGTTACAGAGAGAGATGGGATCACGGAACAGAAAGTGTCATGGTGGGAAATTGAAGCATTTTGGACAAGTCAACAGGAAGTCTCACTCCTCAGACAGCCCCCTCCCCCCTCCCAGCACCCAACCAACATTTCCATATTTGCAGTGTAGACCCCAGCGCGCAGATTAATTTGTTATGGAGCAAACAAGGTTACTTGCCTGAATTCTTCCAAACACCGTATATCTAGCCTATTTTCAACTGTACTGCTGCTTTAATTGACTGGGCTTAGAGGAAACCTGAGAAAATCCATGGCATCTGGGGTCGGCCAACATACCATCAGCCTGGATGGATTTGGGAAGTGGAAGACCAGCCCTCGAGCTGAGGTGGGTCAGGGGAAACACGGGTAATGGTTGTCTTTTCTGGAGCGACAGAGTCCCAGCACAGGCGCCAACTGTTCATAAACACGTTTCAGAAAAATGTCCAATAACAGTAACCCAATGTCGGTGGGTGAATGGGGAGGCACCTGCAGTTACCAGGGGGTGAAGCAGTGCCAGACGGCATAAAGGGTTATATGAAAGTATTTTTAAAAAACATTCCCTTTAAAGAGCAGATTCAGAAGTCCATGATGACCTACTACTGAAGTTCTCCAGCTACTGATCAGCTGTGGTAAAGCGGACCCTATTCACTTTGCTTCTACTAATAATCATCTTGAAGACAGACGAGGTTTAGCAAATCCAGGAGACTGCACTTTTTTGCTGCCATAACCAATTGCAGTGCAGTGTAGAAGATTAATGATTTCAGCTTAACGGTATGAAATCGGACTACTTATTTTGTTGGTGTTATTAATGTGTAGCGTGAATACTCCAGCTTGGCTTTGCTGTCCTTATTGATACTTTGTGGAGCACACAAAGCTGTAACTCGTGCCAATGTAACCCAATGAACCGAAAAAGAAGGAGTGGAAGAATTAGAAAGTAGCCAACAAAGAGATGGGCAGATAAGTTGCTTTCAGATGGAATGACCTGAGGCTAAGTCCCCATATTGCTGTAGAGGAAAAAAAAGCAGCAACCTACTCCAGTACTGCATTACTGACCAGGAGGAGAGGAGGAACGAGGGAGAGAGGTAACCCTCATAATGTGCAGTTCAGGGGGTATCACATGGTGGATTTTCATGAAAGTGTTACTTTGAGGCACCTTCAGTCACACAGTCCACGGTGGTTCTTCCATTTCATAAAATCAGCATGCAAACATCATGAAAACTCATCACTCTCATCCAGCTAGCTGAAAATTCAAAGCCGAAAAAGTCCATTACATTTTGCTACCAAGCCAGGCGGATGACCGACGGACCGCTCCGGTCAGTGGGACTGGGATGTCGCCAGATTCAGAACTGAAAGGGAGACGTCGAGAGCACGAGGGACGAAGAAACAAACACTCTCTTTTTTGGAAAAAGTGCAGTGGCGCAGGTAGGGAGCCGTTAATCATTAGAGAAGCTCAGCGACCGGAGACCGTGTGCCAGCAACCTGGGTGTCATGGCCGCCTCTTTCTCTCCCTCCCTCTTCTCGCTCTCCCTACCCCATGCTGCCCAGAACACCTATGACGACAACTGACAAGGTCACCGTGGAAACGCCCACCTTTATGTGACTTTCACTGCCAGCAAACATACAGTACACACAGACAGACACACTGTACTTTCATGAGAGGCACACATACACAAAATCATGTATGCGGACGCACGAACACCCGTGCACACTCACGCTTCAATGTCGTCCTTTTCAAGAACAGATAGTTCCCAACATTTTAATGAGTAAAAAAAATAGGTTTATGTCACACAATCCAGAACAATCTTGCATGACAAAGGTACACAGTTACTGTTGTGCTGTAACCCCAAATGGCACCGCTGGTACTGTATATGAGCAACACAGTCCATTCCAGGAATTAAAACTGATAGCATTGCACTGCAATTCACAAGACAAATCATGACACAAGCAATTGCCTGCAGTGGAAATCCATTACATAGGTACATTTCAACAAATTAATCTTGTTGACAAAATATGGTCTCACTCCAAAAAGCTAAAAAAAATGTTCTGCTCTTTACATCAGCATAGCTTTCCGTGTCCTTGAAGCACCGGGAATACCAGCCCTAACCTCCACACAAGACATGGGAATTTGTTCAGGTGAATCAGTCAACACCCAATCACACTGATAGAGGGTAGATGAGGTTAGCTCTGCAGTATTCCGAGATAGGGGAGCTTTTGTCCGTGCTGTAGCAGCAGTAAGACAATTTCCATAACTCCATTTTGCTAACTAGTTACATTTGTGCATCTGTGCATCTGTGAGTGTGTGTGAGTGTGTGTGAGTGTGAGCGTGTGTGAGTGTGTGTGTGTGAGTGTGTGTGAGTGTGTGTGTGAGTGTGTGTGTGTGCGCATTAGCCCAAAAGTTCAATTCAAATTGGTTTCAACAGAAATTTAATACCCTTAACAATCACATACATTCGCTTATGATAATGAATACTGGTTTATTTTTCTCCCAACAACATAAGACCTGGAATCTCCAAGACTGGCTACATTACCCTCGTTCTGAAATCAACAAACCTACACATAACCAAAACCTAGCTTTAAAAACTAGATTTTTTACAACCACAGACCTTTGGAGACAGCTGGTTAAAACGTAGTTTGAGTGTTATTGCAAGACACAGCTCCAGATGAAATTAAGTGCGCCAAGAGCATGCGACTGGCACCTCAGCAGGGTGAGATGGAAGTCCTAGCGCCTTGCAAACCTTACTAAGCCCTGCAAATGATATGCCAAATTTCCCAGGCCATTTCACTCATATAAAGCAGATTAATGAAACAAAGGAACACTTTAATTCATAACCAATTTACAATGCATCATGGGAACATCAACTCAATTCAGTTACCAGTCTAACAAAATGTGTCATCAATTAGGCATTTTCACCGTAACATCATCTCACCTATTTTCCTTTGTCCTCACCTTTGAAGATTGAATGAGAAGGCCTTTTGGATTCGCCTACTGCATTGGCTTTAATGGCAATTGCTAACGGTGGATACAGGGCGCCACACTAACATTGTTCCAAGGTGCACAGCTGCTCCTAATTTGATCTAGGAGCACACTAATGCGTTCAAATTAGTACTGTGCTCCTAAGTTATTTTTCCAGTTAGCACATATCAAATGTCAAGAGTAAAGCTCCTAAAAGGGGAGCACTGTAATGCTGTGGGATGTATTTTTTTGTCATCGGTCAGCACAGACCGCTTTTGATGTATTCAGGCCTCTTGGTTTTAATATTTCTGTTTTTGTTTACGGACTGAACTAATTTAACTTCCATCATATTTGCATTTTTACTTGATGTGCTTGGCCTTCGATTATTAGTGGGAAAAAATAAGGCTCTGGAAATGTGGATGATATCCACTTGACATACTGGTAATTATTTGAATTGAGCACTGCGGCCAGCCTGGTTGGATCTACTGTAAAATGGCAGTGTCTTTTAGAGCCGTTTTATTGTAGGCTACACATTGTTCCATCATCATTTCACTTGTAATTCTCAAATACCTTGTGACTATGTCCAGTGGTTGTTACAGGCACCGATTATTGGTGTAAAACTACAGCAAAGCACCTCAATTTATATTCCATTTATAATTCAGCCATTTATAGCAGTCGTTCTTTTCCAGAGAGAATTACACAGATTACATTATTTTACATACAATCAAATGAACTATACAGCTGGATATTTATGATAATAAGGCAATGTAAATTCAATCCTGGTTAAGTATGTTGCTTGAGTCTTAAGGGTACAATGGCAGTACTCCAACTGAAAATTGAACCTACAGCTTCAGAGATACTAGCCCAGTTCCTCAACCACTACGCTGCATCGCCATCTCATATGTTCATCGAATACAGACCATAGGATGCTCAAATTGAACTGGCCTGAATATTCTATATAATTTATATACCATTATTTACCATTACACCAGTTGTTCAGCAATCACTAAAATGAACTTGCTTAACTGAGCTTAAGCTTTACTAGTCAGCCCAATTTAAGGACAAATGTTAACAAAATACAGATCAGAGGTAGGTCTGGCCAAAAGTTTTCTGAGAGAAATCTGTACTTTTAGTTTGTGTTTTTTGGTGTAGCATGGAAATTCAACAGTACAAACACTCAGAGCTAAACATGTGTTCAATAACTAGGATTTTGGAGTCCAGCAGTGAAACAGACACTTGCAGTGCTCGGTGATCGAGCTGGAAAGGAACTTCCCCTTTAAATAACCATTTATTTAATGGTTAATGGGGGGGGCTGAGGGCTGCCCCAGCTCACAATCACTCAGGTGAGGCCACTCTAGGGAGTATACCTCCATGAAGGGGGATATCTGAATAACAGAACAGAAATGTCTACGATCTCTGAACAGCATTCCAAAGAGGTGCCAGTGTTCTAGGTGTTAGGACTACTAATAATACCAGATAACATCATGTTACTTCCCGTGTCACAAATCGCAATAGACAGTTTGATCGCATCTGGTTAAGCTTCCAAATCATACACATTTTCATTCTGCTATGCAACCATGACACATCACATTTGTGTTTATTAGCCAATAGCTACGTGTCTAATAAGTGCTAAATTGGATGAGATTTTCAGCGTTATGTTCCATGATACTCCTGGTCCCACGTTACAGTGCAACTCTACATAATGTAGACAGCTAACAATTACCTAGGTGGAAAGCGTTCTGTGCATTTAACTTTAGCATTATTTCACTGTTAAAATGTTGTCCTAACTGGCTATAAAACGGTAGCTATATGTTTAACTGGCTATGGACAAGAACAATTAGGTTTTGCCTACAATTACGGGTTAGCTACTATCTAGTTAGAATAATCCTTGATCAGTTTGCGAGCAAGCCAATACATCTTAATTAACCGTTCCTGAGGATATGATAGATTGCTGTCTCAAAGTTCGCATACTTGGATAATGAATAAGTAGGTTTTTACAAAAATCCGTAATATCTCGTATAACATTAGGTTGCTTGCTAACGTTAGCTACATATTGGCAACCCCATTTACGGCTCGGTAGCTGTAAAACTAGCTTCTGCCACACAAGAAAACCCTTTTTACGGTCTCCGATTTTATAGGTAGTTAGATTAGCAGCTGGCCTATATTGACCATACTGCAATGTCTCGAATGAAATACTAGCTAACTTTAACTAACGTTAGACAATGCATGACCTCAGGAGTTTGTAGTTTGTTAGCTAGCTTACTGCAGAAATTACATAGCTAGCGAGTGTAGCTATTGTAACGTCATTACTTCAATGGAAAAAGGCGCCGGAGACATGGAAAGCAGATGGAGAGCTATTTCAGACGAGCCATATTATCAGAAAAAAAACGATAAAACGACACGCAGAGTGATAATCAAAAGGAAGTTTCCCTAAAAACATTTGCAAAAACTGTGGAAAGGCGCTCTAACCAATAAAGACTTAGTTTGGATCTGTCCTTCAGACCAATCAAACCTCGGACCAGATTCCACCAATCAAGGTTTCAATAGTTCACATCGTTCTGTAACTGACGCCATTCGGGCTCGGCCACATGACCAATGGCTAAACATACACCACTTTATGATGAGCCAATATGGCGGATTTAGCGTTCCAGTTTCACGACTGCCTCTATTCCGTGATGCTGGCCACCAATAAGCGCTTCAGAGAGCGGGGAGGGAAATGGCGCCTATGTTCATCTTCCAAAACAATCGTCAATTGGACGAAAATGTATCACTAATTGAAACGGGGCAATGATCTCATATTTACGACAGCACACCGTTTTAACAGATAAACAGTAACCAACAATATAGCGTATATTAACACTCACCGGTTCTGAATTACGGTTTCGCAGTGAAGTCCAGCTCACCCTATTATTTATTTTATTTAAACAGCGACGGGAAACAAGATGGCTGCCCTTTGACAACTTCTTCTCAGAGCGGAAGCAGTGTTGCGTTAACGTGGTGACGCGTACATTAAAGAAGATGGCCGCGAACCCCGCTGTAGTAGTTTTTAAGGTGATACCCGTGCATTATGCTCGATATGAAAGATCGTACAAACCTTGCTTTTTTTGTTTCAATCCACTGTACTCGAAATGAGGTGTTATTGAAAAATCATAAGCGAATTGTGGCTATGGCATTTCATCTTTCAAACGAGGACTAGCGATTGATTGAAGTAAAGACATCAACCGCTAGATGGCAGTAAAGGTAATGAGATTTTTGGTCCAGAAATAGTTCGGGATGGTTTATTCCCTCGTCCCATTACAGTAGGTAAAGTTTTAATAACTGTGTTTGTGAAGTGTACTTTCAAAATAAATGACCGTTGCCATAGTCCCTATGAAGAAAATTAAAATGTGATGTTGATTTGAAAAGCGATGTATGCCTGACTTCAGTGATCACCCTGAGCCACAGCCATTATCTCACCTCTGTGGAGGAATGACCTTGGGAAAGCCGTCTCTATTACATGCTCTACAACCTATCTATCCTACTGCACAATAATACATGTTATTTCAGATACATTATTAAATAAGCTTTTTCAAAATCAAGATAGTCCCTCCCTTCCCAGTTCAAGCTCTCACTCAGTTACCACTTTGTTTGGTACAACTGTACTCCAGCTTGTTAATGCAAATATCTAATCAGTCAATCATGTGGCAGCAACATAAAAGCATGCAGACATGGTCTAGAGCAGGGGTCTCCAATCTTATCCTAAAAGGGCCGGCGTGGGTGCAGGTTTTTGTTTTAACCCAGCAGTAACACACCTGATTATACTAATGAACTAATCGTGGTCTTTAATCAAGACCTAGATGAGTAGAATCAGCTGTCTTAGTCCTGTGCTAAAACAACAACCTGCACACACACCGGCCCTTTCTGGATAAGATTGGAGACCCCTGGTCTAGAGGTTCAGTTTTTGTTCGGACCAAACATAAGAATGGGGAATAAATGTGATTTTATTTTGACCATTGGATGTTTGTTGGTGCCAGGGGGTTTGAGTATCTCAATTTGCTTATTTCCTGAGAAACGATATGTGTCTCTTAAACATATTATGCAAATAAAATAAAATAAAAGTTTCATCCCTGTTAGAGCAACTTGTTGAGGAAATTGACAACTGACAACTGAAATATTACAGTGCGGGAATACCAATAGGGAATGTACTTCCACACAGAAAATGTCTATCCTATCAGACTATCATTGTTGGTATGCTTGTTAATTGATGTTGTTCTTGTGTTTGTTTTTTTTTGTTTTTTTTTACGATGCAATGATTTCTGCAGAAGAGAGAGCCTACAATGAGTGAAGAAAAATCAGTTGTCTTAATGCGCCTCTTTTTTCATACAATGTTCAAAGCCCGTATTATTACCATTACTAACAGGCTCCTTAGATACTGAAATATTACTACTAATAAATACAGTCACAGTCAATTTGTTTAGCCACATAAATAAGATATACTATTGTATGACCATTGTTCAGTTCTAACTCATATCTAACAGAATGTTTGAAGAAACCTGGTCATACCACAGACTTGTAAGGTATGGTACAAATTGCCTTTTAATGTATTGTATGTACTAAAAGTTTCTCAAAAAGAGTAATTGCTACATAACAGACTTGCATCTTGACCAGGGGTTATGCTTAACAGTTAATATGCTTCAAACCACAAAATATCTGATAAGGTAGGCTACCACTTATCAGACAATGTAGCCATTCCCTCATTGTAAATAGGAGTTGTTTGTGATATTCAACATGATTATCAACATTAAATTAGGTTTTAGAAGCTAGGATGTCTGTTGCTAAATCAGCAAAGAAAGTTACCCAGCATCCAAGCTCTTGCAAATATTTAAGTACAAATATGTGCAGTCCATCATTTTCCCAGCTCGGCACTCCAACTCTGACCCTGTTCCCAAGAGCTGTGGTGAAAGAGAAAGCCTCCCTTTATCTCACCTGTGAGGCTGCAGCGGGGAGATAGCTCCCACCAGTCCCAACACTGACCTACAGCATCCTGAGGAACAACATTAGAGTGGCAAAGGCACTCAGTCTGAACCATACAGATGTAACCTGACTGAGCGCAGGGGCATCATCTGGGAATGAGTGAGGAGATACAGGTCAACAGGTCACAGTGGAAAATGAGCACTTAGCAGTCTGTGTTTCTCTCTCTCTCTCTCCTTCCCTCCTGAAATGCAATGTAGTAAACATGGCCAAACAATATAACAGATTAGCATTAGATTATACACATTGAAGATAGGACATTAAAAGTAAAACATGAACTAAAACATCCTTCTCTGTGACAGAAATAAACTTTCTCTGTGACTTTTCAATTATACAGTTGCTATAAACTATTGCCATTCTGTCTGACTTCTGTCCTTTTTCTTCCTGTCTCACTGTCTTTTTTCATCTTTCTCTTGTTTCTTTCCCTTTATCAGAGCTAGAGCCAATGGGATGTTGTGGCGTGGTATCACAAAATGTGTACAAATGCGTGTCCCATGAGAATTTATCTATGCTGAGTGTGATTGTGTTTTGTGTTGTCATATTTGAATTATATGAAGCATTTGGGAGGGATCTGTGCACTGTTCTGGTCGGAGAAGCCTTGCCAACAGGTTCCTTTGATGCTGTCTGTGCTCAAACCTGGCCAGAACACACATAGACTAATCGCTCTCTTGTTATGACAGTGATTATTTTTTGTTGACATACTGCTCTACAGAGGTACGGTAGTGTGCAGAAATGTGGGCACCCCTGGTCAAAAATGGTACAACGTGAAACGGTAAACATGACACATTTCTTCACATTTGAAAGCAATATATATATATATTTTTTGCAATTTTTAATGTTTCAAAATAATAAAAAAAGGAAAAAGGCTTTATGCAAAAGTTTGGGAATTCTTTCAGGTAGTAACTCCTACTCCGGCAACTATAACAGCTTGTAAACGCTTCCTGTAGCCAGTCTTTCAATTTGCGCTTTTAGAATCTTTCCCCATTCTTCCTGGCAGAACACCTCTAGAAATATTCTTCAGCCTCCTTGCATGATTGAGATCTCTCCACAGATTGCCAATAATATTCAAGTCTGTGGACTGTGGTGGCCATTCCAAAACCTTCACCATCTTTCCTGGTGGTACTTCATGGTTGATTTTGAGGTGTGCTTTGGATCTCTTGCTGGAATACCCAACCTTTCTTCCACATCAATGTCTGAACTGACCTTTGAACATTAGCCTCTAGAATTTCTTGATATTTGGTGGATTCATTCTTCCTTCCAGTCCCACAATATTTCCTGTGCCCCCAGCTGCCTAGTAGCCTTCTCCTTCTTGGTGGAAATGAACCATCTTCATCGTAAAATCCTTGGGCAACTGTTTAGAGGAACTCATGGTTGTTAACACCAGACAGAACAGCGACTGCAGTTGAATACTTTAGAAGGCAAGGAGTTACTTCAGAATATAAAGTTCAGCCCTGGAATTATACTCACCTGACTCATTGAAGGCCTAGCAAGTAAATCACCTAGCAAGTAAATCGCCTTAGTAATCATCTTTTTAAAGAGTAACAAAGTATAAGTAGAATATAAAGTACAATAATCCACAAGGGTTCCCCAACTTTTTAAAATAATTTATAAACATTAATTTAAATAAAAAGCAATCTTGCTTTAAAATGAAGGTCTCTTGTTTGAGTTTGTACTATTTCCCATATCTTTGCACCCACTGTATTTTGTTTTTAAATGCAGAGTATATAGCTACAGTTTGTATGCTCTTTGTACTTTGAACGGGGTTTGAACTTGGGTTCAGTGTGGGTTTCCCAGCTGAATGCACTGTAAGATACAGAAGCAGTCAGGCCCACAGCCTCAGACAGCTGCACACCACAGCTGTCTCTCCCACAGAGAGTCGTGTCACATACTGGAGATCACATGGTACTGTAGAAACGTTTAGATGTGCACATACAAGCTATGTGCGGCATGACTTGCATCTGGCTGCCAACTGAATGCTAATCTACATTCTCCATTCATGCACAGCGACCACACTGCTTAGTCATGGCGCAGTATGCACAGATTTGCTGATGTAAAATGTTGTGTTCACTCATGCACTATGGTCCATAGGTCTGTGAATACAGATAAGTGGTCATCGCACATACACCCCTGGTATACACTCAATGAGCACTTTATTACGTAGACCTGTACACCCGCTTGTTAATGCGATTATTTAATCAGCCAATCATGTGGCAGCAACTAAGCACCTAAAAGCATGCAGACATGGTCAAGGGGTTTAGCAGACCAAATGTCAGAATGGGAAAGAAATGTGATTGAAGTGACTTTGACTGTGGAATGATTGTTAGTCCCAGACAGGGTAGTTTATTGGCATTTTCACACACAACAGTCAGAGTTTGCAGGGAATAGTGCATCCAGTGAGCAGCAGTTATGCAGGCAAAAATGTGTTGCTAATGATAGAGGTCAGAGGAGAAGTGCCAGACTGGTTAAAGCTGACAGGAAGGTGACAGTAATGCAAATAACTACACATTACAACAATGGTATGCAGAAGAGCATCTCTAAATACAGAATGTATCAAACCTCTTAAGTGGATAGGCCAATATTTTTACCAATAAGTAAAATAAGTAAGAAATTCCCCAATAAAGTGCTCAGTGAGTGTACCTCTACTTAGTAGGTGGCACAATTGACACAATCTGTGGATGAACCCTGCAGAGGAAGACTTCAGTTGGATACACCTTCATTGTTCCATCATTGTGGAATTATTGCTGAGCTAGCCCCTAAATCCTCCCCCTAACATTAAGATGATAAATGTTTGCATTCCACACTGGCATATTTGAGGACCATCAGAACCTAAGTGGTCAAATATCAGTGAGGGCTTACGCCACCGAATGCCCACTTCAGCCAAGCCTGCACCTTTCCAGACAACAAGGTAATATCTCAAGATCCCTTACTTCATTTGTGCTGAAAGGTATGCAAGTGGTCACCGATATAATGGTTGTGCAGTCACAACTGCTGCACCCTTGTGCCTGTGTACGCGTAGTCAATAAGATTCAGAATTTAAATTGTGTGGGCAAGTATTTTCTCTTCTGTTTCTGTCACTATGGCAAGAGAGGAAGCTGTGGCGCAGTAGGAGAAGGTCGAGGAGAGGTTCACCCCAAAGTTTTCTGTATCATAATCACCTGGAAAACACTATCCTTTATATTTTATTTCAAGGAAAGTGCATTCCATCTCTTGTAGTTTTTAACCTGTGTAAGTAGTCCTTGCTTTGCAGCTTGAAACAGTCTATGATGAATGACACTCCTTTAAGTGGTGAAGGTCAATGGGAAGGTTTGGGAGGGCTGACTGCGAACTCAGATTTCATCATTGATGCCAAAGAAGTGCTTTTGGGCACTTGTCTGTGTTTCACGATGAAAGGAGAGGACAGGAGCGAACGTATGTCTGTTATCTGATGTGGTATGTATGTGAGATGGAAGGACTAAAAGGTAATGTTCTTTATGGGGGTGGTCAAGTTTTATGAAGACTTGTGATGGAAACTGGCTGAAATGGTCCCTGTCTTACAGAAACACAAGTGAAGCATAGAAAGAGCATTAGCCCTTGGCTGTCATGGGTTGACTGAGGGTACCTGAAGGACCATTCCCAGGGCAAACTGTAGTCACCATCAGTGAGAATTCTCTAGTGAGATGGCGAACTCAAAGAACCTGTTTGTTTTTCTTTATGCAATGCGGCATTTCTTAAGTTCTGGCAGAATAGCTTTTTGAGAGCAGCTCAGTTTAACGTGGAGCATGAAAGATATGTGGTAATTTGTAATGTTACATAAGATAATGTACTGGACTACAACTTGTCCCTCCACTCAAGACGTTTAACTGCAGTTGTAAAACATTTCACCAGTAATGCTGATCGCTTACCGTATGTTTAGCAATATGATAAGGCTGCATTAAGGCAAAGCAGACAGAACTGCTGATAGCTCAGTCTGAAAAACACTGGTCAAAAATGAACACACTTGGAAGAATTTAACCAGACTCCAGAATAGTTGCTGATTCATGTATAAGCAATAATACATATCTGTACATCTGATGTGGAATGGGAAAAATGGAATAGAAGTCAAACATGCCATTAATACTCATGATTTCTGTCTCTGAGTTCCTCAGGGGAAGCCAGCTTGATTTGCCTTATGGGCGAACAAGTCACTCCTAAACTCTATGAAAAATTCTGGCTGAAGAAATGTGATGAGACCCTGTAAAATGGGCTGAGAGATTAATGAAAATGACAGCAACATGACAGCTGTGATGTGCTATGTGTGTGCATATGTATGATGCATGTTAGCAAGTGTGCGTTTGTGTGTGGTGCATGTGTATGTATGCAGGTATACGCACATGCTTGTGTGTGCACTGTGTGTGCCTATACATGCATGTGTGTGCCGTATGTGTACAGGGGACTGCCCCACCTTACATACAATCTTTAATCACTCCCTACTCCCCAGCTAGACCACTCCGGTCTACCAGCTCTGGTCGCCTTATGGTTCCCTCTCTACGAGCACCTGGTGGTCCAGCTGCGCATTCACGCCTGTTTTCTTCTCTGGTTCCTCAGTGGTGGAATGACTTGCTTATCACTGTCAGGACAGCAGAATCCCTCCCCCTATTTTGACGCAGACTAAAAACACACCTTTTCAAACTACCTTAGTCCTCCCTCCTGATTTCCCCCGCCCCCCTTTCTGATATCCCTATCCCACTTGTCTAACCCCCCCCAAAAAAACAAAAAAAAACTTATGATGACTATATGTTTAGAACAACACTTCATGTGTATTTTACTAGTTATGGATGTGATGCTTTAACTTGTGGAAGAACCTATGCACTTCGCTTTGGATTAAAAGTGTCTGCTAAATGACAAAAATGTCCATTTAAATGTAAGTATATGTGTGTGCACATGTGCTTGTGAGTGCATGTGTATGCACATGCATGTGTGGGTGTATTTGCACCTGTGTGCATGTGTATACGCGCTTGTGTGTGTTTGTCTGAGTGTGTGTGCATGTGTTTTTGTGTGTGTATATGAGTGGGTGTGTGTTCTCCTGGTTCTCTCTTCCAGACGGGAAAGGCAGAGTCTGTCATCTGAGCACTCAGAGGGGAGGATATATGCAAACAAAGGCTATTTTTGGAGCATTTCTGTCTCCTGGTGGAGAAGCTAAGAGCTCACACAATCACATGCACGCATGCTTACTTGCACTCACATTTGCATGCACAGTCACATACACAGGGCTATTTCAAAGCTTAAGGTTCTGTTCCACTGGAAAAACTAATATTCAGTCAAATTTACCTTTTCCTGTTTACTGCAGCAAATCATCCCTCAGCTATTCAACTTTCAGGATAATACGACCATTTGAATGATGACGCCATGTGTATGGTGAAATTAATATAATTATTTAACATTTCTATCTTTGGAGTCAATTTTCTCAAAACATGATTACAGGATATTACAGGACTCAGAACAGAACATTTCTCAGTGCATAATCATCCTATCATCATGAAACTTTGCAAACGTTTACTCCATATCCAGGAGAGTGTTTTAAGACAATTGTGTCCTTGTTATAAGCTTTAAGGGTGGCTACAGCATCACAAATCTCATTGTTAGATCCTGAAATCTCATCATTTTTCTTCATGAAAAAATCTTAATTTTCTCAAAAAATTAATTTTGGTAAAACATGTCTTATTAAGAATCTGAAAGAATTATAACAATATCTTACTTGGTTCAAATTATAGACTGTTACAAAAATGTTCAAATTTGTAATTTCCACCATCTTGAATAAAGTATGTAAATTAGCTAATTTGCATATCTTTTCAAGTTCATACCTCATAATTGAAGTATGTACCTCTGAAATGATCTGGAAGATCAAAGATGCAGTTTTTTTGGTGGAACATAACCTTAATAAGTACCACAATTTTACATTCAAGGCATATAGTATAATTATAGTGCTACAGATTCCAGTGTACACCACTGGCACCCAGAGAACAACACACAGATCCCTGCCAAGCCCATGCCTGGATTTGCTAGAGAACCCACTCAGCAGGTTCTGAATCACTTCATTAATGCCCCCAGGGCAATTATTAAGGGTGTTCTCTAAAATGGGCAGAAAATAATAATTCTGCATACAATAACATGCACAAAGAGAAGCACAAGGAACTGAAGTATCATGTACAGTTTTAAATACTCTTCTCTACATCTTGTGGTTTCCTTACCATCCCTTTGCTAAAGTTATCTTCCCATAGACTTCATCCCTTCTCTACTCTAGAATGAGCTTTATGCAATAGTCAGGAGAGCAGACTCAGTCTTCTGCAACAATGCACACCGGTTTATACACTGCATAATACTGAATTTTTGGCATTTATTATAGGTTCACTCACCATGCCTATTCTACATCTAACACTATAAACTTAATCTCAGTTGCAATATAAAGCAGTTTATCCTCAATCTCCCTCTTGCGCCTCCAGCATTTATCTTTATGCTGTAGATATATCTATTAATATTACTATCTGCTGTGATTAGTTTCATAAACCTTTGTTGCCTAAACCTTCATGCATGTGCACTACTGTACTGTATGCTGCTCGGGACAAGAGAATCTGCTAGATGTGGATGTAAATATACTCATTTTGGCTCTCACCAGGAAATATCAAATAAGCCAATTTACATCTAACACACCGTGAAGAAAAAAATCTGATTCGGGAAGATCTCATGCGAGATATTATGCCAGTCCAGTTTGGCAGAGCTGATGGTTAACACCAACCGCACTGGCAGCAGAAACGCATATGGTGTGTTTCATCAACAGCTTTACTGCCTCTGCAACAGTGTTTGCCTTCGAAAATGAAATATGCCCGTGGCTAGCCTCCAGTCTGTCTGGCAATGCTGGGGCAGCTCTTTATAATTGTAGCATGTGCGTTCATTGTTTCCATCATGTACTTAAGTGCTAACTGAAAATTTCACACTGGAGAGTTGCTGCAGAGAGACAAGTCAAGCATAAATTGATAATCATACAAAATAATTAAATTGTGGGGGAAGGGGAGTCAGGTCATGCTGTTCAGCTGATTTCACGCTCCGGGAGACTTACCTTTATGATTTTATATTCTGAGATATACACAAAGACGTCATTTCGGGGGTTTGTACGTGTCAATCAATGTATTTAATCAGTGTATGAACCACATACATGTACCTCCCCTTGGGTTTAAAACCTGCTATTTTATTAATTTCCTTTCTTTGGATCCTTTGGTTTACTTGACAAAGTTGACTTTTATTTCATATGCTCTTATTTAGCTTTCCCTCAATTACTTCCAGATTTATTTTCTTGCCTTTGAGAGACTACAAAACCGCTACTCAACTCCTCGTTCAAACGTGCGGTACACCACCCGATTTCACAAATGAGCTTATTATCTGAACCAAGCAGGTGAAATAATTAGTGAAATCAGGTAAGGTAGCTCACGGGCAGAGCAAATACCCACAGACCCTGCAGGACGAGGAGTTCAGTAGTGCTACTGTAGTCTCTCAAAGGCAAGAAAATAAATAACAGCATGTGAGGTAAGAGTCAACGTTGTTAAGTAAATCAAAGGATCCAAAGAAAGGAAATTAATAATATAGGTGTTTGAGTAATGCTGCAGTACAGCATCACTTGTTCGAGAGACTTGTCACTGATGTTGAGGTCCATTTTCCCACTTAGAAACTCAGCGCTGCTTTTCTTTTCTCATCCTTGCTGAGCTTTTTATCTTTCTTTCTGTCTTTTTTTGACCCAGAGAAGGACTCTGAAGTGGAGTCTGGGGAGAGCATGTAGAAATCTCAGCAATGCCCTGTGCTAGCGCATTCCAATTAGCAAGATAGCCGCCGTCCTCCCTGTTAGTTCCACGGAGGCTGAGTTCTCAAGGCCCAAGACTCTCTGTAGGGAGTTTCCTTCATGTGACCCCCTGGTACATTTGGCCTGTTTTCGCCAAGCTGCAGGTCTGCACAAGTAATCTGGGAATTAACACAGCTATTACGAACAGCATAAAGAAAATAACCGTCTCAAACTGCAGGATTCTTAGGATCGTGCCTTGCTACCTAAAGTACAGTACGTTGCATCTCTGTGGGGTGTTTCTGCATCTCCTCTCATAGAAGCTGCGAAGATGCAAATGAATCATTTCTTAATTTTCTTGCATTTTAAAATATGGGCCAGTTCACAGGATGAAGCCCATCTCTGGCTGCTATTAGCGCAACATGGCCCTAATACAAGACAAACATACATTAGCCAAAGTGAACATCATTTAGCTCTTCAGGAAGGCTAATGCGACTGCATCTTTCAGGTGATGCTAGAATCCAAGAGACACCTGAGAAATACAGTTTAAGAGTTATCGTGGCCTTGCTTTTCATTTCGTACCTTGAGGTTGATATGCTCATATATTTTGTAATGGTGCAGTGAATTTGTCAGATCACCATCCACTCACTCACCCATACTGATTTCCCTCCAGCGTGAAAACAGAATAATGTAGAGGATAGCTTTGGGTCATATAAACAACCAGATATTTGCATATATTTACTAATGCATGGGATAGAGACTTACAGCAAGGGAACAGGGACCACAAAATAAAAATGAAACATTAAACCAGAGCCATGGCCTCATCCTGTACCTATGTGTTATTTTTTAATCTACAGTAGTAATAAAAAAACATGTTATTCTATAGTTAATCTCCCTGTAGTCCCAGGAGGTGTCCATAGCCAAAGAGATTTATGCACAATTGCTTTTTCATTTTTAAAGCTATTTTTTTGTTGTGAAACAATGGACATCAATAGAATTGTGTTTATGTATGGTTCATCCATAATATGAAAAAACTGGCTTATTTACTCAGGGTGAGGCTTGCCCTTTTTGATTTTTATGTTACTTCTAGTTTATCGTACTACCAATTTTTTTTTAACTTGAGTATTTTTCCCTTGTGCAAATATATATTTTTAAATGTCAGTTGCTTCCAAATGGAGGAACCATAATGTATGTGAGAAATTCAATATATTCAATTGTTTATTGATGCTTATCAGCAATGAAAAGCCAGCACTGCGATGATAACGGGCAGCATAACTAAACCATACGTAACTGTAGGGGAACTTGTGATTGGTATTGGTTTACTGGAATGCTGCATCGATTACTGAAACCTTTCCATTGTTTGTCATTTTCTGCGTATGGGCCCCACTTTGCTTCCACTTTGTGGCCTGTGCGATACGTGTGTTCCCAAGACATCTTGAGCTATTTTAGTATGAAACAAGCCAGCAAGGCTCCTGACTCTTAAACCAAAATTTAACGGCAGTTTACTGAGGTGGAAAGAGTCTCTACACTGTACCCCAATAGACCTTACTAGAGTGGACATCACAGCATACCACTGCAGTTCCATAGGATACATTTAGGTCAGCACAGTACACTAACTCACTGTATTGTTGGGAGAACGATGTAGGACATCACCACTGTGTTGAATACTATTGAACATGTAAGACACTGCAAAACAAAAATGGATAATCCATAGGCACGTGCAGGGCAGTTTCTCTCTGTATACAACACACCTTGCCTTTCTCTCTTTTTGATTACCAAGTGACTTTGCCTTAGTAGGAAATGGACTGCACTTCCCATGACAGCTGATCTGTACCTCCTGTGAGACACATGTGGACTGACCAGCCACATAATCACAGGAATTACACTAGATAAACTGTTCACATCTTCACCACACCTCTTCTGCTAAAGAAGAAATACATTTTTCATAATTTCCATCCATCCATTATCTTAACCCACTTATCCTGAACAGGGTCGCAGGGGGGCTGGAGCCTATCCCAGCATACATTGGGCGAAAGGCAGGAATACACCCTGGACAGGTCGCCAGTCCATCGCAGGGCACACACACCATTCACTCACACACTCACACCTATGGGCAATTTAGACTCTCCAATCAGCCTAACCTGCATGTCTTTGTGGGAGGAAACCCACAAACTTCTTGATTGTTCTAGAAGTGGTAGGATTTGTTGGAAAGATACTTAAACTATTTTAAAGGGGACAATTATTTTAATAGAAAATATTTTACAGAAAAGCCTCCACTACTACATATAATATCAAATATCTCAGTATTTGTTCACTTTCTTTTGTGCACCCGACCATTTAAACCTTCCTTTCTTCCAATCAACAAACAAGTTACAGCTATGTCATCCCAACAAAAGTGTCAGTGACATTATGTTTAGAACTCTTAGTCTTCAAAAGTGACTCTAACATTCAAACAAACACCTACTGCACATAAGTACTCTTGGCCACAAACATTAGCCTTGTAGATTTCTTTGTCATTGTGCATCTGTAAGGAGGTATTTCTGATGAGATTAGATCAGTTGGAGTTTCCAGAACTGGTGTTCAGAAGATTACTTGCAAGATACAGAGAACATGGGACTCCTAACAACTGTGCTGGTAGACCACCCAAACTATCACCATGACAAGACAGTAGATTTTATCTTTGAGAGATAGGGGAAACATAAAGCTCCAGATCTGAAGTGTTTCTGTCAAACTTTCCTCTGTGAGGAGACAACTCAATGCTATGGGTTGTGAAAGCCACTACTGAGAAAAGGAAATAAACAAAATAGATGAAGTTTTTGTGCAATTGGTTGCATCATGAATGCTGATAGCAAATTAACAAATCTTAACACCTCTAGACGTATGTGATTAGGAGAAAAATCATTCTAAAGCACGATAATGACCTGCTAAGAATATCAAGCTGCTCTTGTTCTGAGAACGAGGGTCTGGCCACCTCAACATCACTGAATGTGTTTGGGATTACTTGGATCGAGAGAAATGCAACCAGCTTCTGAACTTGTTTACAAGAAACATGGAAAAACACCCCAGCAGATTTATTCTGAAAACTGAAAGCAAGTCTCTTGAAAATAATTGAAGCTGTAACAAAGGCAATGGGTGGACACACTAAATACTGAGAGATTTGATAGCAACTACTATACAGTACTGTATATTGTTAACTATGTCATGAAGTTTTGTATATTCCTATAATTGTATTAAAATGTATTGAACTGTATATGGCATTTGAGCATCATGTATTCATACAAAGGAAATAATCCTATCTCTCCCCAATACTTTACTCTCATGTACTAAAACCACAGAGGAAATAAGGTCAAATCAAATCAATCTGTGCAACAATGAACATAAGGAAAATAAGACAGGATTACCACACAGCAAATGAAATTAGATTTTGTGGCATTAATATGTAAATGGCTGTATCTAGTAACCTACAGTATATTCCATTCCTTCCATCATGTCCAATACAAACTAATATGCTTATGTCTTGTATGACGGAATGATGCAATTTAATAAATTTACCCAACTGTCAGTGGTTCTACGTGTGTCTATATATTCATAATTAAATAATATAACATGCTGTCTACTTCCACAACATTAGATCACATTCCCCTTCTACTATATTCAATCCATACAATAAAGCATAGACTGCCATTTACTGCAAGGAAAAGGACCGGTTGCCAATCATGTAGTTGGCACGGGATAGTTGGCACACCTCATTAACTAGAGGTGTTGCACAATGAGGGGGTGGGTACTTCTACTGACTGTTCGGTGCTAAAACCAATCATCTCCTAACGGCTACTGACCAGTTACCATAATTCCAGGCCATAACAACACAAAGGTGATTTAGCTGTGTGCATAACCTGACATCCCCCTACACACACACACACACACACACACACACTCACTTTTGAAATATAAAGCTGAATGACACAGAACAAAAGGTCTTGGATCTGTTTGGATGAGGTTGCAGTTAATATTCAATTTCTCTCTCGCTCTATCTCACTCAATCCAGGTACTGCCCTTGTCCTTCTCCTTGTCCTGTGCAGATCTTCAGGGCACAGGGCTCAATCAATGAAAAAAGGGCAGAGTCTGATGCAGGGTCAGGAACAAAAGCTGCCAGGCAGCAAGTCAGCAGTTGTATTGTCTAGTGTTTGGATACTCATTACGCAGCTCGAGAGCTACAAGCAGCACTCCAAGCCTCTTTGTGTGGCTTGACTCCACTCTCCTGTGCTTCATTTGTCATAGCTTCAGAAGAGTGCCTGCTGTATTTGTTGTTTGATCTCCCTAACATGATGCACAAAAAGAAACTGTGTTTACCTGTCATTTGGTTATTAAGATTATTGGGACACTTATTAATGAAGGGAAATGAATGAAAATGGTTTGAAACCAATGATCAGTTTAAAGGGAAGTTTTCCTATCCCTTCTCTTTTCAGCTCACCAACCACTGGCCTTGGTGTCAAAACTCATAAATAAAGAGCTACGTTTGTTGTGCATCTCAATATGAGACAGAAAATATTATTAGCCATGGTGGGCTATTTTTATTGCATTATGACTGAATCTCATTTCTAATAACAGTGATTTTGCAATATTTACCGACTGTGTGGCTCCTTGAGTAATGGTCTTGTTCAAGAGAGGCTCCTCTGCAAGATGTTACACTGAGAGTTACACTGGGATAGTGCAAAGATGTGACCTCAGGGAAATTCTCACCAATGTAAGCACTAGGCACTCTCATCATCAGGTGTTAATGAGCCATATATTGTCTCTGTCTGTTGTATATGACACCCGACTGAGTTGTAGGTATATGTGTTCACTCTCACACCTACAATCATTTTTCCAGCACTACTCCGCATCGGGAGTCATAAAGCTGGTCTAGCTGGGTATGTGCTGGTCAACCATGCTGTTTCAAAACCTAGCTTGAGCTGGTCTAGTCAACCAGCTAAACCATGTTGAGCTGGGAGCTGGTCTGAACTGGTCAACCAGCTAAACCCTGTCAAGCTGGGAGCTGGTCTGAACTGGTCAACCAGCTAAACCATGTCAAGCTGGGAGCTGGTCTGAACTGGTCTACCAGCTAAACCATGTTGAGCTGGGAGCTCGCCTGAACTGGTCAACCAGCTACCTGCTGTTTCAAAGCCAAGCTTGAGCTGTTTTTTCAGCAGGGTGGTAACACACAACTTAAAATTTCAAGACATATATTATGATCATAAGAGCAATCAAAGTTCTCCTCTGCCTCTTTTGGACTGCTGGCCAGATGTGCCCAGCTGTGTTGACACAATTGATATATCATGATGAAGGACAGGTGGGTGGTACTGGCACTTTAGTAGCGCTACAAAAAATGAATCTTGTTCCATTGTGACTGCACATAGCTTGGAAATATACTTATTATATGTTCTCTCCCTGTAACGACTATCAAGAGAGTTATTTGGTCCCGTCTGTGTGTCACTGTTAATCTTTGTATCAATGACGACGTATCAATGTGAATGCCAAGCTTGGCGCTTGAATTCAGACAGAGGCATGTTGCCAGCTTGTTGTGGACTGAAAAGATTATTTATAGTGCCTGTAATGGTGCGCACCAGGCTGTGAATCATGACAGGGTAGGGGCTAGGGCTAAGGCAAACTTCACTTCTGAGTCTCATCTGCAGAACTGGTGCCTTGGGGAGTGTTCTGTGTGTGTGTGTGTGTGTGTGTGTGTGTGTGTGTGTGTGTGTGTCTATATTGGGGGGCGGATAACAGGGAGGGGTGCAGTAGCATACACACCAGAGCAAAGCAAACAAATAGCATCCTGACCCAACTGATCCCTGCCTGTCAAGTGAAGCTCCCAGCAGGAGTGTGGAATGTGATGTGCTTTCAGGCTGTCTATTCCCAGCTCTGAATCACAAGTCGCTGTGTGCCACTGATACATTTCACTTTCACAGTTTATGTCTGTCAGTCAGTCCACGTCTCCCTAATCCGGCATCCGGCCAACATACTATATGTCATCATATGTGCCCATGTTGCTCAATAAATAGGCTAAGGTCACAAATCATACTCTTACATGCACATTTACATGCATATCCAATGACAAGCCTGAACAGATATTAACCAACATACGTATATCATGTTACTATAAGAGAGTCAACAGAGTCCCTGTATTAGTTGTGTTGAAAGTAAATTAAATATTCTGTTAATTTATCAATTATGACACATGCAGACATGATTGGATGCTGCATGGGATACTATTATGAGGATCCTGGACATGAACCATAAGAAAGGGTTTATCCAAGTTTTCTTTAAAAAATAGGAAAGGGTTTATTTCCATTAAAATGAACATCCAAACCCATGTATCTGTGTATGCTGGGGTGTTTAAGTTAATTAAGGCTCCTAATCACTGCTCTCTCTTATTATCCCATACTGGCTGCCCTATGGGAATAACTGGGTCAGGTGTGTAACCATGGAGATGAGTTAGCTAGGGAAAGGCTCTGGCGCGAGCTCACTTCAGTACAGTACAGCGCTCCTCCAGCCAATACCGCCTATTGCTCTCGATCTGTGCCGCTCTTCGTGGATACAGACCAGCGAGACGAACTCGGAAAGGAAACGTCCACAATACAAACGAGCCACAATAAAACACAAACAATGACATTTTCACTGATAAAACAAAAACAAACAATTATTTGACAACTTCTGACCTACTCCGCGCTTCAGCCGCTGCTTGCTCTTACCGGTAAGTCCCTATTTTTTAAGCTATATGGCTAATACGCTTTGTGATTTGAATGCACTCAAATTCCACATATAGAATGATTACGAATAGTACTACTACTAGTATTAATAGTAGTACTAGTAGCCTAACAATAATTATTATAACAATAATAATAATAATGATTACTAGTATGATTATTATGATTATTATTATTATTGTTATTATTGTTATTATTATTAATTATTATTATTTTATTAGCAATTGCAAGCATAATTAGGCAGAGATGTAGCCTACTGCATGGGACAAGAGAATGAAGCACAGATTGAATAGCCTACAGCAACAGAATAAAATCGAGCAAATCCTAGGCTTTCGTCATCTTAATTGCCAGAGTAAAAAAGAGAGATTTTTATTGTTTTTTTTCTGAATAGTATTTAAAATGTGTTTTTCGTGAAGTCATTAGGCTACACCTGTGTTAAAGGTAGCTTTATGAGTTAATATTTTGCAAAGGTCTTAGTATCGATAGCGCGTTTGACATTCGCCTATAAGCTTCTGGAGCACTATGTTAGCCTATAGATTTGGGTAGGGAATATTTTGTATTCAGGTCTGCCTTACTGCTGTTGCTGTGGACGAAGCAGCATCGTTCCGTTTAGTCTTTTCCTGCGTTTCTCAATCAGTTTACACACCTTACATGCAAATCAGTGCACTTGCTGAGCTGCTTGACAGTCATTGTCTGGTTAACTTCCAATCGTTTCGGTTCGCAATATTTAGCAACTGAAGAGAAAAGGAGGAATATCCTACATGCCGCTGTAACTGGCTTTCGCACAATATATGGATCAGCGTTATGTATTTGAAATTATAATTGCCTACCGAAGTGCCGTGTTGTAAAATACATTAGCCTATTACGCGTATGTTTTGTAGGAAGATATTCCACTGATCTTTATAACATTCCATTGTATCAATTCCAGTTTAGATTCATTCATTCCGTTTTCGTAGATAACTATTTTTATTGACAGATAATTATCCGGCGTAATGGTCACAGAAAATACCGAGGTCTGCAAACGTATTTAATATTTCAGCGCCCCTTTTCTGCAGCTTATTTTCGTCACTCACACTTTTTTGGAAGCGGGAGCAATTAGCTGGTGGCATATGTCAGAACCCCCAGGTCACGTGTGAAAACGTTAAAATGTTCCGGAGACAAGCATACAGGGTTGATGATGCCCAAATACACGTTCTAAGGTCCTTTTAAGACTACAATGACATTATTGCTGATTTTGGAGATTACATAAAAATATAGGCCAGCATTCAATATAACGACTGACCCACTAATAATCAATTAGAAAGCTGGGTTGCCTACTATTTTATTTTTATTGGATATTTTATAGGTTATTGTACTTCACTACAATGGTCTGTTTTAATTAAAAAATGCTAATATTTGGTCCATTGACACTCATATGAGGTTTATTTTGACACTTGTTTTGTAGTGCCATGACTAATATCTGTCCTGATGATACTCCGAACTGATGTCCTTAACTGATCTATGTATGTTAAAATGTAATTTGCACATTGTTGTACATGCACAGTTTTGGCAGACCTTTCATATCTTAGTAATAATGGTGAGCTGGAATCTAACAAAGAATTTGTCAACTATTCAGTCAACCCAATGCAAGCACTGTGTACTAGTTCATTGCAATCCTCTTCTCCTCTCTTTTCTTTTTAACACCTCCCTTTCAAACCAGACTAGCCAGAGGATATTTCTATATTTATAGGATCCTTCAGGGTAATTTTCTGTGGCCAACGTGTGGATGTCAGGACAGAGAAATGTTACAGGTACATAGATTTTAAAGAGCATTGCATGAACAGTCGGGAAGGGGAAGGGTGTGGTGCGGACCAGTGCTTAAGCCAGGGTGTTTGAAAATGTTGTGCTTCACAAATGAGGTGAGCCAAGACTCTGCATTTACTGTTAATGATTTGGAGTATGATCGGGAGTGGGAAAACTGGTCTGTTGCCTGGGGCATAATGAACACAAGAGACTGCACTAGAGGCTTGAGGATCCAAACATGGAATGGGTCACTGCTGTATTTAGTATTTTACATAGTTTTCTGTTTCACTTGAATGTAAACTCTGAATGGGAACAGCCCCATGATATTTTTTTCAATTTAACTAAAACTAAACAAAAATAAAAGATAAGAAAAAGAAAAGATAAGCCATACTGGCATATACATAGATTCTGCTACCATAATGGCCCTGTGCATGTATTGCTCTATCTTTGGATTTGTGTCAGTGACAGTGAGTTCTTGGGCCTGGCCTTAAAAAATGTCAACACACACATGCTATACCATGAGACACACACACACGCACACACACACACACACACACACACTCACACACACATAAATACACACATGCACCCATGTGTGCATGCACAGTTACAAACTGTGATGCGACTCATATCGATCTCTCTCTTGCTGTGATATCACTCTGCGATGTAGGAGCTGAGATCTGGGTGCTGAGAATGACACATCACTTGGTTTCTGGAGACAGAGAGACTGAGAAAGACAGGTGAAAGTGCGAGAACAAACATAAGCAATGACAGTAGGCGTCTAGCCACTGTCTGGGCAGCCCAACCAAGGTCAATTAATTTGTATCCAGAAATAGTTGACATTTTCTGATTTCAGATAGGAAAATAGGAATACACCAAATGTATTTTTATGATTATTTATGCCTGGTTTTCTTTGCCATTACGAACATGAACATGACATACATTCACTAAGAGAATGCTCACATTCTCAAAGAATCAGAGTAGTGTCAGTCTTAAGATATGCAAAATATTTAGACACAGAATAGTGTCTAAAATGGGTAAAGAAACTGACAAATATGCAGTAATTAGTCTCATGTCCAGCACCATGCAAAAACCCCTCCATCAGGCCAAAAAGCCATTTATAAAGCAGTTAATAGGTTTGCATTCTGAAGTAGATCCGATTATAACCCAAATATAAGACATGAAAATATTTGATTCTTGATATGAGACGAGCTCCTCCAAAGGATAAATCATGAACTGCACATTGATCCTGGATTCTGACCATCTACACTGCTACACTGTCCACTGCTCCATACTGCTGCTCTGCACTACTGAGGGCTCATGGAAATGAATCAGTCTGCTTCCTAAGAGATAACAGACATAATCTCCAGCTGGCCAGCTACAGCTTCTTTGAAATGAAAATGAAAATAAAGCAAAAGAGATGTTTATCATAGTAATTAGGTCGGTCCATTCCCACCTCTGCGGGGTGGGGGGGGGGGGGGGGGGGGGGGGCTACACTACCCCATCTGTATCATCACAAGAGGAGATGCAGAACAATACCCAAACCGGTCATAGGCTTGGATCAAAGGGACCCATTAATTCAAAGCCTCAGGACTGCGAGACAAGACTGAGCACCTTCCACTGCAGGGCTCACAGGATTTGATTACTGTGGCCCTGTAACCAGTCTAGGACTCAGTTCTGTTCCAAGCATTTGCGTTGAAGTTTACTTTTGGTCTTTTCCCCTTGTGCAAACTGTTTGGGTGAGGGTGACCTCAGTCTCTGTCTGTTCTCTGATACTGTGAGCGAAATGTTCGCGCTCTTTCCTTAGCTGTAGCACGACTGCAAAAGATCCCAGCATTAGCCCTGCATAATGAGGAAGCTGTAGCTGTAGCACTTTCCCAGTGTAAAGCACACGTACATATCTGTCACAGTTCATCATGAGAATACCTCATGCGCAAAGTTGCAACATACAGTGACCAACTTCATTGGAAAGTGACACATTTTTTGTTATTTTGGTTCTGTACTCTAGCACTTTGAGTTTGAAAGGATACAATTTGGTCAACAGTTTGGTTCATTATTAACAAGAAAAAAACAACAACTGGTGAACTCAATTATGTCAAAAGACCTGGTTGACCGAGGAAGACCACTGAAGTGGATGGCCGACAATACTCTGTGGTGAGGAAAACCCCCCTGACAACAGTTCAAAAACATTTTCCGAGATGTGTCGAAGTCTACCATACATAGAAGTCTACCAGTAGTTTTCCTTTCTTGTTAATAATGATGAAAAGCGGTTGGCTTGGGCATGCCCGGGGATTTTGCGATGTTCCTGATTGATTGATTTTCATTTCGGAGCCTGGTGACAGTC
This sequence comes from Conger conger, assembly GCF_963514075.1. Taxonomy (NCBI): domain Eukaryota; kingdom Metazoa; phylum Chordata; class Actinopteri; order Anguilliformes; family Congridae; genus Conger; species Conger conger. Next base: position 20,596,813 of record NC_083768.1, read on the forward strand.
AGCTTAATTTGCATCGACACTGTTGTCTTCCTCATATTGTCACACGCCAACAGCAATCTCCAAAGGCAATTGCAAAGCCTAGAATCAAGACCAGACATCAGCAGCTCTCTTCTGCATTTACTAACAACACAAATTAATACACTTGCCTAACGAAACACATCTGTGAAGGCAATTCAACAAACACTTGTAGTACCTTAAAATGGGGGGGGGGGGGGGCATGTTCAAAAGGTTCTATAATTCCTAAATGGTTCATCCAATATGGATGAAAATACCCTCAAATTAAAGCGGACAGTTCAACCTCGTTGTCATTGTATCTTCAAAGTGCTAGAGTACAGAACCAATTAATTATGATGCTCACTGTATTTTGGCTCACACCAGTCATGAAGCAAAAAGAACACTTCAAATGCATGTAGTGGGACAAGAGGGACATTTTTGAAGGAGCTACTTCATTATTCATGTTTTTATTTTATAGGTATCATCATCATTTATTTCCAGTACTACTGTCACTACCTGTCAGGTTCAGTTAAAATGAGTATTTATTGTTTAGTATAAATGCTGATCCGACTTACAAAGCTCACAAGGCTCAAAGTTGTCTGATTGTACAGCTCGGTGAGCTTTAAAATCATTTGGATTTAAGTGCCTTGCTTAAGGGCACAATGGCTGTGCTGTTCCTAGGAATCGAACCTATAGTTTTTGGCTATAAGCCCAGTCCCTTAACCATAGCTGTTAACCTCACATAAATGAACTGAACCAAAGATTCAGTGCTGTCTCATGGTTCCTACCCAGCCACTAGATGGCCCTTTCACTTTCTCAGTATGCTTCACATCAAACATAAGCTGAAATTGTGAGGTTAGCTCACATTGCGGTACAAATGTGCTCATGCTGCTCTTAATAGGCCTTTGTGAGTTTAAAGAGGGGATAAATGTTTGACGTAAAAAAGAGAAAGCTGTATATATATTTTTTTTTACGATTTTCTCCTCAATTTGGAATGCATACTGTATATACTGTAACATGGTATGCGGCTCCACTCATTCTGCAAGCTCTGCAGACAATGTAGGAGAGTGTAGACAAGCACGCACTTGCCTTTGAAGCATATGGTTCTTTTCACATTGCTGCTCACAAGCCAAGCTTGCAAAGACATGAGTCAGAGGAAGACCCTTGATTTGTAGCCGTTGCAAGCAGACCGTGTGCCTGTTTGACCAGCAAGGGTCGCTAGTGAGCAATCAAACATGAATCACAGCCAACCGAACTGACTCGAACCCTAGTTGCTCAATTTTGTGTTGTGCTGCAGGACTACCCGCCACAGTCAGCACTTGCACAGTTGGAATTCGATCCCAGACCATGAGCCCCATCCATGCACTAGGACAGTGCTTTAACAACATGAGCCATGCTTGGGGAAGGGCAGAACTCATCTAATTAATTTAACGTTACCTTCGTTGGTAAAAGTACAGGATGGGACAACAAAAACACATGTCGATTTCATGTTGCTTCTAAAAAAACAACATCCGGCTTGTCCCTCCTCTATGGACAATGGTAAAAACTTGGAAAATTCAGCTATTGGCTGTATTAAATGCTGGCCGAGGCAGAGCTTTCCGTCGCTGTCTCATTGAAATACACTACATATCCGGTTTGCTGTTGACTGCACACCACTGCCATGTGAACACAGAATTATGTACGCCGTGCTGAATGCTTCAGTACAGCCCTGCTTTTGACAGCATGAGAAAGTCTTGCCTAGTATGGCTCAAAGCACACACAAAAGAAGATGCGCTGTTTCTCAAATCTGACAGACCTGCTGTGAGAGTGTGCTGTATTGGGGCTATACAATAGGCTGGCTTGCATCACTGAGCAGGCTGACAACAATGTTACACCACACAAAACGAGCCTAGGCTAAAACACTCTCAGGGCTTTTCTATAGTATTTTCATTTTCAGTTATTGATGACATGTTTGGGGATGTGTCCTTTTTCGCTGATACTGAAATTGTACGTGGAATGACTGTAGAAAAACAGTGAAAACAGGAGTTGCTGAGATAACTCTTTTCGTCAGACTGAGAGGCTGTGATTCATTGTGCAAACACCAGTCAGGATGACTTTGTGGCCAATCCATCACTGCCCAGTTAACCTAGTTCCTGCTATATGTGTACATACTGTGTGTGTACATCTATTGGTATATTTAGAACATCCTATCGTGTTGAGAGATGAGGTCACCATTGAGATGACTCTGATTTGGTGTAACATTGGAACTAATCTGAGCCCGCTAATCAAAGCCAGAGATCCGTATATTTTCGCAGCAACAATCTGTGTTGTTGGTATGACCGATAATGAAATGATGGATTGCGGTCTGCGGTCAGCGTGTAAGGTTGTGGCGAGAGAGTGTTGCTACTCAGAGATGTCTGTGTGATGGACAGCATTCAGTACGGGAGCTTCACTTATTTTGTGGTGTGTGAAACTATATTTGGCCATCACTAGTGTACACCCCTCCAATTTGGAATGGTAGTGATAGTGTGTAAACCTCAGGTTCACTCAGGTTCAGGTTCACTGCATCCTGTTTGACTGTGAATGTTCAGTTGAGAGAGATCGTGTGAGAGAGAGTCAGAGAGACAGAGAGAGAAGACACAGCTTGTTTTAATGAAACAATTGAGATTATGCGCCTTGCCCGATAGTACAGATTTCATACTGTCTGGGATCTGAACAAAAAGCTTTTGATTTCGAGCAGAACTGTGTAAAACTGTCACACAAGTATTAGCAACTCACCACATGTATGGACACAACTGAAAGGCTACTGCTTCCAGACCATTTTGACCCTGCTCACTTGCCCAGCTGGTCTACTATTAAGAGGCACTCCGAAAGGAAGGATTTGGGTTAAACTCTCTTGGGGAAAACTGGCATAAGTGCCATGCTGCAACAGTGAGTCTAAAGGTAAAGCTAGGAAAAATACAGAATAACTTGGGGAGAAGAAGAGTTAGATATTTATCGTTTGTCAGGTAACTTTTGCGAACGATGTAGGGCGGGGGTGTATAGAGGTGGGAGTCATTCATTCTAGTTTTTGCTAGGAGTTTTTGCCCTTTTGAAATATGTGAGGTGGTGCTGGCATCTTCTTGCTCTGCTGGATGCTGCTTTGCCACCAGAGTTGATCTGTAATATGTGCTCCCTGGCTTACACATAGCAAATAGGCAGATACAGGAAAGGTACACAAAAACAAAGACATGCACACGTGTGCACACACAAACACGCACATGCATACGCACACACACAGGTTTTGCAGTGGATGCAACCATTACAAGCCTTGTAGGACGTACTTTGCAATTCCTGTTTCTTTTCCTCGGCTAGGTGCACAATTCTTCACCTATCACACACACAAATGCACTTGAGTGAATGAGTGTTTTCACATGCATAAAAATCACTTCATGTCTTATGTCCAGCCAAGCACACACACACTGGCACATGCAGACAGAAAGACACATGCAGACGGGCTCAGTGCTCGCTCTGCTGGCTGCAGAGCCTTGCTCTCCATCACTCCTCACATCCGGCTGTGTTCCAGGACACTGCTCCCCTAATGGAGCCACAGAGGTGGGGGTTAAGATCCCTCTCTCCCCACGTTAACCAACTGGATGGAGAGTTTAACCCCTCACCCACACACGGAGTGACACCCACACATGCACGCACACACACACACACGCACGCACACACGCCCATGCAGTGACACACACACATGCACGTGCACCCACACACACGTAGTGACACACACGCGCACACACCCACACACACACGTACACGCACACACTCACCACACACTCCCACACAGTGACACACGTGCACACACACATACACACACACACACACACACACACACACACACACACACACACATGGCTAGCAAGTCCTGAATGGCATTTAAAGTCCAGGAGTGGTTAGAGAACCTTCCCTGTCTCCTGAGTGTTGAGGTTTGAGCTGATTGGTGCTCATACAGTATCTGCTGCAGTGTTGAGGTTCCTACAGATTGGGCTACATAGCTGCTGCAGTGTTGAGGTAATTTGGTTGGCTGTTTTTACCACTGTGTTGAAACAGGCCATAAGGCACTGAGTCACGGTTTAAAGAACATCAGTCCAAGGGATGACTGCAGAACAGCAGCACAACCTACCCTTCATCCCTGTCCTTTCAACACATTACACCTCTGCACAAACTGCACATTCAAACACTCTGTGCTCAGACACCTCTATGCTGCCAGTTAGAGCAGTAATCGTGTTATGGCTTTGGGGATACTGTATCGCCAGTGTGGGTGAGGTCCTCTCTGGGGTTACCATGCAGAAGAGTCATGGTAAGACAGCGGGGTCCTCGGATACAGGGAATCTGGAATGGGTCACCGCAGGGGGCGGGGCTGCGGGAAGGGACGAATAATAGACGGGGAGTGTTGTGACATGGGGCGCCGGGACGGCATGAATAAAGCAGGAGAACTGGTGAGATGAAGATGAATCATCGGCGCACGCCTTCCCCCCCTCCTGATAAGACAGTCAGGGTTTTCGGTGCCGCACAGACGGGAAAGGGGTTCGGAACAGGGCTGGCACAAGCCCCTTCCCCCCTGATACCAACCCCCCATTCTGCAGACCTTCTTGCTCCCTTTCCAATCTGTCCATAATATAATTATTCTTCATATTCATTCCCTCACTTCCTCTCTCTCTCTCTGTCTTTTGCTTGCTCTCTCTCTTCTCTCTCTGGTTTTCTGTTTGTTCTCTGTGTGAGATGCAGAAGTCTCCCAGGAGAGTGAGGGAGTGCATGTACTGTAGTTGGGGGTAGGTGAAACTGTTCAGTTCACTGCCTCTTCATCTCTCTCTCTCATCATTTTCATTAATGTTGCAGCAGAAAGTATGAATCTAGTCACATTTGTTGCAGAAAACTATAGGGTTGAAACAAGACAGATAACCGCACCCAACATGGAGCATCATCTCCAAGCTCATCCCTGTTTTTCCAGCACACTCTGGAACATTTTGATCATGTTTACCCCTCTGGGCCTCGTTTCCTGTGTGAGTGTGTGCGTGTGTGTATGAGTGTGCATGTATGTGTGTGTTTGTGTGTGTGTCTATTGGCCCTAAATAAAAATAAGCACGTTATAACAAGCTCCACCACAGTGAGACAATGCACAGCAACCACCTTGACATCTGAGAACAGTATAACGAGTGCACACAATTCACTGCCCATTAAATCTGCGCCATAGTCCATGGAAGGGCCTCAGCACTTCAAACGCAGAGGGTGGTTACTGTTACAGGGATGGATGCTATCCACTTCAAACAGTGAAATGCACACCCATGCTGGTCTTTAGACTCACCAACTGAATGGCAGCCATCGTCAGAAGAACACATGGTTTTATGCTTGTAATGAGACGGCTCACACACAGCTTAACCACAATCATTTAGAGCAGTGCTACTCAACTCCTCATTCTGCAGGCCGCAGTGTCTGCAGGTATTTGCTCCGACTGTGCACTACACCACCTGATTTCACTAATTATTTTACCTGCTTGGTTTAGATAATAAGATAATTAGTGAATCGGGTGGTGTACCGCATGGTAGAAGCAAATGCCTGCAGTCACTGCGGCCCGCAGGATGTGGAGTTGAGTAGTGCTGGTTTAGCGCTGCCAAAATGTAACCTCTCAGTTGCATACTGATAATATTTCTGGTGCATTAAACTGAATCTAATTAGAGTTTTCATTGATTAAAACACTGTCAAAATTAGACAAAAGGACATTGTCTTCGCACTTTTGCGAATTTTGGAAAATCAGCAGAAATGAAAGGACTAGAACAAGATCAAACAGTTCACACACAAAGCCAGTGGGTTACTGAAGAAAATGTATAATTTGGAAAAATATTGAATGTAATAATGCAATCTCGATTACAGATGATTTGACACTTGGTGAACTTGAAAATTAAAACATTTAAAAATAAGGCAACAATTATCAGTAATATAGGTCACGACTCCAAAGAAAGAATTCTTTTTTTATTTTTTATTCTTTGCATTTCAACATCCAAACGACCTTCATTACTAATGCATTTCTTATCTTTAATAAGACTTTATTACATGTGTTTCCGTAGTAGGGCTTCACCTCTAGTCCTGCTAATTTGTTATGAAGTTGGTTCTTCTTTATGCTTTTCCTTTGCCTGCCCTCTCCTGTGCCCTGAACTGAAAGGCTCCTCTCTGTGCCCATCCCCTGGTACTGCAGGATGTCACTGGCGAACAGTGCTGTGTTCCGACATTTGGCCCAGAAAAATATATCTGCTGTCTGCTTTTTGTGGCCAAGTAAATGTGAAGCCGCTATAGGTCGTGGTTCAGAAGTCACCTGGATTTACTCATGTTACACTCTGCAGTCTCTCTCCAGAAATATCCATGTAAATGTTGTGATCATTTTTCTGTCATTGTTTCTCTGAAACTGTCACTGTTATAGCTCAATTGTTTTATAGATGATGGGTGACTCAAGTGGGAATGCTTTGCTCTTAAGTTAAGCTCTTAGGTTACAGGAATTGTTAGCTTTCGGCTATATTCAATTAAGAATATCTCTGTTCACAAGCTTTGTTTTTTTCCCACTTTTTTCCAGGATTCTCTCATGTCTGCTTTTTCCAGTAGTCAGGGAATAACCTTCCAGATTTTTGGTTTTCTGAGTCCCTCTGCAATACATACACTCTGAATTGCTTTTTGCGATGAATGGTTACTCTGTGTAACTCTGTGGTTTCCCCAAACTCTTTAGCCCCAGCCCAGCCCAGCCCAGAGGCCCGTTGGGACCATGATGCTCAGCAGTTCGGTGGAGGTGCCCAGCCCAGGGGGCATGAGCGCGGCGGCCGCGCGGAACGTGGTGCGCAGCTCCAGCATCAGCGGGGCCATGTACAGCCTGGAGAAGAGTCCCGGGGGCGCCCCCGACGCTGCTGGCCTGGTGGGAAACAAGAAGCGCCGCTCCAGCCTGGGAGCCAAGATGGTGGCCATCGTGGGGCTGTCCCAGTGGAGCAAGAGCACCCTCCAGCTCAACCAGCAAGGTCAGAGGCCACTTCTTTCCCTCTCTCTTTCTCCCTTCTTGTGTTTCACCAGCCCCTTTGTTCTTTTTCCACCTCTCTCTCTCCCTGCCTCCCTCCATCGCAAGCTCTTTTTTCTTCGCTAGACTCCTTAACCCGGCAGGTCAGGGTGTGAGGGCTCTTAGCACGTTTGTTTAGCTCTTTTCCTCCCTCTCCCTTGCCTCTCTCTCTCCACTTACACCTGTTTTTCTCACCCCTTTCTCTGTACTTTCACATGCTCTTCTCCTCTAAGTGTGCAAGCGGTCAGGTCAGTATGACATGTACCTCTGTCACTCATACTCATGTTTTTCTCTCTCTCCTGCTTATCTGTCCTATCCCCATCACCCTCACATCTTGTGCTGCTTTCAATTAACCGGGGACGATTGGAGAGGATGGCTGCTGCTCTCTCTCATTCATCTCCCTCCATCACCCTATCCTCCTCTTTGTGCAGCTGCTGTTACCAGGTCACTCCGACTCCGTCGTGATCCCTATCTCTGACCTCTCTAAATGACTGCCTGCCACGCTCTCTTCCCTCCTCTCCCTCTGTCTCTTCTCTTCCACCTGCTGTCGCTCTCTCTCGTCACTTTCCTATCCTTTCTACTGATGAAGAGCTTTCTGAAGGATGCTGCAGAGCGATGGTGGTGTGGTCAGAACTGGGTTTGTGGTGTAGGGCTGTGTTCCCAGCGTCCCTGAATCCAGAATGTCCTTAAGCACAGCACTTACTTACTCTCCCACAAAATCAGCATCTCTAATGTGCAGAGTGCAAAACATGAGCTAGTTAAGTCACCATGGATAAGGGTGTGTGCTAAACCAAGGAATACTCCTGTGGAAATGTAGATATTCTGGTTTTATACTGGGGTAGCTGTGTCCCATCTGGCTTTGCAGCCTGATATGAAGCCCATCGATTTTGTTGTTTAGCTAATTGTCAGATAAGGATAATGATGGCTGTGGCTTGCAGTCCTTCACACAGGCCTCTGGTGGGCTGATTCTCTATCTCTGGCTACCAGACATCCGGACACTAAGTGGCATTGGAGCAAGGTAGCATCTGTCTTAGAAGTGCAGCTGAACATGATCATGCTGGTTTGGACTCAACTGTATCATTGTCTGGGGGATGCTATTTACACCTGATACTAGAACTGTGTGGTTATGGCTCTTTTTCGATGATTATGTATGTGTCAATATATGTCAGTTTTGCGGTAGTTCTGGAGGCCAAGGTAACACAAATAGGGTGATTTTGTGGCAATACAATGTTACCGCAGGAGACTGGAAGTTTGAGAAGTTTGCGAGTGAAAATGAGCTTCCCCCATCCTTCAGACACTAGACACAGCCCTGCTAAAATGGCCTGATTCAGTCATCTCCACTTGCCATCCCTTCTCTTACAAATAGCTTGACCTTTTCAGAGAGACGCTGCTGTCCTTCTTCATGACCAGGGATGACTGGGGGCCCAGGCGTGCCAAACCATGGCCCTGTTTAAGGGTGTGTGTGTATTTGTGTGTGTGTGTGTGTGTGTGTGTGTGTGTGTGGGTACGCAAAGAATCATTGAGCAGATTTAGTCATCCTGATTCACTCCCTGTTTTCCCCTCCCCCTATCCACCCCAGCTCCACACACCCGTCAAAGGCAATGTTATATTTTCCAGGTGCTCCTATTCCAGAGCCACTCCATTATTTAATTTTATTGCTATTTAGTTTTGTCTATTGCACAGATTCATCATGAATGGAGCAATGCCAGTACACCGCACTGACTTGCACTCCAGTGGCAGTTAAACTCTCAGCCCATATCCCTCTGTTGATCACCTGTTCTCTCTTTGTCATGGTTAAGTCCTTTAAACACCGCAAACTGAAAACAGCCGTTGACAGCAAACTGCGAACTTCGCTTTGTGAAAGCTGTTGACAAAGGATTTAAAGAGTGAGAGGAAGAGGGCAAAAGACAGAGAGTGAGAGCAGGATAGAGGAATGGAGAGGATGAGAGTGAGAGCAGCATCGAGGAAAGGAGAGGATGAGAGGGTGAAGGAGCAGCTTAGAGGAAAGAACAAGATGGGAGGGTGAAGGAGCAGCTTAGAGGGAAGGGCAGGATGAGAGGGTAAAAGAGCAGCATCGATGGAAAGGGGAGGATGAGAGGGTGAAAGAGAGCAGACGCTTGCCTCACCCCAGTGTCTCTGCCAGCAGTGACATCATGGCCATATGGAGGAGTCGTGTGGCCTCCGCGTGTAGCGGCTTACCGCAGTGGGGCAGGAGCCGCCCCCCCCTTTGGCCGGGGTCTCTGGCATTGACTTTGGGCTCTGCGGAGAGGGCGGGGTCAGCGCGCTACAGGCCGCTGTGCCTGCCTCGTGGGCGCCCGCCACCCCGCCACCCCGCCCGCCTCCCCTGCCACTCTGTTTAGCACACAGAGCCGCCAATATTTTCATTCAAGGCTTTCCCTGTGTAGAGTCGGTAACAAGGGAGGGGGCAGAAAACTAGCCGGCAGGAATGGCTAAATTTAGATGCCCTGACTCAAGGGAGGGACGTGGAGAGGCTGCCAATCAAAGCTGAGCACTGGATAATGGCAGTATGTGTGCTTTATGACTGGCCACCTGCTCACAAACATAATCAGTCAACAGAGTATTCGGCAGAATTACAGTAACAAAAACTAAAAACCCAGCAGAATCACAGTAATTCTACCTTTGCCTCGGTAATTAGAGCATTACTCACATGGAGAGTGAGTGTGCAATTCAGGGCAAGTGTACCTGATATTATCTGAAAGCCATGGAGGCCGCAGAAGTGGCATTTAAATGGGACTTCCATATGGTTTGCAGGTGTACACGGTCTCCACCGGTCAATGTGAATAACAGGACAGAGATAGGCAAGGTCCAAACTAAGGACCTGTGGATTGATTCATGATTGAGAGCTGACAATTTTCTGATCAGGCACTTTTCACTCTGTGTTCCCTGTGTCAAGTAAGCGTACATGAATTTGCCACTGTGGTGTCATAACATCAGGAAAATGTTATTGTGGTGCAAAGTAAAAAGGGTGGGTTCATTCAAGTTGTCTTTAGAAAAAAAGAAGCTATCTTTCTGCCTTATCACCACTCGTTTCTGTTTTTGTTTTTTATTTTCTCTTGCTTTATCACACTTTTCTGAAGGAAGAGATGTGTTCTTCACTGTAAATGGGAATGGGCTACAAGGCCCTCCTGGGCTCCATCTTGGATCATTAGGCTGGGACACGTTTTTCATCCGGCTGAAATGAAGCAGCGTCACGTGTAAAAACAGTGTGGAGCATTCGTTAAAAAGGCACCAGTGGTGCATTTACACATCACTTACACATCACGCAACAGGATTTGCGCCAATTGGGTTTACTTAAATATTTTATTGTAAAAAAGGAAGGTCTACTGCTGTTTTAGTAACCCCTTCATTAGCAACCCAAAAGCTACTGCTTTATTTTCAGCAGTAGCTTTCATTTTGCTGTGGGTAAAGTAAGCCACTAGTAAATTAAAGATGATGCTATTTCACGAGTAGCTCCATGTGTTGTAATTGGTCCTGAAATTGAACTTAAATTGAACTGTCCAAGCTGAATAACTTTTATGGTGACAGAATCTGTTGGCACTACAGTGAGGAAATATATAACTTGGGTATGCTGTTGGAACCTCTTATACAGCATTTCCAAATGTGGTAGAAATTACTTTTTTTCTCTGCAAGAAATGCAAGACTGTAAAATTCAGCGCAAACTTCAGCTAATTTCTCCCATTCTTCTTCTTCTTTTTTATATATTTTATCACAGACGAATTCCCAGTCTGAAAAGATAAATTGAGAGGGTCTTGCCATGGCTTGATGAAAACCTTACTGTTGGTCTTGCCAATTGCCCCATGTCTTTCAGTGTGAGCATAATCTGTGTTTTCTTACAGTTGCTTTAAAGAGAACTTGGGTTCTCCATTGACTCCATAGACCTTATGGACCTGCAATTATTGGAAAACATCTATGTTGTTACATTACTCAGTGAGCATTATGCTGTAGGGCCCATCATCCCCAGGCTAATGATGAACATTTTTTCAAGTGTGTTGCTCAGAGGATCAACATTTCGCTCAACTGAAAACAATGCATGTGTGTACAATGTGTTTCTGCATATATGTGTGTGTGTGTATGCGTGTGTACATAACAGCTTGAGAGTGAGTAATATCATAAAGCATAATCTCTTATGCTTTCTATGATTAGAACAGAACCGTCATGAGTAACAAAAACAACCAATTCCATTTTTAGGCAGCTTTCAATTTTTTCATAACAGGCCTGGAGGTTTGCGCTAGTGAATCATCCTTCTATGTGTGTGTATGTGTGTGTGTGTGAATCCTGTCCAATGGCTTTATGTGCAGGTGATTAGGTGGATGTATTCGCTTGTGTCTGCGCACATGTGTGTGGGAGTGTGTGCACTGGATCATTGTCTCTGTGCCACCGAAGAGGTGACTCAGATTCAAAGTGATCCTTTTTTTACATATGAAGCTTCCAGTGAGTCAGCTATCAACCTTCCCAGATGATTTTGTGCTTTTTACAGCATAGGGAGGGAAGATCAAGGTCAGTCATTATTCTTCAGAAACAGTGAAGGTATTATATTTAGTGCTGAGCTCAGCTGGTCATTTAGTTTGAATAGTAACCGTGGTTAGAAGAGGCCTTCCGTGGTAGTGGTAGAACGCTGCACTCCAGTACAATGTAGTACACTGCGGTGGCTGTCTGGTTTGGAAAGATGAAAATTTAAGGCATGGTAATTAATTAATTTCAGATTCTCGGTTCATGCAAGTAGGATTTTAATAATATCTAGTCTTAGAACAGGACCAATATTGCACACTGCAAAATGGTTTGTATTTAATAAATTCTATTAGAGTGCATTTTGCCCTGACTACATTTTTATCCTTTGTGGTGGATGCTCAACACTAATTGTGTTTATATTATTAGTTGCTGCTGGTTTTCAAAACAGTAAGAACTGCTTTGATGTCGAATCCATCCATGTGGTGCAGGGTGGTTGCATTTCTTTTAAATGTACAGGATCGGATAAACAAACATAACCACAGAGAGCTATCTTTGTCCACTTTGATGCACATTTGATGTTAGATGTGTGAAGAAATGGCATTTTGAAAGTTATGAATATTTAATATGGTGTTAGATAACCAAGTGAGATTGACTCCAGAAAAGATTTTTGTATATAATGGGTTCATTTGGAATTTGTCTATAAATGTCTCAGATTTGCTGAATCTTTCGCTGACTGACTGTCTTTCACATTTTATTGAGGAGGTACAAAACTGGTTGCTCTTTTATTCCTTTACTAATTTAGAATGGCCATCTTTGTTTGCATTATGGCACAAGAGGTCTATTTTACTCTAGGCCACACTAAGGCGTTAATAGAGTCAGCCACAGTAAGGATTTAAGATGCCGTTTGGACAGTCAGTTGTTTTCCTTTTCTCTGGGACTTTAAAAGCTGATGAAGCCAAACTGAAGGAGTCATTTGCTGGCCATTGACCCGGTCGGTGCACTTCCTCACATAAAGACAGCAGCCGGCTTCCGAGGCTCTGCGTCACCGTGGCGACGTGGCTTTGTTGTCTCTGACAGCCCTGTGCCGAAATGCGCAGACAGCGAAGCGTGACGCAACACAAGGCTCTGCAGTGTCTGCAGGTACATTCTCGTATGCCAGATTCTCTGCTCTCCATCAGGACAGGGGTATATTTAGCCTGAGGGGACTGAGGGGTGAGTGAACATAACGCATAATTCCAGCTCCACCGGGATATGGTGTTCCGCAGTGTATGATGCGGATCGTTGTGTGTGTGTGTGCGGTGTTCCTGAGAACCAGGCAGTATGGCAGAAAGAAACATGCCTTAAGGTTGATACACACATACATACACACACACACGTTCACACTAGTTTGTGTGTGTGTGTCTCAAATTCAGCCTGATTTTCTCTGCATAATAGTTTGTAAGTGTATCCAAACCATTGCAGTACAAGAACACACATAAAACCCTCCCTTCCTGCACAGTATCGCCCCTCCCATTCCTAATTTTTCTTTTATAAATGAGAGGGTCAGGAGAGGAATATCTGATTGGTTCAGAGAATTCACTTTGGCGCAAAAGTGTTGCAGTGCCTAAATATAGTCCAGGGGACAACAACAAGATGAAGAAATGAACCAAAACAGAATGAATCACCGACATGAAATGTTCTTGTCTTCAAAGCGTGGAAAATCAAGGAGCATCAAATTCACGGATGGATACAATGCGCCAAGATCTCTGCCGCTCTTATGATGCACATATGATGCGTTGGCGCTTGGATAAACTCTTATCCCTTTCAAGAGAGTTCAAGAGAACTCAGTCAGGGAGAAGAACGGTTCTGGAAATATTTTCTATTAAAATCTATTCAGAATCCTCTACCGAAGATACTGAACCAGAATGCACAAGCAGCTGTTTGTTATACTTTCTCCGTCCTAGGACACAATGGCGAAGTTGTAAAGATGCCTTAAATTTGTGTGCAGCATTTCCTCATATTACTAATACATTTTAGCCAATTGACAAAAAAAAAAAGATTTTAACTAGCTAATTATACAGACAGCATATTTGCCAATTGGCTACTATTGTAAAGTATTTGAATCCTTTTGATAAATACCACAAGATATGATTAATAGCTATACCTTTCTGCTGCTATTGTTTATTTGAAAAAGACGGTCTAAAAACATCATACAGTAAAATATGCCCTAATGTTTCCACCGCAAAATTGTTTATCAAGATAAATAAATTTTAAATTTGGACCAATGATCTGTATTTAAAATGTCTGCCTACTTTTATTTAAAGTTGTGTAGCTCCACTGCTGTGCAAATGCAGCTGAAGCACAGGGATGAGTGGGGAAGCTCTGCCTCTCTGATGTTCCAGCATATCAGTCTCTACATTAAATGAATAAGTAGATGAGGTCACCATGCAGGATTTGCAAACTGCATCTGATGAACTGTGGAAATCTTGCACTGATTGAACTGTCACATTAAGAGGTTCTCTTTTGAGTTGAAAAGGTCACCCAGCTAGACGTTTTACCTCTAACAGATCAATGTTATTGGCTGTTCACCCTTGTTTAACTTGTTTAAATTGCCTGTTTTGTCTATTTTTTACAATGTTTACCAAATGTCTATGTGAGAGGACTGCATGGGACCATTCTTTCAATCCAAACACGTTTTCTACTGCTTAAGCTATTATTATGAGCTAATATGCATTGACTTGAATTGTTTGCCCTGTGAATAGTGATAATGACATGACATTTGATTGAGTGGTTGTTGCATGGAATAGCTACCTTTACTAGCTTAGTTTTAGCAGGTGGTAAGCAGATGTAGATCTGATGTATCCTCTAATACCTTGTCTTCAAAGATGACTCCTCTGAAAATAACATACCAATGGCGACAATTTCCAACTGACTTTTCATTGCTTCACCATGAAGCTTGTAAGCGAAATCTGTTTTCTGCATAACTTAACATAAAACGACTAAATTAACTGAAATACAATTCCATGGTGTATCTCCCTTGCCTTCTGAGACATTCTGTTTGATGAAAGCGTATTGATTTCGGTTCAAACGGTCAAAGGGGCTGCCACGCATACACAATACGGCTAATGGCTGCCACGACAGCATACGGCATAGAAATGACGCAGAATATTCCCCTCTCCCCTATCATAGACAAAGCAGAGCTGTTAGCTAATCTGCAAGCTCCTATTGAAGAGAAAAGAGCTGGACTGTATCACAGAGATGCTTTAAAGCTGCGGAAAATTGCACCGTGTCACATTGCTAGCATGACTAAACCGCTGTTCTCCTCCCCTTCATCAACTTTATGTCAGCGGAGGGCTTGTGGGAATTGTGTACACACGTAGCTGAGCAGGCGTAGGAGTCCGAGCCAAACGGAGGTGGTGAGCTTTGTTTCTGAGCAGCTACACGCTACCGAAACCCTGACCCCAGCAATATCCTCGCAAGCTGGATAGGTCATTCAGTCTCATTCTGATGAAAGATGCACCTGCGCCAGCCCTACTAACAATGACATGGCTTGGCTCTTTCCGTCTGGTTCATCCTCTTGCTGGATAGGTCATTTTGATGAAAGACTATCTGCCTGTATGGTTCATCTGCTTGTGTTCCGTCTCCCTCCCTCCTTCTCTCCCTGTGTTCCTCCGTCATTTGCTCCTGACTCGTACCATAAAAACATGTCCTGCAGCTGCTCATCTATATTAATAGGTGATTCATATATAGCATGTAATTACTGACATGCGTTAAATGCAAGCTTGTTTCATGCCAGGGGAGCTTCATTGATTTCCGCATGATGAGTGAAGATCTCTCTGTGGACCTGGACTAATGTGATTAGTTTGGGCATTAAAACCCCCCTGCATGTCAGGAACACACATGCCAAAGGAGTGATGGCTTCATCGTCCTGCGCATTTGTGTGTGTGTGTGTGTGTGCATGTGTGTGTTTGTGGCAGATCCGTAAAGCAGTTCTACAGATGTGATGCATCCAGTTGTCTGTTTATAGTGAGTGACTCTGACTAGTTTAATCAGACCTTAAACAGCACAGCATTCTCAGAAAAGCATCTCCGCAGAGTACAGCCATTATACTAATATCCCCAATGAGCTTAATGTAAGAATGGATGGAATAGTCACATGCTATCAATGACTCACTGATTTGAACCAATTACAGTGTTTTTCCATGAAGAGCCTTTGGTCTAGGGGGGCCAGTGATTCACGGCACACTGTAGCTCCACCCCTAGGGTGTGCGTGTAGGTGGTTTAATGACACTATTATGACCATAAAGGGCTGTCATGACAGCACAGCAACTCCTCAGGACTGCACAGTCTTGATGCATTGGGTCATCTGCTCCCCTGCAATTGATTCCATGCACACTGCTCCTTGGCAGTTATGTCCCCACACTGCTGTCCTGATGACTGGTCCACACTGCTGCTCTGACCACTGCTCTGCACTGCTTCCCTGTGCTGCCTAGCTAAGTCAGTTCTGCAGGACCAGCGATCTCTCTCTCTCTCTCTCTCTCTCTCTCTCTGCAGTGCTGAGGGGGGAGGGCAGTGGGAGTGGCACACGGGCGCTGTTCGTTCTGCAGCAGAGCGGCACACAGTAAGCCTGGAGAACACAAACACACGCAGGCTGGCATATGTGCCCTGCGCCTGCCGTGGATACCGCCAAAACCAGCACCGGCACAGTCATTCTCGCAGAACAAACCGGGATTTTTACAGCTTATTTTTAATCTGCCGCTTCTGCTGAGCATTTTTTTTACAGTTTTATTTTTATTCGTGCCTTCTAAGTTTAAAAGATGAACAGCTCCAATACCAAGGAACCGCATTTCCTCAGGTTAACTGACAAATTCTACACGCGCCTCCATGCTACCATGTTATTACAGTACATGAATGAAGCTCAAAAAAGATTTTTGTCAAAATGATACCCGTGGAGATTCCTGTTTTACTTAGAAACCACTGAGAGCTATGGCAACCTACTGTACATTCTGTGAAATATCATAATATTTAGAGAGTAGAGAGTGCAGCCATGTGTAATAGGCTGTTTTTATACCCTACATGACTAATATCAGACTGACAATGAAAGCTGGCCAGTAGGGGAAACTGGGAACCAGTAAACCATTACCTTTACCCATCCATAAACATCCATCCATCCATCCATTATCTGAACCCGCTTATCCTGAACAGGGTCGCAGGGGGCTGGAGCCTATCCCAGCATACATTGGGCGAAAGGCAGGAATACACCCTGGACAGGTCGCCAGTCCATCGCAGGGCACACACACCATTCACTCACACACTCATACCTATGGGCAATTTAGACTCTCCAATCAGCCTAACCTGCATGTCTTTGGACTGTGGGAGGAAACCGGAGTACCCGGAGGAAACCCACGCAGACACGGGGAGAACATGCAAACTCCACACAGAGAGGCCCCGGCCGACGGGGATTCGAACCCAGGACCTCCTTGCTGTGAGGCGCATCCATAAACAAACACTTAAAAACACACGTGTACCTTCAGATGTAAACTCACTGAGCACTTTATTAGGTATTTATTGGACTTATTTTTTTGACTTATTGCTCTTCTGCTGCTGTAGCCCATCCAGTTAGAGGTTTGACGCATTGTGTGTTTAGATATTCTCTTCTGCATACCACTGTTGTAATGTGTGGTTATTTGTATTACTGTCACCTTCCTGCCAGCTTTGACCAGTCTGGCCCTTCTCCTCTGATCTCTCTCACTAACAAGGCATTTTTGCCTGCAGAGCTGCTGATCATTGGATGTTTCACATCATTCTCTGCAAACTAGAGACTGTCGTGCATAAAAATCCCAGGAGATACTGAGATACTCAGACTACCCTGTCTGGCAGCAACAATCATTCCACTGTCAAAGTCACTTAAATCACATTTCTCCCCCATTCTGACATTTGATCTGAAAAACAGCTGAAGCTTTTGACTATAGTTGCTGCCACATAATTGGCTGATGTAATATTTGCATTAACAACCTGGTGTACAGGTCTTCCTAATAAAGTGCCCACTGAGTGCACATTCATAGGTCCCTAGATAGACCCCCTCGCTCAATCTCAGCGACGTTACGCAACACCTGCGTAACACGTACGGGCCTCGTGACAATTGTGGCGGTATTAATGAATTATGTGTTCCTCGAGAGGCTTACGTATTTCCATAGCACTCAGTCTTTTAAAAAGAGTGCAGGGCGACCATGATGTTTAGCTAATCTGTTTAGATTCTACAGCCCAGCCCTTGAGTTCAGGGCGATGTTCCCCCGATGTTTTGCACCTGACAATTTAGGGGATTAATGTGCCGAGAGGTTCTCTCTGCTCTTAAAACTCTAATTGGGCGCCTCTGGCAGAGGTAGAAGACGGGCACTTGACCCTCCAGAGGTCTGGCGCCTGGAGCAGAGCTGTTTTTTGGGAGGGGGATGGCGTCCATGCCTGGTTTGGGCTAGCCTGGCCCAGCTTCAGTGCGACGCATTAGAATCGGCGTGTAAACACAGGAATTAGGATGAGGCCCGGGTGGTGATTATCTGATCCCCGCACACTCAAAGACAGCACTCAGGGAGGGAAGGGGGCAGGGTCTGCCAAGCCAAGGCTGACAGGGCCACTCTACATGGTGCTGGATGGAGCCCAGGCTAGCAGCACGCGATGCTCTCACAGCACAGAGTGCTGTGTCCAGTCTGGCCGTACAGGGGCCCATTTTGTGTGGCTTGTCCTTGTACCGCCTTTATCTTTGAAGATGAAAGGGTTTGTGGTGTAAATCAGATGGATGAACGACAGGAAGCTTGGCCCCCCCTGCCCCCTCCAAACACACACACACACATTTGCACACACACACACACACACACACACACACACACCACCACTACAAAGAGCAACAACAACAGCACTGACTCAATCTCAGAAATGGTAAGGGTCTGTTTCCCTCTGTCCAATTTCTCGCTGCCCATAAGGAAGGCTAAAGGGAGGCATCTTTCAGTTGCACCTATTTACAAATTTGGAAGGGCCTGAACTGCTGAGCGATATGAATTGCTGCCACAAGCGCCTGCTTAGTTACTGTTGCTATGCTTGGTAGAATGTTGCGCTGCAGACACAGCCAATAAGCAGGCTTGAAGAGACCTCTAGATTCTTTGCATTTGAAAACTGCACTTAATATCATACCAAATAAGGGGGGGGATTTAATTTATTTTTCTTTGTATTTCAACTGCCTCATTAAAAAAAATCAAAAGCCCAGCATTTCAATTCACAGAACGATTTTAGAGCGATTAAGTACATTACTTCATATGAGTATGTTTTTCTTTTTATTAGACCTGGATTAATATCAGAAGCTTTGCGATTGCCTTTGTTTTATTGTAAAATTATTACAAATTTTCGATTTTTCATGTCCTGGAATTCAGTTCACGTGTACCAAATCCTGGATAAGCACCACTCCATGATGACATTCTGCAATTGTAAGGATACAAATAATAGATATAAAATAGATGTATTTTCACATAATCCTGAATACACATAAATGGCAAAATTGTAGCAACAGAGGTTATGGTGAGGGTTAGGGTTGAGCTGTAACGTTTACAATATTAATTGAGGATAGAGACACAAAAACGTTTTCTATGCACCCGTTCCAGCGACTCAGTTTTGGTTGGGAAATTTGAACGTACTGTTAACTTCAACCGCTAGGGGCGGATGTTCAGATTTCGGAACACAGAGGCCGATTTCAGTGGTCAGAACATTTGGTCACCTGTCGTCGAATTAGTGTGCGACATTGATACATGCACTGTTACACATTGTAGACTCTCTGTAAATATTTCATAAACTGTATACTAATTACTTCTAAGAATGTCAACATTCTTATATGGATGTGGGTGTTTCTTTTAACATTGTTACATAACACACCATAACTGACACACACACGCATGCGCACAGAGGTGCATACTGTATACACTAAATAATTTGTGCAAGCTCATTTTATTTTAGGGCCACGTTGCGCTTCCAGGGAGACTCCACAGGCGTCTGTTTCATTTTTAAACCCCCACCATCCCCTGGGAACCGTATTACTCACTGCAAAGTCAGGGGGGGGAAATTTTAATTAACACCAAGCAATGAGAGAGAGAGAGAGAGAGAGAGAGAGAGAGGAGAGAGAGGAGAGAGAGAGAGAGAGAGAGAGAGAGAGAGAGAGAGAGAGAGAGAGAGAGAGAGAGAGAGAGAGAGAGAGAGAGAGAGAGAGAGAGAGAGAGAGAGAGAGAGAGAGAGAGAGAGAGAGAGAGAGAGAGAGAATATATTTATAGCAATACACTGTGCATAAGTGCTCATAGCCTCCCTGTTATATAATTGTATTATTTTAGGTGCTGCATTAGCATGGTCAATGTGCCTCTTCAGCTAAACTACCTCTTCAATGCAGAGGGTATGAGTGGAATATTTAGCAGACACTACTATATGCCAACGGAGGCTGATTTCGGCCTGATCTGCAAATATGCTCTTCATTAATACACATAAATTGCTGGTGCTGTAATTTGAGATTAATGTGGGTCGGTTCAAAAGGCTTTCTCACCAGTCTGATTAAATGATCAATCATGTCCTTTCTATAGTCTGTGGCATCCAGTGTGTAGATTTCTAAAGACTTTGCTTCATTAAAAACTGCCTGAATTAGGCACAAGCTAAAACTATTGGAGGTCACAGCGATATTCCACAACATCTGTTCTACGAATGTAGCTGTTTGTGCTGATAAACTTATCATTGCAAAAAGGGGACCTTGGATTCTACTTCTTCTTATCGTTATCATTTATTTTTGTTATTTATTTTTATATTCAGCTTTGACTGGGGGAGCATTTATACAGATATGAAGATCAGTGGCATCCAGACAGAACTCCTCTCACCAGATTGCAATAGTACATTAAACCTGTATGGACAGTGCATTTAAACTGCTCTCACATCATTACCTCCTATCAAGTGTATCTCTCGCCTTCCCTGGTAACAGATACCAGACAGTCAAACCAGGCTTCACAATCTGATGACGCGCTGACGATAGGCTTCAAACGGCCAGTGTGCAAACTGACAGGAGAGAGGGGGGGAAATGAATAGATAAAACTGAAGGAGAGAGAGAGAGAGAGAGAGAGAGAGGGAGAGAGAGAGGGAGAGAGAGAGAAAGAGAGAAAGATAGAGAGAGAGAGAGATGGGGAAAGGAATGCTCCGGGAGCCCGTCGGTGGGGGATCTTGGTGCAATGCAGACAGCATTGCCATGGAAACGGGTGTGGAGTAAGCTCTTGGTGGAGCCGGAGGATTATAGAGGAAGTGTGGGGAAGGGACTACTGCAGAGATCCACAGTCCAACTACCCTTTTCCCCCACAAACCCCCCACAAACCCCCACCTGCATCCATACGAGGCTGTCCTTGGAGAATGGGGAATGGGTGTGGGTGGGGCTGGTGTTTGGGGGGGGCTCCTTTTCAGGCCTCAGACTGAAGAACGCATGTGTTAGCGTCTTTATCTGTGGCCAACACTGCTGCAAAAGAATAATGGTGTATTCAATACAATCACAGTGTTCTGTGCAATACACAGTGTTATGTTCTGGTTACACTTTGCAATAAGGTACATGAATTGAAGTACAAATGCATTAAATGAAGCATGAAATCATCTTGGTTAATTTATTTGTTGACTAGTTAACTGAAAATGTATGCATTGCACAAACAAATGATGTACAAATGCATAAACAAAGCTATACAGACTTCTCAGTGGTTAGTTAATTACATTACTTAATGCCAATTCATGTAACCTTATTGTAAAATGTTAGTAATATAGTAGAGAATGTGCATGTCATCTGTGTGTAAACCTAATTTATGCAGTATAGGATGTTGAATATAGTGCAGAGGCTATGTGGCCATCTCTGTGCAATGTGTGGGGTGTTCACACAGCGACAGTGTGGCATTTTGGATTATCAACTGGGTAACACTGTGTGCAGAAGTGGTGGGTTTTTGTGGTCAGAGTGTCAGGTCACAGATCTTTGACTGTGGTCAAAACTCACGGTATTGCGTGGAACATTTATCTGCAAATTGGCAGGCCGGTGGAGAAATGACTATGTAAATTAGTGGTAGTCATTCCAATATATTTATAAATGTAAAATTTCAAACAATGTCCTTACCATTTCTGTCTGAATAAGATCAATAGTTTATGTGATCTGTAAACTGTTCTGGTTCTGGTTATGTCGTTATAGGCAGAGTTACATTCAATCAGAGGCTGCTCTGATTTAGTTACTGTAGAAGGATATTTAAACACCCAAACTATTTACAAATATACACTCAGTGACAGACGTTGTTGTTCAGACCAAACATCAGAATGGGGAAGAAATGTGATTTAAGTGATTTCGACTGTGGAATGATTGTTGGTGGCAGATGGGGCAGTTTGAGTATTTCAGATTTCACTGCTGGTTCTTAGGATTTTCACATACAAATATCTTTAGGTTTTACAAAGAATGGGGTGAAATACAAAAAAGGTGAGAGGCAAAAATGCCTTCTTAATAAGACAGGTCCGACAATGAGAATGGCCAGGTTCAAGGTTACAGGAAGGTGACATGGAAAGAAGGTATGCAGAAGAGCGTCTCTGAACACACAGCATGACAAACCTTGAAGTGGATGAGCTACAGCAGAATAACATTTAAAAAAAAAGTATATATTTGTTCAATAAATATTTTTTTGAAAAAAGACTGAAAAAGACTGCAAATCACACTTTATTTCACTGGTTACTGCATGGGATATTATTGGCATGACATTAACATTGGCAATGATACATCAAATAGTAATGAAGATGAATTCAGCAATAGCTATGCCAATGTTTTTACCTGTGTGAAACACAATTAATAGGCAACATATTGTAGCTGTCACAGTCGTATATGAGATGAATTAGTGCACTGTTTGGAAATCGGATAGATTGGGATTTTGAAATTACCAAAATGAATAAATCCTCATTTGCCAATATAAAGAAAATCAGTCATATACACAGGGGTAGGTCTAGCAGTTATAGCTGTGTGTGTATAGATATTGTTAATGGAGACAACTGCACTGATCTTAAAGTTGCCACTCTGTCAGGCTGTCAATTTCCATTAGAAATTGATGTTAACATTCAAGTGAGGGTGCCATATAGGCCACTTATGTGGGAGGTGGACAGGCAGTTATGCCAGAGTTTACTGTATTCTGTAAACTGAACAAAAAAGCACAAGGTAGGCCTATTTTCAGTCTGAAAACTAAAGAAATAAAGCATAGAGTCTTCTGGTTCACCAAGACAGACATTAGCGTGACAAACGAGACAGTGAAAAATAGGTCTTCTGTCTTCCCCAGAGAATAGATGTGGCTGAGTCATTTACCTGTTCTCTTAAACTTCCACCCAGACCCCAAAAGCACAGTCTTTTCAGTAGAGGATAGTTCATCCTGTTCACTGAACCCACAATGTCAGCTGGTCCACAAGGGTAAACTTTCCCAGAGTTCTCTACAAAGAGGACCTTAATTGCTGTTTAAAGAAGGCAGACATGTGGCAGCATAAAAATGCAGAACAGACCAGTAAATATACTGTAACACACATATAAAACCGTATGCTATGTGAGCTTGGCTTTTAGTTTTTTAGTGTGAACTTTTCAGTTCAATGATGGTTTACAGGAAATTATCTGTAACTGTGGACACCTTTTCAAAAGGTTTTTTTTTAATCTGCAATCATTTATGTGTAATTATCCTTCAGTATAGTTTTGATGTTTTCAATTGTTTGACTCATGGGTCATAATTTCATGGCATTATTCCCATTTATTTCAGTACTGACATGCAAGTAAACACCAAATGTAACTTGTAGCTAGAGCTGTAATAAGTGCAGAAATGTAAATGTATGTGTACTGGAGCAATCAATTTGATAATGTAGAGTTTATAGAGGAATGGTATTACTTCTTCTGCACAATTCACAATTACCCAGTAATTACTGAAGCATCAAATATAAACAAGCAAATCTATGGAAACTGACTTTTTTATTTCATATTTTTTCAGTTTTTATTTGACAAAGCACAAAATACTATGTTTGCTATAGCGATTATGAGCCACAGTTAGACCTCAGTTGCTAACTTGTTCAAGCCAAACTAGCATTAACTATTCTACTACAAACATCACGTCTAAACTGCAGACAATATGAGATACTAAATACAATACTTATTTCTTGAATTGGAAACTTAGTTGCACATGATGTACCAGTATAACTAGGTTCACCAATTAATTTGCCTGCAACTAGGTTGTGAATGTAAAAATATAGTGGGGGATAATGGACTGCAATTTTACATAATGGGGTCATTTTAACTTTAAATTGTTTTACAGCATGATATAGGGGAAGAATACAATTGGAATTACTGTGCAGTGCTAATACTGTATGCTATCTGAAAGAGTCTTGAATGTAGACTAAGCTTTGCTGACAAAGTTTCCCATTTGTAATTACCACAGGGTAATGTATTATTGGGCTACCTTATGTCAATTTTATGGATTTTTATTTAAAATTCAATTAAGCACATGTCTCCCATAGCTAGATGTAAGTGAAACCGGAAACTCAATTCTGGGCACAACACAGAGGTTTAATAGTATGGCTGAAGGGGACTCTTGAATTAATGTTGGGTTCTCTTATAGATAGATCATTTATTTGTATTTTTTTCATACTTGCTGCAAATGTGTCCTGTGGCCAGGATTGTGATGCCTACATAACTAAATAGGAAAACAGTCAATTATAGGAATAATACATGGCTCTGTGCATATTAGATATATAATATACTGACACAAACATACTGTATGTGGGTTTAGCTGTCTGAAGTTTCCTGAGATTAGGTACAGTAATGCTTCAGTTTGCAGATTGCTGAAAATGCTTAAGATTTGGGGTTGCATGTGTGTGTGTGTGTGCTTGTGGGGGCATGTGTATGAGAGTATTTGAGTGTTTGAGTGTCTATGCTCAGATAAAACTGATGGGTTTTAGACAGGAGAGAGAAGACAGTACAGAGGAACCTGTGGCTCTGCCCCCCCCCCCCCCCCACATGCCCCCCCCCCGCGCCCCTGCCTCTGCCTCCTCCCCAACCATGGAGATATTCCTGACTGCAGGCTTAAAAATAGCATCTCGGAGCGCCCTCGCTTGCTCTTGTCTATTGTGCTCATGTCTTCCTATCCTTCTTCCTCCCTCTCTCCCTCCCTCCCTCCCTGTCTCTCGCTCCCTTGCTCTTCAGCTGTAATTCTCATCGTCATGGCAATCCACCAGGCTGTGTAACAGCTCTCTGTGAAATGAGGATTCTAATCAATCCTTGACTCCTGGCAGCTTCAAGAATTCTGGTGATAACAGAGGGCAAACAATACCACAAATACCCCTCAGAGGCTGCAGAACAACATTTATTCTTCTGTTATAATCCAAAAACTTTTTAAATTAAAAACATCTCTCTCTCTCTCTCTCTCTCTCTCTCTCTCTCTCTCTCTCTCTCTCAAACACATAATCAGACACATCAGGCCTTTTCTCTGGAGATTTCATTGTCTAAGTAAGAGCATGATCTTACCTTACACATGTTAAGTAAGAGCATGATCTTACCTTACATCTTGAAAAACAAATTCTTCTAATACACTCAGGTGAACTTTAAATGGCCACTTCATGTTCTTATATATGATATATACTCAATTATATCTTTTCATTTGGAAGTTTTATCTTAAAATAATGTATTTATCCTGGAATAAGAATGTTTCAGGTTCTACATAGGTGGTTGTCTCTCAGCTGACTTTTGTTAATATTTTCTTCAGGTTTTTGTCGTACCCTTTAATTATCACTCCTTTTCTTGACACTTGAGCTTAAATATGTCATCCCCAAAATAAAATAGTTACTATTGTTGAACCATTTTGACTACAGGCATAATCCTGGTCTCTTCTGAAAGGTAATCATTTGGGGTTTGTTTTCCAAGAGACAGAAGCTCAAACATAGTGAAAGTGTGTGAAAAAGGTTTTCTCTCTGAAAAGATTCTCCTTTTTTGACTGGATACTGATTATTGTAGCTGTGGCTGGTGCGCTTAGAAACAGAATGGAGCCAAGTCACAACTCTGGACAAATCCCCTTTCAAATTTGAAGACAATATTACCAAATATGAGCATTGTTTTTTCTAATCTATGTATAGGAAATTTGGAGACTCCAAAAAGACACATGGAAACTAAATGATATTATGTGTCTTATGAGGTGTAAAATTCTGCATTTTGCTTACTAACCTATGCAACACTTTTTATCCTGAATTTGTACTTTTGCAACTGGGGGCGACATTGGCTCAAGCAGTAAGAGCAGTCGTCTGGCGGTCAGAGGATTGCCGGTTCGATCTCACCCTGGGTGTGTCCCTGAGCAAGACACCTAACCCTTAAATGCTCCTGACAAGCTGGTTGGTGCCATGCATGGCAGCCAATCTCCATTGGTGTGTGAGTGAGTGTATGAATGGGTGAAAGCGTTGCAGCTATCCTCTGACAGCAACAGGTCAAATTGATCATAAAAAATAAGTACTATAATCACAATAATACCATCTTGTACGCTAATACATTTAGCTCTATTGATTGAAGTTTTTGTCAAATAGCCAACCCCCAACAAGTCAAGCACATTCCATAATTTGACATGCTATTTATGATTCAAAAGCAGGCTGGCTCCTTATTTATAAGCATACTGTATAACAATAAAATATTTTGAGAATGTATTTAGATGCTCACCTAAATGGTAAATGGTTGGCATTTATATAGCGCCTTTATCCAAAGCGCTGTACAATTGATGCTTCTCATTCACCCATTCATACACACACTCACACACCAATGGCGATTGGCTGCCATGCAAGGCACCGACCAGCTCGTCAGGAGCACTAACAATTGCCACTTAAGGGGGTTTAATCCTCTTCATATTTAAAATAATTGTATGTTTATCATGCCTTACAACTCCTAAATTTATGAACTGCATCTATGGGGAACAGTTTATGGTATCTGTAAACCACCCACGAGCTAGACACCCCAAAAATATCTTCTTCTGATTACCCCAGCCTTGTTCAGTGATAATGGCATCTCGACTGTATTTTTAGACAGAGGTAATCTAAGCTGTCTGCTCGTTGTTGTTTCTGTCTGAGATTTCTCGCCCCTGGACCCTGGACCAAATGATGCGTTTCCTAGTCCTGTGGAGTTTCCCATAAAAAAGTGATTATTGTCATGCAGAAGACAATGTTTACGGCGCAGACAAAATGGCTTATTCCAGAAAATTGCAACCAGTACTCTCATCTAGTCAGCAAACAGAATCGTTTGGGAAAAAAAGGATGTTTTAAATAAATTATTCATTTTCATTGGAAGATAGTGGCTTTCAGTTATACCTGTACTTGTACCACTGTGAAGTGTCTTTGTGACAGTATCTCTGTAAAAAGCAGTATGCAAATATAGTTGAATTGAATTGAATATCTGCTACTTGATAACTACAGTCCTCGAGAAAGCAAGGGTTAATCCTTTTTTGGATGTCACACAGAGGACCTTTTCCTCTGTTGTTTGAAGTGGCATCTGTGGCACAGTGAGATACACCTTTGGTTAGTACAAAAGGATTTGGTTAGTACAAAAGGACCACTTGGGGTCCCTCAAATCAATGGCTTCAGTCGAACCACAAGTCGGTCAGGCAGTGACTGTCGTGTCACCAGTGCTAAGCCACTAATTCCACACGTGCGGTGAACTGGGGCTTGCAAATTTTCAAAACTGTGCAACTTACCATGAGAAAATTTTGAGACTGCTTGGCTGTTCCACTTGACCTCCCCCGGCTGTTCCACTTCACGTCCCCCGCTCTTCGGGGGAAGGAGCAGCTGGAGCAGGTGGACCTGCACTGAGGTGTACTGTCACGTGTGGAGCCGAAGCTCCGCATGCGACAGACAAGGTGACATTTTACTACACCGTGCGCCCTCCCGCTGACCGACCGCCCCCACCCCCCCATCAACCCCAGAGTTTGGGACGCTTTAATATTTTATCAAAGAGTCCCAGAGGACCCGCAGTTATGGTATTTATATTGGTGCCTCCTAGCGGAGGGCCCCACCCCGGCGGAGATCTGAGGGTCTGGGAGCAGCCTTACCCTCTCCTAGACTCCCTGCCGCAACCCCCCGCTCCAACTGCGCAGAGAGATCCTGCTGTCACTGCAACAACAGCGGGTAGGAGGGAAGAAACTGGATTGCTGCAGTGTGCAAAATACAGAGGAAGGGAGGGAGGAAGGGAGGGAGAACGGTGGGAAGAGCTTAAGACCTCCATACCTCATGTGCCGAATCAATGCGTTTGTGCTCAATGGAGTGGCGGTCACTTTATTAATGCGAGCGCACAGCCGCGGTCTTGCCCCGGACCTTCTGCCTCTGCCACGTAGCACATGAAGCACTCTGCCAGCGTTGTGGTAGAAAGCCCGTTAACCTGCAACAGTGCCCACCACCCACCGCACAACTGCTCCTGGTTCGAACTGACTGCAGCTCAAACCCTGCGTGAAAGAAACCCACGACCTCCTGGAGCCGGAATGGCACCTTCACCGTATCCCATAATGCCTCCCTCTGTGAGCTGCCAGGGATGCAGCTCAGGGCAGTAATTTGAAGTGTCTCTCTGTGTTAAAGCACAGCCTACATCACCTTCAGCTTCTTTTGGCAGATGTGTGAACAGCTCTTCCTGGAGTTAGCGGAACGCCATTTCCCTGTTTGTCAGCAGAGCTGCTTTCTCTTGCCCCTCCCCACTGCTGTGGTCAGCAGCCAGGCCACGGTCTCTGTCTGACTGCCCAGTTTCACAGCATCCACACTTCCACAAAGCGCTCTGCAGCATGCACATGACAAAACAATTATTATTTATTTATTTACATTTTGAAAACAAGGTACATACACTCAGTGAGCACTTTATTAGGTATTTATTAGACTTATTATTTTGATTTATGAAGTCTTCTGCTGCTATAGCCTATCCACTTAGAGGTTTGACTTGTTGAGTGTTCAGAGATGCTCTGCATACCACTGTGTGGTTATTTATGCTACTGTCACCTTCCTGTCAGCTTTGACCAGTCTGGCCATTCTCCTCGGACCTCTCTCATTAACAAGGTGCTTCTGCCCGCAGAACTGCTCATTGGAGTTTGATGCGAAAAACAAAGAATAACTTTGTTTTTGCACCATTCTCTGCAAACTCTAGAGACTGTTGTGCATGAAAAGCCCAGGAGATCAGCAGTTTCTGAGTTACTCAAACCACCTTGTCTGGCACCAACAACCATTGCACAGTCAAAGTCACAGAGATCAAATTTTTTCCCCATTCTGATGGTTGAAGTGAGCATTAACTAAAGCTCTTGACTCCTATCTGCACGATTTTATGCATTGCATTGCTGCCACACGATAGGCTGATTAGAGAATTGCATGAATAAGTAGGTGTACTGAGTGCTCGGTTAGTGTATGATAGTCTGTATGAAAAAATACACCACTTATTATATTTAGAACAACAGAAAATACCAGTTTTATACCTAAATGTACATTAGTCTAGCTAGTTAACTGCCAATTTCTGTTGTGTACACAACTTCCTGTGTATGCCACACCCACTACTAGGTTTCTATCCAAATACAAATATAGATGCAGAGAGTTTTGTTTGCTGAACAGATTCAGACACAGATGTTTTTGCTTGCTGAACAGATACAAATAGATTGTTTTGTTTGCTGAATAGATACAGACACTTTTGTTTGCTGAAAAGCTGCAGACACAAATGCACACACAGATATTGCTAACCCCTTTTGTCTACCTGTGTGGCTGTGTGTATGTAATGATGATAGATAAATCAGTACCAATGAACAAAGTAAGCACAGTCCACAGAGTTTAGATAAAGATGACCCTAAACTTGGATTACAGTGTCCATTTTTGGTTGGGTTCAGTAGTCCGTTCTGTTATAATTCTATTTTTATATTCCATGTTTCAGTTTGTCTCCTGGCTTTCAAAACTATCTTGGCCAAACAAAATGATGTGTCCATAAATGAAATTGCTTGTATGAAATGCAGCGTAGTATCACTTAATCTTGTGTATGAAACCAGGATGTTAACGTTAGCCTGTTTATGCAGATACCTAACTATGCTTTCTCTCTTGTCTTTTTCTCTCTCCGGATGACTCTGCCTGGCTTACTCTGTCGGTCAATGTTTGTGTGTGTGTGTGTGTCTGTGTGTACATGTGGTTGTATGTGTGATGTGTGCTCATTTACATATTTGTGCCTCTCCTTCATCTCTCCTGAATATCTGTGTGTGTGTGTGTGTGTGTGTGTGTGTGTGTGTGTGTGTGTGTGTGTGTGTGTGTGCGTGTCTATGTGTACGTCTGCTTGTATGGTACAGACGGTGGGACGAAGAAGCTAAGGAGCACCATTCGGCGTAGCACGGAGACAGGCATCGCCGTGGAGATGAGGAATCGCGTGACGCGGCAAGGTAGCAAGGAATCGACTGACGGAAGCACCAACAGCAACAGCTCAGACGGAACGTGAGTCTCAACAAAAGTAGAAATAGAAAAATAGAGATCGAAGTATTATCCGGTATATCACTCTTTATGTATAAATACACTCAGTGACCACTTTATTAGGTATTTATTAGGCTTATTGTTTGGACTTATTTGTTTTCTGATGCTGTAGACCAGCCACTTCAAGGTTCGACAGAGATTCAGAGATGCTCTTCTGTTGTAACCCGTGGTTATTTCAGTTGCTGTCGCCTTCCTGTCAGCTTGAATCAGTGTGGCCATTCTCCTCTAACCTCTCTCATTAACAAGGTATTTTCAGCCACAGAACTGCCAATCACTGCGTGTTTTTTGTTTTTCGTACAATTCTTTGTGAACTTTAGAGACTGTTGTGCATGAAAATCTCAGGAGATCAGCATATCACATCCCTGCTGAAAAAAACAGCTCAAGCTAGGTTTTGAAACAGTTGGTAGCTGGTTGACCAGTTAGACTAGCTCTATATTCAACATGGTTTGACCAGCTCAAGCTATGTTTTGAAGCAGCTGGATTGCTGGATTTTACAGAAAGGTATAGCCAAGTCTGGTATTTGGTCTGAACAACAACTGAACCGCTTGACCATGTCTAGATGCTTTTATGCATTTTGTTGCTGCTACATGATTGGCTGATTAAATATTTGCATTAATGAGCTGGTGTACAGGTCTACCTAATAAAGTGGCCACTGAGTGTATGTATCGTACACTGCTGCACAACACTGTACAAAATTACAGCATAATAACTATGCATATCGTGCTTGCTGCAGACTCTGGGTATTAACCCTCTTTAGATCAGTGTAAAAATGTTTTGTGTTTACAATGCTGAATAATGTATACAGCAAATTCACACTTTATAACAGCACTGGGGCAACAGTAACAAGTCGAGAAAGCAAACACTGCTGAAAAGTCAAGAGGGGATAGGGTCTAGGTAATAAACAAGTTTTTAATCTAACCACTTGAGAGTAGGGTGCGATACCTCCATAGTCCCACAGAGCTTTGCTCCACTGACTCCAGACATTACCCTGGTGTACATGTTTACTCTCTGTGGTATTGCCTACAGAATACCCTTTTTCTCTCTCCTCCTCCAGGTTCATTTTCCCCACCACGCGCTTGGGAGCCGAGAGCCAGTTTAGCGACTTCCTGGATGGCCTGGGCCCCGCCCAGATCGTAGGTCGACAGACCTTAGCCACACCTCCAATGGGTGAGTAGCCCCCTCACTTGCTCAGGATCCAGGGTGTGAAGACTGAAGAGAGAAATTGGAGAGTGAAGCATTATGGGTCCCAAAGTATGTGTTTTTCAGTCTCTCGCTCATTTGAACCAGTAATGGAGTTATTATAGCTATCGCTTTGATGCATTTATAGCCTTGGTTATGACTGAGTGTGTGAATCAGTAATTGACAGTACATGATAGCTCCATTATGAGATTTGTAAATCCCATCATTAGGTGAGTCATTGAAACGGCTCAGTTAGAAAATGTGTTGATGGAGTATATCGTGGTCTGTTGGGAAGGAAAGAAAGGAGGAATATCTAATAATGACAGAGAATGAAATGCTGTTCCCTCGACATATCATTGTCGTCATTTTTAGAAAAGGTCATTGCAGCTCTCTAGTGTCATCTGCCGTTCAGTTCTGGAACTGCAAAATAGCGCCTCACTTCCACAGTGTTATTTTTGTTTTCCTTGCGCCTAATTCACAGCATACCTATACTGAATACATTTGCACGTTGGGCCAGTAAAAATTTGAATTAATACATTTATTTTTTGTTTTAATCCCTTAAGATTGTCCACACTAAGATTCAAAGCTTTATTTTAAATAATAGACTCTTTCAGTAGCATAAAATGAAAAGAATGTTTGCGGCTACGTAGCAAGTAAGTGTCATAGCATACAGACTCTCTGTGCTGTGGTATGCGGGGCTGTTTTCTGTCACAGACTGCATTAAGTTTCTTAAACCCCTGACTCACCAAGTGCTTCTCCTCCAGGGGATGTCCATGTGGGGATGGTAGACAGAGGAGGTCAGCTAGAGGTGGAGATCATCCAGGCACGAGGACTGACCCCCAAACCCGGGTCAAAGAACATCCCAGGTACAGCACAACGCGATTCGGCAGGACAGGCACGGCAACAACAACACGTATCAAAGCCGCGTTGCCTCTAATTCAATAGAATGTTGATCGAAATAGAGCCTGGTCAAATTGCATTAATAAAGCAGGGTTACTGTGTGTTCGTTTAAATTTCTCTAAAGTTAGTTTTGGTATACATGTAGTATGTTGCTACGTTTGGTCTTTGATGGGGCACCACTTGTCACTGAATGGTACCGTAATGTGGGAAAGAGCACTGAATATCAACATTCTTGAGAGGGACCGTTAAACATCTGCAACAACTGGCAGGGAAGGAAATCTTAATCCCAGCGTGTTCCGAAATTTGTATACATTGTTGCACTTTGTTTTTCCATAAAATGTGTATGCGCACTCAGAAATAAAGTGACAGTGGAGTACATTTTTGTTCTAGAAGGATTTCAAATTTCCCAAATGTACAAAAGTACCGTTATGTTCTTTTTGAGTACAAATGAGTATGTTTTCCGAGCAAAAAGACTATAACTTAATTATATATTGCTGGCTAGAGGTACAATTTTACCTTCATTTCTGAGAGTGTGCCTATACAAGTAAAATTGTATGGTACACTAAGGTCGAGTTATTATCCAAAACTTTTGCAAAGTGACGGAAAGCGCGAAAAATTTAGGAAATTGCGGAAATAGCAAAAAAGGGGGAAAGTCACCGGAACTGGCAACAATTGAGTGAGAAAATATTGAACTGAATAGAAAATAATGGAATCCATGGTACTGTGACAAACACCCAATCGCAATGATAGCCCCTTCCTTGGCCAATGAGTTTTGTCAGCCTTTCTTTGGTTACAGGAAATAAGGAGTCTACTAATGATGTGTAACTGTTCTCTTCACTCTCCCCGGCAGCGTCATATGTGAAGGTGTACGTGCTGGAGAACGGGGCCTGTCTGTCCAAGAAGAAGACAAAAGTGGTGAAGAAGACTCTGGATCCGCTGTACCAGCAAGCCCTGCTCTTCGACGAGAGCCCGCAGGGGAAGGTTCTGCAGGTAGGAAATTAAAATGTCATTAAATCAGTCATTAATTCAGCCAGCCAATCTATGTGTTCTTCCCTGAGTCAGGAAAGCCTCTGGAGAAATGTCTTATTTCCAAGACGGGTTATGATTAAATTGCCATTTAATAGTGACTCAGGTGGTAGGTCAATCCCTTCATAATTGCGCGGCTTTGCCGATCCGGCAGGTGATTGTGTGGGGAGACTACGGTCGCATGGACCACAAGAGCTTCATGGGAATGGCGCAGATCCTGCTGGAGGAGCTGGACCTGTCCTCCACCGTGAGCGGCTGGTACAAGCTGTTCCCCACGTCCTCGCTGGCCGACCCCGCCATCGGCCCCCTGACCCGCCGCCTCTCCCAGTCCTCCCTGGAGAGCGCCACCAGCCCGTCCTGCACCTAGGACCAGCCGGCCCTACTAGAACTGTACAGACACGCCGCCGATCTGCCCCCCCCCCCCCCCCCACCTGGACATGGCCACACGCCCGCACCCTCACCCTCACCTGCACCAGCACCCACATAAACGCAGGTACACGGCCTGTCTCTCCTTACTGTCTGAGACACGTGCCAGCACACACTCACAGACACACACACACACACATATATACTCACACACACAAAAATACACACGTACCCTCACCCGCACCAGCACCCACATAAACGCAGGTACACCTCCTCCTTACTGTCTGAGACACGCACGGGCCGATAAACACCAGCCCGCACACACACGCATATACTCACTCGTATGCAGATATAAGAACACAGTGAGATAAATGAACAGCTCTGACTTGGTGGTTGACACCATGGGAGAGGGTGTGGGAGGGAGGCGTGGCCATCAGGCTGTCTGTCACACTGTAAGCACACCATCATACATGCCCAGCTAGAGAAAGGAGCATTTACCTGAGACGAATTTGGTCAAACATCCCAGCCAATGCTAACAATCTGCTCACAAGCTTAAACGATGCTCCAGCCGACTTCCATCTTTTTTCATTAGTTTTAAACAGAAGATGTAGCATTTTCTCTTCCTGAAATCCCTCCAGGAAACCGCTTGACTTGGCTTTCTGGTTGTGTGACGAATATGCGTCAATTCTTGGGAGGGAGACACAACTACAATAGAAGTTTCAAAGTACTTCTTATTCTAGGTCATTCAAACATTTATAATCTGTCTATGCCAAACCCGATAAAAAAAACAAAAAAAAGAACTTTATTTTTTAAAACCAAAGCAATTATTATTGTTCTTGTTATTATTATGATTACTATTACTAAGAATTGCTATACTCAATAACATATGGAAATGTAGCAGAGTCAATGACTTCAATGAAATGCAAAAAAGGTACAAAATATGAAAGATGAAAGAAACTAGCAACTGAAGGGCCGGCCACCCAAAAAAAAAAAAAAAAAACAGCTTTCACTGGTCAAGTTCTGAAATGCACCTAAATACGGTCGAGTGAAGTACTGTAGCGCAAAACTGACTTCAGAGAACAGAGCGTATAAATATATAGATAGGTAAATAGATTTATTTGTGTTCATGTTCGTATCTGCTGCATTCTGCACGTTTTACTTGCAACCCTTCTTAAACCTTAAAGAAGTGCTATTTCTAGCTTGCCTTTAAAAAAAATGATAGACTATAGATCCTGTTCTATTTATTTTGCTAATGTTAACACTATCAGTCTTGTACAAAGGCCATGAACTGCACTGAGAAAAGAACCACAGGATATAGGCATTCCCTTATGCTCTACAGCTCCAAGAACTCATTAGCTGAGCAAATGCTATTCACACCAATAGCACTGCAAGACAAACAATATGATCCAACCAGCATCCATCACAGACAGCCGCTGTCATAATGAAGACTTTGACTTCAACGTGGGGGCACATGGATACTGTAGATGCATCAGTGCTGGCGAACAAAGACCAGCCCACTAATTCAAGATCTTCTACCATCACAAAGGCCTCTGGGAAATGTACGTTTGACCCCCAACCCCCTCCCCTCCCCACTGAGGACCACTTTAGGTACTGTTTTTGGGAAAGGTTATTTTTGCAACACAGAACCACAGTGGACTTCACTACCCAGGATCCTCCTCTTCTCAGTTTACCCTGTTTTATGGCTGCTTTTCCCTCCTCTTCCTATCTTCTTCAGGACTTTTTTATAGCATAAAGGTCAACATCCTGAGATGTCTCCATTTTCTCTTCCTTAGTCAAGAATAAAGAAATAAATAAAGAATAAAGAATAAATCCATGTGTGAAACTAACCCAAGACCCCCGGAGGGATTTAAGATGGTGTTCAAACATCTTTCACTAAAATGTCAGCTTTTCAGAATGATGAAGCTGATAAGTGGAATGGAAGTTATCAGCAGTGACTCTTTATATCTCAAATACATGTTCTTCTGAGCTTGATTTGTTTTCTTTGAACAAGGTGAAACAAGGTTAAAAAAGAAGAAACTGTTGTTTGAGTGTTTTGAAAGGTCTAGATTAGTGACTAGTGTGCTTAATTCTAGGCTGCTTGGAGAGATGCACAGTACCTCCTAACATTGAAAGAGAACTTCCCCTTTGTTTAGCGAGAACCCAATATGAATCTCTTTTTTTGGTAGCGTTTCTTTGTGAATGAATTTTTTTACCCATGTTGCCATTTGTTCCAAGAACCTTCCTGCTTTCAACCTTATTGACTGGAGCACCTCTGCTTTTGATCACCACTCTAGAACTATTTTGGCAGGCATTATAAATGTACCACAGTTTATACACAAAGAAAGTACTCCTGAGACTAATGCCAACAGACATGCTCATCCTGTCGCTGTTACCTACCCCTTACCCAGTCCAACAATATGCTCTTCTAAGCCAGTTTTTCACTAGCCTGGGGTGAAATACAAAAAGGGGCTCATACAGTTAAGAAATTATTCTAGAGGGAGTTAACTAGGAGAATAGCTTGTCTATAACAGCTGTGCGTATATCTGAAAACGACCCCTCGAAGGATAAAAACGATAACCTAGAAACAGTGTGTAGTTTTATCGGTTTTTTTGATTGCCCAAAGCTATCTGCTCAAGATGTGGACTGTAGCATTCTGAAATGCAGAAGTTGGATTCTGCCACAGACATTTTCTCATGTGAAAGAAGGATATGAGAAGTCCCTCCGTCCACTGTACTGTCTACTGCTCTGTTACACTCAGAGAGCCAGCACCCCCTAACACATACACTTTTTGGAGCATTAACGTCATGATACTGCATTACCAAAACATTGCACCAACAGTGTACAAATTGATTGGCTTCGATTAGGTGTGAGAGGTGCATTCTGGGTGTATCTTCCCATACTGCATCAGCACAGTGAGGAGTGCTTTTTGGTCCCCCAAAAACTCCTGTAGAGATCCATAATACCAAAAGTTTCTGCAATTGTTTACCAGACAAAGCATGTATCTTACTCACTCATTGGTGTTTTTATTTGTCAGTTGCTGTTTTATTTTCTTGGAATTAATTTTTTTTTTTATAAAAGATTACTCTAAATAAGGAAGTTACAACTTTTCTGTTTACATTGTAAACTGCACAATGATGTTCTTTATGCATGCGAATACTGCATCAAATGTAACTTAGAAATATGATTATGAATATTATGTTTATAATTATGATTATTATTGGTAGCACTGTAAACATATTTCTGGAGCTTGAAGTCAAAATATTTTTTGTTTGTTCTTTCTATTTATGACTTTAAAAAATATGTTTTTTTCTACTAAAATTTATTTTATTTTTGAGGTAGACTTGGTTCCCCTAAATTGAAAATAATTGTTAAGAAAGCTCACTCCAGACAAGGTGGTGTCAGTGTTGGGCTTGTTGCACATTCTGTACATTCTGTGCACACTCTCTTCTGATTGGTCTGTATGCTCCATGTGACATCTCAGGGCAAATCATAGGTACATGCATGAGAAGTTGACCAGAACCGCTATACTGGGAGGGTTTGTTTTTCTCCTTCTCTCTCACGCAGATTTCTCTGTTTTATCATGAAAGCCACAGTAACTGACAAGTAAATCTGTTCTGAAAGGATTATTAGTCTGTA
The DNA here is from genome assembly GCF_963514075.1 of Conger conger. Lineage (NCBI taxonomy): Eukaryota > Metazoa > Chordata > Actinopteri > Anguilliformes > Congridae > Conger > Conger conger. The sequence continues at coordinate 20,633,962 of NC_083768.1, forward strand.
CCTTTAACTCCCTGCCTAGAGATTTTTTGGACAGGCTCAGAAAAGTGCCACATTCCACACTTACATGTGATCACTCTTAAGAGCCTACTCACATGCTTAAAAACTGATTGCGTCTAGCCTTCCTTAGCCTTAGCCTTAGAAAACCCATGCAGTCCCTTCTCGTCTGCACATCATCCGTTATGCTCTTTTTTCTCATTTCTCACAGTGTTTGCTTGCTGAGCATGAAAGGGCCTCTCCCCCCTGTGAATACGCAGATGGATCAAAAAGCTTTTAACGGGGATGTGTTGTGGACGTAGCTCCGAGGTCAGCGCTTTCTGTCTGGCTCACTGCAGCAGGCAACGCGGTCGCTTCAGTAGCTTCACACCATGCCAGTAATGGGGAGGGTAGGGGAGACAAGAGGGATGGGCAAGCTAACATAGAGAATTCAACTTTTTTTTTTTGGAAATAGTTGAATAAATATTGTGAAGAAAAAACTATTTTCAATGACATACGTACCCTTTTAGCATTAGCATGCTGGCAGTTGTCACAGGCCAGATGACTTTTGAGGTTTGCAAACAGGAAAACGGGTGAGGGAGGGATAATTGCACTCATTTAGAATATCTAGCTTGGCTTCACTTATATATGATTTTAAAAAGTAGTTTTATTTATGGTGTTGATGATGCGTTTCTAAATCACATATTTCAGGGAATGTCACCTAGAGGTGAGCACAGAGGAGAGAAGAGTAGCTTTGGAGCTTCGATGGTTAAGCCTGTTCCTGTGCACATACCCCTGGCTGACACCAACTTCTCTACCTTTGACTCTGGCGTCCCCTGTAGGTTGGGGCTTTGTTTGTGGTTTGTCAGGACAGAAGGGTATGTAATTGTTAATGTCACAACAACAACATAAATGTGATTTATTTGATTCTCAGAAGAGAACTGTAAGCCTTTTTGAAATAAAATATATAATGTAAGGCATGGTAGTATATAACAGGTTGGGTATAACAGCGTATAGCATATCATCAGAGCCATCAGAACTTCTGTGTGTAATCTTACTGGATGTACAGTTGCGAGTTGAGTTTATGTTGTCTGTCATTGTTGAAGCCAAAGTTAAACCACTAACCAAAATGAATTGAACATTTTGGCAACAGAATCCTTTTCAGACACTTTCTTCAGCCTGATGTAATGGGCAGAAACTGAAATAAAGTTAACTTCATGTGACGTCGCTGATGCCTTTTGACAATGCTCCTATCATGGGCAACTTCACAAGGACGACACTTTAAGTTAGCTTGGTGGCAGTTCCCTTGGAGTGTGCTCTTGTGCTGTCTTGGTTTGTACAATGAAGTGATTTGACATCTTTAAGACTTGTGTGCATGGATGTGAAGTTTATGTAGTCTGGACAGGTCCATGTTTCACCCTGTGCTGAGGACAAATTAAGTTCTAGAAGGATCTGTGCTTTGGACTTACAGGGTTGAAGATGAGGCAATGGGGCCCAGTCCTGTAGCGACACACACACTGAGTTTACTTGGACATCCAGCACCCCGCTTTAAAGTCTAAAAGAGTGGTGACCTCATGGGCCTTCAGAAAGCTCTGATGTTCTGCTTGGTTTCCTCTTTCAGCAAAGGAGCAACTAGAAATGAACAGTCATGTTTATTTGGTGTTTTAATCTGTATGGAAGAACAAAGGTGAACAAAAAAAAAAACTAAAACAATATTATTTTCATTTCTTGCACAAGATGGATATGAAAAAAGACTTATACTTATAAAGACTATAATGTTTAAATGGAAACTATATACATGTATTGAAAAGAAATAATCTTATTCGCAGTTGAATGTTTTTTCCTTGGAACACAATGTAAAATGACTATTAGATATTAATATTTTTTAAATGTGGTTTTTACGTATGGGAACTTGAGATTGTTTGTATGTGCATTTCTTTGTACCGTACATGAAGTAGCCACAGAATATTACAGTTCTTGCAGATTAAAAGTGATTGAAAGGGCAGAGAGTGAAATGCCATTACTCCTAAGATTTTAGAGTCAAGAAGGTGTAGAGGACATTGATTTAATTTCTGTTGGGCCTATATGCTAAGCCAAAAAGAAACAGAGTTGTGTCAAGTGTAATGGGCATCTTCAGTGTACAAGGTTGAAGAGTCAGTGGGGGCTAGTCATTAAAGGATTAATGGCATTTCAGAATGGAACCTTGTTTTGAAATCCGTATGGCAACAGTCACTGAGGAGAAATTGAATAAAATGGAATCCAGCTACAGTATATGAACAAATACATCAAGAATGAGTGCTTTATACATATTTTATGTAGTAGCCTAATATTGCATGTACTGTATTGTAGAAAGACCAGGGTTTCTTATTTTTGATGAAGAAATCTACAATTTTTTCATGTGAACAAATACCATATCTGAGACATATTCCCTCTGGCATTTCTCTAGCAATGGCCAATTGAGACCATTTGTATTGTAAAATTTCATTTCTATTCGTTACAATTTTAAGTTAGTGGAGGGACAGCCGTTACCGCCCTGCATGGAAATGTACGCATGGAAACCTCTGGAAGAAATGAGTGTTGTGAGTGCAGAGATGTGTAGTTTGCCTGACACATACTTCCTGTAGTGACGCAGGAAAGTTTGAGCGGCATAAATACAAGAGGAGGAGTTTGATCAAAGTTGTCTTCGGTGGCAGTACAATAAGTGTCTGACATCACTTATTGTCCCTCTTCAGTTATTTTCTTTGTCCTCCCCCCATCATTGTTTTCTCTTCCAGTCTCTGTGTTGTTTTCTTTTTTCTGTTGTTGTCTGTATCTTTGCTCATGAGTGGATTACATTACATTACATTATTGGCATTTGGCAGACGCTCTTATCCAGAGCGACGTACAACAAAGTGCATACCCATAACCAGGGATAAGTTCGCTGAAAGACCCTAGAGGGAAGTACAATTTCAACTGCTACCTGCACAACTGCTACCTGGATGGGCTCATACGCAGCCAAACCATGCTAAATGGGAGTTTATCAAAAGCTTTGGCACAAGCAATGGGAAATGTCCAGGGGTTGAGTAAATGCCTGAGAAAGGCACAGACACAGGTAGCTGACAAATGTGGCCAGTGTGTGGGTTGTGGTTTTGTATGTCCCATAAGAAAATCTACTTCTGAACCTCTGCACAACATAGATGTGGCTCACTGATCCAAACACTTTTCTGCTTATTGACTGTTTGATGGGACCCAAAGGAATGAGTGTGATGAAATGTTGTGTATAGCAGTAGGGATAATCCAGTTTATCTATGTGTGTGTGTGTGTGTGCGTGTTTGTAGTTGTGTAACTGGGTGACATTACAACTGAAGGTTGACTCCAGCTCTCAGAAGAGTTTGAATTGATAAAGAGAGAGGGGAAAACAGTATGTATCCCCACAGCATGTTCCCACAATGTTTTGCAGAATCACAAAATTTAAAAGGTCGCCTGAAGGTTGACAATCAAATGGGTTCAAATTCCCGTTTTGTTTATTGCCTGGCATGCCACAGTGAAGCTTTGTGAGGGATCTTTGACTTTAGTGGATTCCATTATTGTTTGGTCAGAGCTGCAGCTTAGCTTGGTCTGGATGTGAATGTATTCCCATTTGAATACAGAAATGTAGACAATTTGACATGTAAAAACTATTCCTGCTTTAGAATGTTGATAACCATGCCTATATCCTTTATTGATGTCTGCCATTTTAAACCCTCGTTATGAGCCTTTGAATCAAATCCTTTGTCAACGTTACTAATGTCTGCACACACAGCACTTCACCTTTATATAACGTCTTATTTTTGGAAAGAGATTGATATAACTGATTTAAAGGAATGTTGGAAGATGCTTTTCAACATTTCCGAGGTTGGAATTCTGGCTTGGAATTCTCAAAACAAAATGAGGGCTTGATGCATTTTTGATTGCCTTACTTTACTTTGCGAAAATGTGCTTCTGCTTTTGCACATTTGAGAACAAAAGAAAATACTATTTTTCTTAAAGTATTATAGTGTGGTATCTATATCTGTCATGTCCTTGAATGTATTTCTTAAACATCACACAGAAAATGTTGCAGTATTTATTTCCTTCAAGCCGATCTGTATCTTTGTTAGAGCTCCAGCAGGTCATCAGGACATGGTTCAGAGCTGCCCCTTGGGGTTTTCTTATTTTTGCAGACATTTCCACATTGGATCACAACATGTTGCTGTCCCCTTGTAACTCTATCAGCAGATTGAGTCAGATACTTCCATTTCAGAAGTAGTAATGGATTCTGGGAAATTGAGTACTGTTGAGTTTAGGATTTTCTGCGCCTGGCCAGGAGGATGACTGGTCTACATTTTGAAGGTGAAATGTAAACATGCTCAGTCATGAGTATATTTTGTACTTAAAAAAAGAAAATTGTAAAACGGTGTACTTTAAGTCTTTGTTGCATAATTTGTTTATCTTCAACATTGAATTCACTCCTCCAAGCTATTGAACGTTCTGGGAAATCTAAGCATTGAAAGAAATATAAGCAGTATTTCTTTGTAGCATAAATTTAGCCTTCCTTGCTCTCTACTGTCAGGGTACTTATTTGGCAATAAATTACCAAGTTTGCATCAATTGAATGTGGAGTGACCAGACCCTTGCCAGAAAGGAGCCCAGGTTACCTAATATTTCATGCCAGTGTACTCAGAGCACTGACAAAGGCAAATGACAAAAACGTCATTTTTCAAACTTTGTTTTAACTGTGAACATAATTTCTGAATTTATGTGCTGATCGGGATAACCAACCAATATATAAAAAATACTCATCCGCCTTTTAAGAGAGAAGGGTAAAGAGTTTAAAAACGTGCAGGGCGTACCTCTGCGTGTCAATGTAGCAGTGTCCTTGAGAGGGACACGTCTTTTCAGAATTTGCAAGAATCACGCCGAGTCAGCATTTGTTGTCCACATTCTGGTTTCTCGTCTCTGTTGTTAGTTGCAGCACAAGAACTAAGCAAGCATTTGCTTTTTGTCATTTTAAATGTTTGACAAGATTGTAGTGATGTTACGAGAACTTGTACAGCCACGTAGATATGCATCTTCTTTAGTCTCACCACCGTTTGAGGCCTTCTGTACTAATGAGAAAGGAAGGCTTCACAAGCCCCTTCATGGGTAGAGCTAATGTGCTGTCACTCACTGACTTGAACCAATCAACTTTGCTCTCCACAGCATAAAAACAAAAGGATTCCAATGATCTTGAGAACAGATGACAGGCCCATCCATTTAGAGGCTTGTGAAGGCTCACTATTCTGATACAGTGGCTGAAGTGACACACAGCATAGTCTGGTCATCGTAGCCCAATGCTATTCTCTGCAACTGCACTAACCTGTGCACCTGAACCAGGCTGGAAAGGTCAGCCTAGGCCTGTGGGAAAACCATCCATCTAGCATCATATTCATCGCCCAAGCATCTGGGCCTGGAGCTTTCAGCCCGGGTTCTGGACAGCCACAGGGTCTGCCGACTTCTGCTTTCACTTTAAAATCAGCCATCAGCTTAGATCCAAGAAACCAGGTGACGGGAGTCAACTGTGCCACTTTACCTGATCGGTTCAGTGCTGAGTAACAAGGACAACCCTATGGCCCTGCAGGACCAGGGCTGATCTCCCCTGATCTAATCCATGTTCAGTGGACCAGTATGCAGCGTAGAGTTTGACACCCTGCTGTAATCTACAGTACATGGAGGAGTTCTGTCCCAGAATATATTTTGATGTGTAAGATCCCAATAGGAAACTGACTGAATTGCATTGTTCTTTCTGTCATTAACGGTCTTGCCCATTGTAACAAATCCCTGTGTCAATGAAAGCAAACTGGGGGGAACAAAAAGAGCGTGAAAGTGTAAAGTATTAGGGATGCATTAAACAGACAGTGAAGCTGTAATTTTATACCCGTGCTTTGTAAATGTTTTCTATGTGCGGTATTTGATAAATGTAAAACTGGTATTTTTGTGGTTTGTACGCTGCAAAATTGATTACTTAAGGTGCACGTAGTTTTGTAAGAAAAGCAAACCAAACTCGGAAAAAAACGAAACAAAAAAAAACCCCATTACTTTTCAATTCAGAAGCCTGTATCTGCATGCCCTTTGAACAGCTGGAAACAAAGTCAATAAAGATCTATTTGAATCACTCTTCTTTGCGGATATATTGTTTTCATGTGCAATGTCGTCTGGGTATTAATGTCATCAACAATCAACCACCTCACAGCCACAACTGCAAGACTCCAACGGATATCAATAAAACTATCATTTATTTTTTTGTTACCCCACATTGACAAGCCTTTTTACATATTGATAAAACAATATAGAATATATAAAAGAAAAAGGAGGCAAAAATACCAAAGCATATAATTAATACACATTGCAAGTCCACAGATAAATAATTAATAAACACAAGCCCAAAAACATATAAACCCAATGCCACTGAAAATGAAAAATCCAAGTTAATTATAGCATTAGCATGAAAAACCAAAAAAAAAAAAAAAAGTTACATTCATTTTTTGTGCTGATAATTCACAAAGAAAAAAAAGGAGCAGAAAATGGAATCTAAATTTCAAGCATACCTCATCTTTCCTTGAAGCACAAGCAGTAAGCAACAACAGGGCTGATAACGCACAATAGCACCAATGAACCACAAGAGGGTGTTGTTCTTCCAAGTATTTTCTCTTCGCTTTTTAAAGCGGTTAACCTTACAACCAATGGCTTTCAATAGGACCCTGACGAGGGTGACCATGTGTACAGACTAATGGTGGCTCACTATTGATTCCAGGTGCTTTCCGAAACCTTAAAGATGGCCTACACATTACGCTTTCTTAGCCGATCTCACCCACAATCATTATCAGGGAGAATACATTTCCCAGGCTTCCTATGGTCACCTGTGGCCCTCAACTTGAATTGATCCGTAATTTGGCCAATAGGCCACAAGGACCATTTCTGTAAATGAGCCAGTGCTACCAGGTTGGTGCCTTGCATGGCAGCCAATCACTGTTGGTGTGTGAATGGGTGAATGAGAAGCATCAATTGTCCAGCGCTTTGGATAAAGGTGCTATATAAATGCCTACCATTTACCATTTACCAGTGAGCCTAGTTGACAGACAGACCTGCAGGATGGCAGAAGTCAAACTGCTATGAGTGCCCCCAGGGCCCTGTGTCTGACTCACAGCAGAACGTTTCCATGACATCACAGCGGTGTTATGGCAACAGCTTGTTTTAGATGGTCAGTGCACAGCAGCAGTAGAGCTGCAGGGGCCAGGGTGACATCACTAATAAACCCCTCCCAGTTTCCCCTTCTCCAAGCATGAAGTGGTGCTGCGCGCTCTCTCTCTCTCTCTCTCTCTCTCTCTCTCGTTCACTCACTCACTCTCCATCACACACACACCGACAACACTGTGGGATACCTCCTTGGCTAAATCACATCACATTTTTACACATTCACATCAGTAAAGTGCGCCTACATTTGAAGGCTGGTTATGACAAAACCATTCTGCAAATTATCAAAACTATTTACACAATTACCTTCATGCATTGCTTTTAATATCTGAAGCAATAAGAATAATAACAGCAATAATAATAATAATAAACAAGTCTTTAAGAAAAAGAGAATTGAAACTGAAAGCCTTGAGAACAATTACAGAAGGGGTGTGATCATACCATAACTGTTGTTAAGATGGACTGTTCATAGAGAACTGTCCCATTCTGAAAAGTCTTATACTAGTGCACTGTACATGATTATAGAACGGCGCCCTCCAAACCCAGAGCTTATCAGGAATGATACACTTGTGACAACAGAAGCCAGAATAAAATGTAACTGCCTGAGTTAAACACAACAATCCAAATTACAGAGAAAGTGCAAAACAGTGTAGCGCGATGGCTTGTTACATACATTCACCGATTCAGTCTTTCATGGTTTGTGTGTGCGTGTGTACAGAAGCGAGATCCCCAAGAGCCCTTTCTATGTTAGTTTCTGCGCAGTGGGGACCCTGGGGTGCTTCATCTCTGACAAACATGGCGTCAGAGTTTTTCACAGTAAGTCTGCAGTGGTTTCAGGACCTGCGCACACACACAGAAAAACCAAGAACCAGGGCAAAGTTCTAATGCTTTTCTCTTTTTTTTTTTTGTTTTTGCATCAGGGAGTGGCTAAGCCTCAATTCTTGTTTCTCCATGGAAACTCTTAAGTGTCCCCATGGTCTCACCTGATAACAGTGTGACCACTGCAGGAAGAGCAAAAAAGACAAATGCACTCTTAACAGGCATTTTGTTCACACGTACACATACCCTCAAACAAACACACACACGCATGCAAGCACACACATGGGGACGGACACACGGACACAGAGCATACAAACGGACACAGAGCATTCAGGTGTTGATTAGTACAGGCTCAAACACTTAGAGCAGTGGTCTCCAACCCTGATCCTGGAGAGCTGCAGGGTCTACTGGTTTTTGTTGTAACCCTGCACTTAATTAATCAATTACATCAGTTGATTACTGTTCACCCACCTCACCTGGTTACCTGGGATTTTAAGGTGAAAACAAAAACCAGCAGATCCAGTATCTCTCCAGGACCAGGGTTGGAGACCACTGGTTTAGAAAGTACTACGCAGAGTGTTGGGTCCTTCTGTGCAAACAAGTCAAAGGAGGCAGCAGGTATATGCAGAAGTCAACATTCATAGTGTAAAGTGCATTGGCCCCTTTACCCTTAATTAAATCCATCTCTACAACACGAAGACAATCACAACTCTACAGTCAGAGGGGGAATGCCCAGAGAAAAGTTCTCCTTCCTCAGGTTCTCCCCGCATCTCAGTGGAGACTTGAGAGCTCAACAAATTGGAGGGTAAAATCAAAAGCTTCTCTTTAATTACTCCCATAATTTGTATAATTGCTTAATTCATCAACAGCCCATTTCCCTTTTACTGCCAGAATTATGTGGTGTAAAGTCAATACGGATATGCGGGATTCTCTCCCATTACAAATGATGTAAATTACTCCAATCTCTTTCTTACAATTGATAAAAAGCAGTTAATAGTAGTAGCAAATTAGCGCACTTGATAAGCATGCTAACTGCTAATTGTTTAACTGTCCCCAGCATTGAGCTAATAAGCCTCCCCATCACTCCATCTTAGCGCTCCATCTCTTCATCCACAGAGAGCGGAGGAGCACTATCCATGGCCACCTCCATCTCCACCTCGCCGGTCTCCTTTCACGTCCCCTCAGCAGAGCTTGGCCTCGAGCAGCTACTACTCTGGCGGTAATGAAGCCATTTTCTCCTCTACTAGCAAACATTGAAGCATACCGCAGTATCTTCCGGGACTTATTTTCTTTAATATCTGACTAACGGACGCTTATATACGCCTACGTCTGTCACAGTGACAGGTTGAGAAATTTGGTGTGAGGTTTGACTGTTGCGGCTGCACCGACTATGAATCCAAGTGTAAAGCGGCAATAGCAAAATATTACAGGATGACCTGCAATAAGGGGAAAGGACTCGAAGCTCTAAATTACAAACAGCTATGTTGTTGCAAGTCCCCTGGTACTATAGAGGCCTTCAGCATGCAGTGGCTATTCAGTAGCACAAGAATGACTCAAGAGTCCTTCAATTTAAAAGAGCAGTCTTTCAGTTAAAGATGGCAGTCCTTCAATTTGAGAAAGCAGTCCTTTGATTACAGAGATTTAAGGCTGCTGTAAAGCTATTGTACATCTTTGGCTTCCAATCATCAATCATTTTAAATAATATTAATCAAAACCGTGTCTTTCCGAAAACAATCCTTTTCTAAATGAATTTGAATTGAAAAGGTTCAACCTATCCCTGATGCTGAATTACAACAAAGTCTTATGAGAAGAAAGTAAACTGCCTGCTCTTTTTGACAGGGACCTATTCTGTCCTGAAGTATAGTTACAAGTCTGCGGTCTCTGAAAGCCTCACTTTTTTTTTTAACAGGAGATAATGCAAATTATGGCTAAGCAGGAACCATGGTATAGCATCACAGAGATTCTTCCATATTTCCCTCTTGACCAGTTTGTCTCCTTGAAGCAAGATACATTTCAAACAGAGACGTTTATGAACCCAAAATTCTATTAATAATGCGGAATAGTTTCACCAGAGACGCCCAACGAGACTAACATTCCTGGACGGACTTTCACACACAACATAATATTTCATGAGGAATCACATTTGACACACAGAGAGGATTTGGCCCAAAGCAGGAACAGTGCAAAACAGGCCTGTCTCTACTCTCTGTCATGAGGTCAGAGGTCTTACCAAGTCCTCACCCACCCACCAAGTGCATTATTTACTGCATTTTATCACTGTAATCCTGCTTTTTGTCTCGAACTAGTCTGAGTTTGAAAACATTACAAGACAAGAGTGATAATCATGAAATCAACTATTTGAATAGCTGTGAGTTGCAGGAAACCAATGATTGTTGTTGCTTTTTAAAAAAAGGAGAAGCATGGGGTGCTGGGACTGTGTCCTGGCCGTGGTGCGACCAGGAACAGGTTGAAGCACAGCAGACCTCTGACCTCTGACCCCTGTGAGGTCACACGATGTCTGAAGGCAAGCATGGAGAACCGGAAAATGGCTGTGAAGAAGACAGAGAGAGGGAGGTGGGGGAAACCTTCCACCTCGTCTCTCCAGTCTTTAAAATGGCTGATGTTTTCGATGGCAGTTGCCCTTCCCATACCCTGCCCATCTCCTCCCCCCCCCCTGAATCCACAGGTGCAGGATCATTTCCACACATGTGACCCCACAATGTGACCGGAGCCTGGTGCTGCAGCTCCGCCCATGGGCTGACTGTATCCCATCATGCTGTTTGCACCATAGAAGTTCACGCCAGCCATGTGCTGAGTCATCTAAAAGAGACACACAAAAAGCACACTTTCATAGCAAACAGGCCGTTTATGTTTCAAATACGGATGAAGGCTGACTATTTTGACGGCTGCCTCATTTTTCTGAGGTACATTCTCGTCTCTAAACAAAAGTTCACATGAAAAAGCCAGCACAAACTGAAAAACTTCATGAGACTGAAAGCCTACACACATTTACAGCACTTTGAGATCTCACAGAAACATTGTAGACTGTTGTTCCCGGTGAGGATCTTTCGCCAGCGACAGTTGAATCACTGTTAATTTGTCACTCCACAATGTGGTATAAGCAGTACTGTACCACACTAATTGAACATTTGAAATGGACTGGACATTAAAGAACAGCATCGTATTACCATTAATTGTTGTTTTCTGCACAGTAGCCTGGGCTATTAGCTACTTGTCCAAAGCGAATTTCAACTCATCTTATGGATCTCACCTGGGCGATGTTCCACTGTAACTGCTGGGTCTGCTGCAGTCCGTACATCTGCTGAGGTAGGGCCGCCATCCCTCCCATCATGCCGTTCTGCACCCCCATCATCCCTGCCTGCGCTCCGGGCATGTAGGCCGAGGAGGTGGGTACGCCCTGCTGCGGGGCCACGACCTGGTGTCCCAGCATGCCTCCCATCATGCCCCCCTGCACCGCCTGGGCCGGGTAACCGCCATACCCTGTCGGAGCGTAGCCCATCTGAGCCGGGGTCATGTACATGCCACCTGTGAAGTGCGCGCACACACACACACACGCGCACACGCGCACACGCGCACAGAAGAGAGAGAAACATACATGTATGGAGAAGTTATTTGGGAACTCTGAGAAAGGTGCCAGTTGTTTACCATCTGTATGAATACATTCTTTCAGAACAATCTGCTTTCATTTCTTCTGCTTGTTTACCACGTGGTTGCGGTTTTCTTGGGTTCCTTTTATTGTCTTAAGTAAGTCTTTGTCTTAAAGAAGTTAGACCAGTTTCCTCTGAACTTACGTAGCCGTGGCCCTTGAGGGCTGCAGTTTCTAAATGCAATGCACCAGGATTGGACTACTCTCAGGCACTCACTGTATACAGAGCTGGTCTGCAATACTGGTTTTATAGACATGTAAAATGCAAACAGAATGAGGAGCTGCTGGTGCCTGAAGTTTTCCTGCACTTCCCATACGCATAACACAGTGCAGTTAACTGCCCGTGCGTTGTGGTTTCACAACACAACTGTGAGCTCTCACCGTGTGCGGCCATGTTGTGGGCCTGTGGCGTTACTGTGCTGTAAAGCGACAGGATGGAGTCCTTTGACAGCTTCCCGCTCTCCTCGGTCTTGGTCGGTGGGTCCAGGAACAGGCTGAGGTTCTCTGGTACCGAGCTGGCCCCCCGGCCTGTGGGCATGGACCCGGAAGCAGGCTGGAGGGGGACGCAAACCAAGCATTAGTCACGTCGACCGCTTTGCAGTCCACAACTTCTGACACACTAGTGCTTTTGGTTTTAGCTGAGAGGTTTTCAGTACCTTCAACTGTCCATACACATAACTGGAATGTATTTTGTGGTTTTCAAAACCTAGAATATGGTCCCAGCAGTATATAACCATAGGTACGTTTACAGTAAAAACAAAAACATGAATCAATTTGTTGTTTTCCAAGTGTGTGACATGAATCCTCCGTCCAAATTCAGCAGCCAGCAAGTTCATCTGCAATCAGCAGCCATAATACAGAGATTACATATGATTAATATAGTAAAATAAATAAAAATATGAGGTTTGAAATTCCCTCTGATCTTGTGAGTAGCACCAGTAGAGCTATACATTTATTCTACAGGTAGCTTGCCAAAACTGATCCTGCACAAATGAACGCCTAAAACCAGTTTTTTTTTTTTTTAGTTTTCAATCCTACCTCCAAGGGGTTTAAAATGAAAACATTTTCCAAACCACTGATCAAAACCGGTTGAGTGGGGAGCTGAACCCACATCCCTCTGATTCTTATCCAGGTGGTATGAGGCTCACCGTGCTGTTGGCGGAGTTGGAGGCGGGCGTGGCCATGGAGCCGAACAGGTCCATTGAGTGGGACACGGCCGGGCTGGGTCTCCCATTAGGAACAGCAGCCACTGGAGCAGGGGTATCTGGGATAGATCAGCATGAGGAGGAATAATATTACCTAGGGTGTATAACTGTATTACATACATGTAGAGCACAGTGTGTAGTGTACATTGTGGGGATAATGACGATTTAACCTAAAGAACAGCATAGGAGTGGACTGCACAGTAGCATGAAAGAGCATGTTACATGCTCTATAGTGCATTGTGTACATAGTGGCTAACATGCAGTACATAGAGTACATGATGTGCCGTGTAGTACTAAATGCATAGTATATAGTGAGCAGAACACAGAACACAAAACACAATGGATAGTGTTTGGAATGGAAGTGTTACCTAGTCCTAAGAGGTCAGTGACTGGTAGACTTGGTTTCTTTGGGGTGATCCTGATCTGCTGCAACTCCTCCCTCTTCTGCAGAAACATACCAATCACAACCAAAAAATCATTGACCAATGAAACACAAGTTCTAGAGTTAAAAGAGACCAACAGCTCATTGCTATAGGCTGTTGTAACACTCATTCAGCTGGACTGAGAGACATTGCTGGTCAATGCTGACTGCATCAGATACCACAAATGACCACTTTAAGGATAAACTGCAGACATCTTTAACCAGCACTCACCGGTTTCATTTTCTCAAATACAACAGGTGCCTCTTTGGCAACAGAATCACTGCTCTTCTCTTTCTGAAAGGATGGATACTTGGTTAATTTTCTCATAACAGAAATAGCAGAAACAAGTAAAGATGCACTCTTTCTACCAAGAGTGTGGAGGCAAGAAAAATATCCCCCAAAGACTGGAAAAAGTAAACAATCATAAAATGGTGTATCAATACACGCATAGGCGCAATTCCTCAACCATTCTTGAAAGGATTCCTGCGGTGGAAAAGGGGCAGTAGTTCCCATCAGACTCACCCTGAAGGTCTGGATGTTGATGCACTTGTCAATGTACTTCTTCTTCTCATACTTGTCCCTGATGAAGGCCTCTGCAGCTCTGTATAGGTGGTTGTGTTAAAGGTAAACTCCAGCACAGCTGCAATGCAGCCACTTGGCAAGAAAACAGTCAAATGGTGTAATAGGCTAACCATCTGAATTAAAATATGACAACAGAACTACAATAATGGAACAGGCACACGCATACACATGCACACGCACACCAGTGATTCCAGTAAGAGGAGGATACTGGTCTGTTTCTGGCCGCTGGAAGCACTCTGGGAGGAAGGCTTCATATAGGCGACGGGCCTTGCCATTCCCCATCTCCTGGACACACTGAGGGGACAGAGCCAGCACCATTACAGACACTTATACACAATCACCACCAATTCACCCACAGTTTGCCCAAAACACTTAATACTTCGCAACTACTTCTTGGGCAACGATAACAGCTTACAAATGCTTCCTATAACCAGCTAGGAGACTTTCAATTCAACTTTTGGAATTTTTCCCCATTCTTCCTCAGATCTCTCCACAGATTTTGGGGACTGTGGTGGCCATTCCAAAACCTTCATCTGTCTTTCCTGGAGGTACTTCATTGTTGTATTCATGGTATGCCTTAGATCATTGTCTTGCTGGGATACCCAACCTCTCTTCAACTTCAATGTCGGAACTAACCTTCGAACATTAGCCTCAAATTTCTTAGTATTTGGTAATCCATTCTTCCATCCACTAGCAAAATATTTCAGTAATTATTTTTTCAAAAAGAATAATCCAAAAGTGTTCTCAAACTTTTCCACAGGGACCTTTTCTTGATTGCTGAATCTATCAGTCTTCTTAGAAACCATTAATCTGGAAACAAGTCAGCTGAGACATTTTTAAATGGTTTATTTAAAAACGAACAAGAAGCTGCTTGCTTTCTTTAAAACTACAACAACCCAATTTACAACCTGCCAGCAGCCTGCAGGTCACAGCTGCTTTGTTTAATTTGAGACACAGTGCCATTGTGTTTCTCAGACAAGCCAAAGCACGCTTCCGCTAAAATCAAACAGTCAAAACAACTAGATGCTAAAATGTCCTTAGCATCCAGGGTCACGTACAGTACAGTACTGTATCTCTTTAGGATGCACCAGGGCGAGAGCCCCACTGCAGTGCAGAGAGCAGAGTTGTCATGTAAGCATTTGCTGCTCAGCCGTGGAATGCCTGTTATAGCACTTTACCTGCGGTCCTCTGACTGACCTCCTGTCTCCTGAAGCAGCATGTACAATATACACTGCATGAACACCTTATACTAAGTCAGTGTTTCCCAACTCCAGTCCTCACATGCCAGAAGGTTTTTGTTGTAACCAGTAACTCACACACCTGATTTAATGATTGAACCAATCAAACCACAAAAATGCCCTTGATTAGTTAAATCAGGTGTGTGAGCTACTGGTTACAACAAAAACCTTCTGGCAAGTGGGTCCCGAGGACTGGAGTTGGGAAACACTGTACTAAGTACTTATGCTGAGGCCTTGCACGTACACAAGCACTCATACCGAGGCCTTGCATGTACACAAATCCTTATACTGAGAAAAATAACATCAGCCCGGCATCTATTAACATTTTCCTTCATACTGATGAATAATAAATACAAGGGCTGTTTTTTT
Source organism: Conger conger (assembly GCF_963514075.1). Taxonomy (NCBI): domain Eukaryota; kingdom Metazoa; phylum Chordata; class Actinopteri; order Anguilliformes; family Congridae; genus Conger; species Conger conger. Next base: position 20,649,467 of record NC_083768.1, read on the forward strand.
ATTTTTTTATTTTAGCGTTGGCTGAAGTTAATGGAAAACCAGGTCACAGTCTTCTCCATAGCATCGACAGGGTACTGCGTAGACCCTTCCTGATAGGTCGACTGGCAAGGGATTGCAAATCTATTGGTGGACACTCTGCGCAGACATGCAACAGTGCATTTGTGCAGGGACGTGCAGATTGACCTCTGACCTGGATCTGCTCGTGGGTCCACTGGTCCAGGTTGACAGACTTGACCCGGGAGATGTGCACACCCAGATTCCGGTGGATTCCTGCACAGCGGATGCAGATGAATATTCCCAGATTCCAGGAAGCCCATCGGGGACCTGAATAGAAGGAGGGAGAGAGAGAAGGCATATGAAGGGGGACAGACAGAGACAGAGAGAAATGGGGACGTTTTTCCGTTTAAATCCTCAGTTTAATGAGAATTGCATCCAGCAGAACCTGTGAAACTCTTTCAATCCCATACAGGATAGCAGAACACACACAAAAACGTGTACATGCGCGCGCACACACACACACACACACACACACACACACACACGCATGCAATCACACATGCACACACACACACACACACACACACACGCACGATACGCACAGGGAGACATGCAATTAGAGAAAGATAATTAGGCCAGTTCTCCCGCCTGCTCCCAATAGATAAAAGAGGAATCCAATTCTGGGTTAATCTAAACCGGGATCAGCCATGCTCCTAACCAGCACAAGGCACTGAAACCACCAAACTCCATCTACAGAAAGACATCCCAGAATCACTGGTCATGGAACAATGAAGCCAACTCATACAGCTTTAAGCCTTGTTCCTACTGAGCTCCTGGGAGAGATATAGGACAATGCAACACACTGTTTCTGACCATAACTCAGCACAGTCCACATGTTTGTCAGGTGATAAGGAGTTGAGCTATGTTGGGCAATTACACAATTTAGTTTACAAGTTAAATTGCGTAGACAGCTGTGGCCTGTGATGCTTTTTGTGTTTAAAACATTTGTTCTTTTGATGGGGTAATGATATATCATTTCTTTTTTATTAACTCCTCATAATCGATAATCCTTTTAAGCTGCCTATTAGCATGATTGACATACCGTAGCTAGCTAAGCAAGGACAGTTGTTTAAAAGCTGAAATATTCCCACTATATTCCCTGGAGGCTGCATTTGTTCATCCTGTGTTCACATGCGAATAAGCTTCCGCTTGACCATGATGTCATCAAGTCAGCCTCTGTGGGATCTCCTGCAACATCGGGGGCAGAATTCCAGTTTGGGAAAGACGGTGGAAAAACACTGCGGAACCTATTTCTGGCACAATTTCATGGGCACTGAATGGAAAAATAACTGTGCTTTGTGTACGACATACGACAAACATCAACAAGTGAGCCTCTCAACACAAATGAACACTGTACACGGACATGCGCAAACTAAAACAAAGCTAATCACAAATGCACTGATCTCTGAATAGGCTCCAGTCCCTGACAGAATGGCTGTCATGGTGAAAGGTCCAAAACAAACGCACACATTATAAACAATGTTGACTTGGTAACTGCAGCCTTGTCGTGCAATCCTGTGCAATCACTGCAGTGGCAATTATAATGGGCTGTGTGATCACTGCAACAGTGCTTGACAGAGACCCAAGTGAGCAGCATTAGCCAGGGATAAATACAGTCTCTGCATAGTTGATTTGGTTTCACCATCCAACATATTCTGAGGGGGCTAAGTTGTGGGATATTTTTAGTATTTTAGTGAAGGTAAATTATTTGTGCTAATTTGGTCTGCTTTGCATGGACACCTATTCTCAATGCAAGACCCCACCAGAAACAAACAATTCCTTCAGTGTTTCTGATTTTATAACCTTCTGAGGTTACGCACAAGCTAACGTTCACCTCAGGAACTAAAGCAACTGTGGACTCGCTCTTCCGTGTGCGAGACTCTGCGTCAATGCATGCAACACACAATAACAACCACTGGGTGGCAGTAATAATATCTTCTGTATGAGGAAGGTGATATGCACAGGGAATCCCTCTACTCAGCATCATGCTATTGCTGCCTGATTTAACCTCTTGGGTCAGTTGTGTTAATGTAGAATCAGGAAAAAAAAAAAAAAAAGTGTATGCACATAGCTAACGCTGTGATTTCTTGCCCATTTTACAAAACACCGGGTTTACTCCGGAGATATCTAGTGTAGCTGTGGTGATTTACTGAACTCGACATTGTGTGAGATGAGCAGCACCAGAAGGTATACCGAACCGTATACGCTAGCTCTGAAACTAATGACACCCTTTAGGCACAAAAGCATGTGCACCTGACTTATGACATCCCACCTGCCTGTCCTGCATGCGGCACTGGTCAGCACATGCGCTAATTATAGCAGCATAACACAGCAAAGCCTATTTCCTGAAGAACATCAAAATGCAAAATCCATCACCAACACTGGGAGTACAAGCACTGGCCCTTATCCCTACGACTTTCTCCTTTTTATTGGTGGTGAGGGTTAGGGGTCACTGCTGTCCCTCATGCTACATACTGTGCTGGTAAATCTGCACAGCTCCTTTCCTTTCTCTCGGTCTCTCTAATCAGATTGCTGGGTCTTAGTGCAGGGCTGTTTGTGCATTTGGCTCTTCCCTGGTGAGGAAGGATAAAGAGAGGGGGAGGGGGGGCAGAGTTGGGGTCAGACGTGTGCAGGGACACGGCAAACATGTAAAACAGGTTAGTGCACAGAGGTGATATCAACAGGGAAACACAGAAAGTGCTAAATGTTGTGGTTTCTCACAGTAAGAGAGGGAGACAGATGCACATTAGCTACTCTTTCACTATAAAAAAAATCATAATAATATATGAAGTATACTAAAGTACATTTTTCTGAACTTCTTACAGCACAGCTTGTCACAACCTGATGGACTAAGTCCATCAAATTGTTCTTAATTTTTTCTTCATACCTTATTGAGAAGTTAAATGTCGGCTACATTTATTATAGTTTTGTTGTAGTTTATTGTTTTCTATACAGTATCACTTGTAGGTTCCGCTTGGACGATATTTTCCCTCTGTATTTCCTTTTTGCTAAAGGCAAACTGCAATTAATTGTGAGAGAGAGACAACAACCCATTCTCCAGTGAGGTCTCACTGCCTTATCAGAGGGGAAGGCAACTTCAACCACAGTCGCATCAGCCACACAACATGGGCTTCCCCCGTATGACTGTGCATAACCCAGTTACCCGGCTACCACCCTGTTAGCACCCCGCAGGACAATGTCTGCAAGGTAAACGCGGTGAGTGTCGACTGCTGCTGTTGCAGGTGCTGTACCATCCTTCCCCTGCACTGCTTGCTCCCCCATGACCGACCCCTGAGGGATGAGTCGGCTGCCTGCTGTTTTTAGAAAAACACCCTCCCTCGGAGAGTGTGTGTGTGTCAGCCCAGGCTACACAGGTGAAGCCCTGCCCCTCCTCGCCTCAGGCAGCGAACACCCAGCCGCAGAGCCGGGTTTGTGTCGCTGAACGCTGTGAAGAGAATCAGGTTCGTAACCTGAACGTTGCAGGTTTAAATCCTATTTGGGACGCTATGCGTGTGGTGCTTAACCCCAACCGCTTCAGTAAATCCAGTTGTGTAAATGGATAAAATGAAGACCCTGCACGCCAACCTGGCAGCATCTGCTGAGCCAGTAAATACCCCGCGGTAATCCCTGCCACCAGCAGGGCACCAGCTATGCGTCACACGGACAGATCAGGGCAGCAGTGACAGGACACTAGTGTATGATAACCGCCCCCCCCCCGCCCCCCCCCCCCCCGGCCAGCCATTACAACAAGCCCTTCACTGTACTGCGGCTCAAGCCCCTGCTGATCTCAGATTCCCATTCTGCACCTTTTCCTCATGCAGTACCCTGAGTGTAATATTAAATGAAAATCACATCAAAACACTGATATTCATTATCACCCTAAGCCTCCATTTTGACCGCAAGCCTGGGCTATATTTCCCACAAAGGAGAAATGAACTGGGATGGGAACTACAAAGCCCAGCTAGAACTCGGCACCATCTCCCGATTCCCCAATTAGGCCAGACTGCCATCCAAACCACACCTCCTACACAATACAAATATCAAATGTATGAGGAAAAAATTGATGGGAAAAAAAAAAAACAGTTTGGCCATAAAATAAAGAGAGGAAAAGAAGAAAAACTGGATGAACCTAAATGAACTTCAGTTAGAAAGAGAAGTACAGATGTTCATCCTTCCTGTTGGCAAATAAAATGTGAATCAATCAATCCTCACTGTATGCTGTGTTTTTTTGAGAAATTTCTGTGCAACTTCCTGTAAATTTGAAATAATCGTCTATTTCTTCACAATGGAAATTGACAAGAAACAGGAAGGCCTATTATTTTTAAAGATGACTTTACACCATTTTTTTATTTACTTGGAATTTTACCAATGTGTCCACAACCAAGAAAAACAATAAAATGGCTGATTCACAATTCACAACAAACTGCTATAAAAGCATATTAAAATGGTAGCACCTCATAGAACTTCTGTGATTTGGGTGAATAAGTTTGTCATCCTGGATGTAAAAAAACAAAATGGACCCATCTAATCAATGTGTCCAAACACTGTGACTAAGATACGAGTCGTCCAAACCTAATAGAATTCAGGAACAAGAGTTTGCCTGGAAAACAGAAAGACGAGGAGTAAATGTTGAATTCCTGCCTTTTTTATGCGATAACGAACAGCAGCGTTGTTGTTTTTAATAATTATAATGCCATTGTTTCAGCGATTATGCAATTCTGTCGTCATGCCAATAAAGCACATTTACATTTGAAAGGAAACACTCGTCTGAATGTGAAAACAATATTACGGTGGAGAGGAACAGCCTCAGTGGTGCGCTGGTTAAGTTGTGTCAGATATAGATAAATAACTCAATACACAGGACAGAAACAGGCCCACAACTAAAACCCATTCATTCTGGTTTATAAGCCCGACAAGTCTGGTGACAGCTGTTCTATAAACTGAGATAATGTATTCACAATGGCCAAGCAATCAAAACAAGTGGCCGATAGCACTCACTCAATCAGAGCACAGTAGGTGCTTCTCATTGAAATTCAATGCGAGTCCAATTGAATCCTGTTTGGTCACAAATAAAGAACAGCTGGATAACACACAAGACCCTTCCATTTCCTTGTGGTCTGTTCATCTCTCCTGATGTTACTCTGAGGGGCAGGAGTGCCCAGGGATCAGACCACCAAAACAGACACATAGACATATTGCTCTTTGTTACTCAAAGACTCTGAACATTGTCCAAACAATGGCTTCATATATTTATGTCCCAACAATGGCTACAAATTCGGCAGAAATGGAAATAACTTGCCAAAGTAAAACACATTTGCTACAAGCAGGCCTACAGCGCTCTCTCACTCTCACACTCACAGACACAGACACAGATGAGACGGTTTTACTGTACAGCTGACCACTCAATAAACACTACCTCCAGACATTGTGCCCTGCCCTAAAACCACTGCTGGCCCGGTGGAGCCATGAATCATCTCACCAGACCAAACCGCTCGATACCAGCTACGTAAAACAATCACCATCCCTCATCATCTCCGAGCGGTTATTGACAACTCTTCCCGGGTGATGGAGATTAAGTGTGGGCGGGCCATCCAGTTCGCTAGGAGTCTGTGGTGCTGTTGCTCTCTGAGCCCAGCCAATAAGCACACTCAGGACCGGTGCTGCTGCACTCCCATTGGGCCAAGGCCTTGCCTGGCAGTCTGTGTCACCTTCTTGGCTTACTATTGGAAAAAACGAACTCTGAAAGCAGGCTTGCTTTACTGCACGACAGCAAGCCCTCTTAGCTAAGCAGATGGTGCATGATTGATTTATTTGATACAACAACTATTTCTCACTACTCCCACCCCTTCAACAAGGGATTCATTTCACACATTTATCAGTGCAATACCCAATATTTAGCAGGTTCTTTTGTCAATCTCATCTAAATCTTTAAGTAGTAATAATCACAACCATAAAACTAACCACAACGCTTAATAATCATATGCCCCTTCAGAGCATCAGACCCAAATGTGGAAAGCCAGCCATCGGCTCCAGCTTGTGAGGACGTACACTCATGACTCGTCTTAACACGGACACAGCGAGACCGCCTGGATGGAAATAAGGCTGAACAAACTGCCTAACAGGTGCCACGGATCCCACGCAAGCAGACACTAACAGCACCATCAGCAGCAGAAAAATGATTCTACTCACTATACTCTCTGGTCATGTCTCAGAGCCCTGTGCAGGAAGAGAAGGACAACCTTACCTCCACTACTGACAGGACGAACCTGTTTGGGTGACAAACAGCAGCCTAACAGGTTCCAGGACATGCGTTATAAATCAGCTTAGGGTGTTCAGTGTCCAGACATGGATTTGCCGATTGGCAGCAAGAAGACAACCAATATCCTTTTGGGAAATTGGGATTATGGGATCGATAACAACGGAGGGAAGCTGGAACCTTGGTTTATCATCTCAGCAGGGAAATATGATGAAAACCAGTCCAGTCATTGAGTGTTTTACATAACTCTCCATTGCAGGTAACCTCTTCAGCATAGCCTAGATAACCTCGCCCCCAATTAGTCAAAACAGCAATTCAGAGAGGAGCTGTCTTCAAGTGGCAAGACACAGCAGAGACTTTCAGTGTGTCCCCTATCCCCTGTGACCCCTGACCCACGTCCTTCCTTACCATCTAAGAGGTGCTGTCGCCATAGCAACCACAGAAACCAGCCACTGAACCAGGTTGTGGTGCCACACATGGTCACACATATCTCATTTTTTACTAGGTGGACAGATGATTTGACACTTAAGTTGTTTACTGGTGACAGAAATACATGTACTTGCGAGTACTGAAATAACTAAACTCTATTATTCACAAAGAACTGTAATATTAACTGTGAATTAAATCAAGCATGACAGGACACATAGGTATACGTTACAATGTCACAAACGGATAAAATCAACAGCCTGTGAATATAAACAAGAGTAGAACAAGCCTACATCTTCTAGCATGCAAAGCAGGAACTTGGGTGGTGCTCCATGGGTGGTGAGGAAATCTCTCTAGGCCAGGACCACAGAAGAGAAAAATCGCTCACATCATTGTATGGCCTCATGCAAGTTTAAAAGTAACTCATGCCTTCTCTGGAAGATAAACAATATATACGGTTTTATTTGTCATCTAGCCAGTAGAGCAATGTGTTACGAACAGATAATGTGAGTGGATCAGTCAGTCACCAGTCCTTGTTTGAACTCAGAGTACTGCATTAATGCAGGTGACAACAGCTCAGTCAAAGCATTCACATAGTAGGTCACATCTGTTTGTGTGAACAGAACAGGCGAGAGGCGTTTATGTGGTTCAACAGAGCTGTGCTGGAAAGGAGAAGAACAAGTTCACTAATTAAAGGTCAGTGGTGAGGTAGATGACAGTCAAAACCTCTCGTCAAAGCCTCCTGATTGGCCACAGTCTGAGATTACCTCACTCATTTCAGGAACCAAGATCAGCAATGTGACTTGCTGCCTCCAACCTCTGCAGTTCCACCTCCCTCACCCCATCTTCCAGTAGGCCCAACAATGTTAGTCTGGCAACGGTCGCATTCAGGGATACAGCTCACTGGGAAACCAGGAGTATCCTGATACTTTAGCACAAAAAAGTATGGTGTTGGCCAAAGAGATGGTTTACACAAAATCAAGCACACTATTGAGTGTGCATCACCATCGGAGGAGAGGTAAGGCACAGTTCCCGTGAGGACTGCGACAGAACCTGAGGCACAGCACAAACGCAGGGAAAACATCCCACTGTTGACTCGGTTAATGTTTAATGAATGCAGCACATGACCTGCTGACAACACCACACTCTGCCACTTTAGGGTTGGAGGTGCGAAAACACCCCATAGTAAAAGCACATGGAAGTTGTAATTTGAGCGTGAGAGGAAAAACAAGTGAAATTTACTTTTTTGTTTTGACTTTTTTCAAGAACTTAATGCATTTTGGTTGTCTATTCAATATTTTGTTGTTACACACCATGTAATGATTTAGTTTAAGCAGCAAGTTACTTCAATGTGAATCTCAATGGCCCTATTGCTAGTGCCAGTTTTGCCAAAGGAAGACTGGGGAGATTGGTTACTGGCTGAGCAGAGCCAACGGCGTTAGAAACGGTACTCACTGGGACCCTGCTTGACACTCAACATTATAGAGACAACTCAGCACAGGGTGGGTGGGGATTTCTACATGCATTGAAAGTTTGTGTTCTCATTACAGACCCATTGACATAACAGCCCAGTTCTGGAGCGGTGTAGCCGTTCTACAGACACACACATCAGGTCAGCTCACAAAGCCCTACAGGGTGGAAAACAAGCCTGCTGGATCTCTTTCAAGGCCTGCATCTTCAACACCTCAGGGTCTGTTCCCATTTCAAAGTTGGGCACAGGAAACCATCTGTTCCACAGTAAACGGACAGAGGCCATGTATCAAAGGCAAAAGGAGATGGGCATCTGCAAGATGGCTGACACAAAGAGAGAGTGGTGGCCACTGCTAACCACGACCCCAGGCACCCCTAAAGTACCCAGGAAACACCAAAGATCTATGGCACGCGGAGGAGTCCACTGCGCAACCTGGAGCCACAGAACTGTAGCTCTGTACAGACTAAGGTGGCCATTTCCAACCTAATGTAGTGCTAGGCTTCCCATCTTAGGGGAGAACGGAACACTTATTCCACCGTCAAGCCATACAGGCAGGGTGGGGAGGGAAAAGATTACATTGAGCCAATGGACTGGCGGTGTTTTTTACAGAACACAGTTGCTGGCCAAGTCCTCCAGAGGGGTGAAGGTCAAATAGACCCACGGCAATGTGCCAAGCACAGGGTCAAACGAGACCATTAGCCTAGTTCCGAACGCTTTTATTGAGTGGGGTGTGCAAATCTGAGCTGGAGTCAAGAATGAGTAACATCAAACATACACACGCACGTACACACACAAACATTCCAGTCATTAATAAAATTATACAGAAACATATTCATCCATGACATTCACAAAGGCAATGAGTTAACCCTTTGGTTATATACTGCATTCACTACATCGTTGTCAGACTTAACAGGCTTGCAGCAGCATTGCCAAAAGGAAGTCGCACTACAGAAGCAGCTAGTTTCGACACCGTATTATTAAGTGTATCGGGGGCGTTTCTGTCGAGCCTGCGTGCTAATATTACTTAATTATCCACCCCAGTTGTAGAATTGTCTAAATAACTTCAACACATTAGCTGGCGTGAATGAAACGTCCTCTTGTTTTATAGAAAAGAGCTTATCCACGATTGACACATCAATGGCGTCCTTGATAATGGGTGTTGTTTTAAAACGTGTCAAAATACAACATTGTTGGTCGGTGGCTTTGAACTTTTAATGTTGTGAGGATAATGTATAGGCTGCCCATGTCATTATAACATGAAAGACCATTAGGTCTCCATACTTCATAGAATCAATGCTGTAGCCTACGTCTCGCCGCCTCTGAACCAGTCGCATCATCCCAATACTTAATCAAGCAATTCAGCAAGATAGCATACGCATGATCAATGTATCCAGCTCTATAGTCTATGTAAATGTGTCATTCGGAGTAGACAACCCTATTTAAGCATTACAGTTGGAATGCATCTTGCATTGCATCCCCTTCTCGTGTAATTAACTGGGGATATGGACAATGTAATATTCCCGATGCGAGTCAAAGCAACTTTTATCGACAATTGGCAAGAATACTCTTTAGGTTATAAGCATGCATACAATAGCCTAATGATTAATGCAGGGGCGATAGGGTGACTGTATAACATCTTGTCGAGTGGACGCGCTGGAAGAACGGTGTGGTTGAGTCATCGAAGAATCCACGAACACGAATTTGTATCTGGCTTGCATAGTTCGGTGAGACATCATGATGCCTTGAACACTTACCTTTGGCTTTACAGTCAGCGCAGAATTTATTTTCCTCCTGCGAAAGGAGAGAGGTGAGCACAGTCTGATATCTGTCGATGTCTTTCACAGATTTACCCGTCATTTTCGGTTTTTATATTTTTACCACTTTTCCTCCAATGGTCCTTATTTGTACAAAACTTCGTTTTCAAAGATGAAGAAATGGAAACAGTAAAACAAATCAAGAGCAAATGTAGCTGCGTTACTTCCTCCTAAATAAGAGGGAAGTATTTTGAACCAATGAAAAAGGACGGAATAGCCTACACGAACGTGTGAAATACTCTTTTGGTTATTTAGTGTCCTGTCCTTTGTTGCATTTATAAAAGTGTTTGATTCGCGTAAAAAGCTATACAGGCAAAAATGTTCAAATGATCGTGAGAAAGCCGCACGTGTCGTTTTTCGAGGTCCTTGAATTTAATAGAAACGATGGATGAATTTTAAACAGCCTCCGATCGTAGTGCCCGTCTGACCGTTCCCCATTTATGACAAACCTGACTCTGGTTAAACTACCACACATCTCAAATGGATTTCCTGTTTCCGTTGCCCCACCGCCCTTTGCATTTATCATAATTATTTGGAAGGTTTGTTCCCTTTCAATCTTCACAACGTTGTGTTTCATATCCCTCTCAGCCCCTTCTTTAAACATTCGTTTTCTTTATGTGTAACATTCAATCACAAATTTAAGCCAAGAATAGTTATTCTTAAAACACTGCAATGAAGCTTTCACCGTAAAACTCCAAATAAAGGCGCACACAGATAGCTAATAAGCCGAACACGATTGTTTTGTGAAAATGTGCCATCTACCGGTTACATTTTGTTGCGGCATCGATAATTAATCACAGCGATGTTGCGTAACTATATACAAATAAAACACGCAACCATAACAATGGCTAGTTACTTATTTACAATATATCCATTGGTATTTAACTGTAAATGGCAGAAACAGACCAAGGCACCTGTTTGAGCCTCCAATTTCCTCTTTACCAAACAGGTTCCTTAGGCTATAATGATGTGTAGTGTATAGGTCTACAATAATTTGTAGAAGTAGCTTATTAAAACATAGTGAGCTGTGCATTTTGGATGGACGTTGTGGTGTCTACATTAGCTAGACACATAGGGGAGACTGGGGTCAGTTGTAAAAGGGGTCAGCTGTAACACTGCCAATTGCTCCAATCAGCAACAAGCTACAGAGATTACACTCACCGTGGACATGGTCAGAAGGGTCTCCTGCCAAATGTAAAATAAGAACAGAATATTTTTTAGTGGGGTTATCAGTTATCAGTTTTCGTGATTGACATCGGCTTATTGTCAGTCCTAAAGTGTTTTGCTGGTATATCAGATTGAATCATGGCTGAAAGTGTGGGGTCACTTGTAACACTTGTAAAAGTTGAGCGCACTCAGCTTTGCTAAACTGTGCCAAATCACATAAAGAGTAAAATCTTGTCAGTGACAGTAATGTAGGATAATATGTCCATTGTAGACTGAACAGTTCTTTATTTTTGGTTCATATAGGCTATTATAGGCTACAATCTACAATGTTTATAACCACTACTGTTTCAAAGTTTTACAAATAATTGAAATAAACAAATTTGTTCATCTTGTTAAACCACTGAACTGGAATGAAAATAAACATTTCCATTATGACACTATTACATAACTATCTTTTCAATACAATTTTCTGATGAAATTCAGTTCTAAAACTGCTGTTTTATGCTATATATCGTATGGCAAATGGTTGCCATTTATATAACACCTTTATGCAAAGCGCTGTACAATTGATGCTTCTCCATGCAAGGCACCAACCAGCTCGTCAGGAGCATTTAGGGTTTAGGTTTCTTGCTCAGGGATAGACCCAGGGCAGAGATCAAACTAGCAGGGGTCTTACAAACAGGGGACCAGGGATTGACATTTCCCAAGATTTTTTCCTATTAATAATTATAGACAAATGTTGCTGTCACATGTAAAAAAAAATCAGTGCCCAGAATTTGGCACGGAATCAACTTAACATCCATCCATTATCTGAACCCGCTTATCCTGATCAGGGTCACAGGGGGGCTGGAGCCTATCCCAGCATACATTGAACAAAAGGCAGGAATACACCCTGGACAGGTCGCCAGTCTATCACAGGGCACACAATTCACAATTCACTCACACACACACAATTTAGACTAGGCCAATCAGCCTAACGTGCATGTCTTTGGACTGTGGGAGGAAACCGGAGTACCCAGAGGAAACCCACGCAGACACGGGGAGAACATGCAAACTCCGCACAGAGAGGCCCCGGCCGACGGGGATTCGAACCCAGGACCTCCTTGCTGTGAGGCGGCAGGGCTACCCACTGCACCATCCGTGCCGCCCCATTCTCAACTTAACATATAACATTAAATAAATGTTTGCATTTGCTGATAGTATCAAAAGACAGGAAATTGAATTGATCAGCCCTAAGGCTATCATCAGCCTACTCTTTATCAAAGTATTAGCACAAATCTCTGAAAACTGTACAGCCATGTATAATGTCTGTACAGAAGGTAATTGGCTCAGGGGGTAAGAGCAGTCGTCTCACAGTCAGAGGGTTGCTGGTTCGATCCTGCCCTGGGTGTGTCGAAGTGTCCCTGAGCATGACATGTCCCTTGTTGTATGTCGCTCTGGATAAGAGCGTCTGCCAAATGCCATTAATGTAATGTAATGTAATGTAATGACAGCTAATCCCCAATTGCTCCTAGTTGGTGCCTTGCATGGCAGCCATGTGAATGAAAGCATCAATCATACAGTGCTTTGGATAAAGGCGCTATGTACTGTGTGTCAAACAACATGCGCTCGCCACTGGCCAGATTGTTTAAGATTCTAAGTTCTCAAATAATTCATAAACTTAAGAATATTGCACTGTAAAGTATATAGGCAATTTTGCATATTGAAGTTAGAGTTTTGCAATTTTTTTTTGCATGCTTTATTTCCAACATGCCCATGTGCCATATTTGGGACCACATCTTTTGACATGGCTTGCCCACAAACTCTGTGTCTGTGCATAGCATTAGATTTTTAGTGTGATTGATAGATCCTGCATTAAAGTGTGTATTGCTATAATCTCATTAATATAGACTTACTGTATAAGCAGGTATATAGGCTACAGTATGAACGTATATGAGCCTAGACATAATTATTAATATTTGTCCAAAAGTAATTGACCAATTGAAGTCATGGCTAACTACTATGCCTTCACAGGTACTAAATAAAAGTGTCACCCACAAATCATTTTGTCACTGTGGGAATAAATGTTGTATGGAATTGTCACATGCTGTGTGACTCCCCTGGGAGGACAGAAGAGCTGGACACAGGGAGATATGAAAATTCCGGACATGGCCGGACTTTATTCACGATATGGGGTGCTTATGGGAGAGAGAGAGAAAGCCAACAAATGTTGCAATACACAAAAGGTCTTCAGCTGTCACCCTCACAGGATTCAGACTAAAAACAATAAACTAAAATAATAAAGGCAAACTCAACTCGTGTGCAGCTTTTCAGCTGGCTGGCGTCTCGGCTCTCTGCTGTTCTATGGTTTCTCAGTCTCAGCCACCTACAGTGAAAAGAAGCACACTTTTACCTCCTGGTCTGATTCATAACACTGACCAGGTGTGTGTCTACTTAACCAGTAGGCATGGTCCTCGGATTGCTCTTCCTTCCCACATACTGAGCCCAGCAACCACAGGAATTTGTATTCCTTATCACAGGAATGATCTTCTATCTGTTGAATTTTTCTAAATAATTATATGCTGCCATGTTAATGCTATGCAAATAATGGGGTATAAATGAGAAAGTCTTGCTCTGCACAAACTGAATATAAACTACAGGGCTGTAGCATGTTGTTAAAAATCTCTGCTTAATGGAGAGCAGGCTGATATTAGGCTTTTGAGGCTTTCAGCAAATGCAATCATTAACGTAGTATTTTGTGATTAATTTCCTTAGTTATTACATTGGGAGGTTCAATTAATACTTGATAGGTTATTATAAATATTAATTAAAATAAAACCCTTGGTTGAGAACTTCTTACATTAATGAATCAAGGGAGGGAAAGCAGAAGTTTTGGGAACAAAAAAGGTAATGAAAACCCGCATGTCGATCATTTGCTGATGATATGGAGCCTAGTAATATTGTGGTTGCAGAACGATTTAATGCTTCACTTGCTTATTCGAAGTTATCGCTGTTGCCGTCTATGATGAAATGCTAGCAGGGCATTTAGCAGTGTAGCGGAAATGTATTTCATTGAGAAATAGGCTTTACCTCCCCATTTTTTATACGCGGATGCCATTTGGTATTTTGCCATTCGTTGTAAGTTCTTGGTTGAATTTTGTTCTCAACACAATGCGTTGTTCTTATAGCTAGCATGCATCAGTATGCATTATTTAAAAGTATAACTAGCGACATTCTTTCCATTTCACTGATAATTGTGCAATTTGAAATGCATCTATTAAAATCCTAAGGTTATCAAATTGTCTTCCATCAACACAGTATTTGCTTAGTATTACAAACTCATAGGCTAGCGAGATGTTCTCTCATGTGTAATGAGAAAAATCCAATATCAGCCAGTCAGCTATCTGGCTAGTTTTTTTTCTGTTTTGTTTTTGTATGCCGACCAACTTGGTCTCCTTTTGGCCGTCCTCGCTTTATTGTATCGGCACGTGCTGTCATCTACGGCCTGCCCGAGATACCATTGCTGAACATAACGGTCTTATGATTCTCATGTTCGTTTAGCACTTTAGATTAGCTTGATTTAAGTTAGCATTGTGTGTCTCCCCAATGCTATGTCTATGGACAATCCATTGTCGAAATTTATCATTTTGAATCTCATACAAATTTAATATACTATACAGTCAAAGTAAAAGCATGTATGTCATTGAATTGCCCATATTTTTGCACAAAAAAAGACGCAGTTGGCTAGCCCAAGAGCCAACCCATGCAACATACAATAATACAATATTTTGATGTGAGTTGTGTAGTATCCTTTATTTAATTATTTTTGTCATTGATTACATATTACTCCAGGTAATGGCGGGAATGCTCTCTTCCTCTATAGAGATTTTGTAAGCAAAGTTTCCGTTGCATGCTTGTCATTTAAACACATTTTAACACATTCGGGAAACTGCATTAAATGCATTGGTGCATCTGACAGATATTTCGGTCTTTCCAAATATCAACCTGAGGTGTGGGGGGTGACCACTCTAATTTTGCTCAAACTTTGTGTAAATGTTCTTTATATAGTCAATGGAGAACATGCGAAACATTAGCCTCATTGGATATATAGTTCTGGAGGTGTTACTGGGCGATGCCCAAAACGTCACCCGCGAAATTGGGGTTTGTGTCGATTTTGGAGGGTCATATATTTGGCATGAAAACAGGAAAAACCATGAAAACGTGGACTCTTACACAGTTATATTCTATCGTCAATTTCCAGATTGTGAACTCTGTCAACTACATTTTTCATAATGCTGCTCGGACAAAAAGTTATGGTAATTCAAAAATGCTAAATCATGCCACTAAGCGATTCTTTTTTAATATTTGATGGCTTCCTACTACAGCTTCACCTGCAATATTGGTTGAATATCTAACAATGTTTGGTCATTTTCTGCCTAGACCCAACTTTGACATTGCATAAATTCTCTATTTGACTTAATTTTGTTTGTGACTGTTCTTAACCAGAATATTTAGTAGTATTTCAAGTCTGGATACCATACACCAAGTGGCACTAATGTACAAATCCATCAAAGTACGTATGTGAATTAAGTTCCTAATTTTTTATTATAAATTTTGAACTACAATAAGTTTCATTTTTATAGGACTTTCTTATCAACTAATTGGTTGAATATTAAACAGTTTTTGTCATTTTCTGGCCGGACCCAACATTGCTTATTTATTTATTTATTTATTTATTTATTTATCTATCTATCTATCTATCTATCTATCTATCTATCTATCTATCTATTTATCTATTTATTTATTTATTTATTTAATATTTGACTTTCCTTTTGGCTGCCTGGAAGACATACACGTGGTGCGGATGTAGTAAGGCTTTTTGAATGACCATAACTTATTTTCTGAGCAGTATTATGGAAATCAGAGATTATAATCTGAAAGTATATATACATTTGTCAGACTTCACATTTTCAGGTTTTTCCCTGCTTTAATGCCAAAGGTATGATGCTCCAAATTCGATCATTTCTCTAGAATGACAAATCCAATTAGTGGTTACTCCCCACGCCTCCGGTTCATTTTTCACAGAATGACCCATTTGCTCGCAGAACTGATGGCTATGCGGGTTTGACCAATGTTTGATTCTGTAATTATTGTATAGCCTATAGGATTGGTCTACGCCTACAATAGAGCAAAGCAACATAAGAAGGCTGAATATTGTCTAGTCAAAGGTTTTCAGTTAGTTGCAACTATTACAGTATACTACTCAAATCTAAATACAGGCTAATTTGCCTTGCCAGTTAATTAAGGAGTTTGGCTGTGTTGGCGAATTCATTATTTGCCAAATATATCCTTTAAGATCAAATCAAACCAAACAAGACTCTTGCTTGAAATTGTGCAGAAGTTTTGCGGATTTGTCTCTGCAACTTCTTTGTTTGTGAAATGGGAATACAGTAATTGTACCCAGTCATGAAAATCCCCATGAAGAAATTACATCTGCTCTAATCTCAATCTGTTTAGTTTCTTTCTACAGGAAGATGAGACATTATTGTCATGGTCTGTGCTGAACAGCCATTGTGACTTGGATGGGGGTGACAATGCTGTGACATTCTGAATGTCCGCACTGAATGTTTGCACCAAGCAGACAGCCGGCTGGCAGTTTGCTCACATCCCTGGTTCCCTGGGGAATTCAGCAAACTGCAACACCACTGTGTGAATTGATGGATGGCAGAAGTAACAGAGGTGTTACTTCACATAAATAACATGAATGATAAAACCATCAACTTGGCTCTTTATCAGGTGGTCAAATACAAATTAGAATCTGATTCAGGATTAAACAACATCAAAATTTAAGTTGACATTTGTCCGGTTCCTTCTCAATTGGAAGTTATCTGCTCAGGGTGCTGAAATCCCAGAATTCTACATAGGAATGGCCATAGAATAGAATGCAGAATCCAGATAATTCAGAAATTAGTGAAAAGGCGGGGATTGGTTATTGCTGTGGTCCAATGGTTTTCCTCAGAACCGCTTTCAGGCGCATATTCATGAGGCGCCAAGGGCCGGCCCCTCCCCCAGTGCTAGTGAGAAGAGCTTTGGTGTGTTGGGTCTTCAGTGCAGGGGTCTGAGAGCTCCCTGTGTTCTCAGGGGCTGGCTGTAGGGCTGGGTTACACACTCTTTAATCTCTCCCCTGCTCTTTTTGGATAGCGCGCCTCACTGCCCCGGATACGTCCCAGCTCAGAGGCCAGGCGAGGAGAGGAGCAGAGCAGCTTGGAGAGTTTGGAGACTGTTTCTTTAGCCCCCCGGTCATGGCTGGACGCTTCGGGATACTCAGGGGCTTGGTCCTTCTGCCCATGCTGTGCCTGACACTGGCCCAAGTGGTGAGTGAGGACCCTGGGTGTGGGGACCTGTGGGGGTCCTGTGCTGGAAGCACACAGAGTTTGGAGTCTGGAGTGGGATGTGAGGTGCAGGGTTTGGAGTGTGAGATGCTGTGGAAAGGGGCGATGCAGGGGGTTACAGTCAATCCTGGACTGATGGGCAGAAATATTGATCGCCGCGGTTGGGTTTTTGAGTGCAAGAGACTAGGGGTTCTTTCGTCATTTTTAGGGGCTGTGATGCGTTGTGCCCCATGTCGTATGTCATTCCTGTCTTGTATAGGTGAGCAACTTCAGCATCATCCAGAGAGTATTGGACATATTGGCATGCTTTAAATTCTGAATTAAGGGCAATACACATTCAGTGCGGAATGAGAATGAGAATTAGAACTCTGCTATTTTCATTCAAATAAATCGACTGATTTGAAAGGGACAGCTATATGAATTTTGAAGGAGGCAACGAAAAGGAAACAGTAAACAAGTTGGAGAGGGATTTAAGGATCAGAATTCCTGGGTGACCCAGAATGTGGGAGAACAGGGAGGGAAATAGAGAGGGAGTCTAATGTTTGTTTTCGGCATTCTCTGGGTCCAGAGTGTAAACACAGCCAACCTGCAGGTGGTGCAGCTTATTAGGCTGTGATCCTGTGCTTCTAGACAAGATGGCAGATTCCAGTTTTAATTGCAGACAGATGAGTTTAGATCATGCGCAATGTTAAATGGGTTGACATTAAGAGCTTTGTGTTTCCTTTGTTTATGTTTGTTTTTGCTCAAGATTGGCTCAATGTATATCTCTGCTTTGATTTTCCAGAATTGATTATTTAATGACATTTTACAGGACAGTTTATTGGTGAAAGAGGGCCCAAGTCAACATTACTGGCCTTTTGACCCAACCCCCTTTCCCCAACCTACCATTGCTTAGTTTATCCTCTATTGTTTCCTCAATGACCAATCAATAGGCTTTGCAAAATTAAGACATCTTCATATAATTTTCTCTCTAACCATTGAAATTTGGATATCCTCCAATTTTATCAGGTTGTTTCGCATGTATCTACACCCCCAAAATAATGTGTTTTTGCTTAAAGGTGAATCTGCACACAATATGGAACAAAAACAGAGCTGTGCTTTAGGTCTGATTTGTTTGCTGCCTTCTCTGTTGCTTGTGGATAAATAAATGTTAACATTAACAAAACAATAAGCAGTTTGCACAAGATGCAGAATCACTCTGTGCTATGGCTTCTGATAATGACAGCCCCATTTTAAGACGGTAACATTTGCTAAAATATGCAAAAAAATGAACAAAAGAATAAATACACATTGTACTCTTTTACAAATGAGCTTTGAATGCTGTGATTTTTATTTTCTAGAGCTGTGTTTGTGAATTTGGTCACGCATATTTTGGAATAATTATGAAGATTGTCATAGGTAATTCAGAATGAATGGATATTGAGGAAGACTTAAAAAAATAGAAAGTGTTTTTTTTAAAGTGGTTACAGATAAATGAGTAGTTTGTAAGCCTCTACAGTCAGTGGTACAGCGCTACAAAATATAATTACTTTATTAAATAAAAAGTGCTTGAGATTAATAGTTCAGTTTTGCATTTTTAGGGATATTTTCTTTCTTCCCTATCCCTAGAAAACGTTTTATTCTGACAACAAACCCATTACAGTAATATAGAACCAATGAAGTGATACTTTCGGAATGAAAGTATTTTTGATATTAAAGTGATGTTAATTATATTTTGTTTCAGAATGGTCCACCAGGCGGTCAGGGTCCGGTTGGTCCCCCTGGCCCCCCCGGCCCCTCAGGCATGCCTGGGTCCGACGGCATCGATGTGAGTATCACAGTCATTCCAGTGCACTAGTCGCGAAGAGCAGGACAAAGATGAGCATTGTATACACAGGGCTACCAGCGGCTAACTGCTGCAATACTGCAGTCATACCACCAGAGGGTGTTCAAAATGAAATGAAAACATCGAAGCACAAAAAGAGCTCTGTTTCCTGCAGTGAGGTTTTCTTTCAGAAACTCCTCTCCAGGTTCAGACATCCTGAGAGCTTTCATTAATTCAGTATGGCGGTAATTTGAGACCGCTGATATATATTCACACTTTGTGCTGGGAACTTTGTGAAAGAGCTGGTTAAAGCATAAGATTACCATTTCATGTTTCATTTAAATTATTTAAAAGGTTGCATAAAGTTAAAATGCTTGAAATATTCATCCAATGTGCATATTAAAGGATGTCAAGTTTTTCATAGAAACTAATGAGCAGAGTATATTTCATAATTTTCCTCTTCAGCGTTGTGTAAAAAATAGACTTACATTGGCCAAAATTGTGTCTGAAATCCTGAGTTTGGTGGCTGTCACTGAGTGTGGTCAGTGTGCTTCTGTAATGGTGGTGTGGCAGAACAGACATACCTGAGGAGAGAAAATGGAGTCGGGTGGGTTTTTTTGTTTTTTGACGATGGTGTGCTATAATCCCATTTAGGGGTGGAGTTTACAAGCTACTGCTATGCGTTACCTCCACCCCTTCTACCATCAATCTGTAAATCGGAAGTTCCCACGGTAACTGTGTGTCACAACTAAAGCTATTATATCATTACGTACATCTGCACTTTCCCATAGGTGTTGCTTATTTATCCTTCGTACTCACAATATTTTACTAGCCAAATATACACATAATTGGATGAGCTCCAGTAACTGGTCTATTATCACATATCTGTGCAAACACACACACACACACACACACACACACACATCAGTGGAGTCAGGCTGTAATGCCCCATTGCCCAGTTACAGCCGAGATAACAGATATCATTTCTACATACTGCTTCATGATTTTACCCTGCCCTAACCTTGTTGTTGTTGTTCTTCTTCTTCTTTTAGGGAGACCCAGGATCCCCAGGAAACCCTGGAAGTCCAGTAAGTACTGTCTCCTCTGCTGAAGATGACCACCATTTTAATGTTGCTGCTTGCTGTGTTGTTCATAATGTGATTTAAACTTTTGTGTATCACCTCTCACTTTTGTGAAGACAGTCTGTCATTCACTGCTCTGTGTGTCTGTGTGTGTGTGTGTGTGTGTATGTGTGATAGAGAGAGAGAGAGAGAGAGAGGGTAACAGGTCATTTAATTGGACTTTCACTCTGTCTCATTCACTCCCTCCTCTCTGTGTCTCATTCACTCCCTCCCTCACACATTTACAGTGTGTTTTACCGACAACTAGTCGGGCCTTCAGTGCCTCTGCCGTGGTGTGTGTGTGTGTGCAGGTGTGTGTGTGTGTGTGTGCATGTGTGTGTGCGTGTGTATTTGTGCATGTTTGTGTGTGTATGTATGTATGTGTGTGCATGTTTGTGTGTGTTTGTGTGTGTACATGTTTGTGTGTGTGTGTGTGTGTGCCTGTTTGTGTATGTACGTGTGTGTGCATGTTTGTGTGTATGTGTGCATGTTTGTGTGCATGTTTGTGCATGTTTGTGTGTGTTTGTGCTTGTTTGTGTATGTATGTGTGTGCATGTTTGTGCATGTTTGTGTGTGTTTGTGCCTGTTTGTGTGTGTTTGTGTGTGTGTGTGCATGTGTGTGTGTGTGCATGTTTGCGTGTGTTTGTGCATGTGTGCAGGTCTGCACCCTTCACACGTGTGGCTTTTATTTCAGGGGCTCAAAGGAGATCCAGGAGAGCCTGGTCCGGACGGGCCCGCAGGGGAGAATGGCATTGATGTGAGTGTGGTTTTCCAGGGGTCCTGGGCTCAAAGTGCTCAGCTCAGCTGGGCACAGTGTTCAGGGTTCTGTAGAGAGAGCAGAGCATTAAGCTGGTGGGAAAATGATGAACTACAACCCTGCCCTCCCCCATACAAAACTAACATCCATTAATGTGTACAGATCCCATTGTCATGTTTGAATGAATCCAGAAACGGAAATGAAAACAGAAAAAACAAATTTTGTTGCTTGTGTTTTTCATGGCAGTAATACAAGTATTATGTGACATTTAAGGACTATTTTTACAATTCCACAATGCTCAATATAACCGATCTTCCGACATGGCATTGCAGTCCTGTTGTATCTTCAGCTCCTCTTCCTGAGTTCTCTCTAGCTCCCTCATCAACAGTAATTTATTTAACCTTCCGGAGCGTGAAGCAGGGCAGTGCACATAGCATCTGCTCTAATTGTTTGTATCTTGGGGTTTTATTGGGGTGAGTGGTGCATGTTTGGGTGAAGACTGGCTGGTGTGAGTACAGTGTTGGGTTAGGGGAGTGGGGGAGGCTTGGCTGACCTTTGTGCTATGGTTGTGTGCACAGAGAGGGAAGGCTAGCCGGCTCTCAGTCACATGCGAAGGAAAAACACAAATTCCACAGGGATTTGTCGGCTAATCTGATTTGGAATTTCGGTCCAAGTTTTCTCATTACCCCAAAATGTCAGCATGCGTTATGGGCTTTACCCACCCAAATGTTTTTGCTAAAACAGTTACATTTTTGAGGCAATAGGGTAGCTTGTGCATGTATTATGCTGTATTTTAAAAAGTCGCATCCACAGAGAAATAAATGTACGACAGCCATAACTGAACAGTTAAATGTTTCTTGACAAGTTTTACTGCACCGGTTAATTCGTTTTTAATGTACCAAATGGAATATAAGATCAAAAAGAGCAGAAGACGGCATGTAATGAGTGAAGTGAGGGACCATAAATAAATGAAAAATCAATGAGGCAAGGGAAGGGATTGATGGTCCAAAAGTGAATAAGAAAGCCAAGCCACAAAGCTATGGTGTCCTACAGAACAGCCTGGACTGCTACTGAAATAAATACATTTTCTGTAGGACTTTCAGTGTAGGAAATGTTTTATGAGGGCAATGACCTCTCAAGCTGATATATTCTTTCCTTTGCTTCCCTCTGTACTCAGACACAACAGTAAGTGAATCACTACAAGTTTACCCAAAGGAAATTGTTTAGTTTACTGGCCGGTGTCTAAAGTGTTTACAGTGATAAAACATCTTTTTATTTTTGTCTCCTTAGATGAAAACAGTGGCTGTACTAATGCTGATATTTCTCTCTACCTCTCTTTCTATAGGGTTTAATTGGCGCAAAAGGAGACAGGGGAGCCATTGGAAACCCTGGACCTAAGGCAAGAGAACAAGAGAACCCCACTCAACCCCCTTTCTGAATCCCACAATTCTTTGCTGCATGTCACATGATGTAACTAACCAAGGGTACCCCCCAAACAAATGGGGTAAACACACCAAGGACTCCACTGTTTGACATTACAATTCTCACTCATTCACTATTCCCATCCCTTTGCAAAAACTCCCCCCAACAAACAGCACTAAACAAATAACACAATGTCATGTGTAAACAGTACTGTCCTGAAACATCCTCCCATATTCCACCAAGCCACTCCGCCTAAATGGCACTCTTGAGCAGAACAACTCCACCCCGCGCCCTGCACATGGTCTGGGTTTGGTTTGTGTTGTGTGACAACCCACATTTGCCACAACATTGTGATGTGGCTAATTTGATTTGAGAAAGATAGTTTTTGTGTCACTGTTTGGCAGGGTTTGATTGGGAGAGACTTCTGTTTAGCCAAACCACATATTACTTATGAATTTGCAACATAAGCAACATGTTTCTTCCAAATATTTGGACAATATTGTGTTGGCGAATGCTAACATTAAAAATTATATATGTGTGTTTGTGTGTGTGTGCATGCTTGTGTGTGTGTGTGTGTGCAAAAGCCAGAGACCACCCTTTCTTTTATTGACATTTCTTTTTCAATGTCACAAAATAATGCAGCAAACATATATTTAACACAAAATTACACAAAAAGCTCTCAACTATGTACAGTATCAAATATTTTTATATTTAATGAGTCCACCATTTGTCTTTATTACTTTGAGCTTTTCAAAGAGATTTGTGAGTGTAGAGTTTTTCAAAAAGATCTGAGAGCATATACACTGCCTTCTCAGATTTAGACTCATCGCTACATTAATCCTTACTCCACATCTCAGATGTCCAGTTCTTCTTTTCTCTTTGGTCTATATCCGTTTCTCTGTATTGGGTTTTTCACAGAGCTACACGTCCTTTCAGGCCCATAGCATTGAGTTATCTTCTCACAGCGGGAGGATTGACAGGAACACCCGTGGATTGACTCAGATCTGTGTGGAGCTTGATATTTTCAGAGATAAAAGATTAAATCTAAGTACTTCTCTTTGTGACGGTGATATTTTTGGTGGTCTACCAGCATGGTTGTTAGGGGTCTCATGTTCTCTTTATCTGGCAATAATCTTTTGAACTCCAGTTTTGGAAACTCCTGCTTTTTCCAACTTATTTTCCTTTGACGTTCACCTTCCTTATGCAGTTAAATTATCTTTCTTATCTATCTAATCTCATTGGAAACATCTCCTTAACCATTTTAGATGCGCATGACAAAGACAGCTGTAAGGCAGCTTTTTTGTTTTTCATACCATTTTCTGTAAACTCTGTTTACTGTGCATGGAAATCCCAGGAGATCTAAGCCACCCTGTCTGCCACCAACAGTCACTCCATGGTCAAAGTCACTTAGGTCACATTTCTTCCCCATTCTGATGTTTGATCTGAACAACATCTGGACCTTTTGACCATGTCTGAATGCTTTTATGGATTGCTGCCATGCGATTGGCTGATTAGATCTGAGCAGGTGTACAGGTGTACCTCATGAAGTGGTATAGGTTTCCTGCACTATTGTCTGAAGACTTTGAACTGAATTGACTGGAAATTGAATTAACAATAGGGTGGTCTCTGACTTTTGCTGTACACAGTATTTAATCCAATAAATGCTTTCAAAGGAGCCTAATATGTGCAGTCACTATATGTAACAATGCTAATCCTGACCTCTGTGGTCTTGATTTTTAGGGTCAACCTGGACCAACTGGCGAAGCTGGACCTACTGTAAGTATATCTGTAGCCTCTATGCTGAGAACATCTGAATATCTTTTGAATGGCTGTTTCCCTGAAATACCACTACTATGCACCAGAGGGCACTGTCTCACCATGTTTAGCAACATCAATGTCAGGCCGCTGCATACTGCAAGAGCAATGAATACATTTTGGCCCTTTTTTACTGTGTAGCTGATTTATACAGTGTGCGGTGGAGTGATTTTGATAAATATGCATCATTTTCTTCTATTAAGTTTCTTTGTTTTGTTTTTATAACCACCTATGCCTCATTTGCATTGCTGTGATATTTAAATGCATAGAACTACTTGCTTGCGCAATAGCAGTGTTAATAAACAGGTAAAAGGGACTATGTTATTTACAGCATTAACATATTTAGTATTCTATCTTAGAGTTATACCATGATTTTTGTGTGTTAATAGCACATTATAATTGTACTCTCTGTTCTTTTTTAGGGACCTGGTCTTCCTGGACTTGCCGTATGTATAGCCTGAGATTTTGGTTATACTATTTCTATTCTAAGACTTAACCAGGGTGATTGCACCAGTGAACCAGAATTAGACTCAAACAAAACTAGTATGCTTTGATGACCTCAGTTTAGGGACAAAATAGAAATGAATGAACATTAAGTCCATGTCCTAACAGATACAACCACACATCTTGGTTTGCTGTCAATACTCTCAGAAATAAAGGTTCGGTGTGGGTACATTTTTGTGCTTTATGGAACACATTTTCCAAATGTACCTTGAAGCTACAGTAATGTTTGGGTACAAATTACCAATTTCCAAGCAAAAAAAAGGTACAAATTAATTATACATTGCTGGCTAGGGGCACACTTTTATGCACAGCTATAGGGTACCACCCCACTGACAAGCATTTGTACCTGTTTAGGCACTTTCCATACCTCTCTTTCTGAGAGTGAACCCTGAAGTGGGACAAGGACTAATTTTTTTCAACACTTTTCCTCTCTTGCAACAACATGGTTTGTGGGGGTCATCATTTTCAGATTTAATATCTAATCCCCAGACTCAGCACAAACCCACCATGATACAGGAGCTACTGTATTGTCATCCTCATAAAAATTGTTCACAAGGATTTAAGTAACAATACAAATGATAAAAACACTTCCAACTAGCCTCTCATCCAATGCATGCTGGGACAGGGATGACCCCCACCCCCCCTGCAACCCTGACCACGAATACGTGGGTTAGATTATGGATGGGTAGACGGATGAATGAAATATGCTTGAAAATTGTTTTCAAGGTTTGTAAAGCTCTATGAATTGGTGTTTCGACATCTTCTATACTTTATTTGTATGGAAAGATTAGGTTTATTTTCTCATAATTAAATACGTCCACATTTTACGTTAACTCAGGACTTTATGTGAGTCGATTCATGTGGTGTGGCACTACCATTGGTTGTAATAAACATTCACCACACAACGGCATTGTGCTACTTAAGGAGACTTCATAATCCTTTTCGCCTGCAGGGGCCACCAGGTCCCATCGGACTCCCCGGTCAGCTGGGAAGAACCGGACCCAAGGTAGGAGTGTTGTTTCATCCTCAACTGGACTGAGTGTACCTGCCAGCACAGTCTTTCTTCCTCACTGTCTTCTTCCTCTTTACCCCAGGCCATCATGGGACCATCAGGACCTCCAGGACTACCAGGAGTGCCAGGGAAACCAGTAAGCCCAGCCGGCTCAACATTACAAACCATTACAAGCTTCCAGTTCTACTGTAATGAAATGTTCAATTGCAATATACCAAAAAGCAATATTAGTTAACAGTGAACCACTAAATCCAGGCTTCAGGCTTTCTGTAATGAACACGGTCCTATTAACCTGGCAGAGGCAGGTAAGAGAGCTGAATATGTGAGAAAGATATTAACACCATAGAGCAGAGGGCCACTAGGTCAGCACATAGTAGAACTTTACGAGGTCAGAGAACCATGAGTAATAGCACTAGACAGGGTAACAGAACTAAATACAGTCGACCTGTCCTAGGTCACTGAACAGCATGCGGTTAAGCTGAGCTGTACAGAGTCAGAGAACATTAAATAATTGAGCTGCACAAAGTGACAAAACTGAGCATTACAGATTGCTCCGGCATCACAGGACTGTAATTTATACAGCCATTATAGTGCCAGTTCACGGGACTATTAATTCTCAAACATTAGCAGGTCACAGAGCAGACAGAACATTACAGAAGTGTTCTGGGTCAGAGAACAGCATGCACTGCACTAGATATAAAGAGATAAGGCCATCAGCGGTCATGAATGTAATGCACAATACTGTATATACTGCAGCTAGGGGGATCCTATTTCAACATTCCTGAAGGGAATGTCTGGCAAAATAATCTGCTCATGTCATACCTGATGTTGTCTAAACTGGGACATATGGTAACATAATGTGGCCTGCTTTGGGTCCAGGTTCATTTGTTAGTGCTCCAGTTAGACAGAGGCCATATAAATGTGCCATACAGGGCATATCCTCATCTTCATCTCCTTACAATATTGAATCATCCACCCCATTAAATTAGCATGCAGAACACTGCATTTCATATCTGATGACACAAAAGATTTTACAGAATAGACCTCACCTCTTCCTCTCTGCCGAACACCTCAGAGGTCATTTGACCTTTGACCTGTTCTTGTAATGTCAAAATAGAGTATTACAGTGATTCAATCAGACCAACCTGGCAGTTTCTTCCACTGTGAGTTCCCTTGGAAGGTGTCCCATGCTTTTTCTCCATAGGCATTTTGATTTCTGCCGAATATAAGGTCTGTGGTTAATGTGCGCTTAAGAGAGTATCATGTTTTGTTCTACGAGTTAAATTACATCTGTTAATATCTGAAATGTGTATTTCAATGCTGCTATGTGCTTTAACAAAGCAAGGTGCTAATGAGTTGCAACATTGAAACTACAACAATGGTCATATTTTGCCAGCCACCACTCAGGTTTAACACCAGCCCACAACTAACTTTTTTTCGAGCACGTGATATCTTCAAAATTCATAGCTGCAATATTAATAGATGTAACTTATCTCGTAGAACAAAACATGAAAGGTTCTTTATCATATGTAAACCATGGACCTCATATTGGGCAGAAATCTTAATCCCTATGGGAAAAAGTCATGGGATATCTGCCGAGGGAAGCAATGGCTCAAAGATGCTAACTCTCTACTGGGTTTTAGGACTACAAACTGTAGCGCTCTGTAGCCCGGTCCTCGAGAACAGGATGGGTGCTTGCCAACAGCTCCTCCCCTTCATGGAGACTGATCCATATTCATGAACTTTTTCCAGCTCAGAGCAGCTTTACATAAAGCAATGATTGCAACACTGGGGAACACAGTTATTTGCTTGGCTGGTGTTACTAAGGAAATGTGTTTGAACAAAATCCACTGTGCCCGTCTTATCTTACTCCTGGTATGTGCAGTACATTTGGATGTGGAACTTATTTTTTCCATCTCTGTTTGAAGGCAGCAGTGGTTACGCTGGCACACCTCTATCGCACACCCCATCTCCCCCTCATTTCCTCTCTCTTCCTCTTCCCTTTTCTAACTTCCTTTACCAGGGTCCTCCAGGAAAGTTTCTTGGGGAGGAGGGCAGTGCAGATTTCCAGGTAAGTGCACCTAAACACAGAGTGGACAAACCAGCCTTCTTTCGTTTTTATTCAGAGGGGGGAAGAAGAGAGGGTAGCAGATAGAAAATGGTGAGCATACCACAATGTGGGTTTGACTATGGCCTGAGAGTTTGATGAAACCTATTGCCATCAACCACCTAACTACAGCAACTGAGTGCATTTACTGGTCTTTTTGACCTGTTTAACTGAGTTTTACTGATTTATTGCATGGGTTCATTTGATTAATTTAGTGAGATCTGCATTTTTGATTGACAGTACAGAGCACTGATCACTGGTAGCACTGCAAGTAGACTGATGGGCTAGGTTCCGGCCTAATATTTTATTAATTTTGACCCAAAAGGATTTTGTTGAAGCTAACAAGTGTCACCTCAGGTCCTACTGGCAGTTGCAAGCCAGCCGAGTTAGTGAACAGTCTGGTGATGTTTCAGTAATGATGGGTGGAGCAAAATATCACGCACCATTCTGTACAATACATCATTCTGTATTTATACATTTTCTATTGAAATCCTCATGCTTATTGATGCATGCTGACTCAAATTATCCTCCCATTTTGACTACGAAATGAAAGCCTAAACACACCGATTTCACCTGCATTTTAAACAGAAAAACAGTAATAGAATGGTCAACGGATGGTATACATACACAATTTCATTCCATGCCAAAGTGACATACGAAACAGTGCATCTACACGCCAGATAAGGTACAAGCCAACAATGGCTAGGCTATAGGGCTCCAGCTCCTTTGCAGCTCCTTTATGCCAGCTCTTTTACAGGCTGGGAAACTTTGGAGCCCTAGCGAGCTACTTTATTTTATTTTCCAGGAACAGACATCACATAGTGACTTCCTCAGAATTTGAAATTTGCATATATATGAAACGTACATACAAATTTGATTGAAATTTATGTAACCAATGACAGAAATTATTCACAGTGAATATTGCACCCATCCCCTAAGTGACTGTTAATTTAAACTGTTAAATGAAAAATGTCATGTAAGAAGGTCTATGAAACGAACAGAGTAAGGCAGAAACACAACCGTATCCATATTTTTGAGCACTATGAACTTTGACCTTGAACTATGAACTTTGACCTTGAACTATGAACCTGTCCGCTCTCTGTGCAGTGTCCAACTAACTGCCCGGGAGGGATGAAGGGACCCCAGGGTCTGCAGGGAGTGAAGGTGAGCCTTCCTGGCGAAAACAAAACAAGAAAACGCACAACTATATCACAATATATATAATATAATATATCACAGCACAGCCATGTTGAGAAAATGCAGTGTTAATCAGGCTCCGCCTCTACTGTTGATACACAGAATCCACACTCATTCTGTCATATTCATTTTGTCTCATACTTTATATACTAGTACATTGTTTCTATGTATTGTTTCCTGGTGGAATCCTTTGTACCAGCATGCCGTGCTTGTGAAGCACTCAAATGCCATGTGTTGTTGTTGTAAATGAGTCGCTGTGGGTTGATTAATGTATGAACTGGCTTCTTTGTGTCACAGGGACACAAGGGTCGCGCTGGTGTACTGGGAGATTCAGGCAGCCTGGGGAAACTGGTATGTACTGCAGCTCTCCACTAAGTGTCCTTGTAGCGGAGACCCTGTCGTCTCTGTTTTATGACATCACCACTTGTGTTTAGCCAGAGAGCTGTCATACAATTACCATTAACCAATTATCACACAAGACTAAATGACTACCCTCCTCCCCCAATAGCCACACTGCACACATGACACTAAATATATTATATATGCGTTTCAGAATGTGTATCAGAATGTATGTGCATTTTTGCATATTTTCGGTACATTCTAAAGAACTGAACGTGGCTGCAAGTAATTCAGCAGTCCCTTATCATTTAATGTAACTGTCATTTTATATAACCTAATCTATATCAAGATTGTAAGTTATATTTACAAATTGCACATATATCTGGAAATTAGACAAGGTAGGTGTTTACATTCAAAATTTGTTTTTTATATTCACTGCCACTACTTTTACATCCAATGTGGTGAAATCTTTTAGACTCTTTATTCAAGTACTCTTTCCATCCAATTTCAGTTTGTTAAAAGCATTGAATGTTCACTCATAGGAACTTGAAGCTCGTCTGAGTTTTTTTACATACAAAGTCCTAAGGGCCAAAATGGCCTAACACAGATGTCAAAGCAGACACTGCGACATGACAACTAAAAGGTCTGTGCCTTGCGTGTGCCAGTCGGTGGGATTACACATCCTGCTGCATGATGGGACGGATGCAGCATCCTGCTGCAGCCCACCTCCTCCCACTGTGTTCTAATGATGTCAACCAGCAGAACAGGATTAGCGCTTAATGAAGTCCCCCGTGGCATGACTGGCACTAATCTGGGCGCGATTAGTCAGCCCCGAGCCTCGGCCCGGGCGGAACACGGCGACCCACATGAAAGGAGATGAGGATGTGCCAGGTACAGCGGGGGAGAGAGTGATCGCCGCGGCGATGGGAATTAATCAGAGTTAACGAGCGCCGGGCACCGGCTCGAGAGCGAAACTGGGCTGAGGCGTCGCCCGCCGGCACCGCGACTGTCCTCCTGAAAGGGGAAACGCACCCATGTGTCAAAGAAGATAATAGAAGTCATTCCCCCAGAAAAGATCTGTCATGCGCAACCGCAGTCCGACCGATTTAACAGCTTTGTAAAGAATGGTGTATATTTCACGTCTTCTAGCAGCCGCTGCTGCACTAAAAAAACAGCCAGGTACATGCCTTCTCGGTGCGGCAGTCACTGTTTGTTCCTGGGAAGGGCTTTCTTTTATAGAAATGTCCAAGTTTAGCCTAAGGGTAATCCATCATGCGTTCTATTAATGTCTGCGGCGACAACGCTCTGCATTGTCCATCAAATATCTGTCAGTAATTGCCATATAAGTAGGATGTAGCGTGTATTCGCTGTAATATATTTGTGGACTCCCACTGTGTTCTACAATTTGTACAGGGGTAGGTGTACACGCATGCAAAATAGGTGTAATCCAAATCCTTCACCCGTTTTTTTTATTTTACACGTACGTTTGATGTACCCATGCCATATAAAGTTCCTAGGAACACAAAACAAAGCAATTCTGGATTTATTTAACTTATGAAACAAATGTGCACATCTCCCACAGTACAGTGTAGCCATCACTGTGTTGGGACATTGTCATGGTGACATAGATCGTCAGTTATCCCTCTTCCTTTCCTCGCAGGGCATCAAAGGAGAGGTTGGAATCTCCGGGGAGCAAGGCATTCCCGGTCCCCCGGTAAGTTATTATTTTCTGTGTCATTTACGCCTGTCTCTCCCGCCTTCATTTTAATCAATGCAACAGTGACGTCTGTATTGGGTAGCACTGCTTCAGTCGCTGTACACTGCCTGTTGCTATTTTTATAAGGAGTTTTACAAAAATGTTTATATAACTCAGTTAATACACGTAAAATAACATACATTATATTTAACATATACAGTATATAAACGTACAGTATATTTGTTAGTATATACGGTTGCTGTTTTTGACTTCATGAGCATGCTGGGTAATAACGGTCATGGTGACCTTATGGCATTATCTCTCCCTATTATTCCAGGGCCCTGGAGGTTTGAGGGGTTATCCAGGGATGGTGGGGCCCAAAGGGGAAGCCGTAAGTACCGCACCAAGGCACAACCATCCCCCTTTTATCTCCATCTGTACATCTTAGCACCCACTGTTGAGATCAACCTCTAAAACGCGATCCATTACGGACATAAGGAAGACAAACGCAAACACAAATCCTTTTAATGAGCGACGGCTGTTTAAGGCCCGTCTTCACCCCCCCCCACTACACCCTCATACCCCCCCGCCGCATCTGTAGTTAATGATCCTGAAGCGTCATCCATCTTAAAATGAGCATGCACGTAGTGCTCCAAGCTGTCACTGCATAAATGTTATTAGCGCAACTAACATCTTCTAAATCATAGCAGTTAGCAAGCCGCAGTGTTCAGCCCCCTCACCTGTTTGGGTCTGTGAATTGCGGTCACTGCTTTCTGCAGTTGGGTGTACAATTCCACAGTAACCCACATTACAACTACAGGGTATTTGAGTGGTAAAGTCCAATGCAGCTACATAAGAGACTGAAATATGCTTGCATAACCCTCAGGAGTAAATATCACTTATCAGTCTCTATTATGTAGCTGTATTGGGCTTTGCCACCCAAATATCCAGCAGTTGTAACGTCA
Source organism: Conger conger (assembly GCF_963514075.1). Taxonomy (NCBI): domain Eukaryota; kingdom Metazoa; phylum Chordata; class Actinopteri; order Anguilliformes; family Congridae; genus Conger; species Conger conger. Next base: position 20,681,768 of record NC_083768.1, read on the forward strand.
GTTACCGTGCAATTGCCCTTTAGACTTAGTGAACAGCTGGTACTGATAAGATCACTATATCTGTGTTGTTATGCTATGTGTGTGGATATTATCTATTTGCATTCATGGCCGACGACTTGATCCCAGCGAACTTAATTTCATGTTTCCCTCAGGGTCCCCGTGGCTACAAAGGTATTATTGGGCCTATTGGCATCCCTGGACTACCAGTAAGTACCATCTACGCTTATCTCAAACGCAACCACACAGTCCACTCACAGTGCTTGTTTACAGCGCAAGTCTGCCTCACAATGATCTGCCCTTTCAGTCCAGTCTCATTGGAAGCCACATTAAGCCGCTTTTCATCAGGGCGAAAAGCTCCGGGAGACAGCCTCTTTATCCTCGCGCACATAATGCCGTTTCTGAAAATTGCCTACTGCAAGCGAACCTGGTTAAAAACAGCTGGGGCAATGTTGACACATTACGCTGCTGCGCGGTTAATTTTTTAAGAGCTTTCTCCAGTCCCTGGGCGCTTATGAAACGAAGCTCATGAAAAGTTTAGCGCTAGATTCAGGCTCTTAAGGTATCCGCAAGAACAATTATCACCACTTACAGTGGCTGACAGTCTGAGGAATGAAGCGGAGGTGTGGGTGCAGTACGCACGCACCCGGTTTTTCATCAAGACTCACGGCTCGTAGCAACTCGCAGGGGCCGTGAAGAGAGCTACATTCGTTTAAATTGTAATGCGTACGCTAGGCATTACCAGAATGGTTTTGTCTGAAGAACATTTGTCAACTACTAACGGATAAGCGCAATGTAAATATGAAACTACTGACTAAGGGTGCGTGATACAGGCAGTGGCAAGGTTGTAATGCCGTCGCTGTACATCGGGCTACCTGGACTGTATGTTTTGGTGTTCCTCCGCCGTTGTTCTGATGGAAGATGTGCTTGTCTTTACTGTCCCATAGGGAGAGGAGGGGCCCCAGGGTCCACCAGGCAGTGCAGGCGAGAAAGGGGACGTGGTAAGTATTTTGCACTTTCTCTTTCTCACTCCCTCTGTCTCTCCCTGTTGCAGCATTACCTCTTCTGCGCTTCATGGGCGATGACAAAAGCATTGTGGGAAACTGCTCTGTTTATTCAGACCCAGCTATGAATAAATTTAGGCCTCCCGGAGCTAAGGCAAAAGAGCTCCGTTGTGATATTGTTATGCAGCTTCTTAAAGAGAAAGTGTGGTTTTATATGCAATAAACAGTCTATTAAATGCCCACAGCGTGTTGTTAAAGCTCATTGAGCAGTATTAAGTAATATGGTTTTCATCACATATCAATATAACTTAATCAGGATATCACTGTGCATCTTTTTATTCACAAATAAAGAGCTAGCATGTTGATTTGTCCCAGCACAAAAATCCACACAAATACTAAAATTTGATTACTAGGGATTATAAAGGAACTATAATAAGGAAAATTGCACTAGCTTTGATTACTCTAGTGCAGTATAACGAGGCATGCATGAATGTATGAGCCTGTTCTATTTCCGCAACACGATGGCATGTCTTTTCTCTCGTAATTGGATGGTTGTGAGATTCTCTGACAGGTGATTGGCTTGCTCCCTTTAGGGTGGCCGTGGTATCAGGGGTGCACAGGGCGGTGTTGGCAAGAAGGGAGAGAATGTGAGTACAATTTATTTTTACCTCTGAAATGTAAATTTATATAAGACTTTTGTATGTCATTACAATCTAAGTGGGTATTTTCCTATAAAATAACACCTTTTTTTGAAGGGTTGTTGGGTGGTTTATCCAGCTAAAGCTCTAGTACTGCAGCGATTTGACCTCACTGCAGGATTAGCAGGGATCAGTAACACGAGGGCCGAGAACTTCTGGTTTTCCACCCTCCCTTTACCTGGGAGTCAGATGTGAAGACAGTCTGGCCAATCAGTAGCACTAATTAACTGGGAGAAAAGAAAACCAGGGCTGGATTGGGATTGGAGGGCCAGAGCCTGTGATTCCTGCCCTGTAATCTCAAATGGGATCCAGGGACGGGGCAGTGTGATTTAATTCAGTATGGTGTCTCCCACCTACACAATCACAATTCCTGTGGCCAATCAGGTGCCTGTTTGTCTGTCCCAGCTGCACTCCAGTGCAAGACCAGTCCTCTGGTGCAATGAAAGCACAACTCTGTAGAGGACTGAAAGGCAATGAAGCAGTGGAGGGCTGACTGTGTTTCAGGGAACGTGTGTGCTTGTGCACACTCTTATGCATTGGAGGATGTTATAGCAGTGGGTGGGTTTACATTAGTTACCTAAATTAGGAGGCACGGAAATTGGGAATTAATTATTTGTTTATGTTTTACTGTGTGTTACATTATGTTGTATTGTTTGTGTAATATGACATTGTCACTGTAATAATGTCTCATTGGATTTTCAGGGTCTTCCTGGAATTGACGGGAAAGATGGCACACCCGGCATTCCTGGAATGAAGGTAAGGACCGAATCAAAGATGGAAACGACCACATATGAAACCTGGAATTACACCTGAAACCAGATTTCACCACAGAAACCTGCGTGTTTCTATCAGACTCCTGAAGATACACTTTCCCTCCCTCTCTCTGTAGGGTTCCACAGGGCAGTCCGGCATGCCCGGACTTCCCGGCCACCAGGGGGCAGCGGTGAGTGTCTCCGTCCCGTCACACAACTGTAACTTCCTCATCTGTGTGCCTGTGCTGCGGTGCGCGGCCATTCTCTTCCCGATCACGTAAAGCCAGTGACCCTCACTCCCTTGCGCTTGACCCGCTGAAAACAAAGCGGTAAATTATGTGTGTGTTCTGGGCACGGGTCCAGCACGACCTTCTAACTCTACCTGGATCAAAATTTAAACCACCTTGAAAATTGCTCTTTCTCTCCCTATAAACGATTCTTCATCATCAAAAGTGACTCTTTGTCCTCCTACCTTTGGGTAATGGAGCGTGTGAGGTATGACGCACCATCGCAGCACGAGCATCGAAGCCGTTATTATCAGCATAAACCGAAGATCAGTGAGTTACTAGCCTGAGGTCTCCTAGCCTACGGCAAGCAACCGGACTGGGTCATGGTAGTGACCTGTCTGACATTTTACTTCCTGTGTCTTTCAGGGTTTACCAGGAAGCCCCGGCACCAAGGGAGGATCCGGGCAAAAGGTGAGGCCTCGTACCACAACCGTCGCCCCTCAGTGACGTGTCCTGAATGCCTTGAAATGTCTGCTTTTCAGTCTGGGAAATATGTTTCCGATATTTTCTCGTTTGACAGATTACCTAATTAGCAGCCTACAGTATATTCCTTTATTCATGACAGCGGTCTTTCAGACTGTCAGACCGCCGTGCTTGTCAGTCTTGTTGCCGTCATACTGAGCCGGTTCTACACTCAGCTGTCTCAGAATGCAAATGCGTCTCGTGTTTACAGCAACAGGTGATGTAGAGCCTCATGCACGGAGGGCTAATAGAATAACACGGCAAACTGTGCAAACCTACCTCGTGCAGCTGTGTCATGTCGTGCATGGCGACCGTGTGACACCTTTGACTGTGACAAATCGCACGTTAGCGGCTACGGCGGAGAAAATCTGTCGAAATATGTGTAGCATCTATTACCAGGTTCACACCATAAAACTGTAATGTTTGTATTAATAATTTATAAGCTCCGATTGTGGAACGGAATAGCAATGACGGGACCAGTGCCTGTGTCGTTCAGAATGCAACTTCTTTTCTCTCCAGGGTGAGCCTGGGCCCAGGGGCATGGTGGGAATGTCCGGTCCTCCGGGACCTCAGGTAGGTCCCTTGGCGATATATGCCTGCAGGCATCTTTTAGTTCACCTCTCTGTGTTAGAAAGTGTTGACAATGACAAATGCTTTAAATTTATCTACTTATTTATATGTAAGCACTCACCAGAACACCTTGTTCTCTCTCTTTCTCTCTCCCTCTACCTCGCTCCCCTGCTTCCTTTGTCTCTTTCACTTTTTCTCTCCCTCTCTCGCAGGGCGAGCCTGGTCCTCCTGGCGAGGCAGGAATGGAGGGGGTGCCAGGGCCAAAGGTAACCTTCACACACTCAAGTTTAGTCTTAAATCATAGGAAAGGTGGAATCCCGCTCAAACAAACTGGAAATACAACCCGTGCGAGCCTCGTGACTCCCCAACTACCCTTTTCTCCATGTTTCCCATTCTCTATTTTTCTCTTCTCCAGGGAGACAGGGGTGAGAGAGGGCCTGTTGGTCGCCAGGGAATTGTTGGCGACGCCGTAAGTTGTTCTTATCTTCTATGTTTGTGTTTGCCTGCGACAGCTCTAAATGTCACTGTGAGTGTTTAGTGCTGTGTGAATCTGTCAGTGTAATGCAAAAGGACATTGTTTTGGAATGAAATACGTGATTGGACCATTTGTTTGAATACACTGTGCTCTGTCCCCAGGGTATAAAAGGCGAGAGAGGGCCAATGGGCATTCCTGGGGCTCAGGGCATTTCAGGAACAAAGGGCGATAAGGTGGGTAGTCTGGCAACAGTCTGCGGACGATACTACAATTTGTCAAAATGATGCAGTACTGTGCTTAGTCACCTGATGGCACTGTGTATCTTCAGGACATTAGCATGCATTACTGTAGCGCTGCTGCAGTGTGGATTTCTGTTGCATTCTTAAGGGTAATGCTCTTTCATATTGCTGCTCACATCCATGGTTTTGTATGCGTACTGGTGTGTGTGCGTGTGAGCATGTATGTGGGAGTGTGTGCTCATGAGAGTGTGTGAAAGGTAGTGTTAGTATGTATGGAATTTTGTGCCAAATGGGGATTCAAAAATGAGGTGTACAAGTACACCCAGAGGGTTCCATTTTACAGTTTGAAAAGTGCAAATCATTGACAAAGCATTCCTGGTATTATTCATGTACAATCTTTCTCTTTGACGGTGTTAGAATGCTGCTTTTTTGTTGTGTTACTTTTAAACTATTCCTCTTTTTATCGTGTATTGACATTTTGTAGTGGTATGTGCACATACATTTTACCACACAAGATGTCCTTATTATATAATGGTATTGTTGTTGTGTCATCATCTCTAAATTCAAGTCTATTTTTTTTTACCAGGGATTCCAAGGAAAGGTTGGAATGAAGGGAGACTTTGTGAGTATGCCTGCATTAATGCACTCCTTTATATTCACAACAGCCTCTGTCTACCATTACTAAGCAGTTGTTTTGCTCACCTGTACTCCCACCTGTCCTTTCCAGGGAGATCCAGGTGTGGAGGGCTTGGAAGGGGAGAAAGGAGAGAAGGTAAGAAGTGTTTGGCTGCTTGGGAATTTTCAAAAGCCAAACCAGAAAGAACAGGCATTATAGTATTATGTGACATAGCCCACTGTTCACTGGCATCGCTCAAAGCTAGTGGGGGAAAAGTCAGAAATAGGGAGTGATGTTTTCCGTGTGCTTTAGTAACTCTTAATTGAGTGCTGTGGTGATGTAATTCATGCCTTATTGCCTCAGCGAGTTTTGCCATTAGTTGGAAAGGATGTCAGCAAGTCAAGATGTCCCAAAATGGCTTTATAAACGCAGTCTGTATCTTTGGCTTCTGTTTGCGCCCAGTGGCGGTGAGGGGGTTGTAATTTCAGGAGTTGAACCTGCTGCTGCCTGAAGGTTATGTGTTTACATCCCGGAGGGGACTCTGCTGCCCCAGCGAAGAATTTTAAAATGTACTAATTTTTTTTCTGCTTCCTTTAACAGGGTTTGTCTGGTGAGCCGGGACCAAAAGGACAGGTACAAAACCAGCTGTCGCTCTGGTAACATAAGCCACCGCTCCACTGCCTGTGGTGTTCAGTCCAGTACTGTGTGATGAAAAGTGGGAGTATCAACATTGTTCTGTAGTTTGACAAGAAAGCATAACTTTAATACCAAGACCTTGTGGGTCCATTGTTTGTTGGCTGGTTAGTTTTATGTTGATTTCCCCTGCAGAAGAGACGCAGTGCTAATGATTTGACATGGTGTGCCTTGGTGCCTATGCGGATTCTAAGTAATGGCCAGCTACCACAGCCCAGTGGAAAATTCATAATCTCCTTAAGGCACACTTGTATGCAAAATCACTTCTCAAGAGGGCTACCAAAATAAGATCAGAAAATAGAGCCCTTAAGTAAGGCTGAAAAAAACCTTTTCATTTGACAAACTTAAAATAAATAATAAATAAACTCTTGAACTGTCTGAAGAATGTTATGGTTTTGTTTAGGGCTGAAGATGGATCTTCTTTCTTCCATCTAATTCCCAACCCCCCACCCCCATGCAGCTAGGAGTGAGTGGTGAACCAGGCTTCAACGGGCCTACTGGAGACCCAGGCAAACCAGGAGAGCAGGGCCCCCCAGGACTTCCCGGGCCCCGGGGCCTCTTCGGAGAGCGAGGGGTGCCAGGCATGCCTGGGAGGCAAGGAGCTTCTGTGAGTCTCACACACACACACACACACCGCATGCACACACCACACACTGACACACACAGACACACACACACCGCACACACACACACACACCACACACTGACACACATGTCACCATGCCAAACCTTTACACAGTTCAGTTAAGGGAGAAAGACCAGTAGATGTGCCCCAATTGAGCGCCATAAAGACAAGCCCTAAACCAGCCCTCCCTATGGCACTAAAAGATGGAGATGTGGAGGTTAAGCCTTGCCTCTAGCACACAGTCGCACTGCAGTGAAGTTCAGACCTATATGAGCGAACCTCTGTTTGGCATCCATTTCACCTGCACTTGTTTCATCTTGACTCTTCTGCCTGTTCTCATTTTTCTCCCTCTTCTGTTCCTCCCGTCCCCTTTTTTTCTATCATTCCTCTCCTCCCTCCGCCTCTCTTTACCTCAGGGACGCGATGCTTCGGATCAGCATATTATCGAGGTGGTGTTGAAAATGCTGCAAGGTGAGTTGTGCTGTTTTTCAGCCAGACGCACTGTTGGTGTAACGTTCAGATGCACCGAGGGTGCCTTCCCCAACAATATGAAACCCAGGGAAGTATGTTTTGAAGTACCCGGGATACAGGCCTTGTAAACACCAAAGAACTGGTGAGTTTAGAGCTGAAGAACTTGCTTCCTGACACGTTGCCAAACTATGTTTTGTTTTTGTTTTTTTGGCCCAGAAAACATTTATTCTGTGTATTGCTTTCCATATTCATGTGAAATAACTGTAAACTGTAATATTTTTCTGCCGCTCGCCCTCGGTTGCTCTCTACAACTTGCGAGTCATTATGTCAAGAAAGCAGACGTCGAAGAATGTTTGGCAGACTCGGGCTGAATCAGCTCTTTTTTTTTCCACAAAGCTCTTTAAAGATCCAACCCCTTTCAGTCAATTGTGATGCAGCGCTACATCCAGAGAAACATGCTGGGGAACAGAATATAAACACAAGGCCTACCTTTTCTGCATGCTAAACTACCCCCAGCTGCATCCCCCTCAGGAAAAGATCACATTTTCAAAAGGGGCCCCTACACAGATTCTGTCAAGGAGATACGGAGGGTACAAACATCCGTTTCAACAGAAATGTCTGTGTCCTTCCCGCAGTGTGATTTCAGTCAATAGCTGGAGGACATGTTTTTATACTGACGTTGACATTCTTATGACAGTATAACTGATTGCATTTTTGTGCACATTTCTTTTTTTGTGATGGAAAATCAACTTTTTCTTTGTTAAAATAAGTATAGCTGAAGAAAGTACACTGATTTCAAACTAAGTTAACATCCAGACTAAGTTCAGACTTAAGTTGTGTTCATTCTAGACAAGTGTTTTTAGTCTCGTAATAAGATTAAGTAGAAAATATTAGCTTGTTTTAAAGTTACTGTTTTGTTGACAAGTGAAACTTTCTCACCTCATTGTCTCATTTAGCAAAAAGTAATAGAAATAAGTGTAAATATGACAAGGATACTTGTTAAGCCATGCTTATTTTGAGTTTTTTTGCAAATGAACATAATGATGTTTGTGCTGTTGTCTTCAGAGCGGTTGGCGGCATTGGCGGTGAGCGCTAAGAGGGCCGCTCTGGGTGGGGCTGGGGTCATGGGCCCCCCTGGCCCACCCGGGCCCCCAGGAGCACCGGGGCCACAAGGAGCACACGGCCTCACTGGCACCAGGGGAATTCCGGGCATGATCGGCGCCTCTGGACAGATTGGCAACACTGGACTCAAAGGTAGGCCAGAGATGTGGGAAGGGGATCAGACTGATTCATTCTATCACACACTATCTGTTGTTCACAATTAACATTGTGCACAGTAACATTTTCAGTTCAAACTTTCAGTCAACACCAGACTCAAGTATAGCTTGGATTCAGCCCATGTGAAAAAAAAAGTACACTGAACTATGCTATTATTTAACAAAATAATTAAAGTTCATATCAAGTATGCTTAGTATGGCATTTTCTCACATGGGAGTTCATAACAGCCAAACACTACTAAAAAAACAGAATTTCACTGTACTGAAATTTCAGGCTACACTTGCTGATCAACTCTTGGGCTCAACATACGGTGGCTAATTCTTCACCATTAAACTTAGCTGCTGCTATGCTTGTATTACCGCTGCTCGGTTGGTGATTAGCCATTAGCATTAGCATCACATGCTATGGCATCCATCTGCGCAGGGAGGCATTTTTAGCAGCCAGCCCATCACCAGTCTACATGTAACAATATTTTCCCTTGCATTAAAGGTTTTTTTTTTCAGAGCTTTCACGTTTACGCCAGGAATGCGGTCCATTTTGCCCAGACACGATCGATTCTGTCTGGTTATTCAAATGCACCAGCGACTCCAAAAAATCCAATCATTCTTCTCCTCTTGCGGGACGGGAGATTGGAAAGCCTGATGAGATAATAAGGTGCAGTCGGACTGCGGGCTGGCCTGCTGTCTGGCGATAGCTCTCTCAGCTGTGTCTCTCCTGTGGATATTGAAAACGCTGCCCTGTCCTGTGTGTGGCTAATGTGTTTTTTTCCGGCATTGATAAAGTCGTGCTCATCGCTCCTCCTCATCTCTCCTCCAGGAAAGAAGGGGGTGAAGGGTGTCAGAGGGGATCCAGGCCGCCCGCACGCAGGCCAGCCCGGACCGCCTGGAATCCCAGGTGAGGTCACAGCCCCACGACGGCTTACAGCAAGCGGCTATCTCTAACCAGGCCTGTGTTCCGTTAAGCATACTTGCATATCAGTTAGCAGTGCATATAGCCATGGTCGCCAAATTGTTGTGCGTTCAGAACCGCAAGTATGCAAACATCACGTACATACTAAAATCCCCAGATGTGTACTTCCGTACATGACAGGACGCAGAGTTTCAAGTTTCAGTTACCTAGCTACTACTACTACTAGTACTGGTGAAAATGGAAAGTAACTACCGGCTTACCGAAATTTATCTGAGGAACCTGAAGGTTAACTTGTTACAATTACTGACAGCCCAACCTAAGCTGTGGCAGAACCAGATCATCTCATGCCACCAGTAATACGGAATAGTAAGATACCTTAAATAATAATACAGATGGTAATATATGATTACCTTTATTGATGGTTCTCACGCACATTCTTCTTAATTGATTTTTCCTGTAATGTCAAAGGTAGGCTATTCTTGATGCTGTAACTACATCATCAAGTACATTCCAGATTTAATGAAATTGAAGCATACTTGCATTCTTGCATACTATGAAGTATGTTCTAGCTAGTGTTGTTGGAAGAGCTTATTATTTCGAAAGCAAGTATGCAGAACACAAGTATGCATAGTGGAACATAGCCTAGGATAGACCTCTGAGGTCATACTGTTATTTACTCTAATGGAACTCACAGGAGCGTATTTTCAGTTGGCAACACCTCAGTCATGTAGGCGGAGCCTTTCGGAAGGGGAGAACAAATCTACTACAACTCCCAGCAGACTTTGCAAGCAGCAGTTAGCTACCTGAGCTGGTGGTCACTGCTCTGTTCCCAACTCTTTATCCACAGGTCTACCAGGTCTTGATGGAGTCGCCCGCGACGGGAAGCCAGGCGAGAGGGGACCACGGGGTATCGTGGGAGAAGCAGGGCGTCCTGGGAAAGCAGGTCCTGCTGGCCTCCCAGGGTTCTGTGAACTAGCGGCGTGTCTGGGAGCCTCAGCCTACACCTCCCCCCGGCTGCAGGAGGCTGGAACCATCAAGGGGCCCTCCTTTTAAGGCTAGGGGTTCCTCAACCCCCAGGGAGAGAGTCAGTAAAACGAACAAGAGAGAGAGACTGGTGCACACTCCTTCCCTCTAATGGTCACCACCTACAAGGGAGTGGGGAAGTCCACCGTGACTGACGTCAGACCCTGAAACCAAGGCCTGGTCTGGGGATAGATGCAGCATTGTTTTAACGATTCAGCATGAACATATTACTATACATCTGTTTCCCATGAGACTTCAAGTCAGGGGTGTCAAACTACCTGCCTTGAACTAGGTAACTAGGTGCCACAGTGTCTGTTGGTTTTTGTGGTGTGCTTTCAATCATCTGCCAATTAAGGCCTGGAGAACAAGGTGCGTGGATTCTTTGGCCAGTCAGTGAGTTGAATGAACCACTGGTGCCGAGAGCACCCTGAAAACCAGCAGACACTGCAGCTCTCCAGGACTGGAGTTTGACAACTGTGCTTTAAGGTCTGTGGTTGACGGTTTGCGACGCCAGTCACTGTGAACTTGTCCCCTCCCCCCAATTCAGAAAGACACCATCATCAGTGACATCATTGATGACATCATCAACTGGAACCCTAGACTGTGAGAACTGAAGAGACTATACTTCCAACTATTGATGCTTTTTGTTTATATTGTGGTCACTTTACAATTGTATTTTAGTTTTTGTCTTAAGGATTAAACATGATTTTTATATCAGGAAAGTTGAACTTACCCCAACCTCAAGACAAATCATTTGCATGTATGACAGCAATATGACCAATAAAACTTTAAAGTACGAACCCCTATTCCACACTCCATTGTAAGATCTATGGTTAATTATCCAAGAGGCAATAGACATAGCTCTTGTGGAAAAACTTCTTTATTTTCTTTGGTTTGTACATTGCCACCTATTTTTACAATGTTTAAATTACAAACTAATTAACTCCTTTACTGCGTCCTCTTGTTGCCTAGCAATTACATGTTCTGATGTGTTCTGACATTCTCATTTCTCATAATTCAGTACTGTAAATCTTTGTAAATGTATGTTGATTTTATATTAAATGGGTGAGTTTATAGGCTGAGAAAAATAAACAGAAAAACCTTAGTGTTAATGAACCTAATCAGCTCTCATTCTCCAAGCCTGCAGTACAGAGCAGACTGCTTTTCAACCGATCAGAAACCAAAGCAAAGCCACTGTCATCCCACATTGAAAACCAGAGGAAAACTGATTACTTTCATTAACAGAAACTATTTATTGACCTTTTTTTGGTTCAACTGTAAAGACCTTATTGTTTTTCCGGTTGTTCAGCGCAACCTAATTCAATAAAGAGGATCGTTTTGTAAACGTGAATGTTCTTCTGTATCATCTAGAAAATCTCAGTCAGAAAAAGAATCGTTTCAGGTCTGCACCCATTCACCCTTTCTTTCATCCCTCCCGCTCTCTGTGTAATAAAATTTTCTCCGTGCCTGTATGGATGCCCCATATTTGTTGGATATTTTTTTGATCAGAAAAATACAGAAATCACTTGGACCTGCAGTGGAGGGAACCTAGAACAGCTAGTTTTTTTAACTCCTCCACAGACTCACTGATATTTATATCACAGTAGCTCATCGTGATCGCCGAGTCTACAGCAGTAGTCACATCGAGACACTATAAACATCAGTGAATCTCTGCATCTGGAAGGTTGTAACTGCACAACTACAAGGAAAATTGAACTTTTTGCTTCATTGTAATAATCCATCGCACAGCCTATTTTCTGTGGATATAACTATTGATGGTGGTAATATGGTTGTTATATGGAAAAGCCATACCTTGGAAAATCACCTTCCACTCCCACTCTCCATCTTGCTGTGTCTTATTCATTCATGTTTGGCTATTAAGAGGAATTACCTTTACACAGTCATTGATTGCCTGTCTCCATTTCAATATTTCACATAATTACTGACAACTAATTTTTATGGTTGTGAATTGCAAGTAACTATCACTGCCATGTTTTACTCTACTACATCATTTAGAATATGTGCACAAACACCAGGTGGCTAAACAGTTGCCACAAAACATATACCCAGTGACTTCCAAACCAATACATTTGAGTAGATGACCTGCTTTGTCATTTGCACCTGATTTGATAAACCTGCAGCTAGACTCAACTGGGCCATTTTGTCACAGCCATGGTTAGTGTTGGGAAAGGAATGGTGAAGAGCACGCACTGCTACAACACTGAGGTGATGGAATCTTTTCTCCACACCGAGGAACTGACATACCTGCAAAGCTTACGGGGTGCAGTGACGCTAAGAACAATAGACTGCAGAGGAGAGGCGCTGTGGCACTGACGGCAGTCCTTCCCAACAGCCGTCTTCATCTCCGCACTCCTCCGCCGTCTTCCTCTCCTCTCCGCACGCCTCTCTGCAGCACGGTGGGAGAGCAATGGCAGACCCTTCATCGCATAATGAGACACAGACTCCAAACTGCTTCAAAATGTTTATTTGCTTTTTTGGTTTCCATAAAAAAAAAATCTCTTTGTGCATGATGGCTTTCACGTGACTGACAAACAAAGACACAGTGAAAGGAAAGAGGAAGAGAGGAGTGTGGTTTCTCAGAGATGGTTTCCTGCAACAGCGGGAGCTAGGGAGGTGTGTGGGGGTCCACAGGCATGGTAAAATATACCGGGTTAGGATGGAGGCTGAGGACCAGCCGTACCGCACAAATGAAGAGGACAAATTGCTCCCTTTTGAAAATAGCATGGTGGCGAGATGCATAGATTACAGTGACACAGGGTTACAGTACATCAAAAAAAGCAGCAGCAGGCCTAATAAGAGAATAGATAAAGTGCTGATAAAATACACTGAGCTGCAAAAGCACGGTAATATCGGAATGATCATTAACAACATTGCTGACTCCACAGACAGCATTTCAGGAGATGAAAGCAACAAAGCTCTCTTACAATATTCCTAATGTGGGCAGATAGAAAAGACATAGCGCTTAAGAACCGGTCGCCGAACGGCAAGCTAAGAAACCGCACCGCTGTCAGTTGAAGGAGATGGGAGTGAAGACTTTGCTGATGGAAGTTTGTGTGTTTTGTGTGTGAGAGGCGCATGCCAAACGAAGCATTTCAAGTTTAAATATGCGAACCCGAGGGTTAGGAATACAAGCAGAAAATGAGAGCTTAGCACCAAGATATCGAAGTTCAGATAGAAATCACTGAAATGTCTATCAAAATATCTGTTTGAGCTTGATTTTCAAAAATAAAACCCCCAAAAACAATAAACGACAAGCAGACCAAAAATATTTTCCCTCTCCCTATGGAACTGAAAATTTATATAGCCATACTACAAAATGCACAGATTTTTTCTTCTTATTATTTTTTTTACAGATAAATAATTCAGAATTTTAAATCATTTTCTTGAATGAACCATGGTTGTGGGCTAAAACAAGAAAGACATTAATGAACATAAGGACTGCCATGCTGTTGCTGATTAAAATCATATAAAAAGCAGATATATATAAATATAAATATGTACAACAACAAACCCTAAAATAAATGGGCATATTCAAATATTCAATATGGTTGTATTCAAATCAAACACTTGCATCAAACACTTGTCCTATAACTACTGTGGCCATGACATTCTTTGTGGAATTAAACAGGAAGGAAAATACCTCTACTGTGAGTGGTTCTGAAAAATAGTTATAATTTTGGCTTGCTTTTTAGAAATGGCCAATTCAGTTGGGAGGGGGAGGGGCACCTGAGATTAAAAATCGAGCCCAAGACAATATTGCTAACAGTACAAGGTGAGCTGCCTAATAGAACAGGGAAAGGCCTCAACATTCTCCACCTTTTTACAGCCCTGGAGTGGTAAACCTACAATAAAAATTTTCAAAGGCAAGGTTTTTTTTTCCTTTCTTTTTCTGGGACAGAAATAAGGGCTGTCAAGTCCCGGTGGAAAAATAAACAAAAAAGATCGTAAAAGCAGAGAACACAAAAAACAAGAACTTTTGGGTGGCAGGGGTACTCGGGGTAAAGAAAGTCGGGGAAAGAGAGAGTTCGCTCAGGGAACCAAACCATTTCCCAAGATTTACCACTCCCCCTGCTCCTCCACAGCATCCAGCATAGGGGCTTAGGGGCCAGGGGACTGACCATCTCCAGGAACAAACTTTGTGGGGGAAAAAAAAAAACAGCGTGCGCATCCTTTTTACTCCTCAAGCGGTGTGACTCCAGGTCTTTCACACACTCTGTGTATTATCCAGGAAAAGGGTGGGGATTATAGGATTATGTGGAATGGGAGTGTTTTCTGAGAACATCTACTTCCAACTTTAGTTCCTGTGAGTGTGCCTGTGTGAGTGAGCGTGTCTGAGGGTCAGGTACAGTGGACTATGATATCCGGGGTAAAACAGAGGCCAGGTTTGGTTTAGGTTTTGTCATAAATCGTGCTGCTTCAGCCTTGGAAAGGCGGTGGTCCTTGCGTCTCTCCCTCCCCTTCTCTGCCTCCCTCGCTAGTACATGGGGCCCTTCATTTGGGGCCCCTTGGGGTTGTACTCAGCGGGGATACCACTGAAGCAGTCTGAGGGGTTACAATGACCCTGCTTCCCCGGTGATCCTGAGGATCCAGGAGGGCCTGGGATTCCGGGTACTCCCTGCTGTCCTACCGGACCAGGTGGACCCATCTTCCCATAGCCTGGAGATCCTGGCATACCTGAGGGTGTGGAGAAAGGTAGAGACAATGAGAGAGATGGCGGGATGAAGAGGGGATGGAATTTGAGAGATGGAACCAGGAGTCCGAGAGAAACAGATAAGAGGTAAAAGGGTAAGAACAAAGTATGAGGAGGTGGAAACAAAGCAAAGGATGCACAGATGGAAGAGATGAATGTGGGTAAAAAAAATAAAGGGGAGGAGATTTCCACCATCTTCCTTTCTACATTTTAAGGAAACTAATGGCTGCTCCTCAAAGACTCTTACCTGGAGCTCCGGGTGGGCCGCTGTCACCCATCTCACCAATGCCCTTATCCCCCTTATCTCCCTTTGCACCAGGACCACCTGTGGGGAGAACCATGAGCATTACAGAGGCATCACACAACCCACAACCACTGGAAGTGTTCGCTGGAGATAAGTCAGACCAGTCATTTCCCAGTCCTGGACACAGGCCACAGAGTGGGGATTAGCCTTCTCACCTGTATTTAAACAGGCATTCCCTTCTCTTGGGGGATCAGATGCTGGGATGATGCTGTGAGAGAGAGAGTGATCCAGCTTTGATTACTTACCAGGTGGCCCCATGGGTCCCTGTCGCCCCTCTCTCCCGATCTGTCCTGGCATGCCTGGCATCCCAGCAGGCCCTTGTCTGCCAGGGGTTCCGTCCTTGCCGGGGGGACCGGGCCGGCCGGGAGCCGAAACCTCCACGGGCGTGTGCATGCGGGACATGTAGTACGCCATGCGCTCTGAGGGAGACAAAGTCATGTCATTGGCCCATTTAATATGAGAAGAGCTTAAAAGAAGAAGAGCCACAGGGGCAGTTGGTTTTTAGTTAGTTAGTTAGTGAGAAAGTAAGCAAGTAGGTAAGTAAGTAAAATTTCATTTATATAGTACTTTTCAAAAGATGGAGTGCTTTACATAATAAGAAATATACGCATACATACACATATAACAAAAAGCAAGTATAAAAGTGCTTCACATAATGAATTTTGCATTTGTGTTGACTTGCCTCACCTGGGTGTATTTCACAAAGCAGGATTACTGAGTTAGCCAGATAACTGCGCTGAGTAAAACCCAGAACAGCTTTTTTCTTCAGTCCATGTTCCAGATTTGGACGACGTCCAGGTTTTTCTCAGTGCAATTATCCAGGTAACTCAGTAATCCTGCTTTGTGGAACAGGCCACTGGTCTCCTAGGATCCTGCTCTCATTTAAGCCCTCTATAACATAACCACTAAAAAGGTTTATGAATTTCTTACAGGCCGCTGCTAGCATAAGACCAGCACATCTACTGCAGCATCCAATAGGACAATAAACCCCATAACTCTGTTCTGTTCTGAGGACAGGCAAATCTGTAGAAATATAAACTCATATTGAGTTTATTTTCTGTATGAAAGAAATGTGGAGTGTGGATGTGGTGGTTCAAGCAATACCAACAGATTGAGCGTGGGCTATGCTCACCATCAAAGATCTTTATGACCTGCTGTCGGATGAAGCTCTTGATTTCATCGTAGTTGACCACTGCCTGTTAAGCAAGTGGAATGACAAGATCACAACTGCTGAAATAGACTTGCCAAACAAGTACACGTATCAGAGAGAAGGTTATTCATTAAGGATGTAATGGTTCTGAAACTGAAACATAAAACATAAATTGCTATTTATTAAAAGTCTACTCTCTAAACAGACCCAGCTGCCTTTTCTAAATCAGGCTCCATCTCATAAGCAATGGATATATAATAATGATGAATGGATGAATACAAAATCGATGAGATGTCACTCAAATATACAAATTAACATACGATATCATCGAGCAGCACTGGTATATGATATCTTTCTGTGCAGTGAGGAAAAGTTGGCAATACTGGCACCGTTTCACTAAAATGGCTAATGAAAAATGTCCACAGCTGGAGACGTTGATCACAGAGAGCAACCCTGAGCTGACAAATTTTTGCATTCTCATTTTCTGAAAAAGAACATTAAGCTCAATTGAAGCCATTCATAAATGCACGCTTTGTAACGGAGCACACCAGCTCAGCACAGCACAGCTCCTCAGTGTGAATGTTCTCTTTGTTCTTAATTGCTATTTCATTAGGTTTCTGTTTTCTTTAAATAATACAAAATATAAGAAGCAGCTATTTTTATCAACGTTAAATAAGATCCATAAATGTACTTTATGTTTCAATTATAGCTGATTTCAAAGACACATTAATTCACTTGAATTTGTGAATTGGCCCAATTTGTAAAGAAAATAGCATTTAAAAAGAAAAACGAACCATGGCTTAAAAATTGAGATTTCAATCTATGAATGTGGAGGAGCATTGCGCCCGTGTTATTAATAATATCCCTTTAAAACAACAAAAAAATTTAGAACACAAACACAAATAATTCATGCACACTCATTTTAAAAGGCGTGTGTGGTTCTCAGTTTAAAGCCAATTCCTCCATTATTTAGTCATTGCGCACACCCACACGACTTCCACACTGAGTGAAAATGTCCGCACAGTTTGCTCTGTGGGAGTAATTCCATGCAGCACTCCACCACGTAAGCCTCGGTAAGCGCTGGATTTATGCAGCACTCCTCAGTAAGCGCTCCATTAGCGATGGGAGGGCCACACTCACATCTGTCCCAGGCGTTCCCGGCTGTCCAGAAGTTCCGGCTGGACCGGGCTGTCCCGGAGTCCCCCTCTCCCCACGGGGTCCGGCCGGGCCCATCATGGCCACGCCCGTGTCCTTGGAGGAGTACCCGCCGCCAGAAGGGCCAGGGCGTCCCCGCTCCCCAGCGGGGCCCCTCTGTCCTTGGGCCCCTGCCTCACCCTGTGCGATAACAACACTTTCACAACGTCTTCAAAGGAAACGAGCTGTTTGTTCTACACTATACAACAGTTACAGTAGTTCCGACCATGCGATCTGGCTTGGCGAGACCAAACATCTACGTTTATGTTCTGTTGATTAATTGTATCAGCGTTACATAACCTAGCGACACTACAGAAGAGCTCCAGTCTGTCGTTAATACGGCATAAGTTTGAACCTGAGTTACTGTATCGTTCTTTAAGTTTGAAGGTAAGTTCAAAGTCGTGGCTTACCTTGAGATAATGTCACTGCTGTGCTGATCTACGGCAAATGCAGCACAGCAGTGACAGTATCTCACGGTAAGTCATTCCTTCATATATATTATTGCATAAGCATTAAGCATCATCTGAGGCTGCAACATCTGGCTGTCCTCAGTTCAGGGTTCCATAGCTTTAGGCTACAGCAGGGAATGTTCAGCATTCCTTGAGAGCACATCATCAATCCGTAAGATCCCCATGTTACCTCTCGCCCTTTGTTTTCAAGGTCTGCACCTTGAAGGAGTGCCCAAAATGGGCGACTGGCGAGACTGGTGTTACCCTTAGTTTGAAGAAACGAAGGGCATCTGGTGCCACTTACCTTCTGTCCTTGCTGACCATTGTTTCCTGGAAGTCCAGGAGCTCCCTATACACGGACACGCAGTGGGAAAGAGACAGGTAGAAAAGTGAGAGAAAGAGATATGAGTGAGAGAAAGAGATATTCATTATGTAGGTGAACTCTACACAGTGGTACTAGCAGAACACAGAATACCACATTATATTGTCGGTTTAGTTCAGCACTACCACAGCTGTCATTCACACATTTCCACTTGCTGAGATGTTATTAATCCATTTATGAACAACAGAAGGTCTCACAATAAGCAGCAACTCATAATTTGCCCTCGCTTTTCACCACACTTTTCACAAGGAGCATCACTTCCTCAAATTGTTGGCTGGTGGGAGTGTAGGGTGGGGCTGAGCTGGGCCTCCACACCTGGCAGCGACATGCATATAACCATCCATCCCCACACCCAGACGAGGCCGATACTCACATCTTTCCCCGGGGCTCCATCTGTACCTGGTTCTCCCTAGAAGACAGAGGAGAGAATTCACCCTTGTGTGCTTTATCACCTGCCCACACACTTTGCAGGTTCTAAGGAGGTGCGAGCGTCACCACAGTGACTATTACAATTACCACACCGTCTACACTGAGGCAGAGTCACAATGACCCCACAGGAGAATGTTGAACCGCATATAAATCGCTGAACAGGCTGCCCTTTGGTTGTCCAGAAGCATTATGTATGGTTCTGTGAATCTCCTGTGACAAACCAGAAGTGAATACGATTTTCTGACCCTCTCTAATGTGTTACAGCTGCACACAGCCCTGTTGAAGTGTAGAGGACTTCAGGTTCGGGGACTGACCAGTAGTCCTGGATGCCCTGGAGCTCCAGGAGGGCCACCCATCCCTGGCAGTCCTCTGTCTCCAGCCTGACCCTTGTCCCCCTTCACGCCCTACGGACAGACAGGCAGACTGGCGTTAAGCAGGAGTCAGACAGGCGAGCTGCACTTGTGGCAGTTGTGTGCCGATGGCTACTTCTTACCACTCCCGGGGGTCCTGCAGGGCCTGGAGACCCAGGAGGTCCTGAAGCTCCCTGAAGCAAAAACAACACAGGTGCATTTACAGTGACCATAAGAAAATATTAACACGAAGCTATGATGTGCATGTTGATATGGAGATACCAGGCACATGGATGCTGAGACAGAGGATGTACTCACAAGGTGTCCTGGGGGTCCAGGCCGGCCCTGAGGTCCAGGGGTTCCAGGGTCTCCCTAAAAACATGGGTCAGAGAGTGAGTTGGGTAAAATAATCGAGTGAGTAATCAGCCTATCACAGAGAAGATTCTGCAGGTCCCATCAATGGTGCAACATGTCCACGGCCCATTACCCAATCAGAATGCAAGGACTTACATCCATTCCAGGTCGGCCTATCTTCCCTTGTGGGCCCTGAGGACCAAGGTCTCCCTAGAGGGGTGGATGGGGTGGGGGGGGGACAATAAGATGGACCATAATACTTTTATCAATACATAGATTATTACATATGATTTACAGGACAACTCAGATCTAAATGCCACCTCTGATACAGTACCATGCATTCTTGTTTGTGTGTATTCTGTCTGCATTATTTAAATTGAAGTAGTTTGGTCAATCAACTAACCTTCTGTCCTGGGAAGCCAACATGTCCGGTTTTTCCTTTGAAACCCTAGGGAGACAGTACAACAGGGTTATTCACACTTAAAAGCACTGGGTCAGATCAGAAGGTGGCACACACAGTAGGTACAGTGGAGTCCAAGACCACATTGAAAACCTAGGATGTTTTTTTTCATGTAATCGGTGAAATAAACAGAAATGTTTACGATTTTGAAAAAAATAGGACAAATTTAATCACTTCAAAACTTTGCAAGAACTACTTGAAGACCAAAGAAAAGCAAGGAGTGCTCAACCCCATTGAATATGGGGGCACTTGAAGACTGACAAAAGCGAAGCATTCAGTAAAATAAGACAATGCGCTTTGGAACATTGTCAAAAAATGCTGGGATAACATGAATCATCATGTGCATACAAGTGCATACAAGCCTGAGTGCACATTGCCATTAAAGAAAAAGGTGGAAATACCAAATACTAAGAAATTCTGAAATTAATGTAATCTTTTCAATGATTTGTTTCAACACAAATTGTTATGCTGGTGATATGAAAAATGAAAAATGTTGTATTAAATTATAAAAGAATGCAAAATAGAAGCATTTTCACTCGCGCTCTGAGTCTTTTGGACCCCACTGTACGTGTGCTCAGATGAAGCTGAACAGGAGTGTTGTCTGCATACCGGGATTCCTCTGGGTCCAGCTGGGCCAGGTGGACCAGTTTCTCCCTGAGAGAGAAGATGTGTGTAAGACCAGGTCTGCCCCATATTAAGAACACACATAATGACGGCTGTAAGTTTTCACCAGGCGCTGTTCTTACCCGGACTCCTGGCTTTCCATCTTTTCCATCCAATCCCTCCATCCCAGGAGGTCCCTGTGCACATAAACACACACACATGCACAGACACACACACACACACACACACACACACAAACCAAGAAAATATATATTTGAATGCCAATAACAATCCATTGGTAAACACCACCCAAATTATCCAGAATCTTTCCGACAGAATCAACCATTACTGCAAAAAAATAACCCCAAAGAAATAGCTCCAGGACAATTATGTTGAGGCTCAACTCTTACCGGCATGCCAGGAGAACCAGGTGATCCGGGGGGCCCTGTGGGCCCCTGGGAGCCTCGCTGGCCCTCGCTGCCCTACAGCAGGCCAGAGACAAAGCAGGTCAGAGACACTCCCAGCACATTTAAACCTAACTTAGAGATGGAGTTCAGCACTTCCACACAATCATAGCAACCACAGTATTTTGTCTACTGCAAGTGCTTAATTCTGGAGGACTATTCATGAGCTTTGAACAAAATCCACACTTTTGAGAATTCAAGCAGACAAGCAGATGGTCAGGGTGGACTTGCCTTCTCAGCTTTCGGTCCTGGAGGCCCTGGGGAACCCGCCTTGCCTGCGAAACCAGGGGGACCCTGTAAACACATCCCACTAATTACACAACCCGACAAACAACAAAGTCTGCAAGAAATACCGCCAGCAATACCACAGATGGAAGAAGTACTCGTCTTTGATTACTCACAGGTTGTCCTGGAAATCCTGGTTGTCCTTGGAAACCCTAAATGCACAAGATGACACGTCGCAAGTCAAAAGCATCCTGCCTTGTAACAGCGGGGGGAAATATCAAAGCTCCAGGAAAAGAAAGAGACAAGCAGTCGGGGATTCACAGGTGTACATGCGTGTGATGTCACACATCTTCACATATTCAGCTTGCCATCTTCAGCTTCTGAAGGCTTTGAGGTTACTGTGAACTGTGATCTACTGAATAATTCAGCTGTTTGGTGAACGAGAGATTAAATACACAGATACAGTAGCACATTCAGCCTAATGGTATTAAAGCAAGTATAGAGTAACAAGTAGATGTGAAAGACACTTGTTACAGTATCTTATATCTTTTTGTTCAGGCTTCAGGCTTCAACTAATTATAGCTTGATTGACAGAAATTTAAAGTGACAATTGCAATTAGTTTGACTGCTCTTACCGGCTCTCCCTTTTGTCCAGTGGGTCCTGCCACGCCTGCTTCACCTTTGAGTCCCTGGGTACAGACGAAGAAACGTCTTTAACCAGGAACTTGTTGAACAACACCAGTGCGGGGGCATGGAAAGAGACACACTTATGGCTGTGTGACACCAACGAAAAGTACCAAATTCCCACTGAGGATGGTTGGTGGTGAAATTGAATACTGATAATGACCGTGGAGACTGACTTCTTCAGATGCCAAGAGAATTACCCTGCGTGCAATAGCGAGAATGTGATTGTATTGAATGCAAGCGGAAAGGCACACTCACTGCAGGACCTGAAGAGCCCGGATACCCAGGGGCTCCCGCGGGTCCCTGTAGACCATAAAGGAAGAAAGAGTTCAACAGTATGGCCAGGTGCCTTCAGCATACTGATGGCCCACAAAGGCACAGACAAATACCTACAGTAATGTAACAAAAACAGCATTGATGCCGATTTGTAACATAACTATTACTAGAGCTGTAGCACAACACAACATGTTTTGTCATAGTCCGTTTTGCTAACTCTGAGGTACTTTGAGGTTCTGTGGTTGTTCGAATACGGTCCTTACCGACTCTCCTTTCTGTCCAGCATTGCCCGGGTTACCTCTCTCACCCTTCAGTCCCTGTTAGAGGAAATCAATCAATTAATCAACCAACCAAACAGTCAACAAATCAAACAATTCAGCAAGCATCAAATTGGTCAATGGTCATCTATAAACAGTGAATCAACTGAACAGAAGTTACAGCACTGCATCCAAACGT
The DNA here is from genome assembly GCF_963514075.1 of Conger conger. Taxonomy (NCBI): domain Eukaryota; kingdom Metazoa; phylum Chordata; class Actinopteri; order Anguilliformes; family Congridae; genus Conger; species Conger conger. The sequence goes on from NC_083768.1 coordinate 20,704,358, forward strand.
ACCTTCCTTTAATATCTAATATTTCTTGTGTCTTCTATTGTTGTTTTTATTGTTGTTGTAATTAATGTTTTTATATTGCACTGTGGTTTCCAGGGGTACTGCATTTTGTTATTTTCCTCTACTTGTAATGAGAAGAATGACAATAAACTTGAACTTGAACCCTCTTCATCCAAATCTTAGAAAACACTGACAATCAGTCAGTGAAGGAGGCTGAATTCAAACTGTGTATCAAATGGTGCAGAAGTAAACAGAAAGTGGCAGGTACTCACAAGAAGTCCAGGGGGTCCCATGGATCCGGGGTACCCAGGTGTTCCTGGAGGACCCTGGGAAAGAAATATGGAGGAGTGAGAGTTTGACGAATCACAGACAAAATGAGGAACAGAAGGAAAATATAAACAGGGTGACTATAAATCATATCAATCAATAATTGTTAATTCCTTTCTACATGAAATTGACTATTTCACTAGGAGATGCACTGCGCGTAACAATGTTTACAGTGCTGCTGGTGTCGCTGGTGTGAATATGGTGTCATTACACAAAATGATAATGAATGGACGCTTTATTGACTCAGATTTAATTATAAAAAATCATGGATCAAAACATCATTTGCTTATAAATTCACCAAATTATAAGCAAATATGGCAGCGATAATTTGCAGTGAATGAAATTAATAGAAAGCCCTCAGCGTAGGATAATAAACAATCTGTCGTGACAATGTTAAAAGACCCACTAACAGGGGTTTCTGGCTGCAGCAGCAGACGGGGCAGTTAAGGATGGATGAACACAACTCACATTTTCCCCCTTCAATCCTGGTGGCCCAGGCTGCCCCCTCTCCCCCTGTTGACCCTAGAGAGAGAGGGGGAAAGAGAGAGAGAGGGAAGGGGAGAAAGAGTGAGAGAGAGAAAGAGAGAGAGAGCAGGAGGTGTGGGGATATTAATGTTGCCTGGTGAATCAACAGCGCGATCACTCATCTGGTCTGTATCTGATTCCCTATTACCTTGTTATTCCTGAGCAGCTCTGTGGTGTTCGTCTCCAGACTGTTTTGAGTTTGATTGGGATTGTGCTGCGGATATTATCTCTCGAGTGTGAAAAGGTGAGAAAGCAATGCACCCCGGAGTAAGCCCATCGCTGTTCTATTGTTTAGCAGAGAACGATTACGCCACATAGACACTTTCTGGTAATTGACTTCCTTGGTGAGGAGGATTTTAAGGTAAACTATTGATTCCCCATCCCCTCGTCCATATTCACAGTAAATAAAGACCGGATACAATAACAGATAATGCCTCTATCGTCTTGGGATGAAAAAACACTACAATCGGCTATTCGATATAAATGATTAAAATAACACCACACGCTGTGAATCTAAACACAAACTCAATGCAATTAGTATCTTTCCCTGTAAAAATCGATTAGATTATTAAATATCGCTTCATCATAATCCTTGCATTTACGAGCTATCTTCATGAAATCAATATGTCTCCATTTAAGGTTGTTTATAAAATACACACTAATTAAATAAGAGAAGTCAACATACCATTTGTTAATTGGAAATCACAAATAACCTACACCCACATTTCAACAAGAAAGCAATACTCACTGAAAGTTTTTGTTGGAAACTAACACAAATAATAATTTAACAACCTTGTAAATACCTTTGATTAATGTGTATAGTAAGACCATTGTCTGGGAGTCACTTTAAAATATACATCGCGCTTAAAATCGATCTAAAGCTCCAATTAGAAAGTAATATAAAGAGACAATATTTAGATTAGATTAGATTCAACTTTATTGTAAACGCATCCTCTGCATTTAACCCATCCTATTTACCGAGGACCAGTGAGCAGCCATAGTACAGCACCCGGGGACCAACTCCAGTTCTGAGGCCAGTGCCTTGGTGAAGGGCAACAGCAGGAGTACACCAAAGGGCAATTTGGACTCACCAATGAACCTAACCCGCATGTATCGGAGTACCCAGAGAAGAACATGCAATTTCCACACAGAATGGTCCAGGCAGGGCTCAAACCCAGGACCCTCCTGAGGCAATGGTACTACCCATGAACTAACACTTTTTCATAATGCTTCCAGAAATACCCGGAATATATTACAGCTCACAGACTTACACAAAGACAAATAAAGCACAGCCATGGCAGCCCCCCCCCCCCCCCCAAAAAAAAAACAAAAAAAAAAACACACACTTCTAATAATTATGGGTAACAGACCGGCTACTGGGTTACTTATGAAAATTATTGACACTGTTATTGAACCCTTTCATGCATGATTGGCACTGATTCTCTCAGTATATGAGTTTATTGACTGCAGCAATGCTTCAGATGGGTTGTATATCTTGGTAATTATCGGATCAATGCTAAATTTCAGCTGAGAAGACTCAGTTGATCTGACATTCCTGTGCAGTGATTCTATTAGGCTATGGAAAATTAAACAAAACAAAACAAAACATATATATATATATATATATACATAAGCAGTGATATTCAAAAGGAGCGAACAAGAACAATGCTGTGCATCAAACTTAAACTGCGGCCAATTTCAAAATAATCCATACAGAGTCGTTGTGAATTTATTATTGGATCAGAATCTGCTGAAACTGTGAATTAATGCCAGCAAGGTAGATTTTGTCTGCGCAGCAAATTAAACATTCTCTGTCACTTTGATAAATGCAAAGGAATAATATAATTGGTTGGCAAATGGATTCATTTCTTGCCGTGAAAGGTTTTTCATTAAAGGGGCCAGTAAGACAGAGATTGCAGAGACAAGGTTCTGCCTTTCGTAATGTGTCTAACTGGCAAGTCGGAAAAATAATAATACAATTTTCAGAAAAATATGAAACCTCAATGTTTCAGAGCGAGACAAGGGCATTCTGCCGGTTAAGGCTTCTGGTTAAGGTTTATGTGCATACAACCTGTAAAGTCCTGAAATACAATTGCCTGCCAGATTTTTGCAGGATTATCACCATTGGAAAATCTTCAACAATGCTATGTGAAGGTCGCCTATTAGCTCTCAGGCACTGATTCCATCATACTTTTTGATCCATCAAACTGCAGCGGTAAAGGAGCTTGGCTTACACCCAGATGGCAGACAATGGCAATACTGCATATTAATATTCATATACATACTGTATATCCAGTACATGCCACACTATGAAATAATACTGTATAGCAGATATGTATGGATATGTTTCTGGTATGTCAACTAATAATGCCATACTAATATAATTTAGCATTATTAATTGGAGACTTACAGCTAATCCAGGTGGGCCTGCAGGGCCTGGAAATCCTGGAGGACCCTGTAAAACGAAGCAGGGAGTGTGATGGACAACCCAAGAAATCACAGATACCAGCAGGCAAAATATCAATAACCAAACAACATACAGGAACTGCCTGCATTTTCCCTTTCCTATGTAAAGGCTTGAGAATGGGAACATAATAAAACAAGGCAGCCACCTGTACAAAACAATATAAATTACGATTGTACACAGCATAGCACACATGCAAGTATTTTTGGAGGGACTCAATAAATCACATTGAGAAGTTAATAAGCCCGTAAGCTCCTCTTGAAATTGTACATCAACATAAATCACATCAAGCATCAGAGAGTACTATAGTTCTGAATCATTACACTAGAGGGCTCTATGGCTTCACTCAGAGTGCGTTTTTCCTCCGCAGTCCCTCTACTGATCCATGCTAATTGAAAACACTGATCATGGCGAGAAACAGGCCACGTATTCACATTCAAACAAACCAACTCATCAACCACCCTGGTGTAAAATCCAGCTATGACCAGCGTGAAATTACCACCTATCAGCTGTTTCAAAACATAGCTTGAGTTGATCAAACCATGTTGAGTATGGAGCTGGTCTGAACTGGTCAACCAGCTACCAGCTGTTTCAAAACCTAGCTTGAGTGGTTATTTTCAGCAGGGCAACTATGCAGACAAGTATGGTGAAGCAGAGAGTCTAACCTGTGGTCAACTTCAGCAACTCATTTGCATTTGCACAAAACACAATGGTGTACAGCACCATGCAGTTGGCATTGAGTACTGAAGACAGGAATATAGATCTGGGGTAGATAGGAACTGAACATTTCAAGGCCTCAACAATAATTATGCGATGCAAAATACTATATCCTGTGGTTATTTGATTTGAAGGTCTGTAAAAACACAACCCTATTTAAGAATACCCAAAAGTGTGGAAGATGTTTGAACAACTTACTATGTTCCCAGGAGGGCCAGCGAATCCCCTTTGACCTGGAGGACCCTAGAGCAAAGAACACATTATACTTCCTGTTAGAGAGGAGGTGGAGCTACCAGCAGGATTACAGCCAATCACAGTTAGATAAGTGAGATAAAGCACTGTTCTACTGGCTACTGCATAAACTCTAGAGAATTGTGTAAATTACAATTAATTAGAGTTATTTAGCTAAGGCTAAATATGTGTAGTTAAAAATATGTAGACCCTCAAAGGAAAACAAGACCAAATTGGCAACACCACTGGATTTCACTGCTTCCATGTGCAAAATGACATTCAGATGGCAAAACATCTAAAAAGAAACCAGATCTCTCCAAAGGCCAGAGGCTACAGAGATGTAAGAAGACCCGTCAAGGCCTGGTCATGTCAAGGACACACATATGCCCAGCATATTCCCAATGGCTGTTTTCTCAAGCTTTCCACCACTCACCTGCTCGCCTTTGAGTCCTGCTTCGCCTGGGGTCCCTGGTAGCCCTGGTATACCATGTCCAGTACTGGCACTGTCAGCACTCTAAAAGGCAGGGGTTACAAGGATATATAGCATTATTGCATTAATGTCGAGGCAGCAGGTAGCAGGCGGCCATTACAACAATTCAAACAACAGGAAAGACCGGCATGGTGCCAACAAACAAAGTAGCTTCAAAGTTAGTGAATGCATCACAGTTTAAGAGCTGAAAGTCAAAGCACAAAAATGAAACACTGCCCAAAATTCCCCTGACCGTGGACAGCCTTCAGGGATTTGAACTACAGAATACACTCAGGAGCGATAAACAACATGGGGCTGTGGACCACTTCCTCTGCCTTTTTAAAATTGTGAACATCCTGCAACAGTGCTCTGGAAAAATCATTTGAATCACAATGAGCTTTGGTCTTGGAATGTTCTACAAAAACACTTCAAGTGAGAATTACTTTTAATGTCTGCTTATGACTTATTATGCCTTTGAAAAGCATACAGTATTACAGCAAAGCATGCTTTTAATATGCAAATATTAAATTATGTTCCACTCTCTTTTCATGTTCTTTAATGTTTCTTTTTATGTTTTTTTATTGCAGAGTTAATAGGGTACTAGCTCTGACACTGCAGTCTGTTGTATATGAAAGCTGAATCTGTGCCATTTCTGTACTCAAGGCACGCTCTGTTGTGGAGAAGAGGTTTTGAGCCTTGGTGAATAAAAGATGTTGGTGGTTCGGTCAGGTTGGTGGGAAGTTGGTGGGAAGACATGAAACCTGCCGAGAGCCTGGTGTGCAAAAACCAGGGGTGTTCGGCTCTGAGTGACATCACTACAGATCAAACAGCCTTCCCCTCATCCGCAGAGCACTTCAGAGGAAGTCCGCTCCGTCTCCGCCGAACTGCGTAGGTTCACTCACCTCCTGCTTGTTCAGCCTCTGGAAGCACTGCAAGAGCACAGAACCCCGTAAATTTAACGCACATTAAATCCGTGTAACCACATCCCTGCTATTGTAACGGCTCACTCGTCTAATGGAACCCTGAGGTATCGTTCGCTGCTGCAACTGAAACCCAATCCTCTCCTCGCAAAATGTTCTGATCTTTCAAATGTCCTTCCTCAAGCCTGAGCCATAAACACTTCATCCACATCCAGCCCCCCTTCACCATTTACCCCCCTCTCTTCCCACACCATTAACCCCACACTGTTAACCCTCCCCCCAAACCCTACCCGTCACATGACTCTCCCTACACTCCTGCTCCAAATCCCCAATCTTCTTACCTTCTCACAGCCCCCACTGCTGGTTCCTGCCCCAGGTGTGCCCTGCTCTCCCTTCTCGCCCTTGACGCCTGTATTGCCGGGAACGCCTGGGAGACCCTTTGAGCAGTCCCCACAGATAACCTCCTGCAGGTGAAGAAAAACATGTTTCAGAGACGTAGAGGAATGCTGCATTAATACGGCTCTCCTGCGTCTTTTCGAAGGGCTCACCTTTTCATCTTCCTGAAGTGGACGGGGCATCTGTTGGGTGGGGGGGGGAAGGGGAAGAGAGTCAGTGTGGATTGGGAAGAAAGAGGAAAACACACTCACTGCTTCATACTTACTGCAAAAGCTTTGACTTCCTTGGTGGAACTAGCCTCACACAGATAAACTAGATTAATTCTCAACAGTAAACATCACACAAATTCTGGGACCCAGGAAATATAGTTTAACAGGCTGCGCTAACACAATTTGTATTTTATTCCTGCATCAAGAAAGCAAACTAAACACTGTATTTCACTGATGTTAATAATAATGGTCAGTCAAATAAGTGAATAAAGACGAGAAAAGACTTTAAAGTGAGTGAATGCTTTTTTTATTCCAGCCTTTACCCTGCCATCTACAAATAGACTAAATAAGCCACATTGATCACCCAGGGAATAAATGGCAAGAGAAAAGTGTGTTTAAAGTAAAGCCTCTTTTTGCAGGGTGAACTACAAACAACATGTCCGGATGTCAAATACTGCTGGAATAGAGGGGACCCATGAGGAGGTTTGAAGCACCATTAAATAAATATTATAAACAAATCAAAACATACCTTAACTCAAAACGGTGTTTCGGGATGTTTAAACAATGTTTTGAGCAAACTATCTTCACTTGCATACGTAATTAAATAGTGCAATCAGTCCTTGGTTATCTGCATGCAAGTACAGCATGATGAGGAAGAATTGCATTTCATTTCAGGATGCTAATGCTAATCATGTTTTGTCCTACTGCATATTAATGTATCTGTCCCAGCGTCTCATTAAGCTTTCTTCAGCCTTACAGGGAACTTCACAGAGGAGGCAGAAATTCCTCTCCAAATCTCAACTTTCAACCAGGTGACTACAGCTTTGGTTAACTGCACTTATTGGCTGAGACATTGGGCACCCAATCATTTGGTCTGAGAGAGTCTGTAAATCAATTGGTTGGAAAGGACAGAACACTTCCTTGGTATGACAGGGTCAGCGAACACACACTCTCTTTTGACACTCACTCTTAATGGCTAAAAGGCACAGTTGGCGAATGCCCTTATTGATTGAGATGGACATAAATGTGTGCCCCTACTTGTTGACAGGCTTGAATTGACAGAGATAAACACTGAGTGCCTATTCCCCTTGGATGAGTTCAAACTAAAACAGGACTGGCTGACACAGATATGGAGGGTTTGGCTGAAAGGATTTGATACTTTGATGATGCAGGCTGAACATGGTGTTTGGAAACAGGGAACACAGAAACATGCTCTCACGCAGACACACACACACATACACAGACCTGTGTGCACACACACACCAAACAATGAATGCGGTGAGCAGCTCTCCAAGTACCAAGGTATTCTATAACATCTAGTTCTCAGTAGACAGCAAAAGATTTAAGTTGCAAGACCATTCACTTAGAGAAAACCTATGCATTTTAAGTCGGGTGAATTTCAATCTGGTGAAATACACAATATATATATATATATATATATATATATATATATATATATATATATATATATATATTGTTTCCATTATTGAATATCATATTGAATATCATATCATACTGTATATATATATATATATATATATTTTTGTCATGGGAGAAACATAACTTCTGCTTATCTGTTTGTACTAAACAACCAGAGGAACTCTCAAAGGGAATGGTCTCTACGTCTCTATGTAGAATCATCAGTTTAAATTTAACTCTACAGTATTTAGTACATTTCTGATTTTACATTGAAAAAGCTTATTTTACATAAAAACTGTTTTCATAAACATCTGCTACTTTTGTAATACATATTTGGCTATAATTTCAGAATTAGTTTGAGATATTAAGCTATGAAGCTACTTAAAGTAACATGCTCTGAGGGTTGTATCCACTGACATATAGCAGATGCAGTGGTTGTTTGTTGTTGCAGAGGAGCTAGTCTGCTGACGTTGGGAGTGGAGCACTAGGGCCTATGAATGTGTTGGAGTGCTTACTGTACTGAACAGCTGGGCCAACTTTCCGCTTCAGGAAAAGCTCCTGTTCAGAACCTTGCAGGCCTAGGCAGTTCGCCAAGGATGGAAAACAACATAGGGCACTCAGAGACGAGCCACACAGATCGTTTGCCAAAGTGCCGCCTTAAACTCGAAAGCTAATGGATCTTGTTCTGCGCGCTGTTAAATAAAAACGATCTAAAAGCGAATCAGAAGACATATTACAGACACTTATGGCTTTCCACGAAACGCACTCGCCGCTTTTAAGAGATTACGCCTGATAGCGAGTGCTCAAACGTTCATTTGAAATGCGCTCGCTCGTCTTTACGCAGCTGGAGATAAGAGGCGTACATTTTCATGGGGTTCCCTCTTAGGATGCGGAAAGTTTAACCAACAGCCACCATTTTCCAAACTTGCTCCACTCCTAACACAGACTCCCGGCTGACTCCCGTCTCGCTTCACCGTCCGATCGGAAAGCTGCACCGCTCCACTAACTATCACTGGTTACTTACTAAGTTCCCGGGCAGACCCGGTTTCCCTGGTACGCCATCATTGCCAGGGAGGCCCTGAAAGAAGGAACTGAGGTTGAATTGGTTTATCCTGCAAGTCCAGCCTATGTACAGCCTTCTCCGATTGGGATGGGGGTGAAGACTGCCCTATTTTGTGTCTCTCCTGGTATTTGTTGGGGATTTTGAAAGCTTTTATTCTTAGGGTTACTTTATGTTTTAAATCTGCTTCTATTATAATTCAATATGAACACAATACCAGGTTAAAGATATCAGACAGTGCTCATTGTGCAAGAAGCACTACTATAGAACAGCTCACCTTTTGCTTTTTTTTCCATTTTGTTCAAATTATTGCAAATTGATATTCTCATTTTACAGTAATATTGATTCAATAATCGCCATGTCTTACTTCAAATCCAAATAATGTACTGCAAGTTACCTCATTATGTTGACCTCCTATATGGTTGTGAGGCTGCGACAGTATAGTACATTATATGAATACTGAAGAGAATGCAGGCTCCAAGCTTAGGAGGTGGTTTTTTTTTTTTTCAGAGTGCACTGCATCTTTGCAACAGCGAGCTCTGTCTGTTCTTTAAAGACAGAAATATCAGAGTCTTTCCCCCAACATGGAGCCTCATGATACTCTAAATTCTCTAGGGGCAATATTTTACACTGGGTTTTATGATCTCAACTGAGAGCTTTCATTTCATGCCTTACTTTTTTTTGTTGTGAAAAAACAAAAAACATCTTAATATGTATTTTCTCCTTGTGTCACAGCAATGAATAATCTCAGACTAAATTCAAAACAGTGTGTTAAGATTCCTTTTTTCCAAAGTCCATAAATATTTTATGTTCGGGTTTTGTTTAGGCCTTTTTTTAGTGAAGGAACACAGTGATGTGAAGGGCTCATACAAGAGTAAACTGCTGCAGTTTCAGAAAACCACAGCACTGGAAAATGGTTGCATCATATGTAATGGTAACATTCGGACAGGAATTGCACTGCCTGTCGACAACTTCCATTCCTGATGACCAAAACAAGACGTAAAACCGGGGTGAAAATTTCAGAATAGGAACACAAATGAGAACTCTGGAGGTGGAGGCGGTTATCTCAAGGGGGATTTTCGAGCGAAGCTTCAGTCTGAATTAGCACCAGGTGTGACAGCCTGGTCGAGAAAGATACCAACTGCCGGAAAATTCCATGAAATGGGGCAGTCCCCTGAAATGTGTCTGTTCACAGCAACGTTTACCTTCATGTTCCCGCCTTCCCATCACTGAGTCCTTCTGGCATATTCTACACTCCCAAGAGCGCCCCACACGGGTTAGTGCCATTTTGTAAGCAGCGGTATTATTTTAAAAGATCCCCATTAATTGATGAAATCAGCAAACCTGCCATTACACTGCAAGCTACTTAAAACAATCGATATATATATTGTTTTGTATATGTTCTTTTTTTGAGGCTACATTTGGTTTTCTTTTTGTAGGCGGTATTATGTGTTACATATGAAGATATAATTGACATGCTACATATTATTTTGAGAATATTACTTGATAGTACGTTTAGTTTGGCTTCAGTGAGAACCGACTGCTGCCCATGCAGACACAACAAGAAGCTGGAGAATGGCGGGGTGAGGGAGAAAAAGGGAAGGAGGGATGGTGCAAGGCAAGCCAAAAGAGGAGAAGAGAGAATGGGAGCAGAAGGACCAATGGGGGTTGACAGTCTCCGAGCCCTTTTAATTGAGGGAAGCATAGGTATGGCCCAGCCCCCAGTGCCGCGCCCAGCCAGAGCAGGACTTACCTGCGGTCCTGTCACCCCTGTGGACCCCTGGGGCCCTGGTGGGCCTGGGGGTCCTGGAGGTCCAGGGGGGCCCTGAAAGAGAAACAGTAAACAGTCAGGCAGAAGGACTGCATATCACTACAACTCAGTGATAACTTCAATAGCCAGCCGATTAGCAGTCCATATTGTCGGTTTGAGTGTACGTGCATTTTGTGTTCCAGTTGGCAGTAGGAACTATAAGGCACTGTGCATATTGTTATGCAAGATAAATTGCCTTTGATGACACTCTGTCATGAATATTTCATATTGCCACTGCAAATTAGCACACTTTTAGCAAGCTGCGTTGAATAACTTCGGGAAATATTAATGCGTCAACAAAAAACAAGAGAGGTCACAGATGAAAGGTCAAAATGTATAATCTTGCTATAATGGTCTTTGGTAAAACAAAACTTGGTAATTTAGACACCTGTTAGAATGAGATGAAGAAAAGAAGAGTCAGTGAGACCATAATAAACAATCACAGAGAAAACAGATGGGCAAACTTGTACAGGTACAGAATAGTTATTGGAAGGTAAATTATTTCCAGTAGTTTCAGCATTCATTCATTTTATAGCCTACACATTTAACTCAAATGGCACTCAGAAATACACACTCAGATACAAGAGCAGGCAGTTGCAGAGCTGAGGGAAAAGAGTAAAAAAGAGAAAAAATCAAGCGAGAGAGACCAAAAAATTGGAAAACACAAAAGGGGGAGAGACAGATACAAGTTTGCTGAAGTCAGACCTGTGGACCAGGCTGCCATGAGGAAATGCCAACAGTTCCTGGAGCTCCCTGAAAGGGGAGAGCAATCAACTTCAGAGCAATCAATCGCACACCTTTGAGCGTCGAGTGAGAGGGATAGCAGCTGTGCAACCTGGAATACATACTAAGCCCTCTGCAGTCGAAGAGCCCAGAAGATAAAGCCAAAGCCTCTAAGGAAAGCCCCTCAATCCCACAAGATGCCCTGGGGAGGGAATGCACACCTCCAGGCTAACACACACAATTCCCCCCAATGTTGCATGTTTGTTGCAGAAACGTTATAGAATCGTTGAAAGCCGCACGTCACGCTGTTGTTGGCTTTGTCTGTGGTTAGGGGTGGTTAGGGAACAAGCCTCGCTAAACCCTCTCTGGAGGAATGGCTCTTACAGCTCCAAGATGAGCAAAGTTTATCCTTCACTCGGAATTCTGCTGGCGCCTATCCAAGTCACAGAATTTCACTGATTTGTGTGTACTGCAGGTGTGTACCCATATACACTCACCAAGCACTTTATTAGGTATTTATTAGACTTATTTTTTAGACTTCTATTGCTGTAGCCTATCCACTTAAGGGTTATGATGTGTTGTGTGTTCAGAGGTGCTCTCCTACATACCACTGTTGTAATGTGTTACTGTCACCATCCTGTCAGCTTTGACCATTCTGGCCATTCTCCTCTGACCTCTCATTAACATGGCATTTCGGTGCGCAGAACTGCTGCTCACTGGATAGTTTTTTGTTCTTTTAGTTTTTTGCACCGTTCTTTTCAAACTGTAGAGACTAGTGTGCATGAAAATCCCAGGAGATCAGCAGTTTCTGAGATGCTCAAACCACCCTGTCTGCCACCAACAATCATTCCACGGTCAAAGTGTCTTCGATCACATTATTACAGGTGTAATAAAGCAAAAATATTCCTAATAAAGTGCTTGTGAGTGTATGTGAGTATTGTACTGTGTGTACATAAATGTGTGTTAGTGAGGGTTTGTGTGTGTGCGTGGGTGTGTGTCTGAGAGAGACAGAGACTCTGCAGCAGATTGTACAGCTTATGTAAAACTCACAGGTCCTCCAGTTCCAGTGAAGGGCGTAGCCGGACAACTACACTCCCCTGGGTCACCCTGCGAAATCACAGAAATATCATGAAGTCACTTCATGCCGTCATGCTAAACCCTCAAAACTGACAACATTCGCCTGAGGGAATGTAGCTCATTCACTGCAAAACTGCAGACATGTACAATGTTTGCCAAGGGCAAAATGATGCACAAAAAGCTTAGAGAGGCCAATTTTCTATAAGTGTAATGCAGACGAGAACCTCCAGGAAAAGTCTACACAGTGCATCAGTGGGATTCTAAGAGCACTTCATCATACTTAATGAGCATTTACACCACTAGCTATTACGCTCTGTTTACCCCCAACTTCCACTTGTGCACGGCTAAATTAGCCAAAGAGAGAATTACTCAGATATTCAGCACTTCAGAGCCCAAAACTCTCTCACGGAGAAGTTTAAAGCTGACAGGCAGAGGTACACAAACCAATTTATAGGCCTTCCTCTTCCTCTTAAGGCCGTTATAACTCCGGCACTTCACTGTCAAACCGCTCCCCGCCATCTGTTCCCCCCCCACTTTTAAACTCCTCTGTGCCTCTTCTTCCCTTTAGAGGGCAGGCTTACCTTGTCCCCCTTGGTGCCAGTGGGTCCCTGAAACACAGAAGACATGCTTGGTGAGCATCGTGGCGTCGGCGAGGATATGGAAACTGGCTGCTGTGCCCGGGAGGAGAGGAGATGAGACGAGAGCAGACAGCGTTCTGCCATTTTGGATCTAGATGGGGTTTCGTTAGAGAGCACCTCACTTCCTAAATCGTTTCTGGGGTCTTCCGTAGGCTCCTCCAACAAAGAGGGGCGCCTAATTTCAGGGGAAACATGCTGGATGTTGCCTTCTTGGCCAAAATGTGATGTTCTGATTTTTCTTTTACATCTTCAGTTGGTTTACCATGTTAATGCTACTGACAATACTGTCAGAATATTGCACATCGGTATTGGATAATGAGTATTTGACAAATCTGGGGGGCAGAGTCAACAAGCTTGCTTTTCAGGAGGTTAAAACGGTGGCATGCTGTCAGGAGGTCAAAATTTGCCTTGGCCAAATCCGGTCATTAGACTAATCGGGCTCTGTCGATCTGTAGCTCCCAGTATCAGCATAGATGGAGATAGTGTTATTTCATTAACGGTCAATTGATGAAAGAAAGCCCAAAATGGAGAATACGCTCAGGATAATCATTATCTTCCAGCAATCCCCGACAGAGTCATTAAAGCAGGGTGCAAAAGCCTCCGCTTCAAACAGTAATCAGGCTTTGTTCATGTGGGTCTGTGTTTCTACGTTTATTTCATTAACAGCCCGTCGATGAAAAGGGAACAGGGTGGAATCTGCTGAAGGTGGGCTGAAGATGGGCTGTTCGGCTGCCTTCACCAGAGTGAGCGCACTGTTGATCATGAATCGGACACTAGCGTCACCACAGAAAGGCACGCTCACTAAGTCACAAGGACACTTTGAGTGATTAAGGTTTCTTTTTGCACAAAATTATATGCTGGAGTAGTTCAATTAGTCATTCAGCATCGTCATTTTCCCTCTTTGTGTCTTTGTTCAGTGAAAGAGTAATGATTTTTAAAGGAAACTGAAAGTTCTTGATTTAAGAAAGATTAAGCCGGGGAAAGTGTCACAATGGATGTTCTGACTGACAATCAATCCGTCGTCTATGAGCTGCTGGCTCAGTCTGCATTGTAGGCCTCTGAGAGGACAGTGGAGAGAGGGAGGAGGATAGAAGAAGAGGAGGAGAAAACAGGAACAGGAAGTGACCATGTTCACTCACAGGATGCCCGTCCTCGCCTGGAATCCCGTGCCGTCCAGGGGCGCCGTCCTTCCCCTACAAAACCCGGGAAGCGTATAGCAACGGTGAGGAACACTTAGCAACACATCCCAAACCACAGTGAAAAGCTCTCGATTTAAAGTGTTGAGCTTGAGTCATTTACACACGACTCAAAAGCTCAATCACCATCTGTATGCGTGAGTTTGGGTATACAGCTGTGAACTGTGGGCTTGTCAACCCATGGATTCGATTTTATGTACTATAAAAAATACTACAGTTTTACAATCTATTCCAGTTTGATGTGGACTGGACTGATTGGGATCAAATTCATCTGTAGTTTTTCATTGATCTTCTTTGTGGCAATGGTTGGGCCACATCAGCTGTGGAAAATCTATAATAGTGCAGCAGGTTTTGTTTAAAAAAAAAAAAAGTTTTTATTGGGGACCAAACACAGCTGGACAGGAATCATATGAGGAATGGAACCGGTGACTTCAGGTGAATTTAAATGAATATTTTCAAATTTCACACAGAAATGTAATTTAAAGATCACTCTGCCCCAGCTTTTCATTTTTCAAAGTCTAGAGGCCTGGGTAAGTGTGGATTTGGGCCATAGTATAATTAATATTATCTGACGTGCAACGGTATTGGCATGCATTCTATTAACAAACACAACACTGTGCTGGACCCCTAGGCGCACACTCAGTCACACACTGTTTTAAACAAAAATATGCAGACACAATCAATGCCTACAATAAACCCATACACAAACACAGCCTGCACATACCGGGGCCCCTGGCACTCCTTCCACTGCGGGCCCCTGTGGCCCCGGAGGGCCCCTCTCCCCTGTAGAGCCCTGTGCAGACATAGAGGACACGATGAGAAGAGTCATGCAGATTAAGATAAAATAATGAATAAATGAATTGGAATGAGATGATAAGATGAACAATGAGGTACCAGCCAATTTGGCACATTTTCAGTCATTACTTTCCCAGTGTTTTACAAAAGCATGAGACTATGATGACTATGAGACAAGCGTGAGAATATGCACAATAATTCCTCCATACAACCCTCATTTTGAATCAGTAGTTGTGCTAAATGAGCCAACACTGTTAGCAACTCCAGTGCAAGGCACACTGTACCTGAAGCCTGTTACACTTTAACAGCCGACAGGCCACACAGTACAGTGCTCGAGGGAGAAACACTCTCTCTCTTTCTCTCTCTTTCTCTCTGTCTCTCTCTCTCGACAGCTGGTAGCCTGAGGTGTCCTGACAGGAAGTGGTATGGAACTAGTTCAATGTCAACCTGAGAAACTTTGACCATTAAAAGTCCCCCCGTCCCGACTCTGGAAGGACAAGCCCGGGTATGTCCAACCGCACCAGACTGGGATTATGACACAGAAATTATGACACATTATAACTGCAGAGGCTGTGCTGCTGGTGAACGCCTTCACATGCTGAGTCACCTGAATCTTTATTCACACAACTAAGCTAAAATGTAAAACCTGCAACCTTTTAACACCACAATAAAGTACAATTTCATACTAAAACACAAAAAAGTGAAAAGTTCGTTTTTAATTCACCTGCCGTCTTCTCTGACGTTCACGTTTTTGCATTTTACAATGTCTACCTCATTTTTAAAACATAACTATAAACATTACTATGAAGAATAGTTTCTGTATCCTCGGCAATTCATTCCTGAAGCCTTCTGGTCAGCCTGGCTTTTTAAACCATGGGGCACATTTTACAATGTGCTAATTTATTTATCTCCCAAACTGTCTGTTGTGTGTACCTTGCTTCTGAAGATATATACAAATGGTTCTGCTGAGGTTGCTTCTTTTTTGTAAGCTCTTCCATGGATATATATTTCGCGGCTGTGAAGACTGTTTACTCTGCTTATTTTTTATTTGAAAATAAAGTTTTTTATGTTGTTTTATATTTTTCACTTTTTATAGCAAAGAGGCGATTTTTTAATGCGGATAAATGTCATGTTTATTCTGTCTTACCTGCTCCCCAGTCTGTCCTGCAGGCCCTGGAACACCGTCTTTCCCTGGAGATCCCTACCATTCAACAAAAGATCAATACACAGTCAATACATACTCATTACGTAGCTCTCAGACTGGGAATCTTTGGTTGATTAACCATTCGATTACATTACCACAGTGGGACAGTGGCAATCACTATGCTACATAACTCTGTGAAATGGTGGACAGAGACAGGATGGCTTACAGCTGCTCCAGGCTTGCCCCTGGGTCCTTGCTCGCCCTGTGAGAGAGAGAATGAGAGAGAGATAGAGAGATAGAGAGAGCCAAGCCTCACTTTAGAACACTTCTTTCCTCTGTGAGAGCAAAAAGTATTTGCATTAAAATTCATATAAAGTTGGATTATTCAAGAAAACACAAAATCAATGTAAAATCATAAATTATTAAATACAATGTGGAATGAGAGTGGAGAGGCAATGTAAAGACACACTTCAGCACTGACTTTGAGAAATTATGCGATAGCAAAGGAGAGCCCATATCAAACAGATGCTTACCTTGGGTCCTGGAAGACCAACGCCTGTAATTCCAGGTTCACCCTACAGGGAGCACCACAACACCGACAAAAACTCAGTAACAGTAAAGATGGGTCATCATCAGTCATTTTCCATTAACATAATACATAGAGATTAATTACATGGATCTAATTACGGTCCATGTAATCCCTTATGCCAAGGATCTCATCATAACAATGTAGTCTTTTGTAAATCCCAGGAAGTTACATAAAAAAACCCCAAAGGTCTTATTAATATGCACATAGTGTCAAAGACAAATCATGTATACCCACGCAGTCTACTGTAGATGGTACAATAATGCCTGAGAAAAGGTAATCCGCTGTTGACCTTTTTCAAACAAGATATGATGAAAACTGTTCTTCTGAGCAGCTAACTGGCACTAGCTCATCCACTCTCTCAATGAGCCGTGCAAATAAAGGGCACCAATCCTGCCTCTCCTGGGGTTTAAGGCTGCCTTGAAAAGGGTAATTCTGGGCATTTTCCTGAATTTAATTTTAAAGATTAAATGTACATAGATGATGTCACCGCAAATAATGTGTCTTCGATGCCATATTTATGACTGCCTTTGCGTGATATGGAGACCTTTAGAAAACCTTTTTAGAGTGATACATATGTGTAGGAATATATCAGTTCCCAGCTACTAAAAAATACATATTTGTGTGTATTTATTTCAATTACTTATCCAGGGGAAACCAATTGAGAACATGTTTCGGGTTTTCAAGGACATGCTGGGAGAAATGCAAGATGCAAATGGGAAGATGCACCTCACTGCAGGTGTCATCGAGTAAAAAACTCCCCAAAACCACCTCACCTGACTCCCTTTGGGTCCTTGAGGTCCTTGGACACCTGGGAGACCAGGTTTACCCTATGAGGGAGGGAGAGAGGAGAGAGGTCACAGACGTATAATAACCTGTACCCCGGAGCACGGATTTGCGTCAACGACAGCATGAAATATTTCAGAAATTGGAAAGTGGAAAGGTTAGCAACAGTATCTTGGGTAGCAGACATCTGCCCGTTAGGTCATCATACTCATAGGTCACTGTTAGTGATGGCAGATGTTTGGGGAGCATTGCGCAGATAGACTCACATGTTTTCCTGGTTGACCGAGTCCTGGGGGGCCAGGGTCCCCTCTCTCGCCCTTTGGCCCCGCCAATCCCCCTGTCCCCGGCAGTCCGTCTGGGAGAGGCGGACAGCTGTCACAGGCATCTCCCTTAAA
This sequence comes from Conger conger, assembly GCF_963514075.1. Classification (NCBI taxonomy): domain Eukaryota; kingdom Metazoa; phylum Chordata; class Actinopteri; order Anguilliformes; family Congridae; genus Conger; species Conger conger. The sequence continues at coordinate 20,722,242 of NC_083768.1, forward strand.
ACAGGCAGACAAACAGACACAACATAAAAAGGTCAGATGGGAACAATATAAGCCTGAGAAATGGTTGAAATGTGAAGACACAGGCAGAAAGGCATTTAGAAACGGCAGACCAAGACAGAGATACACAGAAGTACACTATTCGGACAGACAAGCATTGATTCTCACACCTTCTCGCCCTTGTGTCCTGGTAAGCCATCTCTCCCCAACTCTCCGGGTAGTCCTGGGGTTCCGGGGATTCCCCCTGTACCTGGGTCACCCTGTGCACCTGGGTCACCCTGTAAAGAGATGCCTATCACTCATATATCCGTACACAGCCTCCCTCTCTCAAATACAAGCTCAATCTCTCTCTCTCTCTCTCTCTCACTATCTCTCTCTCTTTCACTCCCTCTCTGTCTCTCATTACCCCACACACGCAAATTAAGAGCACCGAAACCAATTGTGTCTGATGCTTCAGTTTTTAAAGGGCTCTAAATGGCAAAATTAATTACCTCAATCATTAACAGCAAGGGTTCCTTCTTCACTTAAATCAGTTTTTAATTGCGCACACTTAATTTCAAATTAAGTCCAAATTGTCTTTTATTTAATTTTATATTTCCTTTTCAAGTATAACACGGCACTCAATTCAATTCATTTTCCGCTCCAAACGCAATTGTCTGTTCAAGTTCCTGTTTACCTCGGTCTGTGTACTTCAGCCAGAGGCAACAAATCCTCCACGCCGCGACTGCAAAGCTTTCATGTTACTTCATTAACAACAGGCTTCGTGCACGGACGCGCTAGCCTGGCAGCAAAACAGCTCACAGCGCTTACCTTTTCTCCCTTCGCGCCCACCACACCTGGCTCCCCCTGAACAGGCGGAAAAGACAGACAGAGAGACACAGACAGAGTGAGACGCAGGTACAGACACGGCCCTAGCGCTCAGACCTTCGCGCTCGACCTCGCCAGGTGGCCGTGTCTGCATTCCTTTCCGCATCGGTAATCTCCCATCTGCAGGCCAGGATCCGTCTCAACCAGACCCCATTAAACGCCGCTCGCTAACGTGCCTACGAACACCCGGCTCCAAGCTGGTCCTCATATAAACCCTCTGTTGACTTAGCCAATGTCACATTTCATGTTTATTAGGGGATGTAGTTGAAATTCATACACTGGTCATAACTAGTGGGCTCATATGTTTGAAAAACATGCAGCAAATAAGATTTTCCCAGATTTACTGTTTGCCTAGCAATGTCTGTCAATAAGAAGCAATTCTTGGAGGGCATTTGTTGAGCTGTCAAAACAACATCCTCATAATAATGATTGACAGGCACTGAAACACATCTGTGATGGAGGTCTACTTGCTCACCTTGACGATATATATATCTTTTTTTTTGTTGCAAACTACCTATATACCTCTATCCCTGTGTTTCTGTGCCATCTATACATGAATGTCTTCTGATCACCATGACAACCCCATACTGTAAATACACACAATAAAAACAATCTCACCTGTTTTCCCACCACTTCCGAGCCTGGAGGTCCGGGAGGCCCTGGAGGTCCTGGTTCCCCAGTCGGATTTGGCAATTTGACAGTGATCGTTCCACTGCCCACCTCAGAGGGGTGCTGGCATAGCCCACATGACTCGCCCTACAGGGGCCACAATATCATGCATTTCAGACACGTGTATACACACAAGCATGCAGGTACATAGAGGCACACACACATACACAATACACACAAACATGTACACATTGTACTTAGAGGCACACACATACACAACACACCCACACATGCACATACACCCAACATGTACATACAAAGAGGCACACAATACAAAAACATACACACACAAACATGTACATACATAAATGCACACAAACACAATATACACTCACACACACACATGCACGCACACATGCATGTGCACACATAGAGGCACACACACACACACAAATACACACACATGCACACACACACACACAAACACACACACATGTACGCACACACACAAACACACACACATGCACGCACACACACACAAACACACACAGATACACACACATGCAGTGCATACTGTATATCTGTTACCTTCTCCCCCTTTGCGCCTTCATTCCCGGCCAGTCCAGGAAGCCCAGATTTGCCCTGAAAAACACATTTACCCAGACTCAGCAGAACCCACAACAACCTGGAACCGGTTAGCACAAAGGGAAACAGCCTTCAGTACGATGGCATCAGAATGTGGCCCCCTCTCTCTCACCATCGGTCCTTTTGGCCCATCGCGACCCTGCGGCCCCCTCTGTCCAGTCTTGCCCTACAAAGATGCAAAACCAAAATAATGACATTACTCCTATGCCTTAATTGTGTCACATTCGTCACACCCAAAATGAAAACATCAGCCCCGGACCATTCTACACCATTAAAAGCACTGTCAATGATAAAATCAACTCACAACTTTTCCGTCAGATCCCTTGTCACCGTGGCTACCCTGGAGATAACAGAAGGGAGGTGTCAACACAGACAGTTTGGGTGTCCCTCCCCCGTCCCCCCCGTCCCCACCTCAGTGCTGCCAGACTCAACGTCCCAGCTGACGTGGCTACCGCGTGACAGGCCACATTAGTGCTTCATGTTGTTCCATGAACAGAAAGTGCAAACAAGACACACTTCCTGGCACCAGGGTTGCTGACTGCGCTGAAACGAGGTCTGAGAGGTTCACCCCTCAGGCTGCTGTTGCACAGCTGGTCCAGGTCTGGTTACTGTGACGCCTAGAGGACTTTTAGGCTTTTAAGTTTGAGTGAGCTCAACCGTCTTCTGTAACGTGCCTCTTCATCCACCCCCATTTCAGATCACATCGTTTCTCTCAGTTCCACTTTCATGCACCCTGCCCAGGTCTCTTGACTGTATTCAGGGAATTCAGTCCAAAGAACCAATTCTAATAATAGTTTCTATCATAAGCGAAGCCATCTGTGCAGGTAACAGTTCTATTTTAGCGTTAGTTGATGAGGCCGAGGTCATTATTTACTGCACTAGCTATAATCATGTCTTAATTTCCACTTGACGTCAATCCCTCTGACTGACATTTTCTATCAAACACGTATTCAGAGTCTCCATCTCTAAAATAAACCATATGTTTAGTATCTTTGAAGACAACAAGTTTAGTGTCTAGACAGATCTGGGCAACATCTTTAAGGTAGTGTAATAGGTAGAGTGCATTTTAAACTCAAAGGTTGTAGGCTCAATCCGTAAGCGGAGCACTGCTGTAAGGTAGTTGCAAGGCAGTTCACCTGAATTGCTTAATTGGGTAAATATACAGTATATTAAGCAGGACTGTATGAATGTAAAATAATAAATGCAATTCTTCCAACATATTCAGTAATAATACATTACAATGTGTGAGCATTGCTTTGACTCAGTCAACAACAAAAAAATTCAAATGAACAACAAAACTAAAAGCTAAAATATGTTGTGAAAATAGCAACACTTGCATTTATTTGGAAGTCAAACTAAAGGACATGAATATCACACAAATATTTGTCGAAGAAGAACCGCTTGTGCTTGGTGCATAGAAAGGCCTCACCTTCTCTCCTGGTAATCCAGTAGGTCCAACAGCCCCTACTTCCCCCTGCGTTAGAAGAGTTTATAGGGTCACTTTTATCAGACCAGGCTTGGATAAACCATACACACGCATGCCACCAAAAGTCAAAGCCATAGCTTTCCATAACTGAGCCCAAAGGGGTTCAGAGTGCCACAGTCCAGGTCACAATTCCCAGAATGGGCAGGGAAACTCACCTGTTCCCCCTTGTCTCCTCTTCCGGGCTCTCCCTTCTCCCCCTTTGTCCCAAACGTCCCTTTGGACACGATCGGGGCAGCGGGCAATTCTCCCAACGTGGGGCAGACGGCGCAGGGCTCCCCCTGCAGGGCACGAGGATGAGTGTGCATAAACACCATCGTGAAGTCATCGGCCCTGATTTACTAAGCGTGTAGTTTAGTGTGTAAAAAAACCTTTTAATGCACGCAAAACTAATAATATAACCAATTGTTGCCGCAAAACTAATACCGTGACCAATCATTGGTCATGTTACTGGTTTTGGCCGTGTAAAAAGGCTTAAATCAGACCCATCGAGGTGTAAAAATAAGCCTCACACTTTCCTGAGTCTTAGGATGAACAAAGCTGACCAGTGCAATAGCATAGCAACTTAACCATCTATCTTCCTACATCCTCAAATGCCCTTCATTTCATCATACAGGAAATCAATCTTACCTTTTCCCCTTTCACCCCTACATCACCCTGTAAATCATGAAAAAAGAAGCCAGAGGTAAATACGAGATTTAAACGGTGTGCCAAAGGATTCTTCTTGGTACATGTCCAGCTTGGCAAGCTCTCTCTAACGTTCTGTCGCAGAAGGATCTAGTCTCCTTGTGCGACGGCTCCCGAACTCATTCGACGCGTTGCAAAAGCTGGGGGCGTATGCCTCTCTGTCACTGACTCCGTCTGGGAGAAGGAGAGCGATGCGAACGCGAGGCGGACCCACGTACCTGCTCGCCAGCCTTCCCGTCGGAGCCAGCCAGGCCCTGAGGAAAGGAGAAGCACAGCATTAGTCTTTCCGGGTCCCTGTGTTCGGACGCTTTTATGACCCGGTGAAGCATATTTCCTTTCTCGCCGATCCCCTACCCCCTCGGTCTTCTGTAACCAGGTATGACGGATGGACTGTGACATTATTGGAAATCGTTACGGAGAAAAGCACACAGGCACTTTATGGAGCGCCCGAGACAGCCTTATTCTGTAGAATTTATTCTTTTCGCGAGGAAAAGGGACAATGTAATTCTAAATGGATGAAATGATCAGGGAGTGAAATGCGCAGATTATGCCGTGACGATTCCGCTTGTGCCTTTCGGGAGAGAGAGGGGAAAATCAGCCGATAATGACAGAGGAAAAGGGACCTCAGTCAGATATGGTAACATAGGAATCTCAGAGATAATGGAATTTCCCTGTTCAGGCTAATGTGGGAGGTGGAACAGGGTGATAAAGAGGGTGTGAACACAGAAAAATGTCAGACAGAAAACTGTCCAGAGCAAAAGTACAGGGACCAACAGAGGTTTAGCAGCAACAATTTTCAGTCGGCCATTTTGTAACCAGGATGTGAGAACCTGTTGGATCTGATGCTGAATCGGCAAAGATTACGACAACTAAAGTGTGAAGATAAGGGACAAATGCTGATTGCTATTGACAGTGTACTTTGAAAATTCAAATGTGGTGTTCCTGATAAAATTCCTAATTTTGGGAATGCTCACCGGCAGACCTATTTCCCCTATTCCTGGGACCCCGGGTTCTCCTCTAGGCCCTGGCTTTCCTTGGAGGGTTATGATATCCTGCCCGTCTGTGGGCACAGGGCAGAACTCGCAGGGGTCGCCCTGGCACAGAGAGAAAGAGCATTAAATTCTTCAATGCAATTCAATTCAGTTATTTGTATAGCACTTTTCAAACAAGACTGTCACTAAATCACTTTACAGAGTAACAGAAGGAAAGAAAAAGAGGAAATACCAGCCCAGAGCCCCCAGATAGCACATGAAGTTCAGAAAAGCTCCCTGATGGGAAGAAATCTAAGGCCATCCTCGGCTGGCTGGTGAGGTGAAACGGTAGAATGGGGATAACAGAAATGTAATAAGAACCTATCAATCAAATCCAATAGGTTGGTAACCGTGAAGTATGCAGTTCAGAGGAGCGGGGTGATGCATCTGTGTCTGAGTACAACAGACCGTACTGAACACATCTGTGGAAATTAGCCTTCGGCCCCAGCCAAGGAACAAAATGAACAGGACATACTTCTTAACAATACTGTACATTGTTAAGAACTGGGACAGCCTGCCCTCCCCCGTAGGACACATAAGCAGTGTGGATCACCGTGTGTGTGGGCATGCATGCGTGCGTGTATGTGTGAGTGCGAGCATGCGTCTTTTTTATGAAACTTTATAGAACTGAGATGCCCTTTTGTGTGGGCATGTGTGTGAGTATCTATGTGTGTATATGTGTGTGTGTGTGTGTGTGTTTGGCAGGGTTTTGGGGGGCGCGGGGGGGGGGTGTAGATTCACTCCAGCAGGGCTATGCTGTGGCTAATAAGACATCACTTTCATTTCTATGTAAAGGTTGAACTCAGACGCCCCTTTGTGTGGGCATGCATGCGTGTGTGTATGTGTGTGTGTGTGTGTGTGTGCATTTGTGTGTATGTGTATGGGGGAGGGTGTAGATTCACTCCAGCAGGGCTATGCTGTGGCTAATAAGACATCACTTTCATTTCTATCCGAAGGTTGAACTCAGACGCCCTTTTGTGTGGGCATGCATGCGTGTGTGTATGTGTGTGTGTGTGTGTGTGCATTTGTGTGTATGTGTATGGGGGGGGCGGGGGGGGGTAGATTCACTCCAACAGGGCTGTGCTGTGGCTAATAAGACATCACTTTCATTTATATCTAAAGGTTTAACTCAGACCCACTTTTGTATGGGGATCTACGCTGTTAAATGAAACTCCTGGAGAGACTCCTGAGCAAAACTTTTCAAACGAGTCCAACTTGCTTAAGAACTGAAATCAAAAACGCTGGATTCTGGAAACCTTTGACAGAGAGAAAAGTGTGGGATTAGGTTGGTTGGTGGTTGAGGGGGTGGGTAAAGGTATTTCAACAGCCCGTAAGCTTCTGGTCTTCCAGAGGAAATAGAAAAGAGCAGAAGAAAAGCGTATTAACTTATTAAAGCATTGATTGGTTTGGCTTATTGTATGCACATTCCAAGGAATACAGTGACTCAGGGTTAGGACCCCACGACACACGTTTTGAGAAGACTAAAACCCACCTTTTCTCCACTCGGCCCTCTTGGACCTCTGGGTCCCTGTGAAGACAAAACAAAATGAAGCATTCATGCAGGTATTTGAATAGCCAAATTGGTTTTATGATAATGACGGTCATGTTTTTCAAGGCATAAAATGAGTGAAGAAACTACTTAGCAGGAGGATGGCAGCTAACATAAAAAGCACAATTTATTGAGGATAACTTATTGAGGTAGTAAGAGTGAGGTCAGCTGATCAGTGACACTCACAGGATCTCCAGGCTCGCCATCCGTGCCAGGTATCCCAGAATCCCCCTGGGGAAACAACACTGTGAATCCAGTACGAAACAACTTTGGCTGCACTTACAGTATGACCCCACAATCTCGTCACTTAACAGATCTTTGAAGAAAAGTTAAATATAGTTAACTGACAGTAATAATGTTAACTTACCTAAAATTACAGATAGTAATTACAGTGCAAAAAAATGCAGTCTTGAAAATACGAGCGTGTCGGGTACACTTGCTGACACAGCTATGATTGCAATGTACAGAAGTATAAAAAAGTACCCAAGAAGAACAGCAAAAGAACATCAGACAGCATTACAAATATATTTGCAAAAAACAATGAACACAGACACAAAGTTCTGGGAGGTCTCAACTCGAGCAGCTAACTTTGTCCATTAACCCAGATACTGAACCATGTTCTCAGCATTTTTAACAAAGTGTATGAACTGGCCATTGGTCTGTTCTGTCACTGCTGCAGTTGAAAAAGCCCCCTCCCTCTCACCTTGTCCCCCTTCGATCCTGGAGGTCCGCCTGGCCTCCCCTGGGAACACAGCGTGCCTTAGTTAATAAGGTATCTCATTACACAGCGACAAGGGAAATATCACTCCCTATCCCACTGGGAAATGAAAATCGCTTTCTCTCTCGCTCGTTCTGTCTCTCTCACACACATACACACACATACACAGAGCTAAATCCAGTTTGATTCTTCTTGGCTTGTGTGAAAGGCAAAAATAAATAAATAAAATGAGACCGCAAGCTCATTAATTCCCTCATTGTCTGCCAAGCCCCACCCACCCATCAGACCACAGATGAAGACTATACAGCAGTAAGCCAGGCTAGGTAATTCTGGGGTATTCTGTTCTCCCTACAGTAACAACAGCAGCATAGGCAACTTATTAAGGAATCTAACTTTAGTTATACATAAATTAGGGGGGTTTCCAGGCAGGAAATGATTAATATGAAGCATACTTTTGCTTCTAGAACTATAATGGTTTTCTCAAACACATTTGTGTAAGTTACAAAACAATGAGCTTATGGACTTTTGTGAGGGTTGAGACACATTTTCACAAGTTTAACGTACCTGGGTCAAATAATTAGTTGTTAAACTTTGAAGCTATGTGAACCAGGTGAACCCGGCTGCAGATGGACATTGAGTAAAACCTCAATGCAAATTAAAACAAATAAGTTTGTGATCACAAGTAAACAACCACAAGTTAAAGGGAGGCTAATGCATCTATTTCCATGTCCTTACACACAGGAGTATTTCAAACTATTGAATCACTCATTTAATCAGAAAATAGGTTTTGAGGCACCATGGCCAGCACCAAAAAGCTGGAATATTCAAATAGCCTTCTGTGTACTGGCTGCTTAGTCTACTTTGAAATTTGGTGTTACTCCTACTAAAGAAAATGAAGCTCAAGCCTGACCCTACTGGTCCATGGGACCCGTACTCACCGGCAGTCCAGGTTTCCCAGCACCCGGCTGCCCAGGGAGCCCTGGGAGACCCGGTTCTCCTGCCAGACCCTCTGGCCCAACCAGCCCCGGGATGCCCTGAGAGAACCAATGAGGTCATTGAAAGACGATGATTACGGAGCTATAGACACCTTAGATACCAGAGCAGAGGCAGTCACACACATACATAGAGACCCTGAATACAGGCTTGGACACAGTCACAGGACATGGCACCTTAGATACAGGCATGGATACAGTCATAGATAAGGACACATTAGATAGAGGCTTGGATGTAGTCACACCCACACCCACACCCACGGTGAAGGTATACAGTCACACAGACAGGCACTTTAAACAAACTAGGATACAGAGGTAAAGATACCTTGGATACAGGCATGAATTCAGTCACACACAGCAAGGTATCTGACTAAAAGTCACACAGGGCTTTCCAGCTAAACAGGTAAAGACTCATACAAAGCAAACAGGAAAGCTTCTGACAGATGTTCTATCCAGTTTTCCTTGAGCTGAACCTCGCTGTTCACTACTTTACCAACGGTGCAGTATTTTCCAATTAATTTCATCTTCATTATTTAAAGAGACTCACCTTCTGTCCTTTGGGGCCAACCACACATATCGACCCAGCTCTACCCTGCAGCGAGAGAGAGAAAAAGAGAGAGTGACAGAGAGAGAGAGAGAAAGAGAAAGACAGACATGCACCCACACATGAGGGGGTTGGTTCCAGAATCAATCCGCACCCAACAGAACACTGAATGCTTCACAAACTCAGGGACACAACCCTTGTAAAATGACTCAGCTTTAATTACCAACTTTAAAGAACCAATCCTGGAAAGAAAATTAATGTGGAAACGAGTTAATTAGACAACTTAACAACCGTTTTGGAAGCGCAATCAATAAAAGTCAGGTCTTTGACAATAAAGCGAGCAAAGAAAAGGGTGAAGCTTTTCAAAAAACCGTTACCCATGAAGAAACAGCGCATACATTTCAGACAGGTTATAATGCTGTAATGCTGCACTCCTTTGCTAACCTTGTTATCACCACTTGCTGTGAGGGGGCGATTAAAGGGCTGAAATGTGCTTTAATAAGCTCTCTTCTTTCCATTTGAAGTAATCAATGTGGTCTCATCGATTCCCAGTGCATTGTTAGTCTACCATAATCCATAGGGCATTAAGCAGACTTAGAGACTTGAGAGATAACTTTCAAAGAATAGGCATCAATGACTATCTAGGCGAGAGACTTATTATAATTCATTTTAAAAGCTTCTGTCATCGGGGACCGGTGCTATCTATCATCTGCGTGTGTGCGTGTGTGTGTGTGCGTGTGTGTGAGACACACACTCACTTCTCACTCACATCTTTTCCAGGGAACCCGGACAGACCCTGCAAACCATCCTCGCCCTTTTGACCCTTCTCCCCCTACCAAGCGAGAGAGAGAGGCAGAGAGGGAGAGGGAGAGAGAGGGCAAGACAGAGAGAGCGTGCGAGACAGAGAGTGAGGGAGAGAGAATAAAAAAATGACAGTGTGATCTCAAGTGGCAAATTCCTGTTCCCAGGTAGATGGATAGGCAGATAACCTCTCGCTCCCCACCTTCTGCCTGGATCCGTCCCCCCAGTTTCCCGAGCCCCCCTGAAACGAAAGAGACAAGATAGCAGAAATCAATGGGATATTCTATTAAGATGTTCATTCTGCTCCATCGGAGCGGGTTAAACAATGCATTGATCCGAGCAGGCCGACTCGGCCATCGATCACAGCCCCGCGCATTAGCGCTGGGGGTAGACACTCACCGGCTCACCCTTCACCCCCTTCTCTCCCTTGGGCCCCGTCGAGCACTGAAACACAGACGTCTGTCAGGGCACCGCTCGACAGAGACGCCCCACCAACCAACGCTAAGGCGAGCTGCACTAGTCTAGCACCTTCCACTGGTCTTTCACAGATTCTTTTCAGTTTACTGCAGCAATAAATCTAAACGCACTTGCTCTCACTACACGTCTCCGGAGACCATCGTGTCAGTAGAGTTAATTGGCTGTTTATCTGAGCGAAAACACTGCAGACCAGATACCGGCTTGTGCAACCAATGAAAAATTATTCTTACAGAAGTCAGATGGCCATGATCACACTCATCTTACATGATAGCATATAACCTTCAATTTGGCTTTGAAAGAGTTCAAAGCCAAATTGCACTTTACTGGTCAATTTTAATATAAAGTAGATTAAATAAATGACAGAAATAATTATGGCTGTGTTATTCATACAATTTATACAATTATGTATCATTTCGCTCAGCCTAGATTTATCCCTACGACACTACAAAACCTTTCCACTGCAGATGTTGCAGTTTCCTAAATGCATGGACTGAACCAGACACTTACCGGGCCGGAAGAACCAGAGCAGTCAAAACCCTGGAAGAAGTGTTCCAAATGTTGTCATCGACATACAGCACAATTTCCTCAACAGCTGTTCATATTACAACATTAAGACATTATAAGATACAATGTCACCATAACAGATTGGAGTCTGCTTCCCTTCAATGATTCTATTTTTATTTTTAGTTTGTTTGGCTCTTTGTGCCCGAGAAGCACAATGAGCCATTCTAAATTGGAGTCGGTTGTGTAAGAATAGCAGAACAGGAGCATAACAATGCTAGTATGTGCAGCGTATAATGGCTTCCAGTGTCTTCATTTTTATTGGCAAGGACACAGTCCAATAGTAGCTCCACAGGTGTTGGGACAGAGGGTGATGTGCTCCTCACTGCTACGAGCACACCCTTATTACACCTCCACCACAGGGAGTGACTACTGCTGTGTGCCTGGAGTAGCTACAAAGGGATCCACACTGCCGCCCTGCTGCTGTTCTGCACAGCTGTGTGTTTGTAATGTGTTTTCAGGCTGAAATACTACCTGTGGTCATACCCCCCACCTCCTCAGTGGTCATCACCTACAGTAGCCCCTCACCCGACTCAACCCTTGTCCCCTCTTCCTTACCCGATCTCCCTTCGCTCCTTTTATTCCGTGCAGCAAGCCGTCAATCATTTGTCCTCTCTCAACCTGAAACACGCACACACACATGCACACGCACGCACACAAGCACGCACACAGGCAAGCACACACACACACACACACATGCACACACACACACCCACATAATTTTAGTTTAGTTGCTGCACATCATTAATTTTACTTATTTGTAAATGGACACAATAACAAAAACGTATTATTGGGCTTGGGTAAAGCTGGGGGGGTGTCAGTTGTACATAAGATAGACTTTGAATACAGACACAACAATTTCATCACACAAGTAAAATAAATAAATGAATAAATGTTACGCAGAGTGACATGTCTCCATAGCGACAACTCATACCTGCTTCTACTATTAGAATGTGTCACATTCTACCAGGGAGGAAGGACCAAAGAGTTGTGGGAACTGTACACAATGCACTCAAAATCCGAGTGCTTCCAATCTTCCATGAAGTATAATTTACATTAAAAGAATGGATATTTGTATTCAGCCATGGTTGGGGTGTGTTTTGGGCAAATTGAAGCTATTGGCATTAGCCAAGATACTTATCTAATCCATTTGTTATTTTACAATTTCTAAGTCAGAACACTAAGGCGCATCCCTAAAGCCGACAAACTAACTATTATGTAAATGGTCCCATTGTTGCCTTCGACAATTCACTAAATTAGCCACACAAATTCATGCTAAAGGCAATGCAGCAACTGTATGCCAGCACATACAAAAAGATAACGATGTTGGCCTCGGTGACTTAAAATATTAATTCAAGTTCTTCAGTATTTCACAAAAATCTGAAAAAAATAAAACAACTCACAAGTTGTTCCTCGTTGAGCAGGGCACACCCAGCGCACTAAACGGAAAGGGGGAGGGACAATCACTGTACAAACAGGGGAATGGAAACATTCATTCCTGTGTTTACAGTTTATTAGCAAACTTTGCTACACAGCCAAGCCAGTGCATGCTGTAGGATTTGGATTTTTGATGTCAGATTCCTTTGCAATGAAGGTTGACTACAGCAATGCAACAGTAAAGCGATTAAACAATAGCTATATTGACGTTTGCTGTCCACAGATAATGACATATTTTAGCACACGCTGTGACAGGTGGTCCTCTAGAATGAGCTTAAAAAGATGAAATTCACAAAAAGGAAAACCACAAATATGCCCCAATATGTTCTGGCAGATACTTCCATTCCACACCGTAGCCAGCGGGTGGCGGTAAGACACAAGGTCGAGTTGGCAGCAGAACTGAAGAACTGGCCGGAGGGAAGGGTGTGAAACGGTAAAAGCGTTGAGGTTGAGTCACGAACCATGATTCTCTCTCCTTAGCGAGCAGCATCTCTTGATCTCGAAGATCGATAAGAACAGGAATAATAAGAACGCTGCACTCGGGCCGAACTGCATTTGGTAGCATGGAGGCTGGGAATTTGGAATAACTAGTAAATAACTGATTATTTGAAATAAGTTTGTAATTAAAAGAGACTCCAACACCCACTTTGTCAGTAAGCCTACCTTAATAGCCAGACAGTTATATAACATATCTACGGGGGGAGAAAACGGAATTGGGCAAAAAATATCCATTGACGGTTTGCGTTCTGGTGTGCCTCATCAACGGCTGGCGCAAATGCGCAGCTTGCTCGTTGTTTCCTACAGAGCCAGAATGGACGGAGTTGTAGGCGCAGCCGGAAGAATGAAATAATTGTTCTCTCACTGTTTGTCTCCCGCGACCGAATTTTACTTTAATCAGCAGTTTTGTTTCTTGGAATTCTATTAACAGCCGATGCGACAGAGCTATTCTCCAGGGCCGTACACGTTTGAACAAGTTCTGATTTGCATCCGCGCCATTTTGGCGATTAGTTACTGAAGACATGCCAAAAGAAAAGAGGACCTTCCAAGGGTCAGTGGTGCAGACACGCTGAAAGCGCACAGCACATCTGGACCATGGCAACACCGCATGTGTTATTTATAACTGCATACTATTTGCATACACTGAAAAACGAAGCCAGAAGAAATCTCGTCCTCTTCCCCAAACATTCAGTCATGTCATATGCTCAGTTGTACCTTTAAAATTACATAGGCAACTGATTCTGCTCAAAAAGTGAGACACAAGCAAGCTGCTCCCACTCAGATATTCTACTCTAGGGAAGATGGTAAAAGATGAGGAGAATGATTTCATGGATGAACAAACATGTACAAAAAATGACTTTTCAAGACTCCAGAGCATCAAGGAATTCAATTTCACTTGGCATGTCATTTCAACTCCTGAGTGGAAACATCCCGGGATCTTGAACACACTGCAAATCAACATAAACTGTATGGCGGCATCCCAACAAAAAACACTCTTCCCTGAGTTATCATGTTTCTGCAATGTCAGCTGTAATTTTCACTTGAGGTGAATACACGGATACAGTATATTACTGTGAACATAATTGTTTTTGCAGCTGTGGGATTGTTCGATTGCTATTAATGTTTTCAGCAAACATAATAAAAAGCTAACACTTGAACTGAGTGCATCTATGTGCCATATTCCCTTTATGTATGTGAACAGCACAGATAGCTGAGAAGGACAATATGGAAACTGACTTGCTGAGAGATAAATCAATCAGCAAAGGCAAAGGAAAACCACAATTTAATTTAATCGTCACAAAAACTAGTGGCAAAATGAAAACGAACACCTCATTGATAGCCTCTGCACAAAAACCATAGGTTTCTCTAAATTTGTCCATTTCTATTCAATAGTTAAATGTCTGGAGACTTCTGATTGAGTGGTGGTTTACTTACTTTGTCTGCTCGGTCTTGAGATCCCAGGATTCCCTGTAAATGAGATACAATTCGAGGTGATATAAATGCAGAGACAGTTTTGTTTGAACTGAACTCTCAGGAACTGTTGTAATTTAATCTCATGTAAACCCTTTTCTAAAGCAGTGGTGTTGTCTATTCCATGTATTTCATACTGTATGTCCCCTTGGGGTAGTTATACGAGTGAAGCTTACCGCATTTTACAATTCATTTATATTGGTCCAGGAAGGTAGCTTAGCAACATATCAATTAATTGTAGTCATTTCTGTTATTAATTTGTTTAAGGGGCAATAGTGAACAAAAATTAATTAAAGATAAACTTCACTTCAATCTCTCTGCTTGCAGAAACACCCATAGCACAACAACTCATTTATTTCACAATGGGCCAACAGTAGATGCCAAAGCAAGATACACATTCAATTAAAGGCTCAATCAAACCTGACTAATTAAGAGCTTAGCCGTAAAGTCAAGTCAAAAGCAACATTGCAGTCTTGGCCTTCGGAGCAGAGCAAAAAAACAGGTACAGGATGAATAAACAAATCCCAGAGACTGCATGGGAACAACCTTCATTCCCTCTTCACATATCGACACCGTTACAGGAGATTGCATCAGCATACGAGACCTTCTGTCTGATATACAGTAAGAGTACCGGTGTGCTGAAAGCACGGAGGAAGGAGAGAGGAAGAATGGAAGAAAAACAGACAAGGAAAGAGGAGGGGAATGCAGAAATGCAGAAGAGGAGAGTCAGAGATGTTGGGTTTGGATGTGCGTGGGGGGAAGAGAAAAAAGTTTATAAACTTCCATTTTTTTTCCTCGAAAAGCTGCTGTATTCACTAATCAATTCAGAGCACTTCCTCTCCTCTATCGACTAAAAGTCTTTCAAATACGTGTGCCTTATGGGAGCTTTACACAAGGCATAAAAAAGCCTAAAAAAGCAATCAAGCATAAGAAATCGTGCACATCAAAACAACATGCTGAAATATTCAATGCCAATTGCCCTTCACACATGGAACACGAGGCTCTTGTTTATGCACCACCTACATCAAAGGCTCAGAGAGTCATTTGTCAGGGAACAAAAACAAAAATCCATTTTAATCCGGGAAATAATCAGAAAGCGTAGCAACACTGCTATGCCTATCAGACATTTCCCATTCATTTAGCGCTTGCACGCTGTGTGGCCACTCGGTCCTAACCCAGCACAGATAAGCAGAAACCAGGCATAGACCACGATGCACACATTCTGAGAAACATACACAAATCTCAAACACAACATTAAACTGTGCTAGAAAATCGAGTACGAATCAGTCTGTCAAAGCTTAAGAAAACACGATCATCACAGACTTTCCCCTATCTAAAAAAAACACTGTGGATGTTTGGACTGGCCCCGGTGTAGCAGACCTCCAGTGGGGGTCATGGCATTTCAGGTCTTCCCACCTTTTCAGCAGCAGAGGCCTGAGAATTGTTCTCTGCATAGGGACCAGTTTAGCTGCTCTGCTAAAATGTCTCCTACACCCAGGTCTCTGCAGTCATCCACACGCATCACCTTCAAAGCAGTACAGTAGCTTCTCCCCCTTCTTAATCATAGAGCATTAACTGGGGGTCCCGGCCCATAAGGCAGGGGTCAGCAACCCTGGTCCTGGACTCACAGGGTGTGCTGGTTTTTGTTTTCACCTTAAAATCAGCAACAAATTTGACCTATCAAACAAGGTGAGGTTAGTTAACAGTGGAATCAACTGCCTTCACTGATCAATTAAGTGCTGAGTAACAACAAAAGCCGGCAGACCCTATGGTTCTCTTGGACCAGGGTTGCTGACCCCTGTCATAAGGAACAATCTGGAGGGCCAGGACAGCAGGGCTCATTGTAATGCAGAGACACACAGTGCCCTGAGCGGTACCCCACCCCCCTGTCCTTAGTCAGTCATCTCCAGTGCATGATGGGGAGGGGGAGGGCTGTCAGGCGTAACTGGTGTAACTACATCATATTGGGAAAGCAAACTTTTGTGTTTTCCCAACAGAATGATCTGTCAGAATCCTGGCTCAGATTAGACTGAGGCAGAGAGATAAATCGAAAATGATCATTGAAATTAAATAAAGTTTCGGAAAGGCAAACACGACTGGGAGAATAGCGACCTTGTGTGGCGAGGATGGGGATGGTGACCGGAGAAGGCGTGAATGAAGTCATCGTGCTGTGGGAAGTTACTGGAGAGAATTTGTATTCGATTTCACTGGTCACATAGTTGCAGAAATCACAAATCAGAAAGACTAGTAGCTCGTACTCCTCCAGCCCTGATAGAAAGCAGGAGGCCACAGCGAGAAGGAGAATGTGAAATGAGACAGGCAGAGAGGGGAAGAGGAACATTTCTGAGAGAAGTCTGCGATGTGTGACTGCAGAGGGACAGAGAGACAGAGGCGGTGATGGAAGGGACTTCAAAACCACACCAGTACACACACACACACACACACACACACACACACGCACACACACACACAGACATTATTTTCCTACATCCAACATATTTGTTGAAGATATTACTCAGTGAAGGGTATAAGACACAGAGGCATTCCAATCCATGAATTAAAGCAGCAGAATTGAGAGGGTCTTGGTGCTGTTAATGTGACGTGGCTCTTGGGAAGGACGCTTTTAATAGCCAGTACTGCTATCACCAGAATGAACCTGGGTCTCATTAGAGGGTTACTGCTGAATGATAAAAAGAAAAACAATTCTGGAACTGGTGAGTGTTTTCGAGGTCTGTGTGTCAGAGTGATGTGTGTGTCTATTCCTATTTGAAGAAGGTGTCAGTTTAGTTGCCCCACTAAAATTGTCATAATTACAGCACAACTACACAAACCTCCTTATCCCCCTACCCCACATACACATAGCCGCGTGCATGCAAGCACACACACACACACACACACATACACACACACACACCACCTCAGGCCACTTCTATCTTGTTGGACTAACCGAGCGATTTACTGGAATTGATTTCTTCTCTCTGCAGTCTGCCAAAGCCAGACTCAGTTGGCAAATCCACTGGCAAACAGCACATTTAATTAATGGATAATTGAAAACATTAATGAATTAATATAAATCATCAAATTGAAAATCCGGGGATATGTTTTTTCTACTTAATAAGAGACCACTTAGCACTATAATTT
Organism: Conger conger; assembly: GCF_963514075.1. Classification (NCBI taxonomy): domain Eukaryota; kingdom Metazoa; phylum Chordata; class Actinopteri; order Anguilliformes; family Congridae; genus Conger; species Conger conger. The sequence goes on from NC_083768.1 coordinate 20,739,749, forward strand.
AGCCTTGTGGCTATTCAGTAGCAACATAAAAAACAAAAACAGCAACAAGGGCTTATTGCTTAATTTCGACAGCAGGGTTACACACTTTTTGAAATGTGTCACAAGAATGTACATTAGCAATTACAACAATTGCTTCCCAAATGAAGAGAAACATATGACTTTTATGCTACATGGTCCTGAAGCTTAACCTGCAGTATACAGTCTATGGCACAGCTATGTAATCAGCAATTAAGTATTAAGCATACAGAACCAAAATTGCAACAGTAGTAAAGATGAATCACTAGGGCTGGAATGATTCCAGAAATTTCCCCAGAGCTCTGTGGATCCATGACTCCACGCGCTCATGGGCGAGAAACAAAGCCTCATCTTCTGGATGAGATTAGGCTGCAGCTCATCTGAGTGTGAGTGTGCCAAAGGTATTCAGTGCACAGAATAAACAGCATGGCATCTGGTCAACTGCACACACAGCCAAGGCTATTGCCACGGTGGCTGAGCAGAGAGCGCAAGTGCACATGCACACACGCGCACACACACACACACATACACACATGTGCACACACACATATACAAACACACACACAAACACACATGCGCGCACACACACACACGTACACGCACACACAAATACACACACATGCACACACATACATACAAACACACACATACACACACACACACACAAGCACACCGGCCTCCACACACGCATGCACACACACACACACACATACACACACACACAGACATATATATAAACACACACATGCGCAAACACACATACAAACACACACAAACACACACGCGCGCACACACACACGTACACGCACACACAAATACACACACATACATACACACGCACACACATACATACAAACACACACATGCACACACACAAGCACACACGCACACCGGCCCCCACACACGCATGCACACACACACACACATACACATACACATACACACACACACAGACATATATATAAACACACACATGCGCACACACACAAGCACACACGCACACACATACACACACACATACATGCACACGTGCACACGCGCATAGACATGCACATGCACACATAAATAGGCGCACACACACGAGCATACACACGCAGATACACACACTAGAACACACACACATGCACACACACACAAAATGCACACACACACGCACACACACACACACACACAAACATACATGCATGTGTACAGACAGACGCAAGAACGCACAGATACGCACAAACACACACATGCACATAAACCAGTTCAGAGCAGTTCCAGGAAAGCTATTGTTAATGGAGCTATTGAGTCACTGCCATTTAAAATTATGGAAACCTTTGAGGGTGCGAGAAAGATTGGCTCTGTGCCGCACTGCAGTTATTATTGGAGAAGCAGAGAAGGTGGAGTGGGGAGAGATCTGGGTTACAGCCGTGATGATAATCTGAATTGAAATTGATGGATCCGCCTGGTTAGCTGCTTTTGGAAATTTTCAATCAAGCAAAAGCACAAGATTAATAAACAGTCAATACCACACCTTGACCGTCTGGGCTTTGTTGAACAATTAAACTTGGGTAAGGGGGGTGACAAAAGGTTCAGGTTGTGTCCGTTTGACATTCCTTGCCAAAAAAACAGAAAGAGCCAAGCGACTAATCCTCAAAGAAAGACAGAACGAAGCGGAAATGTCGGGGCGAGAGGTCAGAACCTCCAGGAAGCCACGGAGAAAAGATGGCTCATTTCACGGGAAGCCAATCCCAGATGCCGAACGGGATATCTCTCTGTGACAGATGTAGGGCAGCCCTGAGCGGCGAAGCCTGGGGAGAACTGCCAGATGTGCGGCCGTCAACACGTCCCATCAAACACGGCGCATGAACCTCCACGCACTGACAAGCGCATCACTCATAAAACCCCCCATAATACCCCCCACCCCCACCCCATCAAACACAGGCAACACAACGCTAATGTGCTGCAGTGTGGTCCACAACTCCCAGCCCAGACTAAGGAAACCGATGTTTTTATTTTTTTTGTTAGCCGCATGTACCCTACGGATGATTCAGCTAGGCACCAAACGTACCGAAACAGGCCAGAGCACAATAACCAGTTCAGCTCTATTTGAGCCCAAAGCACTCAAAATCCCTGTTCCTAATTTATGCTGTTGAAATAAACACTGCTGCAGTGTTGCATTTTCATTTCCAGGTGAGATTCTGCACCACTTTTCAATAAGAGGAATACGTTGCTTTCCTTATACCTTCACTTAAATACAGGTCTACTGTATTTATACCCCTATAGGGTTCCCCATTGGCAGACCTCCCACTGCGCAAGATGGAAGCGTGAGAAACTTAACAAAGAGCAGATTTAAAGTCCAACTTTAAGAGTAAGCAATGAATTGTGGGTAATGCTAATGTTGGATGTGGGTGTAATTCCGAGAGGAACGCTAATATGAGAATAAAACATGTCTAAAGATGTTTCTTGCTGTGAAAAACATTCTCAGAAACACATCTAGAGTTGGGGCTGCTGCGTCCCCTGGGGTTTCGTGTATCATCTGTGGGTTATGAGGGCGGGCACTTCACCCCTTTCTCCACAGATGCGGGATCGAGGAACACGTGGGTGCAAGCGTATTCGAGTCATATTCAGCATCTTCAAAACCAAAATTCCTTTACTCCTCTGCCTGGTCCTTCGCTCGGTTTCCGTTTCTGGTCTGTTCTCTTCCTCCTGTCTACAGCTAATGTGGTTAACTGGGCATCAAGTATGCCATGCACATCTCCAGTTTGTGCAGCTAAGTGATACTGAGATGTACTACAGCAAAATAATCTGTGTGCTACTGGAGATATCTCACCATGAATAATAACAAAGTTACCGCAATATTGCTAATTTAATACAATACACATGCAGACTAACAACAGTTAATGTAGAATATACATGATAAATAAAACGTTGTTGATAAATATGCAGCGCAGGGAGTACATTTGTAAAGGGTTCCCGGCAATTATCAGAGTCTTTGAGAAGATTTAATCATGCAAAAATCAGTGTTTAATTAGCTTCCCGTCGACGGTTAACACGACCTTCGCTGCATCGACATGCCCGTGAAAGGAATGCACACCGGCTCCAATTTGCATCACAAAGGTGAAAATCACTTCGAACGCGCAACGATGCTGCTAATGCTGAATGCTAACAATGCTAACAGTTCTGAAACGCTGTGGTTGTTGAACGTGTGGAGGTGTAGCGTGCTCGGCCACCTGTGTGCGGGTGTGATGGGCACGCTGCGTTACCTGGCCCTCAGGGCGTGGCAACAGCTCCACCAGGTTGGTGCGAGGGCTGCTTTCCGCGGCGCGGCGGCTCTTAGGCGCATCGGGAGGGCACTGCGTCGAAGAGTTAGAGTTAAAGTCACTTCATTCGTCATGATTATCTTCCTGGTGTAGTATCATAAAACATTAACAGCAGCTGCAGCCACAACAACAAACACTGCGTCAACAACAAAAACATAACAGGGGCATGGGCATGACATGCTTCGCAATAGAGTAGGGGGTTCCTTAGTGACCTAGCTAAAGCTGGCTCTTCATCCTTCCACTTAAACATCCCCTGATTTAATTGGCTAAAAAATGGTTGTTTCCCTCTCCACCTCAGCTGATGTGTGGTGAGCATTCGGGCACAAAATGGCTGCCGGTGCATAACCCAGGTGGGTGCTACACATTGGTGGTGGTTGAGGTGAGTCATTTGAGTCACACAAGACCTATATAAACGCATCTATCTATGTTTTCCTGGATGTTCTGGTTGGTCGATAAACTCAATTTCTGAAATACCGGCTGCTCGGATGTGAAAAACCGTCACATCAGACTGTCACACAAACTGAAATACCCTGGTAAAACAACTTTTTTAAAGGCTGAAACTAGAGTATTTTAAGGGCTAGTATTGATGTGCAATACATTATCTGTCAAAAGAGGAGCCGTATAAACAAAAATGAGTCCCGTGCTTGTAGTACATCACTTTAGGATGCACCCTGTGTTCCAAAGTTGGACCTCTAAAACCATAAAGCAATCAGAAATGTCTGAATATCCCCTAGCTCAATTGTCTTGTTTTGACAGCAATGCCACTGCACTGTCCTAAAATGTGTCCCCAAACCCCTGCAGGACACTCATAGCAGAATCTCTCTGTATATTTCAGACATTGGCACGTCCGATTTTTCGTGTCGGGCAAAGACAAGCCTGACTTCTGTTTCCTTCCAAGACGATGCTCGCGGGGGCAGCATCACACAGACGCCGAGTCTCCGTTTACGGTGAGCAAATCTGTCGGCTCAGCTCGTTAAAAAACCTTCTATTGGATTCTTGGTGCACTGAAGAGTTCGAGACAGCACCGACTGCACCGTCTCGCGTTCAAAGAGACTTCTCTTTTTTTTTTCTTTTACAATTTCCCTGTCTCTTTCCCACTTCGTTTTCACTTTCATCCCTCTCTCAAGTTTTTCCAGTGCAAGACCCTACTTTCTTTTAAACACTCTGAAAGAAGCCTGCAGCTCCTCTTCATTGGGTTCTTACTATCACACAGAGACCTTATTTTAACTCTCATTCCTCTCCCTTTTCCGTCCTTTCCTCCTTCCCACTTTACACAGATGTCGCTCAGCCACATACACCTGATATAAAATATGGGAGTTTGACACTTGTTAGCACACCTTAAAACACTCTGGCTCCATCATGTACGAACTGTCTGCACTGTACCAAACTACCGCACATGAATAGAAACTCTCCTAGCCTCAAGACTTACTGCATATGTCTTCCTCAAATATAAATGGTAAGATGTTTTGAAATATAGTCACACTTCAACACCCATTGAGATAACACATTCAGGATCTATGCCTCTGCGATATTAAAGACTGCGTTCATACTGGACAACACAAACAGACACTTGATTTCCCTTGTCAGTTTTCCAAATTGCTCTTCCGCTTGCACTGAAGCAAAGAAACCCTGCATCAAAAAATTACACACTGAAATTGTCAATTTATCCTGTACCTTCACATTTTTGTTTGTTTATCTGAAGCCCTTGAACACTTTACACGTAACTTGCAGCCTTTTGAAATCAATGCATTTTCAAGCACCTGCACTTAACTAGCAGCCGTTTGAAATCGATGCATTTTCAAGAATCCGAGTTATTGGGGCTGAGAGCTACCTGAACTGAAATCAATATGATAAGGCAACAGACCAGACTCAGAGTTGCCACTTTAGAATTTAGAATCCATACATACTAAAACTGGGGGCATACTAAAACATACTATGGGGGGCGCCAGGAAAGCAGTCATCTGGCAGTCAGTGGGTTGCCGGTTTGATCCCGCCCTGGGTGTGTTAAAGTATCCCTGAGCAAGACACCTGACCACCAAATGCTCCTGACAAGCTGGTTTGGCGCCTTGCATGTCATCCATTGGTGTGTGATGGAGTGTGTGTGTCTGAATGAGACGCATCAATTGTACAGCGCTTTGGATAAAGGCGCTATATAAATGCAGACCATAACCGCACATGTTCTGACATGGTGCAGGATAACGGGATATGATTTTGTGAGAGAGAACGAGGAGAGGATCCCAACTCACCCGCGCTCCAGGGATCTCACAGCAGGCTTCCTGGATGGCCAGTTCGGGATCGCAGTACATCATCACCTGCTGGACATCCATCTGCGAGAGGGACAGAGAGAAAGTCACAAAGGTCAAACGCAGTGATCACTCGCAATTTAGGACTCTCGTGACCTTCCAGTAATATAGCCCATTTGTCCAGTTTCTTGGATGTCCAAAAGTTTTTGGTCATTTGCTGTGTGTCAGAGTGTGTTATTTTTTAATCTGCCTCACACACTCTAAAATGATGGAAAAAAAAGAGCCCCACACAGACGGTTCCCCTGAAAAATACAGGTGCAAGGTTCATGTTTCAACATTATCTCACCTGCCTTCAATGTGTCTACTGTGTAAATGTCCACTCATCAAAAATCCTCTTACAGACCTTTTCATCTTGAACTGCCCAATACAAATTGCACTAATCTCAGTGTTATTCCAGGAAAAATCACGGCATGCAATTCGTCATTTAGATGAGATAAAAGTTATCCAGTGATTTTGGGTGCAGTACCGCAGGTATTTAATCTCAACTCCTTTTTCAGTTTTCCCCATTCTGTGTCATATTTGTGCAATGCATATAGTTCAGTAAAATATACTAACTTCATTATCAAAACAGGTGAGCATAATTACAATTTATTACAGTATATAATCCATTTACAGAAGGGGGTTTTGTTTCTAAACACCGCAGATTAGCCTGAGGTAGAGGTGAAATTCCGTTGAGATACAACATAATTAAATACGCCATTTTGCTGAAACGCTTGTCTGAGAAGTTATTCTGCACACCGCTCAGTCCTCCTCGGGCCCCGGGCCCCGGTCCCCTCACCTCCACGGCTGCTCCGTCAGAGGCCTGGATGGCCAGTACGGTGTGGCCCTGCGTGGAGAGCTGCACTCTGGGCTCCACGGGTTTGGTCTCGATGGAGCCGCAGTCTACGTGCAGGGACGCCGCTCCGGCCTGCAGGCTCAGCGCCACCTTGTGCCAGCGGAAGTCGAAGAGAGACTCCACCCCCTCCCCGCCGAACACGCATCCCACGAAGCCGTCCTCGCCCTCGCCACGGGCCCGCAGGGCGAGCGTGTGCTCTGGCCCGTTCAGGTCCAGGGAGAACTGGGAACACGGGGGGGAACGGAGGGATTAAAATGGAGTAACCTTTTACTGTCTACTCACGCTAATAAGCAGGAGGGAAAAACTAGAGAGACAGAGATAGAGAGACAGAGTGAGAGAGAAAGAGAGAGAGAGAAACTTGGCTGCATGATAAGTAGCCACCTGCCACAGCCTGAGGGACAGTTGTGATCCTTTATGATCATGCATTATTTTAATTTTTTTAAATTGCCAATTGTTTTTTTTTTTCAATTTAATTTGTATTATTTGTATTTGTCCAATAGTTATTTATTTATGTATCCACATGCACTGGTTTATAAGTCATGACATGTCACGCATTGTAGCTTATGTACATTGTAATGTTTTTTGCAAAGCTTTGCCAACACATATATGGAAATATGTCATGCCAATAAAGCATTTTTGAATTGAATTGAGAGAAGGAGAGAGAGAAAGAACAGAAAGAATGAAGTGAAGAGAAAGATGAACCTGAGTGTAGCCCTGCTCGTCTGAGATGTGGAAGAGGTAGATGTTGTCCTTGACAGACTTTTTCTTCAGCAGCAGAGTGAAGACCAGGGTGAACTCCTCTGGCAGCCCATGGGGGAACACCTGACTGAGAAAGACACGCATGCCATTAACACATTCCTCCACCGGGGGCAGTCCACCAACCCACACAGACAAATACACACACTGCAGACACATAAGACATTGGGGTCCAAAAGTCTGAGACCACAATGAAAATCTGGATTTGTGTAAACCTGGAAATAAACAGAACATTTCAGGAATTGAACAAATGAAATGTTCTTCAAAGCTTTGCAAGAACTACTGGAAGACCAAAGCAAAAGGAGGAGTGCTGGACAATCCACAATCACCTGACCTCGACCCCATTGAACATTTATGGAGACACTTGGATAAAAGCCAAGCATTCAGTAACATAATAAGATGCTCTTTGGAACATTGTCAAATAATGCTGGGATAACATGAATCATCAGGTTTTGTACAAATTTGTGGAGTGCATGTCATTAAAGCAAGGAGGACATAACAAGAAATTCTGAAATTTATGGAATTTTTTTAAGGACTCAGCTCTTCACTCAAATTGTTATGCAGATAATATAATTAGTTATGAAAAAGGTTGTATTCAATTAGGAAAGAATGCAAAATAGAAGCATTTTCTATAGAAGTGTCTCAGACTTTTGGACCCAACTGTACTAACACACAGAAAAACACCACAATTGTGATCCCACACCCTGAGCTGGCCCCATACTGGTCTGGTTCGACCAAAGGACGTGGGTCATCAGAGTTTTACCGAGCCACTGCCACAAATTCAACAAATTATTTGGAAAATGCACTATATAGTTAAATTCACTGATAGGTTTACATAACATGGTGGGAGTCAGATGCAAGCACCTTATCAAATATCAAAGTATACTACAAGAAACATACCAAAGGGGAATGAGAGTAAAGACAAACAGCTCTAAAATAAGATCCAGAAATCCAGGTCCAGGAATCTTAAGCCATATTGGCTCACAGCTTTACCAGTGGAAAGAAAATGGATCAAACAATAATCCTGGACATTTATCGTCTTTGAAATATGGGTGTCAAGATCACAAGGTCTCAGGTTTATACAAAAATAAAGTGGTTCAGAGTGAAAGATAAATATAACTTTTATTAAAGCACAATGGAAAAAGCACATACTTCTTCAGCAGTCTGTACAAAAGATTGGCCCAGTGCATACTGACACAAACACACACACAGACACACACAGACACATGGACATGTGCACGCACACACACACACACACACACACACATGCATGCACGCACACACACACACACACACACACACACACACACACACACACACGTACGCACACACATGCAAATGCACACACACACACACACACACAAATGCACACACACACATGCGCACAGACACACGCACGCATGCATACACACAGACACACACATACGTGCCCGCACACACACACAAACACACAGTAGTCAGGTAGAGACTCAGCATCTGGCTTCCCTCTCAAAGCAAAGGCAGATGACACTGATTTATGAAGGGGAAGGGAGAATCCAAGGGAAATAGCAGCACAGCTGCTGAGTTTGAAGCCCATATGTAAACAAAGTGCCCCCCCACCACCCAATAAAAAGAACCCAAATCAGACTGAGAGGGAGAGAGTAAACGTAAGTATACCAATACAATAAAAGGTATTTTTTATTTTACGTTTCATTGAACGAAGAACTATTACCTGTTCCAAAATGTATGGCATGGATGGCACTGGCTATTTTCATAACAACTGCCTCTGTCTGTTTTTTTCCATCTCAGATTTTTCCCTCTAAGAACAGGCAGTTTCTGACACCCTCTTTACTTTATGTAATGTGATGTATGTCAAAAGGATGAAAGCGTTCAACTTTGAAGGCTCTAAGCTTACATTAATCAAACTGCACAGTGAAAGTTGACTTGAGTGCTGGAACCACGAGGGGTTGGTTAAGGTAGAACAGGTAAACGAATACCAAAAGCTAGTATTGGGAGCAGTATTATCAGACAGAAAAAAGTATTAGGTAAGAATAAATTAATGGTTTTAGTGGATTACGGACAAATAAATCTCTCTAACCCTCCTTCCTCAGTTTATATGTAACTGTTTATGACTGTGTATTACTATTATAGCTGTTATTGTCTACAATTTACTCCTGAGCCTTAAGATGAAACGTCTGCCGAGTAATATTTAAGTCCGCTGCATAATTTATTCTCTCTCATGCCGCTGGTACAGACATTTTCTGATAATGATCATAACAACCAGAGTGAAATTTATTACGGTCATAACAGAAAGCTTGTGTCCCGCGCGCATTACTCAAACGGCCTGCCATGGAAGCTGGGACCTATCAGCTGCATCGCTGAGTCACCGGCACATCCATCAGAGGCTCGGTTTGGGAGAGAGGGAGAGCGGCCATCTCAGGGGGTGGGATGAGGGCTTTTCTGAGAATTATGAATAATTAACGTGGGGAATGCAGTGACGAAAGAGCGAAAGAGGTACAAATAGAGAGAGAGAGAGAGAGAGAGAGAGAGCCTCTCTTTAGAATACGTTAGAGTTAACTTAAAGAGTTTTGGACTTTTGATGTTTGTTTGTTTGCAAAAACTCCCTAAATGACCATAAAACCTACCCCAACGCCCTAATTACCCCCCCCCCCCCCCCGTCTACCGGCTCCCCAAACCAAAGAATAAACAAAGGAAACTAAAAAACAATTGCACAACCCCTAGTCAACCCAAACATAACTCTAATCTAAAAGCATCTCAGTCTCAAGCAAAAATAAAAGCGTCATTTTGCAATACTCATATTCTACCCTGGTGCATCAGTAGACTCACCACCCCGCTGCATATCCCTGCGTTTAACTGAAGTCGGACGTTTTGCCTGTCTATATAAAACACTTGTCAGAGCTGCTGAAAACCAGATTGATTGGACAGAAAAGGAAAGACAAAAGAGCAACAAGGGGAAAACAAAAGAGGCTGAGGCTGTAGGTAAAGAGAATGAGACGGAAGAGGGAAAGGCAGTGAGAGAGCCAGGAAGTGAGAGGGGAGGGACGTAACGGACAGGACACAGATGTAAAAGTAACAGGTGGAAGCCATGCTGGTGTCCTCATTTCCATCACTGAATTGACAACACAGCTGGGCCTGGATGTAAAAAAAGGGGGAAGGGGGGGCGGGGGTGGGTGGGGTTAAGATAACTGCTGCTTGGGTTTCCAATGAGGAAAGCGCATGTGGAGAGGAAGACGTTTGAGGGCAGGTTGACGAATGAACTCGAAATATTCAAACAGAACTTTAGCCGCCATTTAATTTCCACATCTGTCTCCACCGCCTCCTCCTATCTGTTCTCTTGGCTTTTCTCACCCCTGTGTCACGCACCGTGAATAAATCACGCCACACTGCCGATACCTCACTCCTCCTCTTTAATTTCATCTTTTTCCTCATCCATTCCCTTCTCTCTCCATTCAATTCACTTCAGTAGAAACAATAGGCAGGACACACTGAAGAGCACTGTCATACAGTATATGACATACACAACATGTACTGTCATATACATTCAGTCACCGCTTTATTAGGTAGACCTGTACACCAGCTTTTTAATGCAAATATTTAATCAGCCAAACATGTGGCAACTAAATGCATAAAAGCATGCAGATGCAGTCAAGGGTTTTACCTGTTTCTCAGACCAAATGTCAGAATGGGGAAGAAATGTGATCTAAGTGACTTGACTGTGGAATGATTGTTGGTGCCAGACAGGGTGGGATTTTCACACACAACAGTCTCTAGAGTTTGCAGAGAATGGAGTGAAAAATAAAAATACATCCGGTGAGCAGCAGAAACGTGTTGGTAATGAGAGAGGTCAGAGGAGAAGGGCCAGACTGGTTGAAGCTGACAGGAAACTGACAGCAATGCAAATAACCTCACATTACAACAGTGGTATGCAGAAGTGCATCTCTGTACACACAACACTCTAACGTCAAACCTCAGCAGCAAAAGACTTAATAAGACTAAACAATAAATAAATTATACCTAATAAAGTGCTCACTGAGTGCATAACTGCAAGGGTTAACAACCAAAAAATGGATTTTTTAAGATTAGATAAAAAGCCTTCCCACTTTGCTTTTTAATGTGAAAGCAGTGAACATGCTGTAATCGTATTCAGATTCAGCTGAGAAGATAGTGGAGAGGAAGTACAGCTAAGGGGAAGGTGTGGTCACAATACATTAAACCTCCACAGCCAATCAAATCTTGTGGCAGATATCTGCTCAGGTTACAGCAGGACTAAGCCACAAGCTAACCAGTTTTCCAGATGCTTTTCATTTTGCATCTGGAAAAGAAGAATAGGGGGATCTTATCTGCAGAGTTTGATGTATGTAAAGTAAGTAACTACTGGATTAATCATTTTGATACATACATGACGTGTTGTATTTGTAACACAAAAGTATTGTTCAATTACAGTCAAGGAAGCTGCTGTTGAAACTCTTTCACTCTTGCTTGTTTGCATGATGATCTCTGCAAACTTGCATTCCTCTGAGACAATTAATCCTGCTCTCCTTCCTGTGTGCTGAAGAGAAAGAGGCCAAGTTCCAGACACACACAGGCATTCCACAAACACACATACACACACACACACACCATGGAAATCCAAATATACGAGTTTGAAAAGCACACAGCGAATGTTCAGACCCTTTAATGACTTTAAAAAGATTTATTCTCTCATTAGAGTACCTTTTGTGCCTTCTTTTATTACAGAATATATGTGGAAGTGTCTCTCTAAAAGTTATCTCTTGACATTTCCAGGCCACAGCCAGAAATTGAATTGAATGCATCAAGAGCGTTCCTGCTCCAACTGAAACATGGGGCCTACTCAAATCTTCTTTTTGCCTCTGAGAAAGATTCCATTTAAACTATTCTGTGAAGCTGGGGATTGCATTTACTTTGTTTATTCTTCTGTTTTTCTCTCTTTGAAAGACACAAGAGTGCAAGCCCTCCTTTCTGTGAGTCTTGAAGACAGAATTTCTCTTGAAGAAGTAATTCCTCACGAGTGATGGAACTGTGGTTGAAACAATCCGATTAGAGATCAAAAGATCTGTTGTTTAACTGGCAGGGAGAGGAGAGAGGACCGTTTTTTCCCCATTCAGCCGGGAGAACACTCAAGTATGGAGGTTTTTGACCTTGCCTTAAAAACTGCTACACTGAAAAGAGTTGTCCTTACTTCCCTGCCCTAATTATTGCTTGTACTGCAACACAAAAATTCAAACTCCACTGTGGGTTTCTAATTACTAAAGGTGAGTAGCTATTGTTTGCAATATGATCCTATTTTACACTTAAATAAGTCTACAATCTCAAACGTATGTTGTGGGTCTTTGTGATTCTTACATAAAATAAATAATCTGATATTATCAAAGTTATTAAGATAGTGACAGTAGATTGCAGACTGTGCAGGAAAAAGGTCTTTTTTTTCTTTTCTGAAGGACTTCCAATTTAAAGTACATTTTTATTTAGTTTTAGTTTGTTATTTATCTACTAACAGTGAGTTAAGATTTCAATAGTTCCTGGTGTAATTCTGGAGCAAAATCAGCCAAAACCTTGAACAGCTGGGTCTGGAAAGGCTCCAAGCTGTTCTGTGCTTCTAGAGAATATTTCCCTGGGTACTTGGGGGCAGGTCCTGCTAAGGCACTCTAGCTAAGTGTAGTGGCAGACCCCAAGTTTTGGACAGGAATCCTGACTGTGACAGTAGCAACAGTGGCCAACAGCCTTGCAGGGTACCACATAATTGGTTGCAGTGTCACAGGGGAAGGGGGAATGGTTGACAAGGTTCTACATGCATATTTTCACAGCTGGCTAACTGGGACCCTGCAGTCTACCTACAGCAAGACAATTACCGCAGCTTGGCTAGCAAAATCGTGTGAATAGTAATGGTGTTTGCTAGCATTCATAGGAGAAAACATGTTTGTCTGTGCTCTACCAAACTGACAAAGGCAGTGACAAGATGAGCCTCCAAATATAACTAAGCATCCTGAAATGGGAGAAAAAATAAACAATATTCTACTACAGTACATTTTGCAATTTGTGAAATTAGTTTGCTCTTTTAATGCAAGGGATGACACCAGAGCATGTTTTGATTGCAGAAAACCACAAAACCAGAGCGGCATACAAAATGTTATCATTCATAACACACGTCTCTGCAGGGCTGTGTAAAGCCAGTGGAAGGCATAAGTGCAAGTTTCAAGCTGACCTAGTTGGCAAATTCACAAGTCATTTATTCAGGTGGCCAATGGGAGTAGACAAGGACTGCCCAGTTGTGCTTTTACAATGGAATGACCTACAGTTCTGAGCACGCAAAGACAAATTACTCTAACACCTGGGCATTCAAGTGGGTTAAAAGCACAGTACTGCATGCAATCATGGCATTTTATGGAAGCAATTGTTTGAGGAATATAAGAAACATACTATTTAAATCAACACCAGTCTCAATTTGCACCAGTTATGTTCAACTAACCTAGTTAAAAGCACTCGATGTAATTATTTTGCCACACATTTTAAACCATTTGTATGTGACCACGTTTCGACATGTACATTTTGTAGTCTTTTAGTAGCCTACACGACACATATTGGTCCACACATAATATACAGTTTAGTCACTCATTAAGCAGGTCATGGGCTCAGGGAGTTTAGGAAGCACAGGGATAACACAGACCTGTTCATAAACTTAATGGACGTAAATACAAGCGGGGACAGAGTATCTTACTCAGTGGGTCGGGTGAGTGGCACCTTCCCGAGTCTCAGGATAACAGGCCCATTGGGGTTCCGGATCTTCTTCACTCCCGGCACCTTCAACAAGCCAAATCTCCGCACCAGATTGAAACCTGTGGAACAACCATATCATCAGCCAATCAAGCGGCCACGCTCATAAGACTTGATAATCAATACAGATGTCAGCAAGTGCCTCATTCATCAACCATCTGACACGAGCTTGGCATTCTTCAAGCGAAATAAATGACAAGATATTTAATCTTAATGTCTTTTTTATGCTATTACATTTCAACACCCGAGACGGTTTTTCAAACAGCGAATTAGATTTGTGTAATGAAAACTCTATTAACGTGTCAGAGCAGCATTGTCAGGCCCTTTGATCGAGGTCAGTTACATGTCACTTGATCTTCAGGTGAAAAGCGACTTCAGCAGTGAATCAAAAGGGTGGCTTTGCACCTGTGATGTTGTGTCTGGCTGTCTGGGGGAACTTCCAGTCATCCACCTGTAGGGAGGGGCATCGCACCGCTGAGGAGAGACAGACAAAACGGATATGAATACAAGCCAAGATCCCTAACCATTAATTTGGGATTTTTAATCCATGCCTTTGTTTAGAGAACTGAAAGCTTTTCGATCAGAAGGCCTGCTCAGTTTGAGACCAACAGACCATGCAGTTGTCCTAGCAAGATAAGACAAAGACATTCTGTTTCCAACAGAGACATCAGGAACCAGAAGATTCTGCTGTGAGGATTTTGCACAGATTTGTATATTAAAAACACAACAGGTTAAATTTAGTATTAAAGGAAACCCAGATAAAATACAGCTAATATATGCTTTAAGATCCAAGTACATTTGTTTCTTCTGTTGTTTAGATTCAGCTAATATTTTTGAATCTCCTTGAATGACTGTTTTATAAACGATAAAGCTTTTGAGACATTCAGCAATGAAGACTGAAAGCCTTGGGTGCTGTAATGACAAGTGTCATCTGGATGAATGATGTACTAGAGAATTGACTTCAAAAAAGGCAAACAAATTTCTCAAATACAAATTGGTTCAAAACTGTTCGTTTCAATGTCAACTACAGGCTTGAGTAACAGGGGAAGAGATTAAAGCCAGACTTGGATAGACGAACGCCATCACAGATTCGGAGCCGAGAATAAAATCCTGAGGTGCAAGACCCAGAGTCAGCTTGTCTGAAAACCATTTAAATGCTGCGACAGTCTTCTCCCGCATGAAAATGAGAGGAATGACAGTTCGTCTTGCGTGAATGACATCGGCGACAGGTGACACTTGATGGAAACGTTTGCTCTCAGCCTCTGAGGTTAATACTAAAAAGAACTGGCTGTCAGACTCAGGAGATGTGTGAGCTGTGTTGTTTTTTAGTCTGGTGAGAGTTCAGGTGTGAGGATCACCTTGCTGTGGGGGAGTTTACTTTCTGTAATGGCACATTACTGTCACATTAACATATTGTGTTGCCATGTTAACATTCTTAATAGCAATATAAATATGCTGAATTGACACATACTGATTCTGAATTCAACCTGCTAAAAGTGATAGAATCAACATGGTGAGTTGCCACCTTGCTCCATCACTACAGAGCCATTCTGAGGCACCAGGTTAATAGGCTATATCACGTCATTAACATACTGAATTGTCATATTGACATGAATTACTAGTAAAAGAGTTTCAATAATCGAATTAACATGAGTCATCAATTAAATATTCAGAGTCATCTTATTAATATATTAAGAATCCTCACATTGACTATTGACTATGCTCAGTCATCACGTTGAGATACTCTCAGAAATAAAGGTATGGAAAACGTACACATGCTTATCGCTGGGGCAGTACTCTATACAGTAGATACATAAAATTGTACCCCTAGCCAGCAATATATAATTAATTTGTAACTTTTTTGCTTGGAAAATGTGCTCGTTGGTACCCAAAAAGAAGATAACTGTACTTTTACTTGGGAAATTTTTCTCTGAAATACACAAAAGTACCTCCACTGTCACTGAACGCATAATGAGTCATCGCTTTCTTCTAAAAGTAAACCTTGCTTCTAAAACCAAGTCAAGTGAATGATAAGGAGCCACCAGAGCCAGTGACCTTACGAGTAGAGCACTGATCAGAAATGGTGATGAAGAAGTGGATGTGTTGGGAGGGTTGCACAAGGTTCACGACTAATTACATTTTCAGCATCCATTACCAAGCAAAGGACCCCGCAGTTCTGTCAGACAGCAACGGCTAATAAGCAGTTGATTGTATACTAGGAATGTTTCCACTCCTTTTCAACTGAATAAGGTAGAGTTATTTCTGCACCCTATGAAAATATGTGTTTCTTCCTGCATATATTAACGTCAAAAACGTAATTGTCAAAGTTGAAGGGCCTGAATAAGGATCAGGAGGGAAAACAGAAAGTCTCTTTTCTGACTCTGACGCCAAGTCTGTGTTCTTTGGCAGGTAATGGTCTTTCCTAGAGAAATCACAGCTGTAGTCTTGCCAGAAGAGACAGGTTGCAATGAAGGTCATCAGGCACACAGCAGAGCTAAGTGGCCAGGGGAACTAGCACCAAGAACAGCAGTCTAATCTTATACACCACAAGACATTTTGTGACAATTAGACTGGGTTCTTTCACAGATAAAGATCACATTTACATTGCAGATCACAGCCCAATCTGTCACAAGGATTGGCAGTAAGAGTTTCAGTGATGGGAACAGTGGGGCATGTTGGGAAAAAGTGTTCTTTCAAAGGAAAGGAAGGACAGAATGGCTCTGTAACAATTTAGTGGGACCACCTGCTGCTTTAGCAAACTGAGCCAGCCCAGATAACCAGGAATTCTCTTTATAAACCACAAGCATTTCTCTAAACAGACCCAAACAGTGTCTGAGACATACACTCAGTGAGCACTTTATTAAGTATTTATTAGACTTATTTTTTAGACTTATTAAGTCTTCTGCTGCTGTAGCTTATCCACTTTGGTTTGACGTGTTGTGTGTTCAGAGATGCTCTTCTGCATACCACTCTTGCAATGTATGGTTACTTGCGTTACTGTCACCTTCCTGTCAGCTTCGACCTGCCTGGCTCTTCTCCTATTTTTTGCCCACAGTACTGCTGTTCCCTGGATGGTTTTAGTTTTTTGCACCATTCTCTGCAAACTCTAGAGACTGTTGTGCATGAAAATCACAGGAGATCATCAGTTTCTGAGATACTCAAACCACCCTGTCTGGCACCAACAATCATTCCACGGTCAAAGTCACTTAGATCACATTTCTTCCCCATTCTGACATTTGGTCTGAAAAACACCTGAACTTCTTGACCACGTCTGCATGTATTTATGTATTTAGTTTCTGCCCCATGATTGGCCGATTAAATATTTGCATTAACAAGCTGGTGAACAGGTCTACCTAATAATATGGTCAGTACGCACTGAAAAGGACCTGATTTCATTCACAAAAAACTTCTTCTTTTCTAACAAAGGAATTTCCACACCTGAGTGAATAGCTAAAGTATAAAGCAATGCCCCATCGTCCTTTCCCTAGCCCCCTCTAACACTCTACTTGTCCTTAGAGTAAGCAGGAAACAGATAATGCCTGGGCAGGTGGTACAGCTAGAAGGACTAGGCCTACACTGCTATTTAGCCAACTTTCCTCTTAACTATCCCTGACTCAGTTTGTATACAATACTGAAGCTTAGGTTTAATGATAACATTAAGAGGCACCTGGTTAAAACTGACAATAGCAGCAGGACTGAACTGTAAAACAAATATACATTTGTTGTAAAATATACCAAAATATATACCAGTATACTTTAATTAAGCAGTGGAGGTATGCCTTAACTATAACTATGGGATTACTGGCTTCTCTGAACAAACAAAAAAAATGTTACCCCTCATAGCAAAACAATGACGGGTTCAAATCAGAGTCACCAATTCCTTTGCTTTCCCGGATTCAGTGTTAACCAGTGAGAAAATGAGCTGAAGGATTTCTTCATTCAGTTTGATGATTCAATCTAACAGGCTAATTTGAAAGGTGCAGAACCACATTAAGCTCAGTATTGCCCGAGTAAGGATAGGCAATTGGATCAATTTTAATTACTAATATGAATTAAACAGGATTTCATAGATCAAGCTCACTGTCAGGATTACCTTTCAATTTTGTAGCTGTATGCATGTGCTTTGACAGCACATACCTTCTCCTCTTAATCCCAATTCAAAGTAATATAACAAAATCATATCTGAAGCTTTGAACTGACAAAGACCTGAGATAATTACAAAATCTTGGAATGAAGACCACTTCATAACTTGTCTGCAGGGTCGCAGGTGTATCTGACGGAAACAAAATTGAACAGGAAGCAATGTCACCTTAAAGGCAAGGTAGTAAATGGCTATGAACATTGATGCATTCCGCCCTGATAACAAATGATGGCTAAACCAATTGGGACTTTGTGAATCCTCACTCTCCCATCTTTGAGAAAAATGATATTATTAACTGAAATATTGCTTTTCATACCTCGTGAATGAGATTATAATCTGTCACCTGAGAATTAACACTGATGACAAGTCCTGTAAATATGGGTCAATCTGAATGCTAACACAGACGAAGCCCACAGTGTCGGAAACATCACGGATTGCACTCTAAATGAAAGAACGCTGCTGAGAGTGAGACAGTGTCCTATTTTCACCTTGACTCTGAAGCTTAACCTTTCCTTCCGTGTGCCTGCGCATGACATAGAAGAGCATGCTCACAATTTTATGGTGTGAAGACAAATGCTTTGGTCTGAGATTCTCCAGGCCTTGTTCTTCTGCAGTAAGATCACAGTTTTCTTCAGAAGGGTCTGTGCATGTGAGGACATTACAATTCAGCAGGAAGCTATACATTCCAGTAGACTGAGCCTGTGGCATGGCACTTTTCTTTGCATGAAGAGCTATCTTTCACGTTTGACTAGAGGACATGAGTCAAAGGGAGGTTTGCTCAGACATTGACACCTTGAGGCTGTTTTATACTTCTGCGGACTACATGTAAAGATGGGTTTGCGTAGGGGTTGTGCAGAACGTGTGGCATACGTGAAAGTTGCACACCACATCCACAAAGATGTTGCGTAGCCCCTCAATTATTAAAAAATGCGTAGTTAGGGCCGCGGTGGCGCAACAGGCTAAGATGCAGCAGACTTGCGGTTGCAGTTCGCTGCAGTTGCACACCGGGGACCGGGGTTCGATTCCCGGTCCTGCCAAAAGCCAAGTTGGCCGGCTCATGTGGAGCTGATTGCCGTACAATAAGCGCCTTGGACGCCTTGGACGCCTTGGACGCCTTGGACGCCTTGGAACCACGGACACGATTAGAGAGATGAGGCGTCTTGAAGAAGGCGTGTTGCTCTTCCTCGGCCTGCCAGGGGGCGGGGTGTGGACGGTGTATCTAACACTAACTCGAATTGAATTAGAGGAGGGTACAATTGGCTACTAAATTAGGAGAAATCTGAAATAAAAAAATAATAAAAATGCGTAGTTAGCAACCACTGTGCGCATACACCACACAGATGATGATTGGATGACTAGTGATGTCATGTATTATAACGGTCATTCGTAAAATAGTAGTGCACTTCCTGTTGTAAATTTTAAACAACAGACATGGAGCGGTTCCATGAGACACAATCGGAAGAAGTTTGACAATACCTGCATACTTTACTACTTACAAAATACTTCATATGTTATACTAGAAATGTGATAGCATAAATGCTCTGTAAATCATGCTACCTCTGTCCTCTGCTGAAGACACAGAAGTATAAACAGCATTCAGAAGTGGAAAAGGTTTCAAGGTTTATGTTCCACACAGCCTGTGGGACAGGTCTGTCGTAGAATGTTGGCCTTTTGCAGATAGCTAGAGTAAGCCAAGAACCTCAGACCACAGACCAATGTAATAAAGACCAACCACATATTCAGAGCACACACTTAGCTTGGACCATAACTCAACCATTGTGACAAGGACCAGAACCTTACCATAAAGAGATGCACTCAAAAAACTAAGCCTAACCACAATGCAGATATGTGCCTGGTGCATAAAAAGTTTTCCATTTAAGACGTTATTTTTCCACAGCTATTATAATCAGGAAAGGGCATTGTACATTCTCAGGATAGAGTAGAGGTACATTGTTATATGTTCTTTAAGGTACACATTTCCTAGATGTATCCTCAAAATAAATAATTTTTACAAACAAAAAACTACTAATTAATTATTAATCCAATGGCAAGGGGTATAATTGTATGTACCTGTATGATACCACCTCAGTGACCAAGCTTTTGTACAGTCTTTGGCACTTTTCCAAAAAAAAATTCTGAGAGTGTATAAAACATGTTTAACATTTGCCTCAAAAGTACTGGTATAATTACTTTTTAAGTGTTTTTCTGTAGTTTTATATTGCTATGGCACAGCTAAAAATGAAAGGTTTCCAGTTACCATGGAAATGGAGAGTGTGATTCCCATTTGAATGAGGCATGAAATTGAAGGGGACCTGATGAGATAAAAGCATTTTGCTATGTTTTAGCACTTGTTCTTATATTTCAGTACCTTGATAAATGCTTGTAACATATTTGAAGCAGTGTTTGGTTGTCTAGACATATTGTTAAGGGTGTCTCTCACAGTCAGGGAATAACCTTTGCAAAGCCAGTTTTTTAAACATTAAGTTGTCAAAAATAAAACGTATGTCCTTGATCCAAACAATTCTGTTCTTTAAGTCTGGATGCATTTGCATGTAGGCCCTGTGAATGACCACTTTTTTTATTTGAACTGGTTTAAAAAAATGTAAAATAATCCTCTGTAAATAGTTTTCTTGTTCCATAACATATTTGAACATATTTGCCTATTAGCTAGGGGAGATCTATAGGTAATCATCAATCTTGGAAACTGCTACTTGTCAAATGAAAAGTTGCATTTAGGCAGTAATGAATGGGTTCATCTTAGTTTGAAGCTTTGATGAGACAATTGTATTGAAAATGAAAGACATACTGATGCAACACTCATCTGGGGACACTTTTCTCTTCTTCATCTGAAAATGCTAAAATGAAATTCATATTTTGCTAAATCTAATACAATTTCTTCAGTTCCAATTACCCTGTTAAGGTGTTTTGTTTTTCTGTAATGGTCAGTGAACTCTAACGGAATAATGCAGTTTTGTGGAACACTGAAGGTAATATTAATCATCCCAGTCCTTTCTGGGAACGTGTGTGGGAAATTTAACTCAAGATGTTTATGCCGTTGGGCATTGAAGCAAAAACTCACAAGCATAACATGGATGCCAAACACAGTGTTTTGAACCTTACCTAATTACCCCCAAAAAATGACAGGACCTTGTTGTGGAGCTTCTGTGAGAGGATAATTAAAACTGAGGCTGGATAAACAGTATGAATCAAACTAGAAGCACAACAAAACTCTCATAAACTAAGAGCAGAACACTGGTGAGAAAATCTGAGAGTAGAGGATACCCTGATAATGTCCACTGTGCCAGAAACCACCATCAAAGAACACATTCTCTGACCACTGCTCCACACTGCTGCTCTGACCACTGTTCCACACTGTTGCTCTGACCACTGATCCACACTACTGCCCTGACCACTGCTCCACACTGCTGCACTGATCATTGCTCCACACTGCTGCTCTGTTCACTGCTCCACACTGATGCTCTGACCACAGCTCTACACTGCTGTTCTGACCACAGCTCCACACTGCTGTTCCGACCACTGCTCCACAGTGCTATCCTGTTCTTCAACCCTGACCTGACCACTTTACTGACAAAACTGCTGCCCTGACAATCGATGCAGTAGGTTATATGTAGCCTTCCTAGGGGCAAGGGCTGTATGACGAAATGTTACCTTGATCAGTCACAGGTAGGCCTCCCTCACATGGACTGGAGGTGATGAACAGCAACACCAGGGTGGAGAACACAGAGGACCAGACCACCCACATGGTTTCCTCCACAGGTGAGCGACGCTCGACTCCTACCTGTGTTTGTGTGTGTGGGAGAGAGAGAGAGCAGAAACGATTATAGTTCATTGCTATTTTGAATGTGTTATCCTATAGATGTAGAATTTTATTTCTGTATTGTTTTATTTATTCTGTTTATTATAGTTCAATTATTATTGCCTATCTGTTATGTTTGTTACCTCAGTGAATGTGTTGGCAATGTATGAGTACCCTTACCCTTACCATGCCAAAAAAAACTTCTTTGAATTTAATTGTATTGAATAGAGAAAGAGAAAGAAAGAGAGAGACCTTTGATTTCCCTTAATCTTAGCATTTAAAATACTTGCTTATTCCTTATTCCTGTATTGTATATAGTGGTATTAGCAGAAAGCAAAACTAAAAGTAAGCAAAATAAGCACCACAGATGGGATATTTAAAAGCATGCCGACAACAAAAACAAAAATAATAAGAAAGCATAAAAAGCACCTTCGTCGAACATTTGACACAACATTTTAGGAGAAAGTTAATTCTATTTTCACAATCCCTGGCCTGTGTCTAGCAGTGCTCCCACAAAAGAAGAACAGAACAGGAGCCCATCACATCTACCGTAGAACTATAGCAACATACATACAGCATACATTTAAGGAAAGCCTAAGATCAGGAGTAAGGACCAACGTCAACATAAATCAATGTCCTGTGCTATAACATATGGATTCATCACACTTCGGATGAAATCAATGCCAAAAATATACAATAAATATCCTTCACTTACAGTATAGGCCAAAATAAAATGCCATCTTTATGAAGACACCTTGAAGTCACCTTGAAACTAAAACCAAGACCCAGTTTCAAGTAGTAGTAGTAGTATGTTCTCTTCAGAAACATTCTACAGCTCTCTTTAAAACTCTTGCAAAGCTCATTCCGTTCCCTGAATTTGCACAATTACATTGAATATTTATCTAAAATGAGCTGTTTGGGTTCTGTTTAATGACCCTATCAATCATCTGAGTTTGGTTTGTCAGTATAGTTTCAGATAGGGAATGACATGAATCTAGATAAATGCGCCATTTGGCAAAATGTTTTTCATCCTCTAAAAATGAAGCTCACTAGTTCATTACATCTGCATTACATTGAGTCTATCTGACTCATAATCATTGCTTTCAAATCAACATTTCTGATGACAAACATTGGTAGGAGCTGTGTGTACGCAATAAGTACATTCATACATGATAGCATACTGTATTTTATTCCTCAATATATTGGGTTCTTATACCCATGTGCGGTTCTTGAAGTCTCGTACGCATACACACACACACACAGACACACACACACACACACACACACACACACTCACACAGTCTGCAGCTGCATGAACACCTTGAGCCAAGCAACTTAACTACTGCTGTTCCCTTCACCACAAGAACCAGGTACATTCCCCGCTTTCACAGTCCCCCCTTTTTGACAACAATCAATGTTTGTGTATAAATGGCGCTGTGGTCCTACACCTTAGTATCGAGTGATAAATATATCTTGGTAGAAATCTGTGATTTCCCTTATTTTCTCTTTTGCTACACAGAAGTAGTAATATTCCTGGACTGCTCTGATAAAGGTAAAACTGATAACTTGGCTCGATGCCCAGAATCCTGAAGTGAATCATTTTCATTGCTACAGTATAAGCACAGAAGAAAATACCTCATATTCATACGTTTCACATTGACAGATGCTCTGACAAAGGCTGCACTGTCATCCAAGAAAAGATACAGCAATTTGCAGAAGACAGCACAAATTTGCAAACATTGAATTAAATACAAAATTCAATTTTTGCAAAAATCTAAGTTCAGCCGGAGGGGAAGAATCTACGTAAAAAACAACAACAACAAAGAGTGGAGAAATAAGATTCTCTCTGATTTTCACTATAATTAGCATTTCACTGCTAATGCACATGCCCAGTGACCTCTCCCAAAGTGTGGATTTGACACAGCATCAATAACACCACAAGGCCACTTCTTGAGACTAGTTCTGTCATTTTGTACCAATAGTTTGCAACATGATGGTGATGTGGGTTGCACACACACACACACACACACACACACACACACACACACACACACGGACACACAATCACACCTCAACCAATCAGAAAAGACCTGAATGCAAGAAACTGATGGATGAACAGAGCTTCAATCTCTCATTACAAATTACAATGAAGAGGCATGTGCCGGCACTACTGTTCCTTTTAAAAATTCAATATCAGAAAGCCAACAATATTTGATACAGAGAAGGGCCAGAATGAAATGAACCTATGAGCAAAAGAACCCAAAGTGGCACAGTACTTTGAAGACAGAACCAGGTTTTCTCAAATTATGTTTCTCCATTTGACACACCAGTTTCTCAGAATGGTTCATTTTTACCCTTTGCAGCCAATTGGGTTTTCATCTTGGCCAATTTAAGAGCTTTTAATAATAGTGTCCCACCATCTATTTGAACCTAAAGCCATTTGTTTACAGACTATAACCACAATCTCTACAGTGTTACCAGTTCAATGGAGCAATCTGAGGTTTGATGATCCTAAAACTGAGCCGGTTTCCTTCCTTTTCCACTGGAGCCAACACCAGATGGAGGTGCCCTTCCATTTGCCACTGTGTAATTGCATCTGGTTTTTCCATCAAAGCACCTTTCCCCATGGGTTGGGTAGGTACTTGAAAGTATGGCCATTGGCAAAGGCCAGCTGGAAATGGAACAAACCAGTAACAGGCCAAAATGAAGCAGTGAGCTACCAGATCAGATACAACTTCAATTTAATCAAAATATGATTTCTCAGAGCAGTCCACATTGTAACAAAGTGAGAGCATTTATTTATTTTTTTTACTAAATGACCAATACTAGAATCTTGTCAGAGTTCCAGAGCAGGAAACCACCAGCAGATTGCTACATGCAGTGGGAACTTATGCCATTTCTAGAAAGAAATGGCCGAGGGATAGAACTGATGGAATTTCTGTTTTTTTTGGGGGGTTTTTTTGTGGTTCCATTTCTGGTCAACCTACTATGACAAACAGTGTTGGGTTGTTCGATAACTTGTCAAAGAAAGAAAAAACTAAAACTTGCTTTGTCATTTTGGTCTAGATCCAGGGAACAAAATAATTACATTTGGTATCATAGTATCAGGAGTTACAGAAAAGTAAAAATCATTTCTTGTGTCAAAACTATTGCACATGCATTATTGGAGAGCTGGGATCTCGCTCATTCATTTATTCACTCACTCACTCATTTATTTATGTACCAGCAGTTCAACCACAGTGAGAAAACAGCCCAATATTCAACATCTGTTCCAGAGACATCGATATGGACATTTTCCATCCCCCGTATAGACTACTAAAGATCTTAACGTTATGAGCATCAAAAAATCACAGCTGTGAATAAACAGGAAACCGTCAAACACCCGCAGTTCTTCGTTTGTGCATCTGTGCCAAGTACCAGATACGTCGCCGCTCTGGGCCACAGGAGGGCTCTAGTATTCTTAACAACCGGGGGGGCTTTTTTCCAGAAAAGATGCGACCGCTGCTGTCGGATATGTGTGTAAAAAATGTATCAGAAAAATGAATTCGTTTTATTCATATTTCAGAGGTCTAATTACATATAATATGCCTATGTTGCATCCATTATATGGATGCGTGGCACCCCACTCCCCAAATGAATTGGTGGGCTACATATAATAGACTACATTTCCATATTTGACATTTCAGAACTCAATCTGTTCAAGTTAACTGTAGGCCCAGTTTACACATTTGTGGATAATATGCAACAGTAAGCACAATGGCTAGTTTACCAAATAATATCTGGCTCGTAAAAAGGGCAATTCCGTTGCACAGATGAAACTACGACTAGTTTATAAAACATATGCACACCACATTTCGAATAAATTAAACCATACACAAGAATAGAAAATAGCGAGACTTTTAAAATACGCAACATTTTTAAATACTATAGTTAGCGGAAGCAGTTAGACGAAGACTATATGTAGCTTCCATCGGCGCATGCAATTAATGAAAGCATTGTCCATACCTACAACAATTGATTAATCCAAGAAGTAAAACGTCCACATTAATCCACAATATACTCCCAGCAGAGGCGATCCGATTATTTCATTGCGAATTGTAATCCACCGTGTTTGTAATTACTTCCCTTCA
The DNA here is from genome assembly GCF_963514075.1 of Conger conger. Classification (NCBI taxonomy): domain Eukaryota; kingdom Metazoa; phylum Chordata; class Actinopteri; order Anguilliformes; family Congridae; genus Conger; species Conger conger. The sequence continues at coordinate 20,765,843 of NC_083768.1, forward strand.
GTGAAATGCCTTTGCTAGGGGAAAAAGTTATAGACGACGTTACTTCGCCTTGCCCAACTTTCCCCTCCCCACACTGTTTTACAAAAAAAGTTATCCAACTCTCTTCTCCTCTGTCTCCAAATGTTTTCCATGTGTAGACTACGGTTGGGGGGAGGGGGTGGTGCTGTGTGTGGAGGGAGAATCCAGTGAAACGTGTAGTGACATCACCTAGTCCGGTAATGGAAAATACGCTGCAGGCGTCACTTTCTTCCCTATGTTGCAGTTTTCCACAGGTCTACAAATCGTGTTAAATTTGATTCATGACATGAGTTTTGGATTCCAGGGAAGAGGACCTTACTCGTCGACTGCATGACGAGAAGTAGCATAATGTAGTGACACCTCAAACTGAAAAGGTCACTCAGATGGACCCATTCTATATGCTGTGGAAGCTATCCTTTAATTCTGCTTGAAGCTTATTCATTTTCTTGGAGGAAAAAGTTGTTAAAAGTGAAAAAGGTTGTTGCAACAATTAGCCAGCGAAGTTACTGTAGTTTTAATTACAATAATCCACCAAGCGGTATTATGAAACATATAACTGTACTGTCATTGACAGTGTTGCTGTAATTCCTATTACATCTAAAACATCTAAAACTGCATTTCTTATAGCATGTAATTGCTATAAGAAATGCAGAATGTACCAGTGTCAAGAAAAAGTACACTTCACACCATATATGTATCAAAAACAACACTAATTTAATTGAGCAATTTGGCACACAGTGCATGTGGAACATACTGTACCTACAGTTCTGTGCAAAGGTTTTAGGCACCTTAGATTTTCTAATTAGAAATCTGGTCTTAGATGTCTATTTTTAGTTTTGCCTTCTGCATGCGTTTGTTGAAGAAAAAAGCAAATTTGAGATTTCCAAATGTTACAGAGAATTTTTTGGAAGTCAAGTAACAGTGACAATAGTAATCTTCTTCGTATTTATTTACATATTTAACCCAATAATAAATTGAAATAAAGGCCATTTGATTACCATGATGTGTTCAGCAGATAAGACAGGTTGTGTATCCTATGTTCATTAATATTCATATCCATAATACACCTCATATGTAAACCATACCTCATGCTAGGTTAGAGCAGGTTGTCCCCATGCAGTGGGGTTCGCCCTTGAACATGCTCGGGCCCCAAATGATAGATGTCTTAGTGCTGCTTGACGGCTATTACACAAATGGCACGCATCTGCAAACATCTGTATTTTGCAGCCTTTACTGCCAGTACAGTTACTCCAGTATTTTTTTTTTTACTCTGGCAGCCCTGTGTACTGTGATGTCTGTCTGGCACTCAGCATCCAATTTTGTGCACAGGTGATGGATCAGCCTGCTGGTTAGATGAGGATAGCATCGGATGTTTACCTGCTTCATGAAACGATGATTTCCAACAGTAACAGTGCCAGCCAACACCAAAGAAAGCGACATAAGCTAGGTTTTTACCATCATATACTGTACTTAAACCTTCAATGTGTACACTAATATTAGACTTGGCAGCAGTCTCAAAGTCTGGACATTACACCCGAATAAAGAAAGGCTTTGATTCCACGTAAGCTTGAAAGATATTTAATTACTGTATGACTAGCTAACGGTAGGCCTACTTACCGATCCGTCAGAAGGCGCAAAGCTTAGGCATTTTCAGCTTAGCTCACCCACACAAAAGTGGCAAGAGCATTATTATTACATATGACGAAGTAGAAAAGATTTCACTGATCTTAGCATTTTTGTGACGTACATTGTACCTAGCTAACCCCGCCCACTGAAAATGTGGCGTTTAGCCAAAGGGGGAAAAAGCCAATGTCAGCACAGGCTTTTCTATTTTTTTTTTTTTTTTCTGCAAGAAGAATTTTCAAATATTTCTTGGCCATCTTTGAATGCAAAAAGTTATTTAAACAGCACATCAGCAAAATATTCATATATTTCAGTTTCCTGGATCATTTCCCACTTAACAGTATAGTTTTCACAGTAATTGTCATTTCAGACAATGATGTTATTTACAACATTTACTGATTTGCAACACTAACACTGATGACACTGATTTGCAGCATTTAATTTGAATAATCAGTGGGTAGACACACAGGGTTCAGAGATTCAAATGACAGATTGATATGAACAAAATTATATAGCCTGTGTTTTATTTTTATTTTATACTTGTGTTCCGTTATGTCTATTTTTAAGGTCGCTGACTTTAAGCTCCTGATTATCCAAAATCCAAGATTAAAATTGCAAAAAAGTGTTAGGAAATCCACCATTCACATACAGTGCATCCGGAAATTCACAGCGCTTCACTTTTTCCACATTTTGTTATGTTACAGCCTTATTCCAAAATTGATTAAATTCATTTTTTTCCTCCAAATTCCAAATACCCCATGATGACAACGTGAAAAAAGTTTTTTTTAGATTTTTGCTAATTTATTAAAAATAAAAAACTAAGAAATCACATGTACATAAGTATTCACAGCCTTTGCCATGAAGCTCAAGATGTTTCCACAGCTTAATTGGAGTCCACCTGTGGTAAATTCAGTTGATTGGACATGATTTGGAAAGGCACACACCTGTCTATATAAGGTCCCACAGTTGACAGTGCAGGTCGGAGCACAAATCAAGCATGAAGTCAAAGGAATTGTCTGTAGACCTCCGAGACAGGATTGTCTCGAGGCACAAATCTGGGGAAGGGTACAGAAAAATGTCTGCTGCTTTGAAGGTCCCAATGAGCACAGTGGCCTCCATCATCCATAAATTGAAGAAGTTCGGAACCACCAGGACTCTTCCTAGAGCTGGCCACCCGTCTAAACTGAGCAATCGGGGGAGAAGGCTTAGTCAGGGAGGTGACCAAGAACCCGATGGTCACTCTGCCAGAGCTCCAGCGTTCCTCTGTGGAGAGAGGAGAACCTTCCAGAAGGACAATCATCTCTGCAGCAATCCACCAATCAGGCCTGTATGGTAGAGTGGCCAGACGAAAGCCACTCCTTAGTAAAAGGCACATGGCAGCCCGCCTGGAGTTTTTCAGCAGCAGGAACTGGGAGACTAGTCAGGATTGAGGGAAAGATGAATGTAGCAATGTACAGAGACATCCTGGATGAAAACCTGCTCTTGACCTCAGACTGGGCGACAGTTCATCTTTCAGCAGGACAACGACCCTAAGCACACAGCCAAGATATCAAAGGAGTGGCTTCAGGACAACTCTGTGAATGTCCTTGAGTGGCCCAGCCAGAGCCCAGACTTGAATCCGATTGAACATCTCTGGAGAGATCTGAAAATGGCTGTGCACCGACGCTCCCCATCCAACCTGATGGAGCTTGAGAGTTGCTGCAAAGAGGAATGGGCGAAATTGCCCAAAGATAGGTGTGCCAAGCTTGTGGCATCATATTCAAAAAGACTTGAGGCTGTAATTGCTGTCAAAGGTCCATCAACAAAGTATTGAGCAAAGGCTGTGAATACTTATGCACATGTGATTTCTTAGTTTTTAATTTTTAATAAATTAGCAAAAATTAAAAAAAAAAACTTCTTTCATGTCATCATTATGGGGTGTTGTGTGTAGAATTTTGAGGGAAAAAATGAATATATTCCATTTTGGAATAAGGCTGTAACATAACATAATGTGGAAAAAGTAAAGCGCTGTGAATACTTTCCGGATGCACTGTATGCTGATAATGGGTACCCACTACACCTCACAGAGGGTCTGGATTGATAAAATTGTAATTTACTGTACCATTACACAGTGAACTGTAATAGGCCACACCTACTGTATTTTGAATCACAAAATGATGTGCTTACCATTGCTTTTTATGAAAAGACTCCATACATGACTCCATACATGAAGGATCCACAAGGATAATCGCAACATTACCAATCGTTCTTTCCATAAACAGGTAACACTTCGACCAGGAAAAAGTGTTGCATTGATCACAATCAATCAATAATAATATTTCAAATTTCTCCTTTTAAAGTTTGCATTGGAATAAAAATGTCTTAAGTTTTGAGAAACATTCAAAAATAAGAGGATTTTAGGTAAGTTTAGATCCAGTGACATACAGTCATGGCATTTCAACCAGGCAAATGCAAGCTATAAACTTGCATTGTGGTTCAGGCACGGACCATGACACAACTTGGAGGCCAAGATGTATGATCATGTTTTCTGACTTAACTTTTAAATGCACTTCTTTGCATGAGTGCTTTGTTTCTTCAGCTAGTGAGATACCCTGGGCTATAATCTGCCCAACCAGCATGATTATTTGCTCTGATGGTTTCCCCATTACACTCCTATTACCATTTAGCAAACCTTTATCGACACCAAGCTGGCCGGCTGAGGATGGGATGCCTCTCTAAGATGGGTTCTACCAGACATTTTTACCCACAGAGTTTCTTTCTCACCACCGTTTCAGTATGTTTGTCTTACCACTGGTTCCCACTAGGCAGTTTTTTTCTTACCTCACTTTTCAGGCTATTTCTATTTTCTATTCTCTTATTTTTCTGTGTAGAGAATCTTTTAACAGTGTCTGTAAAATGCAGTGTGCAAATTAAGTACAATAATTGAATTGGAAATATTGTGCAAGGCCTGATCATACTTTCTCAGGATATGTACATAAACACATGAAGGCACACACACACACATGCACACACACACAATCTTTTGTACATCAGGATTTCTGAGAGTTGTACTGGTGGAGAAGAGAGGCTTAGATGGACACAGATGAACTCTGGCAAAAGTAAATCCTTCTGTCAAACAGTCATCCAAGTAGCCCTATGCTTCGAATTCCCTGTCATAGATGCGACCTTTCCACTTTCCCCCTGGGCAAACATGAACTACTGCTTCACCAAGGAGAACGAATAGAGGGCAGTACTGTCAGCTGAAGGGAAGAATATCGCAGAGTGTGTCAGTAGGTATTACGTTTCATTATTTATTTGCTTAGCCGGCACACTTTACACATCCATTACCAGACCTGGGTATTCACTGAGTCAATTCCAGTTAAGCCCTTTGCTCAAGAGTCCAGCAGAATGGCTTCACCCGCAATCAGAGTGTTCAGTGCACAATTGTGTTTGAACAGGAGGATCACGGTTGTCGACAGCATCGCCAGTCCAGAATGCAGTGCTCTCAAGCGCTGCGGTGAGATTTCTGTAACTGTCCCTTGCAGTGGGACTGAGGGGAATGAAACAAACACAGTGATTTGCTTCAGTGTCAGAGGTGTATTCGAGAGCAATATGTGATATTTTGTTCAGAGATCTTCCCAAATGACAGAAAGCCAGCCCTGCAAAATAACTGGAGCCTGTCACAAAACACTATTGTTTAGAGGGCCCTCTGTTGTATGTGGCTGAATAGACATATTTCTTGGCACAAGGGGATTTGTTCAAGTGCTACAACTCTCCAGAGAGTTGCACATGTACATCCCCAGAGAGTTAATTTCATTTCTCCAATTCATCCAGTTCATCAGAATAAAGACTCATCCTTACCACACTTTCCCTATTAGATCCCTTTAATCCCCATCCTCTCCTTGTCTTATCCAGATAGCAAAAGAATATATAATTTTAGCATGCATCAGACCAATTTTTGTGTAGTTGGATGGCAGGCAGGCGTTTAGAGAAGAAGTTGAAAGCATTTGCTTGGGGGGTCGGAAAGTGGTTGCAATAGTATTTGACGATACATAAAACATGTGAAATTCACAGAGACCGAATAAGCAAGCCAATAATAATATGATGTGGAGTGTTGGCAGGCGATAGTGAGATTTTACAGATCAGATACTTTGAACTGAAATTTACAATCATTTTTAAAGGGTTTTGGGTGAAATAGCGATTAGCAGCTCCCTGCGCCAAACGGTGATCACAGAGAAGCAGTGGAAGAGCCTCAGTGGGTGGTATATTGGACTCATCTCATCATTTGTGTCCGAAAACACAAATCACATCAGCGCCTCCATTGCAGTTTCCTCTTTTCATCTTTTTGTTCCTGTACTCTGTATTTGCGTTGGAGCCTTTGGTTCATTAAGCCTGATCAATTCAAATTACCTATGTGTTTACAAAGCACAAAAGAGAACTGCTGTAAATATAATTTTCTTAAATACTTTAATTTTGTTTTAAAAAAAATGTTTTGTAGCTCTCTTTACCTTACTCGCCAAGGTCAAAATAGTACAGCCAAGCTCTGTTTTACAGTATCACACTAAATGTGTCACATTTTCAGGAGACATTTGGGGCACCAAGTCCCATCACACTGCACTACAAATGCTAAAATGGCAATATCAATGAAAGCCTGCAAAATATGGCTAGCCAAAAGAAATGGAGAAATTGGCCCCTCTTTAACAACATTACTATCTACAAGGCCAAAGGTAACACCACATAAAATCTGGAACCAAGACATCAATGACAGTAGTAGGAAATACATAATACAAGCATTAAATCATCCCACTGGAGTAGTGCTAAAACCTGTTTTAGCATGTTTAAATAAGATGTGCTGCAGTATTGGGAATCCTTCAATGAATCAGTCTTACCTAATCTGTAATAGGTTTGGAAAACCATGATCTGTGACACAAGCACGCTGAAGAATATCAACAGGATACTGTTCAAATCGGAGAGAGGTTTCCATCGCCTCAAACTTGAATGGATGACTCTGAATGTCAGAGGTCTTCTGAAGTCACATTGGAGTATAGACATTGTTTCTTATCATCTCAGATCAGTGAAGGATGTCTCAGGATATCAGGATTTCTGAGTGGAGCGAGTTTGCTCAGAGGGTGATCTGAGTGATTTGGGAGAGAGGGTGACCATAATGATGAGAAGACCTTTCACAGGTGCTCATGTGGGAGTCAGAGGTGGAAAACCCAGGTTCAGAAAGTAAAAGTCCTCCCCAGTATTTTGTTACGATCTCCTGGGTTGGCTATTCACATAATTCCTCAGCCAGGAGGCAGAACCAATCAGTGAAATCAACTGGTTGAGTTGAGTTCATGGGTGGCTGGAACACATGGTAGGACTTTTACTTTCTTACTCACTAGTGCTCAACACTCTTAATGAATCCGAAAGTTCATTGCCTCACTTTAAATAGAGTTTCTGATTGCATTTCTAATTAACTTACATATATACCTGTGGTGGAATTTCAGGGGCTGGAAACGAGGAAAATGTGTACTCATCTGAAGTCTTATTTTAGCTTTGCAGAAAATGTGTTGAGAGTGGATAATTTTTCAATCTAGTCTTGAAGACTCTTTTGATGTGCGGACCTCTGTTTTTAGCCATTAACTTAAAGGCTGATAAAGAGTAAAAAATTAATGAAAACGTAAATGTAGAGTCAGAGAATTTGGAGTGGTGTGAGGGAGTTCAGAGAGCAACCCGGGTCAGGCAGCTGGTGCTGGTGAGTTGGCCTCTAGGAGGTGCCCCAGCACATGGGAAGGTTGATCCAGCTTAAGGCTGCTGTACGCAGGGTGGTTTACCAGAGTAGGTCCCTGTAGGCTGGGTGTATTAGTCCCGCTACAGTGGAGAGAGCACTGAGGTGAGTTTATTCTGGGCTGGGGAGGAAGTATCCCATGTTCTTCCCTCTGGCTGTTGTGCCTGGCGCCTCCGTGATGCCTGGCGGTATTAATCTGGCCTGGCAGAGCCTTCATTGCCCTTTTAGTTCTGTTCCCACAATATTTCAGTTTCATGAAAGGATGAAGGATGAGGGAGAAAAGGTTCTGTAAGGGAGTTGTTTGAGGTGGTGGTGGTGGTGGGGGGAGGTGTGATGGAAAAGTGTGGGGGAAATTCACAGACACTCTTCTCTCTAATGGTTCCTCGGGTGGAGTCGAGCAGCTCGAGTCGATGGTTATTTCACAACGGGGATAACATTTCAAGGTCGAGCTGTGGAGATGTGATCGATAAATGTGAACACACCTACCATATGTATGCAAGTCACACGCATTGCGGAGCAAAAACTGAACAAGTCACACTCATAAAAAAATCGGCAAATTCCGCCCGCTCGTCCCTGGGGAATCAATGGCTCTGTTGTGACTAAGGGTGGCGCTCCCTCCCGCAAGAAAATGCCTGGCTCCAGCTCACTGAGCAGCACTGTTACACCAAAAAGGATCCAGAAGCACGACTGCGACCCAAGCCAGGAAATACAGTATCTACGAACAACTTAAGGACAACCCAAAGAGGGCCAGATTGTCAGAAACAGTGGGGCCTCAGTTGAGCGGATATGGAGTTAAATGAAGGAAGGGAAAAAAATAGAACAGCAAACCATGTGAAAGCTGATTGGTGATATTCCTCTGAGTCAGGCAGACTGTGAGGAGACTCAGATCAGATCCAGGCCAGGGCTCAGCCCCCGCAGCCAACTGACACACATTCGAGCCCATTTTCCAGCCTGCGAGAGGAGGCCAAGGAACACACACTCAACCGAACAAGGAGCACAGTGGGAATTTGGACTCCATTTTCTGAGCTTGGGGCTTCAGACAGGAAATCAAAAGTTTTTGTCGATTTTTTTTGCCTTTGATGTGAGCTGGCAGTGGGAGGCCCCGGGGGTTGAGATTTGGGGTCAGTGATCATTTGGGATTTGTGATTATTTCAATGTATCTGATGACATTGGTCTTACGACGGCAAGGACAGAGGACTAAGCATGAGGCTTACTAGTGGCAGTGTGGCCAGTTCACGGTTTGTTCTGGAAGCTGTTGTTGTACCTGACCTTTAGGACTGGAGACAAAGTTCATGGAGAAGCTTCAGCCCTTGTGAATGCACACCTGGGTCTTGATGGAACAGGGGGCGGGGGTCACGAGGGCGAAAGTGGTGCTGTTTTGCCTCACTGTCTCCTTGCTCTGCCTATTAGAATGCACACGCCTGCACTTTGATGTCTTGCTCCAATGCAGTCTACTGGGCATGCCCAGACTTGAGCAGTCCAGGAGCTAGATCTCAGATTGGCATGAATTTATGGGATTGCTTGGTAGGGAGAGGACACACTGTCATTACACTTCATCTGTGGCCCTTTAAAATCATGTGTGCGTATGTGTGTGTTTGGGGGGGGTGGGGACTCTCTCCTCATGCTTAGTGGGTGGTTGAAGTATATTCGCTAGGGGACAACTGGCTGAAGGACACATGATTGTGGATTGGTGGTTAAAGGAGGCTCTGTCAGACACACTGATCTTTAGGACATACATTTACAGTTTGGACAGGGGGCTCGGCTCAAGCCATACAATACGTGTCAGGCACCACCCTCAGAGGCAGCAGGAGATCTGCCCCACTTCCCTCAGCCAGAAGTTTCCCTTTGTTTTTTTCTGCACATTCTCCACACAGCATCCCCAAACATAAATCTGCTTGCACTGTCTCAAATTAACTTTCCAGGAGAAATGTAAAAAGCCATGTAAGATCTCTTTAAACTTTTTTTTTTTCCATTCCTTCCTCCCTCCCCCTCCCCCTGCTTCTCTCTCAAGAGCTGGATCACATAGTCAATGAGAAAAAATTCAAAGCACATAGGGAGAACTGAAAGATCAGAAATGTACTGTCATTATTTTTGTTGCTATAGCTCTCTTGCTCTCTATCTGTCTCTTTCACTATCTCTCTCTCACAAACACATGCACACAATCACACGCACACATACACACACACACACACACACACAATCACACATGCACACACACATGTAGAAACACCTGAAGCTGCACACTCAGGCAGATGATGGCAGTAAAGACTGTACCGGTGTGCAGAGAATGCTGGCCGGATCCCCATTACCTGTCTGGACCTGAAGCCATATTCTTTCCGTAGCAAAACCATACTGCACAGCCAAACATGGAGGTCAACTGAGTCAACATTATGCAAGTTTCTATGGTTTTCTAGTCGCTGTGGTCTAAATCATTAACAAATTAAGTTTGAATAGCCCCCAGCCTGGTGGTTTTGGCAAATATTGGTGATGACACAACGTGCATCAGGCTTTTGTGGCATGCAAAGTGTATTTCTCTTCCAATTTTGCATTTCAAAACTCCACTCCATTTGATTTATCTGAAATATAATCACTCTTTCCCATCTTTTGCTCCAACAAAAACTAAGTTAAAAATGAACAAATAAAAATAACGCGTACCCATTACGGTTCCTCTTGCTTTCAAAACCAATGCATATCCATACCAATTAGACGGTCTGGCACATTGTATTTCTTATCTGATAGTTTAATGCATTTACAATAACAATGCAGAAGCATTCTATTCATCATCGCACTCTGACATTCTCCGATTCTCATTCTCTGACAAATCAGCAAAATATTTCATACGGACGTTGCCGTGGCGTCGGTTATAAGAGGCGTCTTGTGAATACTTTCTCTCACTTAGCCCAAAAGCTGGCGACGACATTATAATCCCTTTTATGCACTCAATGGCGTCCACTGAAACTGCAGCTCTCTTTTTTTTGCCTGGTAATGCTTAGGAATCTAAGTCCATTTGTTTAATCCTCATCTGGCTCTCTTCAGGGTATGTGAAGGGGCTCTGACACAGGAGAGCGCAGCAGGCCAGTCGGAGCATTTCAACTTGGCTAAGTTGGAACAGCAGCTTAATCACTTTGGGGCAGTGTGGCAGTGCAATCATCCCGGATATACAAAAGTACTTTGAAAAATGACTGGGATGCACCTGGAATAAAAATCGCTGTGTGTTGGTAGGCTGATGGTAACTCACCCTGTTCATAAGGCTGACAGGTATTACACACAAGCACATAGGAATACTAACATGCACACACACACGCAGGCATGTGCACGCAAGAAAGCCTGCTCTCACAACACACGCACTCATACACACACACACACACACACAGGCATGTGCACGCAAGAAAGCCTGCTCTCACAACACACACACTCACACGCACACACACAGGCATGTGCACGCAAGAAAGCCTGCTCTCACAACACACACACTCACACACACGTGCACAGACGCACACACATACACACACACACACGCACATACAGGCATGTGCATGCAAGAAAGCCTGCTCTCACAACACACACACACACACACACACACACGCGCACACACACACAAACACACATAGCCCTAAAATAGCCAAATCTTCTCTTCTCCACCTGTGGAGCTGCAGGTGTGCTGATTTTCTATGAATAATGACGTCAATTAACATCGGAGAGCTGAGTCATTACACAATGCAGTCCTTCAGGATCACGCTGCGCCCACTCTTTACGAAATCGCTCAATAAGTACCGAAACCAAAGCCAAATTGATCCGTCCGTGTTTGAATAACCACACAGTTGTTTTTTCCTTTGCACTTTTGTTTCAATCAGACAAGTAGTGTTGGTAAAAAAAAAAATAGATGGTCACCCCATGAGAAAACACCCTGGCTCCCCTTTAGCAGGAAGGGGAATGAAAAAATGATGAACGATCGAAACAGAGGATTTGATGAAATGTGACATTCCTCGGCCCCGAAGAGGCCGCTGTTAAGGATTTGCCTTTATTGAGATGGAAACAAGAGTGGAGAGCTTTTCCATTCGGTGAAGCTTTTAACTAAATTTGATTCTCTCCCATCCCTACTCGGCAGTTGTGTTTTGCGCGAGCTCTCCGTTCAGGTGTGACATTAACCCAGTCGGAAACGGGAGCGCAAATGAATGGCTTCCATTTACCATCAAATTACAATCGAAACAAATGGAAAGTGTTACAAGATAAACTGGCTCAGTTCACCCATGGCTAAAATTATTCATTTCCAGTAATGCATACTCAGTGCAACAGCAGCAATATAAAATAGGCTCATGTTGTATATGGCAATTCTTTAAGCAGAAGGACTTAAGGGATTTATAGACATTATGCATGCATGTTTCTTAAATCATTAACTTTACGAAACTGTGAAGATTAGAGGCTTGTGGGTTTTACGGTGAAAAGCTGCGACTTACGGACAGCTGAAAACGATGTTGACAGCGATCCGCCGTGTGTATGGACTGGCTTTATCTAACGCGCTGCGCGTGGCTGGGTCTACTCAATCCCGGTATTGCTGTGTGGCAGCGCGTCTGCTCGTGCACGGAGATACGCCGTTCCTCATTTAAAGTCCTGTCCGATCGACGGGCACGCACCGGTGCGTCTCTCAATTAGGCAGAATTAGGAATGCCCGCGGCACTGACAGAGAGGTTTAGGCCAACGCGAAGTTATCGGAAAACATTAATTCAACACAGTGGTTGACATCGGACATACCGTTTAGCATAACCAAACAACCCGAGCAGAGCCTGATAACACGTTTTTGACCAGTAGTATAGGACATCTGTTGAGAAAAGAATCAAGGTTCATACATTTTAATATAAAAAGTTACATTTCACCATTTGTCCCCATAAGCAAGTGGGGACTGTTTGCTTACTACACTGCAAAGATACATTCAAAAGACATGGCTGCTTGGTTTATTATGAGACCATAATGACACCTCTCACTGGAGAGTTCCTTGTTGGCATAGCTCCAGGTTGTGATTTTTATTGTAAATCCATGCAGCATTGCTGGTAACTCAAGCTTATTCAAGTGTGCCTGGCCACAAACCTTAGCAAATGAATAAAAATTGATAGTATGTGCGAGTAATGCAGAGGGTGAAATGAAATGGGGCAGTAGCTTTTACATTTTGTAGTGCTGCATTGTCCGTGGAGCAATAACAGTGAAACACTTTGCTCGAGGGACAACATCCAACTTGCAGTTCAAATCCATATCTCCCAGTCCCAGTCTCGTGCTTTAACAGTATCAATCAACACAATACCAGTATGTTCACATTCACAGAACCAGCTGCTTTATATTGATCAAGTTTATTTTTAATCACCTGAAAGTGTTTCTCGTTATGTCTTCAAACCCACACACATTGACAGACCCACACAGAAGCACTCACATCACCTCTATACAGCTGACTGCACTTTCACCAGTGTCCTTTTGTCCTCCAAGTGTGAGCCGTTTCTACTCTAAAGCAATAAGCAGGAATAAAAATCAATCAGACGCTGATCATTGCAGAGTCTTTTCAAAAACCCAATTCTGTCTCTCTCGTACATTTGTTTCTCCGCAGATACACAGCGGCGCCGTCCCCAGGGTGCCACGGGAACCAGCCGTGTCTGGAGATAATCGATCCCTTGAGCGCCGCGTGGCCCGTCAGCAACAATATCAGCCCCGTCATGGCTGCTGTTCTCAGGCCCCCCTGTGGAGCAGCAGGCTGCTCTGGTGCTCGTTTGTCGCAGGGACAGCACCGCTGGGAAGCAGACGTACGCAGGGGCCCGGGAAGGCCGGTCACTCGATATGGGTACAGGCTCAAATCTCTCACCCAAGTGGAAAGCACTGTACCCAGAGAGGCAGCCACCACCGTCAGAGCTGGAAAATCCATGTTCAGAAAGAAAAAGTCTGTGCCAGTATTTTGTTCCAATTACCTGCATTTGATAATTAGTACAGTTCTTCGCCCAGGAGGTAGAACTAATGAGTGAAATCTGCTGGTTGAGTTCATGGGTGGAAGAAACACATGACAGGACTTTTACCTTCTGACCCCTGGACATTCTACCTCTGACCACCATACAGAAGTGCAATGAATGCTCAGTAATGCTATGTGGGAGTAGTAATGAGGAACTGGTGGTTAATGTGTACCTTGAAGCTTTGAGGAGCACTGAGGGCCACAGAATCTAGCCCTGTGTGATGTACTGAAGCTGGTCATGCACAGATTATTCCACAAACTGTGAGTTAGGACCCACTGGTGAGTCATAGGAACGGTTGAGGTGGCTTGTGAGGACATGTACAGTTACACAAATATACATTGGTGTATATCCTGTCTTTTCCAGTGACATTCATACCAGTCACATTGAGCACTGCACGTTGACATATGTTAAGGAATTCAATATTTTTAGTGGGCTGTATTTCAAAAAGGGGTGGGCCATGGAACGAAACAGTTCACCTATTTAGTGGACTCAGACATTTGAGGAACATTGGCTTACACAGTAGCTTTTAGCCTACCAGTGCAAGCCAAGCAGTTTATCTGCAGGGGTAAAAGTACTATAGACTGAGTGAGTCAGCAAGTGAGCAAGCAAGTGAGTCCGCCAAGCAAAAACTCTCTTTCTCTCCCTCTGTCTGACGGAATTTCCATCCAGCCTAAAGTTTCTTTCAGTTCTCTAGTTCTTTCTCTGGCTGACAATCCAATTTTTTTTGTTTGGCTGGCTAGCCCTCTGCCAAGTCACCTGACGTTATGATGGGTCTTGGGGGTTATTCTTTGTCAGGCTCTGGAGGGAAAATTCTGTGCTTTGATTCGCCTGCTTCAAACTCCCGCCTCCTGTCAGACAGTGAGTTCTGACCTGGCTTCATTAGTGAGCGTAACTGCTGCCTGCTGGTCTCTTGGCCCTCTCTTGGCAATTCAGATGTTTGTACACGCTGACTAACAGGAAAGGCAATGAAGGAAAGCTGGCCTTGGTGGAAAAGATGCTTTGGCGGTGCCCTTTCTGAACGCTGGAACATCGACACATCTGCTGTTCATTATTCTCCAGGTCTAGTTTTAAGATGTCTTACTGAGGAGTTGCAGCATATGCTATAGGTTAGCAAGGCCATACAGTTAGCACTATCCAGGAAACTCACTGAGGAGGAGCTGTTGTAGACATGTAGTCTGTTACTAGGCTACTTATTTGCATAATTACTGATTCCATTTGGCCATGGGTCCACTGAATTAGGAAGGGTCTGAAAGGTCTATTTCTCCCTGGCTGTCACAGATATACACACTATAAGGTCAGCACTATGCAGGCTCTTCACTGAAGAGGAGCTATTGTAGACATGTAGTCTGTTGGTAGGTCACTTGTTGGCATAATTGCTGATTCCGTTTGGCAACTGGGTCCACTGAATTAGGCAGGGTCTGCAAGGTCTACTTCTCCCTGGCTGTCGCTGATACACACACTATAAGGTCAGCACCATTTGCACTTAATCTAAGGGCTCAAATCAGTTCCGCGCAGATGCTGTATCGATTCGTTGACCTTTACAGCATGCAGATGATCAAATATACAAACAGCCCGATCCATCCAGATGACTTACAGATCAAACAGCCCGCACAACATCTGTGCAGCATTGTTCCCAAAATAAAGTACAATTCTGCATGTCTGATTAATTTATACAGAGCCTGGACACCGAGACACGTGGCATGAATCTCACAAACTCTTGAGGGGGAGAAGGAAGGGGTATGTATACAGCAAATGTCCTTGGGGAGCAGAGATGATGTTGAGACTGACTGCCATTTTGTTGTGCATCTGCCAGGCTCTCATTGAAGCCTTTTGTAATTTATCTGACAAAAGCAGTGAATGGCCATGTCTCAGACAAAAATAATGGAAGCTTGCTTTTCAGGAAAAGGCAGGAAATGTCATCTTGCTTTTTTAAGTCTCTCTGACACACATACCTGTACTGCAGATGTGGAATCAAAACTTTCTTCCCTTATGGAAATGGAGTACACTTCCAATGTATGGTAATAAAATACACTATTAGGATATTATCAACATTTCCCAACATATTGCCAAATATACTGTTTATTGCTGCCTTCAGATTGTAATATACATATTATTTAAAAATATATATATTCAAAATATATTGTATATTCAATTTTTTTTTTCTAAATGTATATTTACAACACGGCAGTGTACAGGTTGCATAAGGGCTGCAACTGCACCAGAATACCAATTCAGAGGGTATTGAGCGACTGCAATTAGTCAACCACTGCAAGCACCAGCCCTGCATTCAAACGTGATCTTTAAAATAATGTTTTGACCTGAAAGCAATTTTCATCTGTTGGTCTCTGCCCTCACTTTTCACTGAGATGAAAGGTTTCAGTGATTTCTCTGGCCACCAGCCTAGCACTATCAAAAACACGCCAACCTCACTGCTCACATTCTGACACATACCTTGTTCTTCCCTGGCTGCCTTTGTTGAGGCAATGCACCAAAGGGTTTGTCGTATGGTGTAGTGCTGTGATCCTGTTTTACAAAGCCCTGTTTGCCACATTTCTCCACAAGCTGCATACCATAAGCAAAATTGTGTGATGTCTCCAAGCTAATAAAATGGAAGGGGTCTGACTTCAAAGCATATTCTCTCTCTCTCTCTCTCTCTCTCTCTCTCTCTCTCTCTCTCTCTCTCTCTCTCTCTCTCTCTCTCTCTTTCTCTCTCTCTCTCTCTCTTTCTCTCTCTCTCTCTCTCTCTCTCGCTTTCCCTCTCTTCCTCTCTGTCTCTCCCTCTCTTTTTCTCTCTATTTATCTCCTTCTTCTCCCCTCCTCCCTTCACAGAATGAGATGTTCCCGATGTCTACATGGTGCCAAAACAAATGAAAATAAATTGTGTCTACCTGGATCATCACTGTTTCTCAGAGGAACGCTTTGGTCAGTTGATGACCAAAAGGTTTAAATGCATTTAAAGCATAATGTCACATTTTGCATTAAAAAGCACTCCCTTTAATCTTCGTCAAATAACTATCTTATTTCTGAACATAGGATTATTTTCTTTTTTTTGTTATGCTGGGGAGACTTGTGGCTGCAATATGTTGAATTGACAGACAGTACCATCAAAAAACGTTTTATTTGACCCTTTCAGTTCTCTGAGCATATTTCTGTCATGTAGTCTGCTTATATAGTATAAAGCAATGGCATGTCCTATTGCCATTGCTTTATAATGTGCTTACTCCATACAAACTATTCTTGTATTGTAGGATCATACAAGAAATTGAACTGACACTTTAGATTTTGGAAATATACTCAAGTGAACATATTCTTTTGTGAAAAAGATTTTCTTTCTCATATAATGGGCTCACCAACTAAACCATATCATATCCAGATCTACGTTTGACATTTTATGTAAGGGACAAGTCTTGTGAAAAAAAAGTTTTTCATGGGTTATCCATTAGATGAACCTGTTTAATCTGTAAAAAAACTGAGAATAGTGAAAAAATTTAGAATCACCCAAGGCCTCAAAGGGTCTTAACCCAGCTTTTGACATTTTAACGTGCGGTGCTTATGTTTTACTGCAAGAGTACAATCATTCACACAGTAAAATGTTCAGTGTTAAATAAAATTGAAATCAAAATCCAGTTGACATTACACTGGACATTTGATTGTGGGTCTAATGAAGCTTGAACAAACTGAACATTGGTGACATTTAATAGGAAGAACTCTCGCTGGAACTAATTAGGATGAGTGCTATGCTGGAGGACACACGGACCTCACGCCAGTTGGGATTTCAACCTATAACAGCGCTGTCACAAGACGTACAACTGCAATGCTTCAGACTGCACCCCAGGTCCTCTTTGCCTCATACATTCCGGTACAGGAACATCATCTCTACTGGGATGAGTTCTGGCATGCAACCTACAAGGAAGGCCTACAAAGATGAATGCAAACACACACACACACATACAAATGACCATTGCCATCATTTCACAGCATTGTTGGCTGTTCGAATCGGTTATTACAAAATTTCAAATGGCAAGTGGTAAATGGCTGGCATTTATATAGCCCCATTATCCAAAGCTGTACAATCGATGCTTCTCATTCACCCATTCACACACACACTCACACACCGACGGTGATCGGCTGCCATGCAAGGCACCAACCAGCTCGTCAGGAGCATTTGGGGGTTAGGTGTCTTGCTCAGGGACACTTTGACATGGGGCGGATCAAACCGGCAACCCTACGACTGCGCTTACCTCCTGAGCTAATGTTGCTCGCTAATCACAGCATTTCACAGCTACTCATTGGTTGGAATTGAAAATTGAAAGCTTTTAGCTCTCATGCTGGTTTTTTGGTTTTCTGTGCTTGGATGGGGGAGTTCTATTGTTTCATATTTAGCTCTCTTTGTTTGTACTCATGTCTGAAGTTCCTAGCAGGAGAGGGGGTTATTGTAATGGAGGATTGCAGACATGTGGTCTCTGATCTCCATGTGTAATCTAAACAAGCCCAACAAGCAGAAACCAGAGCATAAAAGTGAATGCAATGCAGCTATCAAGCAAACTGCAAGCCAGAAGATTATAGAAAAAAAAAAAAAAGAAGCCACAGATGGTCTTTAAAGTAGGTGTTCTATGTAGTGCTGGGACTTTGATCGGGGGGAATGTTTTCTCTGCCTCTCAATCGTTTCGTCTCTCTCCCTGAGAATTTACTGAGATCCCCAACCTCACCTAGCACACTCCCTGCTCCACCCAGAACCACCACTGTCACTGTGTAAGAAATTACAGCCTCCTCCACAGGCTCCTCCTCAAACTCCACCACACGGCCAAATTTGAGGCTTCCTAAGTGTACAGAATGTGGCCACCTGCATATATAACCTGAGTTTTGAGTGCCTGTCATTACCCTGCTGCATCACGATGCTGCTTGTCCTTATATGCACTACCCCTTTCCAACACTTACTCAGACATGAACAAGCCCACTGTCAACTGGAAATGTGTACTGTGGAGTGGGTTTTACTGCACTGTTTCTATCGCGCTACTTTCAATGAGCTGTATGATATCACTATTTTATTACCCCATTGTTTTTCTTGTGCTGCAGATGACTTTTATGAGTTTTATGGACTGCTTACAAATGTAGACATCAGTCGATATGAACACGCTCACACACACAAATGCAGACGTACAGTATATATACATACACTCATACACTCAGAGAACTTTATTAGGAACACTTTTACACCTACTTAATCATGCAATGATCTATCAGCCAATCATGTGGCAGCTGTGCAATGCATACAATCATGTAGATACGAGTCAGGAGCTTCAGTTAATGTTCACATCACACCATCAGAATTGGGAAAAAATGTGATTTAAGTGAATTTTACCGTGGAAAGACTCCACTGACCTCCACTGAGGTCAGAGGAGAAGAGCCAGACTGGCCAAAGCTGACAGGAAGATGACAGTAACGCAAATAACCACACATTACAACAGTGGTATGCAGAAGAGCATCTCTGAACAAACAACATACTGTACACAAATACATACATGCACACTGTTTACTGAGCCTATTAATATGCAATGGCTCCAAAGGCTCTGTGGCTAGTGCATAAAAGCACCTGGGTGCTGAAGATCAATGTGACACTGTCTTTGATGCTGGGTTTTTCAGTCACCAATTGCACAGGCCACTGGATGGAGTTCACGGTTAGCAGCTGGAGTGAGTGTGATGCAGTGCTTTACCTGTTCTGTAGTCAGCTTTTTCCCAGCCCATGTTTCTTTCAGGGATGTTGCTTACTAAGACTTTATAATCCCAGTCATGTAACATGACTGCTGCTCTAGACTACAGATACTGCATGAATTTTATACGAAACAGAATTTCAGAAATAAAAAACTCTGCGCCTGTACCCTTTTATTAATTCAGAAGCATATCCTGTCTGAGAACAGGGCTCTTGGCTTTATCCAGCTTTGGAGTAGCTCGCTCCGCACCGATAATGAACTCTTCTGCGTATTACAAGTATGTTCGTGTTTTTAAATTTATGCTTCGTGTGTCTTACTTAGGCATTACTATATTTCAAATGTTATTATTCCCTTGAGTCGAGAGAGAGAGAAAGATAGATAGAGAGAGAGAGGGAGAGAGAGATAGAGGGAGAGAGATAGAGAGAGAGGGAGAGAGAGATAGAGAGAGAGAGATGTGAGAGCAATGTAAAGGCACAAGAGCAGCATGCTTTGAATCTGCGTTGTTCTTGGTTCTAAGCAGCCAAATGCCATGGGGGCTATAGTATAGAAGCCTAAACATTGTCCACAGTAGCCGCACTTAGTTGTTAATAGAGATCAGAGTTAGTTGTGCTCTCACATGGTCTGAAGGGTATTTTAAGTCCCAGTCACAGGGCAGCACAGTGGAGGGCTTCTGTGAGTTCTTTACGGGTCATGAGAGAAGAGCTGACAGCTTTAATGTTCTCTTTGTTCGAGTGTACTGAATTATTCAATTTTGTTCCAGTAAAGATAAATAAGCAAGTGGGTTCTGTGAGAGCACTTCCCCCCAGCCGAAAGTATGAGATTCTCAAACTTGAGTCTCACTCACACACCAACACCTGGGAACCAGAGCAATATAAAATATCATCTGACCACCACATTGCAGGACGTGTCAATGTTATCCGTGATTGTCTGTGAGAGAGAAACGAGTAAAAATAAATAAATGTCTCACCGCCCCTCACTCACCAATTGTACAGCCTTGGATGATTCCCCCTGCAATCTGCATAATTGTTCAAAGAAGAAATAAGGGGCTTTGGTCTCAAAGCAGATGTTTTCTGCTGAGAAGATTTAGCTCTCTCAATTAGCGAGATGGTGGCGTCCCTCCCGTTCAATTTTTCATGATGTTTATGCCTCCCTTTTTTTAACTGGGAGAGATCAAGGCAGGGTTTTTCAGAATGAGGATTTGACAGAGTCAAGAGAAAGGCAGGCTTTGGAAGATCTGCAGCTCAGTAATTATTTCTTTACCCTTGTTTCAGACCCCTCAATCTCCCAGGTTTTTCGATTTGGATTTGGATTTGATTTGTTTTTGGGGCTGGGGGGTTATCACTCAATGGAAGCCAGATGAGCCCATGGGCACGTTCAACCAGAAAATGTTTTGCTACGGTTTCCGCATTTAATGATATGTTTCCTCCCAGTGGTGTGGAACGTTTCACAACAGGCTTTGAGGTATTTTAGCTCCTGTTTGGTGGGTGTGTCGGCAGTGTTGCCCCAAATCAATAATGATGTAGGCCTATGCTTTGAAGCCCGGACAACCTATCGAATGGCCTTCAGTAGTCATAGTAGCAAACCGTACCTAACTTCAGACAGGACATTGCGACAGGATGTTCAATGTGCCACTGTTTCTGTTAAAATAAACATTTTGCTACGTTTTGAAGGGCTGAACGTGACCCATGATTAGACCAAAGGACAAAATCAGTATTCATGAGAAACTGTCCACCAATGGTATAACTTCAGTCTGGCTTTTCTTAGCTGGTGTTCTGGACAGTAATTGACATTCTCCAGACAAGATCAGTACCGACCCGGAAGAATTAAACAGACTATTTAATCCAGTGACACTCCATGTGCCATCTCTAATTCTTAGAGTAATTACCCACTGGGTGAAAAGAGCCTGACTCCTTATTGAATTCATATCAAATGAAATTTGAACGCTGACAGAATTGTTCTTGCCGCAGTTGTCTTGTGAGACTCAGAGAGACTGGTGTCCGAGCCTGTCCCCCCACACTCTGCCAACAGGTGGTCCCCCTGGCCTGTGTCTGACTACTCTGTAACCTGGAGAAGGGTCTATGAACTCACTCTCCACCACACCAGGAACCTTTCTCTCAACTGGGCCACCAAAAACCCTATCTCTCTCTTTGTGTAGTTCTTGGTAGGTTTGGAATGGATATTCAGTTTAATATGCGTGAGTTTTGGTTGTGTTTTTTGGGATTTTTCTTGTGTTTCTATTGGTTGTAGCTCTTAGAGTTTATTTGTGAAATATTTAGGAATAAGAAATATAAGTGTTAAACTAAATGGAAATCTCTTTCTCTCTCTCACTCCGTGCTTTAGGCTGCTCTAAGCTACAGATGTAAATGATCATGGTCTGATTACAGGCCATGTGATCTGCTGCATTGCAGTCATTGCATGGCTAACACGGATGCCACATACTGCTTGTCCTTTCCCTCCTAAACAAATGGACATTAAACGGCAGGCGTAAAACATGCAAAGTCACGGCAGGAACTTCAATGATGAGAGATTAACGTTTTGTAAGGCTTTTTAATCAAATGTTCCATTACATTATTCTCGAATGCGGTTTCACTGCAAAGCAATCACCCAGCTCAGTGTTATTTCTGTCGCAACACAATGCAGGTCCCACAAGTGCTGAAATCCATCAATGCTCATGATCACTTTACCTAGCCAAGAAATATGTGATTCTTCTGCAAGTAAATACACAATACAACAGTGGTTACTAACTTAGTCATAGTCCTTTGTAGTCATGTACTCACAAATAAAAAGAAATAGGGGTAATAACAAACAGTAACAGATCAGGAAGGTGTGGCAAGGAGTAACACAGTCACTCACATTTGCCTGAGAAGTGAGGCATAATCCTGAACCACACAGGTGTCAGAATTTAGTCCTGGAGGGCTGCCATGTCTGCAACAGAATACTCTCACTGAGCACTATATTAGGTATTCATTAGACCTATTTTTTAGACTTCTTGTTCTTCTGCTGCTGTAGTCTATCCACTTTGACATGTGTTCAGAGATGCTCATCTGCATACCACTGTTGTACTGTGCGGTCTGGCCCTACTCCTCTTACCCCTCTCATTAACAATGTGTTTTTGCCTGCAGAAGTGCTGATCACTGGATGTTTTTTAGTTTACTTTCTGAGATATTCAGACTACCCTGTCTGGCACCAATAATTATTCCACGGTCAAAGCCACTTATTAAATGTTTCTTCCCCATTCTGACATTTGGTCTGAAAAACAGCTGAACCTCTTGACCATGTCTGCATCCTTTTATGCATTTAGTTGCTGCCACATGATTGGCTGATTACATATTTGCATTAACAAGCTGGTGTACAGGTCTACCTAATAAAGTAATCACGGAGTGTCACATCTTATTATCAATGCCTTGCTGCTTAAAAGGAAACCACAAATACCTGCCGACCCTGTGGCCCTCCAAGACTTTGACACCCCTACTGTAACAGGTGTACAGATCTGGGACGAAACCAAATAATTGACCACTGGGGCATTTCAACCAAGAGATTTCATATTAATATGGATCCATGCTGATGGGTAATTAACCATTAAATGAGCTAGATTTCCTAGTTGTATACTTTCTCATCAACATGCGAGATAGAGAGCTCTGAAGATCCATGCTTAAAATCATTCATTGACGTTAGTAATTTGGCTCCCTGAAAGGGAGCCTAAATGCAGACATTTGCTATGAGACATCATTTACACAGAAATAACTGGAGTCTCCCCCAGCTCCGTGGTGGCGGAGATGCTGAATCTTATCATTCAAATATTCTGTCTCGGATGCCATCTGAATTGCACATCCTTACTGAATATGAACAAAGCTTTAAGGCGGTGTCCGAGGTAAGATGAGCTGCTGGATATCGCTGTCTGATACCATAGCAGAGTAAATGCAAAATGGCTGTGCTAAAAATACCCTCAAAGCTTTGCAGTACAACCCTCTCTGAGGTGATTTTATAATATACAACATTTTAGCAGATGCCGCGAAATGGAAGACTTACACTCTGCAAAATCTTTCATACAGTTCTTTTAATTTTACACTGCGCATTCTATAATCTGTGTGTCCAGTAGCCGAAGAAATTCAAACGAGTAAAAAGGAGATTTATTTTTGAATGGAGCAATTTAGACCGATTTGAACAGTTTCTTGCGAAGCCATTTTGGATGCATTTTCTGACAGAATTTGGAGGGAGAAATTATCTCTCAGGCCCTGTTCCGCTATGAGCTAAAACCCTGTTCCTATTCCTCTCTAGTCAATAATGGATTGGATTGAAATGGAATCTGAATGACAAATGGCCATGTTTGGGTTGTATGGAAAGAGTGGAGTGGGCTGTATCTCTTTTCTAGCTATGGTCAAAGGACCTTGCTCTGGGACACAATTTGTGGACCTTCAAGGCCATTGACAGTCCTCAGAACACAACACAACAAGTTCATCAGGCTTGAAACCTCATGTTATTCCTTGATATTGCACATATTTTTATGTTCATTTGATTTGAGCCTGAAGTATAATGTTTTAGCCATTTCACCCATATGATTAACTTTGTTAATTCCACTGATATGTCACCTGACATAGCTGCCACATCGGTTACTATGCTACACAAATGAAGTAGTACAGACAATGGCTCTACCTCGTGTGACTCATTATGGTACATGGGCAGGAGGGGTAGAGAGGATATAAGAGACTCAATGTCTGATATTAGAATAACCACTTCAAATGGAAGGGCAAACTGTAGCCTAGTTGTTAAGGTACATGGGTAAGGGACCCACAAGGTCATTGGTCTGATCCCCGGTGGAGCCACGCTAAGATTCATACAGCTGTTGGGCCCTAAAGCCCACAATGCTCCAGGGTGGATTGTCTCCTGCTTAGTCTAATCAACTGTACGTCATCTAATGTAACAGATGAATGCACTTTGGATTCAGAATCACTTTTGTCGGAACCCCTCCTATCGCGTATTGTGCCAGACAGCCATCCCACCACTTGGGGGCGACATTCCCACATTCATCTTCTGAGGGGAGATGGCCGAGGGCCACGTCTGTCCACTCGGGCTGTCAGCCTGTGTAAATCCGCTTCAGTAAAAACAAACGCTGGATTGAAATGTCACGAGTGTATCTCAAACTGCCAGCGCATTAACCTCTCACCCACGGCGTCTCGCTCCCTGTGGGCCCAGCTGAACTCCATTGATTAAAAACACTAGCAGGTTGCTGGAGATCTTGCTGTGGAAAACAGGCAGCATAAGCAAACAAGGGCTTTTTAGCCCCTCGAGCGCAGAAGTGCTGGAGAGAGAGAATGACACAGAGAAAGAGGGGGGAGAGGGAGGGGAGGGGGAGGAGGAGGAGGGGGGGAGAGTCAGGCAAGCGCACACAAGTCGCGTGGTCTCCATTAGTTTCACTGTTGATTTGCGAGGGCTCCATGAATGGATGCACTTGGCAGGCGGACGGGTTCGATGCCGGAGCGTGCACATCCGGTGCACTTCATTTTTCCTCTTCGATCGCTGCTTAAGTCCTATTCAAAGCGCGATGCCGTCACCCAGATCTTTATCCCGTCATTCATTTTCAAAGGCCTCAGACTTATGCGGCGGGAGTGCCGCTGTGACAGCTTGCCATTTGTCTGCAGGTATTCCGCTCACTCAACGGATATTTAGCTCATCGTCCCTGAAACTCTGCCGCTTGTGAAGCAAACGCGGTCCGATCAGCTGCCTCATTACGGGCACTGATGAAGTGAAGCGCCCAGCAGTAGAACTTCCTCAGCGTAGACGGCACCAAAACCTTCCTTCCTACATCAAGCGGGCTTTGCCAGACATCAACGCGAAGAGGAAGGGTAGAGGGTCGAGCTTATAGCCCCTCCCCCTCATATAATGATTTCATATTCCCCAGACGGGGGGCCATTTCGTTTCTCTTTTGGAATGTGGAATCTAGATGGATTCCTTTAGTGTGCTTTCTTTTTTTATACTGTGTCATCCTTCTGGGAAAACCTGCAGTCAGCCCCAAAATGGCTGTCAGCGCAGCGCATTACAGGGTAGTTTGTGGTGCCCAGGGTCGCGCTGAATATCAGGCTAACAGATGGTGTGGTGATTCATTAAAGCAGCAGACCTTAGCGGTCCTAAGTTCGAATCCCAAGCGAGATGCTGTTGTCGTACCTTTTAGCGAGGTGCTTCAATTGATTCAGCAAATACCCAGCTGTGTAAATAGGTAACAGAATGCGCAGTTTGTGAGATTTGAGCATTAAATAACGAAGTTAAGGGGCATCCACTCAGCAATTAGGCAATGCTTATTTATCTTATGCCATTGCATCATATTCTCGGAAGTGTAAGTGCTGTGCGGCAAAATTGATTTGAAATTCGGCTAATATACACTGATGGATAGAACGGTTCATTGATATTCTGAGCCTCTGACTTGCTATATATAGTTGAGTTGCTATTTGCTTGTGCTGTTTGCAGGAACAGTCTGCAGTCATCATATAAGCTTTACTGCAGCAGTGACTGTAGTAACTCACACTGAGGGCTACTCTGGGGTGCTGTCATCCTGTCCTAAACTAAACCTATCTGATCCAGACTATTGAACGGTGTATCCAAGCCTGGATCCCATGGTCAATTACTGTTAATCCACAGAGATGCATACACACATGAACACACATATACATTCTGCACGCGCACACACACACGCACACACACATGCACACATACAGGCACATACATACACACACAGATTTGCATACACTGTATACAGTATCACACTCATAGACTTAGACATACCCTCGTAATTTCAAGTAAAGTAAAAGCCTTTCAGGAAATTGTCTTAATTGGAAAACTTCCATCTTATCTTGTCATTAACAAGACAAGGGCATTTTACTAAACTTCATTTTCAGTCATATTTTCATTTTTCATATCAATTTCATACTCAGTTTTTCCATACTGCATGGTCATGAAGCTTCCTTCAAAAAACATTGAAGGTTGGAGTTGGAGTTGGACCAGGTCACCTTTGAAAACTGTTTGTCTCCATGGTTTTTGCCTGGATAAACAAAGGTGGAATAAAAAATAAAAAAGCAGATAAAATTGCAAGCATCTAAAAGACAGCGAATGAAAAATGACACCTATTAGTACTGCACGCCTATGGATCCGCAATCTGCAGATCTCTATTAGTGCCGACCTTGGATAAGCTATAAGTCATAATCCCTCCTTGCGGTGGGTCAGCAGACAGAAGTGTGTAGCAGTGCAGAAAGATATTGGTGTGTGGCTACAAATCTGGATGCAACCTGGGATGACTGCTTTTGCTGAGTGAATCATGGAGTCAAAGGGGGTGTGTGTGGGGGGGGGGTGTAGTTAGGCTAGTGGGTGTGGAGTGTGTAGGAGCTTATAAGACCTCCACTCTCACACCCTGACTTGGATCTGCATTGGGCTTTCACAGAGCTGATGAGACGGGCCTGCCCCATCCGGAGCTGCACAGGGGCCCATCAAACGCTCTGAGGCCGTGAGGGGGCCAAACAGGCCTCCTTGGAGAGGGGCCACTCGGTCCCGCGACGTCGCGTTCAGCCAGAATCAGGTCACGCTCGCCTCGCGGTTTAGGTGGCTCCTCTCGGTGAATGTGACAGGACCATAAATCACCGACCGAGAGGTGTGTTTACTCGGGGGCAATTACTCCACCATATGTAAGGGCTCACGCCGTGATGAATTAGTGGCCTTGAATAGGTATTCCTGAATGACGCCATCACGCGGCGCGCCGTGGGTGCGCGCTACCGCCACGGGGTAGACGGGGCGTCGCTAACCTGGCGCGGCAGAGAAAGGCTCTATCCGTCTCTGTCAACGAGGCTGGACACTCGGCTGGTTGGGAAAGGGATGGATGTCTGTAACCGACGTTTGAGAACGTCGGATTTGGTTGACGGACACCAGTCAATCATCCGTACGGACAAGCCGGGTGGGCTTTCTTCCACATGGAAAGGTTCCGGCGCCCTGAATACAATATTTAAACACAAACACAAACTCCCCCTGCCCTCCAACGCGCCCTCTATTTCCAGACGCCTCTCGCGAAATGGCGTTCGGTGGGAGAGAAGCTGGCTGAAGTGTCCCTCTGTTCTCGAGGCCTGGCCCGGCAGTGGAGCGTTCTCCATTTTGATATCATCTCTGCAGACGGTATATAATTTATCGGACAAGACCCCCGCCTCGGGCCTCTCCTCCTAAGTGCCGGAGCTCCTGCGGCGGTGTTTAAGCCCCCGTGTCAGTCTGAGACGGATCGCTCTCGCCCCGTTTGGCTGCTCACAGCCCCGGTGGCGGGAGGGGTTGTTGTGTACAGCTGGTCGGCGCCATGCTTGGCTGCTCGTTAATGTCCGGTAATGGTCACGCGGCCCCCAACACAGCCCGTCTGCATTCCTAATGGGGAGTTCCTCCCGCTCGCTCGGGTGAGGAGAGAAAGTGAGAGAGAGAGAGGGACGGAGGGAGGGGGGGATGAGAGCTGGAGAGAGAGAGAAAAGGGGGGAGAGAGAGAATGAGAGAAAGAAAGTGAGACGGGGGAAAGAGAGAGGATGAGAGAGAGAGGGGAGAGGGGAAGCATGAGAGCCAGAGAGAGAGAGAGTGAGCCAGAAGGGGAGTTTGAGAGAGAATGAGAGAAAGAGTAAGAGAGGGAAAATAAGACAGGCAGCCTTGTCTTCTTCGAAAATGAAAATGTTTTTCTGTCCCATTCTGCAGTGCAACCGTGCAGAAATACATGCACTCTCGGTGTATAAGTGTGCAGGAAAGGGAGAGTCGCTGACAAACAAGTCATAATAACATTGCCGAAAATAATTGCCCATCGACTTCTACTCATTCGGGTAGGCGAGCTGAAAAGAACGATTAGATCTGGGCGCACTGGGCATGGAACAGCGTGCCATGATTTCACTGTGCAACATTTTCAAACTGTATACTGTATATGTGACTAATTGCACTGTAATGTGCATAGATGGAAGACCAAGAATCCAGATTTAAATCCAGTGTGATAGTGGCTCTATTGTGGGTGCGGAGGGGTGAGAGAAAAGCAGAAGGCTGATTGATTAACCGCAGTTCCTCCTTTTTGTTTCCGCGCTTTTCTCTGACTGCAATCCCCGTCTCTGCTTTCTCAAAGGGGAGCCAGAGTTCCTCTAGTCCAGGCACGTCCTCTCCTCCCTCTGCCAGCTGGAACCCAGGCCCCTAGTATGAACTCAGATCCCTGCCCAGACGGAGCAGATGCAAGGCTGGAATCAATGTGTGCGCTGAAGCCCTGTGCGTACGTGGAAGAGTGTAAAATGAGGCTGCAGCCTCTGCTCTGGATGTGGGAGCTCGGCACGGCTCCCTTCTTGGACACCAGGGGCGAGGGACACGCGGTTAATACAGCTCAGAGAAAGGCAGCTTCAGCGTGATACTTTACCTCCAGTCACTCACAACGCTGTGAAAAATCCACCGATAAAGCACTTTTTTTTCCGCTTTGTGACACAAAATGTGAGTTTCACACTGTGTAATTGGCTTGAATCACTGCGCTGGAAGCATTTGTAGGTAATCCAGGACCAGGAAATGTAAGGGCGCTTCAAGTGCAAAGCCTTGACTCGCCAGAAGTTCATGAAAGTCATGACTGAGCTGTTCCGCCTAGTTTCTCGAGTCGTGAACCTGAGTGTATGACGCACGTGCTTTAACCGTTCATAATGGAAAGGTCAGCTCTTCAAGATGGCCACTTCATTTTTACCTTCACCGCTTTATACTGCAAGGGCGCAGCCCCGCCTATGGAGGCACTAGTGTTTCTGAATGTCAGCGTGACAGTTTACACCAACGGTCCTGGCTCCTGTCTGACATCATGACACCTTGATGCCATGGTTACAACAGCTCACAGCCTGAGGCTCAGGCCCTTGACACTGACCCTGAACAACCCCCTTGTCGCCCACTGGCTGAATTACATAAAAACTGTGAATGGCAAACCGAACTGTTGTTTTCACCAGCAGACCAGCATCTGGATTTCTATAGCTTGATACCCCTATCGAATTGTATTTATAGCAAAAAAGAAACTCTTTGCAATCATGTAATGAAAACAGCAAATTAAGTCTTCCGGTGTCTTACAAACACATCCTGTTATATATCTTCCGATGGCTCTGCTATTAAAGGATAACTTTCCCTACAGGCTTATAATAAATCCAATACAGCGACCAAGGTTCCCTTCAGGCGGCTTTCAGGCTGCTTGCAACATCAGCTCTGTGTTGTGGGGTTCAGCGAAAGGTCACTGGCACTCACACCACCCGGTCATTAGCACAGTTTACATTAGTACAGCCACAACACTCACACTGCCTCTGTAAACATGTCATGGAAGAAAAATACCAGGGGATGGCTTTTCATCAGCTCTTCCAGTCCCTGGTTTACCAGAAGGAGTGATTGAAACTATCTATACCTGCTGTGGGGTGTGGGATGAAATCTAAAATGGGGCTGTTGCACTTGTTTTGAGCTGCAGTATGTCTTTATTATTTTTACTTTGGAGGAGAAAAGCTATGGTAATATAAAGTTTGTCCGTGTACATTTTTAACTCACCAGGTTATTTGTGAAAGCTTTTGGTAGCATTTGGCTTCATTCAGATAAAGGAAATTGGAGGATAGTGGAACATGCATAGCACCAATTAAACATGTACATGAAATTGTTGCAGATGGTTTTGAAGATGATTTTGAGGGGTTGGATGTATATTGGTGATTCCTTAGATAGCATTGCAAGCTGTCTCTGGGCACTTTCACACAGCATAAGGAACATATACATTTAGTTATTGTAAGACAAATTGCAATTTTATGTCCATTATAAAGCATATGCATTTTCCCCTTTAAATAGTTTAAATTGAAACATTGATATCAAATTGAAAAATAAGAAAAAAAATACATACCTATAAATTCCCTGAGACTGCTGACAAATAAAATATAACCTATAACTATAAACATTCTTCTTTAAGTTTTCTGAACCTTAAAGTATGTAATCTTTTGTTGCAAGGGGATTTCAACAGTCAATTTCATTCTGAGTGGTATGACTGATAACAAAGCAGGCCACTATGAGCCAGGATGCTCACTAACACTGCCTTGGGTATGCTTACAGTACTCCAATAGGCTACGAACAGATACTTATGTATGTAACACCTGTTTCAATAAGACTCCAACAGAGGAAAGAATACATTTTAAGTAGTATTACATGTATTTCTTGCCTGGATAGCAAAAGAGACAGCGACATCCAAAATGCACTCAATTTTATGACTCAATCTAGGGACTGGGCCAACAATGTAACCTGGCCATTGGCTTTTTGCAGCTAACTCGTGGTTTGCAGCTTCTGTAGTTCTGCTTGTGAAGTCTTCTGCAGGCAGTAGTCACAGACACAGACCCTACCTCCTATTGTTTGCCTAGAAAGCCTAGAAACAAGAATAGATACTAAACTTATACCTGCACTAAGGAAGCAATTGAACAAACCAGGCTAATCAGAAACAAATGTGAAGCCAATTTTCCCAAATATTATGGAACCCTGAAATGGGAAGACTATGTATAAAAAGTGTTGTATTTTGTACATGGTAAAGCCAAAATGTATAAAATAACTGTTAGAAAGCTGCACTTTAACCACATGTGAATTGTTTCAAATCTGAAATTGTGGAGTACAGAACCAAATCAAGAAAAAGTATGGAGACTTATGGAGCTCATTGTATATTGAGCAGAGCCACTATTTTTAAACATGTTCTATTGCAACTTAATTGGAAATTACAATCTAATGATGGCTCATTGTGAAACAAATTAAAACATTTTCTGCGTACATTTCTCGAAGCAAATCAAAATTATAGAGTGCACTGCCTCTATTTAGCACTTACTATACTATACAATGGTGTATTTGAACAAAGAAGCAGGTGGCATTTTAACATCAGTAGTAACATCAGTTAGATGATTGCCATGGTACTGTACCCTTTGGAAACAACCCACATTTTATAACTTGAAAAAAACCCAATTGTGCAACATTTCTTCCATCATTTGACCTTTACGCACTTTAATATCAGCACACAAGGTTGCCATTTATTATAAAGGAAACACACACACACACAAACCACAACCATGTGACTTATTAGCTAATCTGCACATGGATCAATGAACACTGTATGGATCATGTGTCCTTGAGATGTCCTTTAAACTGCAAAGAATGCCTCCAGATTCACAGCAGACTTCACCTGCATGGATTTTAAAAAAGTCTTTGAAACACACAAGCATCGTTTTTACAGAATGCCATCATATTTCAAGCCCACAGCTGTCTGCCTCTCCCACACACGTTATCTCTAATTGCATCTACCCTGTACTGTTCGTCCATATCAGGCCAAATCCAGCAATTAAGGGAGCCAGGAAAAGTGTCATGTCTTTTAGATAATCACAGTAGAGAATGGGCTCCCTGCTGGTCTCTGGACATTTGCATTGTCCCCGGGCCCTCGGACACCTGAGTTAGGGTAATTATGAAGTCTGTGGGGTCCCGTCCTGTTTCCCAGGAAATTTGGGGGATCAATACAATATCCTGCAGCCGGCATTCCTCTGTGTTCCCGGACCCTCTATCTCTCCTCTGGATCTCAGAAAACATTGGATGCTCTGTCCTGCCAGTATACAGTTATACAGTTACCTGAAACTCATCACTTGGCAAATTCCACTTTCCTTTTGGATTTTCATTATTACATGGAATGTACACTCTGTGAGCACTTTATTAGGTATTTATTAGACTTTTTTTTCTTCTGCTGCTGTAGCCTATCCACTTAAAGGTTTGACGTGTTGTGTTTTCAGAGATGTGCTTCTGCTTACAGTACCACTGTGTCTGGCACTAACAATCATTCCACGCTCAAAGTCACTCAGATCACGTTTCTTCCCCATTCTGACATTTGGTCTGAAAAAGAGCTGAACCTCTTGACCATATCGGCACATGGTCATGTCATGCTGCCACATGATTCAATATTTGTATTAACAAGCTGGTGTACAGGATTACCTAATAAAGTGGTCACTGAGTGTTTATTTCAGACCTGCATTGTTTACAGACAATGGAATGACTAAGTTTGAGATTTGAACATGTGGCCTTCTGGAAATTAATCCTGTGCCATCCAGTGTTGCCATCCTAAAACAGAAGGATATGTCCATGTATTATTGTAAGTATATGGGGAACCTTTTATTTCTTCTGCTTGAGGAAGCTGTCTCCTTCCTGTAGTCACTCAGCTTAAAAAATCCAATTCACGAGGGTTAACAGAATGACTCATAAACAGAGAACAGTGCTGTCAAAAGAAAACAGAAGGGGTGAGCATGGAGAGCATTTTTGATGAGAGAGACAGAGAGAGATGGATGGGGAGAGAAAGAACAGGAGAGCTCATGTGAGAGAGCATGAGAGAGAGAGACAGAGATAGAGTGAGAGAGAGAGAGAGAGAGAGAGCGAGAGAGAGAGAGCAGGAGCGATGCATAGAGAGTGGAATATCAGTGTCATGGAACTGGTGTTTGGCTTGCCTCCAAGTCTCCACTGTCTTACATTATTCACCACCCCCGTCCCAACCCTGCTGGGCAGCGCAGCTCCCCCCCCCCCCGCCCCATCTTTCCCAGCACAGAGGCCATACGTCATTCAAACCAGGGCTTGTTTTAATTAATGTGAGCTGAGACTCATGACTGTCTGAAACAGCTCCGTTTTTATTCCAGGAGCTGTTGCTTAAGAATACAGTATATGCACATGCACATGTGAGCATTCTCATGCGCATATGCACAGTACTGTATATGTAAGTGCGTGTGTGTCTGTGTGAATGTGTGTATGTGTGTTTGCATGTGTGTTTATGTGTGTGCGTGTGTCTCTTGGAAGGGGTGGTGGTGTGTGCGTGCGTGTATGTGTGTGTGTGTGTGTGTGTGTGTTGGGGGGTTGTAGCAATCAGGAGCCAGTTCCTGTAAAACCAGTGACAGGGACAGAGAAGTGCTTCATGAAGCTCTAAACCATTTGAGCTGATTGCTTCCAATCACAGAGCTTCTCTGCAGAACCCTTTGATTGGTAAAAAATTGGTCAATCGTTAGTGCAAGGCAATTCACTGAAGTGGTTCCATGTTTCATTAAGTCCTGTGCTCTGCCAATCCCTTGTGAAGCCTAGCGAGGCCTTCCAAAAAGCACTGCATTTCCCATTTCTGTCTGCACACGAGACAAAGAGAGATGGGGCAGTGTTCATAGGGGTTTGGTTGCCCACGTTGTTGGTGGGGGGTTCAAAATTGGTGGGAGGAGAATGCCTTGTGAGAATGGCTCAAAGAATAGATGATCTTTAAAGCTTTGTGAGATAACTGGACTGCAGATTTTGCCTTCTCACAGAATCTCAAAATTGAATGATATTAAAATCGCTTTATTGGCACAAAGCACATTTCTGTGTGTATTGCCAGAGCTGAAAAAAGTTCATAAGTTCAAAACTGCTGCAAATATATGTACACTCATCAAGCACGACAGGAATTTTAATAGTCACTGTCTCTCTCTCATTCCTTCAAAACAGTGTTGCCAAATCTGGGAAGAGAGAGGAAAAGCAGTTAAAAAAGCTGCTAATATTTCTGTAATATTAGTAACTATGCTAATTTACGCTCAGTGATCACTTTATTAGGTACCTGTACACCTGCTTGTTAATGCGAGTATTTCATCGGCTAATCGTGTGGCAACAAATGAATGCATAAAAGCATGCAGACATGGCCAAGAGGTTCAGCAGTTTTTCAGACAAATGTCACAATGGGGAATAAATGTGATCTATGTGACTTTGACCGTGGCATGGTTGTTAGTGCCAGACAGGGTGGTTTGAGCCTCTCAGAAACTGCTTATCTTCTTGAATGTTCTCGTACTACAGTTTCTAGAGTTTGCTGAGAATGTTGCAAAAAACAAAAAAACATCTAGTGAGCAGGAGTTCTGCAGGCAGAAACACAATGTTAATGAGACTGGTCAGAAGAGACGTAAATAACATAAATCAATTTTAATGTTAAATTTTTCATTTTTGGCTGTTTTAGACTTTCATGTTAATAATAATAATTTGTTATTTAGCTGATGTTTTTATCCACTTTTATGTCAAAGGGAAAGTCACAGCAGAGTTGTGCATTGTTTGGAGGTTAGCCAGCTTGTCACTGTTCACCAGTCACAAACAACCACATCAGCTGCGTTCCTGGCTACTTGTTAATGTATTTGCATTCATGGTCAGTTTGTCTTAATGTCAATAGTAAGATGATATATAAGATGGTAAGTTATAGCCCCAGAGTTTTGTTAGCCCAGTCACGGTAGTCTTCCAGCCTCACGTAACTCTCGCAATGAAACTTTGAAGCAGTTTTCCTCAAAACCATGGTTTGGTGGCACTCAAAATGAAATGGCTCCCTTGATATTTGGAATAGAGGTAAGTTTGATATCATTAGAAAGCTTACATTCTCCTCTTTCTTTTTTTCAAGTTTATAAAACTCAAATTAAGTTTTGGGGTCGAAACAACTGATTTTGATAGAGAAGGTCACACATGCACGCACAAGTCTTGTATGCACGCAATAAAAGCAGATTTCTTTGTCTGTGACAGATCTATCTGTTGAAATGAATGCTCTGAAGAGATCTGGGGGTAGAGTGTGCACTTTACCTAGAAGAACAAGACAATTTGCTCTTTCATGTGTAAAACAAGTTGCCAATTTTGTTAGAGAGGCTCGAGGGGAACTAAAGTGCACAGTTTTGTAAGAGCCAGAAACATCTGGATGAATCACTTTGAATTGTGTTTTAATTGCTTTTTCAAAGTGTAAGGCACATTCAATCAATGATGACTCCCTCTCTTTTTGCCAATTTTCTCTCTTCTCCCTTCTTTCACTCTTTCCCTCTAGTCCTGTCAAAGGATTGGAGGTTGAAAGAGTAGCTTAAGAAGACAACAGTTGTCCAGCATTCCCAAAACACTTTGGAGTTGTGCTCTCCATCGCCTTGTTGTGTTCTGAGAGCCATTTATGCATTGCAATGCCAGCACAGAATCCAAATTCTTCAGTATTTGGCAGCTGTGAAAATTGTTTCATGTCTCAGGAATTTGCGGAAGGAATCTGAATTCATCCCTTATTTGGCAGCATGTAGAGCGTCACAGCAGAAAATTCCCATCTGCTTCAGTTTGTACCAGCTATGCAGACCCTTCCGATGCCAGCCTGTTTCAGTGGCATGGCTGCGGTCAATGAGTTTGCATTTCATTAAGGTTTGTATGTGTCAGGAGTACTTTGCTCAAACGCAAATTATTGTAGTAATCCCTGTTTATTGGTCTGTCTTACTTTGTCATGATGCCAATGTTTAGGATACTTGTTTTTGTTTGCAGGTGCAAAAGTCTTTTGTCCATTTGCAATACTGATATTTTTACACTGTGTGCGATAGTTGATGTTTGCACTGGTCAGCTCGCAAATGTCTCAATGCCATTTCAAAGTTGGGCTCACCAAATACTGTTTTTGGTGGTATTGTTGTGATGACTGTATTTGTATCCTTCAGATAGCAAAAAACGCTTTACACTCTACAGTAATGTGGTATCTATCAATTAATCCCACTAGTTTACAAATTGTATGCTAGATACCAACACAGTTCTTCTGAAAGAGTTATACAAGATATGTGGTCACAAGACATGGACATGTTGGAAATGAAGCACTCTTTATGAAATGCCCAAATCTGTAAGTATATTGGCTCTGGCTTGAATATCCAAACTGTAGTAGAGTTTGTAGAGAGGAGTATAAATTTGGCTCCAAACTGTAGAGAGGAGTATGATAGGAGGTTTAAATCTTACACAATCTGCCCAGTGAGTACATGTTGTTTGAAGTACAGTAGATATACAGTACAAGACAAGTGCTGTAGCAGTTGTTAAAGATCTGCAATGATCTGTGCTGCACCTTTATGGAGAGCAGGCTGATGTTACTTTCCTAGCATTCAGTTTTATGTTAGTGTTAATTTCCTGTGTTTTCAGGTTTTCGGCAAATGCAAACATTTCACTTAAAACTGTTCTTTTGAGATTAATAGTTATGGAGGTAGGAAGGACTCTCTCTGCATATACCTAGTTCATTTTAATTGCATTGGTCAGGTAGGAGGGTGGAACATTCCAGTTCTAACCGATATTGATTTGCTTCTCTTTCGTTCATTTTCTGCAGCCCATACCACTCTTTCTGTGATGCGGGTTAATAGAAAAATACTGCAGAAATGTGCAAAAGCTGCTTCCACTATGAAATGACATCTCTCTCTCCATTTCAAATGAGCTTTCTTGACACGACACACACATCAGCATAGTATTGCTGAAGTGAATTTTTAAAGGTACAATAGGTAAGATTTTTGTTAAAACATTGGTACAAGACCATTGCAAATCCCTTCCTATCACCCTCTGCCTGTGTTTATAGGCCTAAAATTGGGGTTTCAAAATATACAGTTGGTGGCCTGACACTGTACAACTGTAGAATAATTCAAGTTCATTGGTTTAAAATAGGTTGTAATTGCCACAGCAAATGTCGTTTCAACATCAGAGAACAGGGAGGGATAAACACTGTTGTGGTTTGAAGGGATTTGTTGCTGCTATTTCTCTCTTGACCGTTAGAAGTCTGAAATTACCTATTGTACCTTTAAGTAAAACAACAATAGCAGCAGCAACTACACAAGCAATAACTCTCTCTCTCCCTCTCTAACACTCTCCCATCTCTCTCTCTCATAATGAACTGCTCTCCGTTCTATCTTCAACATTCTCATCTTTTTCTCTCTGTCCTTTCACTTCCCCAGTCCCTGACCCATGGTGTAGAGTAATAAACTGATTAAAGGTTTCCCCTTGTCCACAGTGGCCTCTCCAGCCCCCGCGTGATGAATGACCCATGTCAGGAATCAAATCAATGGGACGCTCATTGTTTTAATTTAACTTGGAGGCACTGACACTGATTTCCAGAGCCTGAGAAGAAGGATCGCTTTGGCCTTTTGCTATTTGTTTTTACTTTCCATCTCTGTTTCTGATGTTCATAAACTCTCAGTGGGAATGGTTAGCACATATGAGATGTACTGCACAGAGTGCTAGGCCAGGTTCATACTTGGGGAAGGTCTAATCCATTAGCTCCTGTGCATGAAGTGGGTCTGATGCTATGATATAGATAGAAGAGAGGGGGTTTCAACCTTAGCTCACGCCTTCTATTTTAGCATAATTAATAATTTTATGTGAGTGCTACTATTCTGCTCTCTACATTCTCCAGCTGATATGATATTAATGTCAATCATAAATTCTGTGATTCTTCACTGGCTCTAGAACCCACCTTGTTTCTGATGGGAAAATCATGACTGCAATAAAATTCAGAGAAGGCTACAAAGAACAAAAAGAAGGAGCAAAGCAAAATGCAATATATCATTATTACCCAATCACCATAAAACCAATGTGTTAAAGAATGATCACCTCTGCCAGTTCCATTTAAAGCCCATAGCCTGAAAGGAACTTTCTCAAGAACTTGCTCAGAGTTCACATCGTGGTTACAAACATAAAATGCAGTCTAGGAGCACAATATCAGGGCTGGTGTCAGATCCTCTCTAACAAATCAGAGCACTGTATGTCACTTATGTAAAGTGCAGTCTGATGGCAGATCATATTGAAATGCATTTATATGGTTGTTGGACTCTTGGAACCCCTGTGAGGTTCCATTAGTCAGGAGATGGTTGGAGAAAAGTGTCTTGAGAGAACTAACAGCCCAAGGACATGAAGCTGAGAGGTTAAGACAGGAGAGATTGTAGGGTGACCCCCTCCCTCACATATGCACAGGCACGCACATACATCTTTTGCTGCTTTCTGCAGGCTGCTAACTGATCACTGCTGTTTCAAGCTGTCAGAAGAGATCTTGCTTGCATAGAGCCAACAGTGACATTTCTGTAGAACAAAGAGAGAGATAAAGACAGAGAGGATCATGCACCCCATTCCTTTAATTTATCGCTCCCCTTATCATTGAACTTGACTGAAGGCAGGAATTGCATATTTGCTCATGAACATATGGCAACTTATGGCAACTACTGGAGTACTTAATGAAAACATGTTGTCTAGGTTGATGTTGTAGGGGAAATGTTTCTACTAAAATAGAGAGGGTAGATCATTGAAACGTGTCTGTCTCAACAGTCTTCACGTGGGGCATTGATTATGTAGGGGGTATACACACCTCTGCAGGGCAACATTTCATGTAGGAGATATGGTTAAACCATCCTTCTACAAATGGTGGCATAATTTAAGAAGGACATCTGTTCAAAGAGTAGAAAGAAACTAAAATGGAGGGTGGTTTGAAGCAAACAAAGAATAACTGTGTGGTAATCGGTGTATCTCAATATCTGTGTTATGGCCACGTATAAATTAAGATAGATCACATGCAAGATATTTTTTGTTTATAATGTATATTAATAACTAACGCAGCTCAGAAACAATGAAAGTGGAAAGTGAAAGCTTTTTTTCTCACTGAAAAGATTTTCTGTTTTTGACTGGATACAAATTATTATAGCTGTGTCTGGTACACTTAGAAAAACAATAAAGTCACAGCACTGGATAAATCACACTTCAAATTTGAGGACAATATCACAAAAAATGAGTGTTGTGCATTTTTCTAATCTATGTCAAGGCAGTTTTCCAAAAATGATATTTTGAGACTCCTAAAGGACACATGGAAGCTAAATGATATGTCTGATGACTTGTAAAATACCAAATTCTGCTTACTTTTTATCCTGAAAAAAAGTGTTTGTCACCCTCCCCTACTTCTCTGTCCCAAATTCTCTCTCCTTCCAGTAATCTTCAGACAGCAAGAGGTCAAGAAGATCATAAAAAAATAAGTGCATTAATAACAATAATACCATCTTATATACTAATATATTGATTGACGTCCATTGATTTAAGTTTTTGTCCAATATCCAACAACTCAAACACATTCCATAATTTCACATGCAATTAATTATTCATAAGAATACTGAATAATAATACAATATTTTGAGAATGTATTTAGATGGGATCATGTCATTGAAAATGCCCTCGATTGTGTTGTCAACAGTGAGTTCACTGTCTTCCTCAGAAATATTTTCTCATACGAGAGATTCATTGGAACTCAGTCCACTATTTAGATATATGCATCGTAAAATATATTTTTTGTGGTAAAACATCAACATTTTTTAATAACAAGCCTAACAAATTATACACCATTAATTCATTAGCTAAAATGCTTTTTAGTCGTCACTTGAATAACATGCCCATTGTTGGTTCTTTGGTGAGTTGAAGTTATACTGAATTTTCTTACATACGGACAGGGGTAACTAATTTTCTCTGCAACTGTGTTGGAAAAACTGATCAGACATGGATGTACTCATCGTGTTTGAGAGAGCCTATACAAAAAGTTGATAGTAGCAATTCTATGTATAAGTACTTTTGTATAAGCATACAATGGCGAAATGGATAACAATGATAATTCCTCCACAGAAATTTGAAGTAAACATTCTATCAATCTATGTCCAAGTTTCATTTGTAGAATGAGAACACTCAACTTGACTGGATACTTATCATGAAAAGGACACTGACATTACCTAATTTTTGTAGCATGTGGATTCCCGTAATGAAGTGAAGGTGAGGTCCCGCCATACTTGTTTTACCATGCACATGTTACTAAATAAGGAACTGTTGTTGCAAAAGCATCTTAAAAAAGGTTATAAAGATCGAACCGTATGTTTTAAATGGTATATGATTTTACCATAGTTTTTGAAAATAGCACCCTGAAAAAATGAATGAATGTAAAAAAATCTGGGTCAGTGAGACTTAAGGGGTTAAGCCTGTTTGGATTTCACAATCAATTTATTTCTCTATTAACATGCTCATACATTTAGTACTAAAACATATACACTCATCGAACACTTCATTAGGAACATTTTTACTTTATTACACCTCCTTATTCATGCGATTATCTAATCAGTCAATTGTGTGGCAGTAGTGCAATGCATACAGATCTAAGTGACTTTGACCATGGAATGATTGTTGGTGGCAGACAAGGTGGTTTCAGTATCTTAGAAACTGCTGATAAACTAGTCTCTAGAGTTTGCAAATGATAGTGCCAAAAAAAATCCAGTGAGCAGCAGTTCTGCAGACAGAAACACCTTGTTAATGAGAGATGTTAGAGAAAAATGACCAGACTGGTCATAGCTGACAGGAACGTGACAGTAACGCAAATTACCACACATTACAACAGTGGTATGCAGAAGAGCACCTCTGAACACACAACACATCAAAACTCTAAGTGGATAGGCTACAGCAGTAGAAGACTAAGAAAATAAGTCTAATAGTCCCAATATCGTGCTCAGTGATATTGTATATGTTTAATAGAAGGAGAAGTAATAGCTGAATGTTCAAAAATATTAAAAGAAACATAAAATGCGATATGTGTATATGAATTAGTTCTATTATGAATGATTGACACTGTAGGCCTATCTCTCTCCCCTTTCCCAGTAAATATCCACATAGTTTAAAACTCAAAAACTAATGTTTCTACTTAGAGGAATGTAATGTATTTTTTATAAGATTAAACTAACATTCATTTAATGGTGAAGGTTCCCACACCCCCTTAGTTTACTTAGTGCTGGCATGCCCTATTCAATTTATTGCCAGTGTGTTAGTTCTTGCCAGGTTGTTTTAACACCTCACCATTTTAATCTCTCTCTCTCCCTCCCTCTCCTTGTTTCAGCCTCAGGTGTGTCCTAAAGTGGAGAGAACTGGATGAGTCAGGACTAATTTTGTTGATAAAAGATTAAGCAGACAGGCCATTGACCCTAAATTGATTATACATATATAAATACTGTGCAGCGTCCATTTAGTTGTTTCAAAGAACAGAACCACTACAAAATCGGCTGAGGGTGACTTAGATACTTTTCTCCCTGGCACAGGTGACTAATGCCTCAGATTTTGTAGACCATGCACTTATTTTGGGAGTGGGGGTGGGGTGCCAGCCATCTCCATATGTGATAAGTATAGGAAGTATACAAATGGACAAAAATGTAAAAGAGACCATTGATGAATTTACTGGGTGTGGACCATCCTGTACGGTTGAACCTTTTCCATTCCTACGGTCCCTGAAGTCATAAAATGAGCGTAATTGTGTGGGCTTTCATTTTGTCATCCATCCATCCATCCATCATCTTAACCCGCTTATCCTGAACAGGGTCACAGGGGGGCTGGAGCCTATCCCAGCATACATTGGGCGAAAGGCAGGAATACACCCTGGACAGGTCGCCAGTCCATCGCAGGGCACACACACCATTCACTCACACACTCATACCTACGGGCAATTTAGACTCTCCAATCAGCCTGACCTGCATGTCTTTGGACTGTGGGAGGAAACCGGAGTACCCGGAGGAAACCCACGCAGACACGAGGAGAACATGCAAACTCCACACAGAGAGGCCCCCGGCCGACGGGGATTCGAACCCAGGACCTCCTTGCTGTGAGGCGGCAGTGCTAACCACTGCACCATCCGTGCCGCCCATTTTGTCATTATTTGTTTTATTTTTGTTATTAATTTATAGCTATAGCCATACTCTGTATTTTTCCTAAGAACCGGCCTCATTTCATCTGAACATGATGTGACTGTTGTAATTCATTGCATTTCTAATCCTATTAGTATGAATCACCAGTAATATACATGTAATGGCACTGCAACCAAGTACAATTAATGTGTTGTACAGACTATTATTTTCATACATTATAATTCCATTGAATTCTTCTGCTTTTTGATAAAACATTCCCGTTCAGCATCAGATCGACAATGCAACAACTGCCCTCTACCGGGTTGCATTGCCAGCTGTGACCAACAGGTGGCGGTGTGTAAACATGCCTTTGACTGAATCTTTGGATGTACATTGTTGAATGGAGACTCAAGAGATTAACTAAGCCAGAAGAAAAAAAAAATCACATCTTGCCATTAGGAAAAAATGTCATTTTCTTAGCCAGAGGTATTTGTCAAAATCATCTTGAGCTTTTCTTGCAGAGTCGTTTTAGTATTATTTGTGTCCATGCGCATGCACATCTCTCTCTCTCTCTCTCTCTCTCTCTCTCTCTCTCTCTCTCTCTCTCTCTCTCACTGATGTGTGTGCACGTGTTTGTCTCTGTGTTGTACATGCCAGTGTGTAAGCTTCTCCCTGCGTATGCTTTCTCTTTGTATGTGTGTGTGTTTATACATCATTTTGTATATTTATGTTTATACATTGTCCTCCCATTTCAAGGGACCAAAAATAATTGGACAGCTGTTACTAATTAGTCAAGTGTATTCAATTGCTTGCTTGGTGCTAGTAAAAGAAAGTGTACAGTATTAAGTCTTGTTTTGAGGATTGTGATTTGATTTTGAGTCTGAATTTGGCAATTATCTGCATGAGGACCAGTGTTGTGCCAATGACAGTCAAGGAAGCCGTTATGAGGCTGAGGAACGATCAGAAAAACAGTTAGAGATGTAGGCAAAAATAAAGGCCTACAAAAATAGGCTTACCAAAATCAACTGTTTGGAACCTCATTAAAACATTAGGCGAACAACATTAGGACACCCATCCAAACATACATACAGTACCAACAGGTCAAAACCAATCCGCAAGTGCAGTTATTTCCACAGCATGCTTTCCTCATTATTACTATATTTACATTGTAAGACTGTTTACACTTTAAATGACATATTTGTGTTTAAATGTAACAATCAGAAGTAGATCAAGCTGTCTTGTATAGTATGTTTGCATGAAGGAAGAAATGGGACAACACTGTTGAACTCCACACATCCTGCAGTCTTTTTCACAACAGAATGATGTTTATGTCCTCCAAGACTCACCATATTTTTCCCTCGGCTCCCTGTGGTGCAAAGATTACAGAGCCATTGAATATTGCATTCACCACCTGACATTAATACGACACAATTGTACTGCAGAGGATCCATCGCTCCTTCTCCTAAAGCTCCTTTTTTAATAATAATAATAATAATTTGCTATTTAGCTGATGCTTTTATCCAAAGCGACTCACATTTATGCCATACCACATGTGTCAGGGCTTGTGGCCGAATTCCAAAACCCCGGATAAGCTGTTGTCTCACCGTCTTGCAATTTGGAGATGCTCCCTGAGTTCAGTCATGCAGAGTGTCCCCAATCTGAACCGATTCTCCAAGCCTCACAGGTAATTAGATATCTGCCCGGAGGTTGTTCCTGTCATACCACTCCTTGTCCTCCCCAACCCCACCCAGCTCCCAGCTCTCCTGCCATCCTCCCCTGTCCCCCTAACCCCAATCTCTGACACCACTCCGCTGCTGTTAAATCTCAATAAAACTTTCAGGAGGAGGGTATCTGTGGTAGGTGTGGAGACATGGCGATACCACACTCTTCAATTTATTCTCTTCACCCGTAGGTCTGCGGACACTGAGAGGAGCGGTAACAGGATTTAAGGGCTTGCAACAGATAGAATTAGGTACAGCTCTTTTGGAATATCCTGCGCCTGCATGCAAGAGATCCGGGGACTGTACAGTTTCATTGGAAAGCTTGAAACTGAGTGGTGATTCTCACCCTCAATATTTTAAAAAATGTATCTGCAGCTCTGCAGAAAGTGGAGGTGACATTAAAGGCTCAAAGTAATGGAAGTAAGAATCAAGAAAGAAAGGGAGACAGAAAGAGAGAGAATTATGGAAATCTAACATGGAGGGGATTTCCATATATGGTATATATGGATAAAATACGGAATGCCGTATATGTCCATTTTACATCCCCATATATGAAGGAAATTAAACATCGGAACATTTTCACATATGGCCGTATATGTCTGGCATATATTACACATATAAGCAAGCCATTGAAAAAATATATAATTGTGAGATGTCTATATCTGTCATATGTTACTCATCTATAACACATACGTACATGGATGTCGCATATATGAATTACTATATACACACAGTGAGGACTTTATCAGGTAAACCTATACACCAGCCTGTTAATGCAAATATTTAATCAGCCAATCATATGGCAGCAACTAAATGCATAAAAGCATGTCGACATGGTCTAGAGGTTCAGCAGTTTTTCAGAACAAATGGGGGAATGGGGAAGAAATGTGATATAAGTGACTTTGAACGGGGAATGATTGTTGATGATGCCAGACAGGGTGGTATGAGTATCTCTAGAGTTTGTAGAGAATCGTGCAAACAACAAAAAAACATCCAGTAAGTAGCAGTTCTGCGGGCAGAAAAAGGTGTTGTTAATGAGAGAAGTCAGAAGAGAAGGGCCAAACTGACAGGAAGGTAACAGTAACGAAAATAAA
The DNA here is from genome assembly GCF_963514075.1 of Conger conger. Taxonomy (NCBI): domain Eukaryota; kingdom Metazoa; phylum Chordata; class Actinopteri; order Anguilliformes; family Congridae; genus Conger; species Conger conger. Next base: position 20,810,215 of record NC_083768.1, read on the forward strand.
CATGCATTACAACAGTGGTATGCAGAAGAGCATCTCTGAACACACCAATGCATCAAACCTCTAAGTGGATAGGCAACAGCAGCAGAAGACCAATACGTCAAAAAAAGAAGTCTAATTAGAGCCTAATATAGTGCTCAGAGAGTGTATCTGAAATATATAAAGGGTAAAGAAAGTATTGAAATTAAAAGAAAGATATATATCTTTCTGAAATCTGAATTTGAAAGGGAAGGAAAGAGAAAGAAATTGATTGAGAAAAAACTTTTTTTTTTCCATATCCATTCTTAAACTACTTCCCACTTTGGCTTCTGTTTTAATGGATAAAAATGAAATCTGGCCATATAATACAATAAATCATCAGGGGTCTACAATATTTGGAACTGTTTTGTGTGTACGTGTCAACTGTCACATTTATTCTCAGGGTAACACCAGAGGCCTCTGTGCATCTGAGTGACCCTCAGTGTGAATAGAGACCACCTGAGGGATGGAATGTGATCGTATATCAATGAGGGCAAGCCAGAGGTGAAGGGTCAAAGGTCATGATAGCACCACTACCCCAGGGGACAGATGCATGAGTTAGTGAGACAGGTGAGAGTGAAATACAATCACCAGTGACTAGACAGGAAGGCTGGGCCCAGGGTGTACTGCGAATGAGCATCTAACATTACCATTAATCAACAGCGTTACTGGCCAGACATACACATTCATATACATTTTTGCACACATACACATACATACACAAACCCTAGGGCAGTACAGCAGAGACATTACAGAGACACCCTTCTTAGAATGGCCCTGTCTGCAAATCTGTGAAGCTAAAAACAACATGATTGTGCAACAGTGCTAAAATAATTCAAGTGGCCCATTCCTGAATCACTTGAGGCAAGCCCTTAAGGCATGGTCATCACCATTCAAAATAAACTCACCAGAAATGCTACTAATTATGATCCGAACAGCCCCATGGGCTTTGTGATAAACTGAAAAAAGGCCCCTGTGCCTGGGGCATAGAGAGAGGGAAGGAGTGGGAGGTGTGGAGAGAGAGATGGAGAGATAGGGAGGGGTGGAGAGGCAGAAGAGAGGACAAATGGTCAGGGCGGCAGTAAGTCTTAAAAGGAAGCAGTCAAAAGCACAATTTCAGCTTTTGATTTTACATCACAAAGTGTCCTTGGTTATGTATTTTTTTTGGTCCATCATCGGGATATATTAGACAGTCAGCAAAATGTTGGTTCTCGTAGTCGATGTGTTGGATGCAAGAGAAATAGGCAGGTGTAAAGACCTGAACGACTTTGACAAAGGCTAAATTGTTATGGCCAGACAAATGGGTGGGGTCTGAAACGCCAAGGCTTGTGGAGTGCTCCCAGTCAGCAGTGGGTGAGTACTGACTGGCAGTAGTCTGAGGACAAACCATGAACCGGTGACAGGGTGTTGGGCACCCAAGGCTCATTGAAATGTGACAATTATCCTGTCTGGTCTGAATCGACAGAAGGGCTACAGTGGCACAATTCACAGAAAATGTAAATGATGGTTACGGGAGGAATGTGTAACAACACACAGTGCATCGCACCCTGCTGCTATGGGGCTGTGTACCCGCAGACTGATCAGAGTGCCCGTGCTGACTCCTGTCCACCGTCAAAAATGCCTACAATGGGCGTGCGAGCGTCAGAACTGCACCTTGGAGTAATGGAAGAAGGTTGCCTTGTGCGATGAGTCCCGTTTTCTTTTACATCATGTGGACTGCCAGGTACGTGTTTGCCGTTTACCTGGGGAAGAGATAGCACCAGGATGCACTGTGGGAAGAATAGCCGGTGGAGGGAGGGTGATGCTCTGGGAAATATTCTGCTCGGAAAACCTGGGTCCAGGCATTCATGTGGACATAATTTTGACATTTCAATCCGATTGAGCGTCTGTGGGATGTGCTGGAACAACAAGTCTGATCCGCGGTGACTCCACCTTGCAACTTACAGGACTTAAAGGATCTGCTGCTAACGTGCCAGATACCACAGGGCACCTTCAGAGGTCTTGTAGAGTCCATGCCTCGGTGGGTCAGACCAACAGCATATTAGGCAAAAGTGAAACCGGGTGGAACTGGGTAAACTTCCAGGAACAGGTTGCTGTGAATGTGGGTTGGTTCATTGTAAGTTCTTAACAACTGAAATAATGGTAACAGCACCTTATATGAACAGTGGTCTCCCTGGAATAAACAGTCTCTGCCCGTATCATGTGCCTGTGGTATCAGGGCCACTGTGACCAACAGATGAAACTGTCCCCTCATTATGAGACATCCTCACTGCATTAAGAATAGAGACCAACAGAAACGAAGCAGTCAATAAATCTGAGCTGAAGACGAGATAGATAATGCTGTTTATGCATTCCACCTGCAGTCTGAAGATCCCCTTCACTCTGAGCGCAGAGAGAGAGAAGGAAAGCCATATGCATCGATCGGCTCGCACACTGAGAGGCAGAGAGGCACACATTAAAATGAACAGACATGGCACATTATCAAGGGGTAATTGCAATGCAACAGCTCACTGGCTGACACAAGGCTGTGTATGTGCAAGCATGTGTGCGTGTGTGTCTGTGAGTGAGAAAGAAAGAGAGAAAATGTTAATGGGTTTTCTTTAATACTGTATGCTTTGGCGATGCAAAATGCATTTTGTCAAGCCGATAAACAAATTTAATTGAATAGAGAGAGACAGCGACCCTCAATACACCCTTTTTAACATACTAAGGGAGATAAAATTATGCCTTACACGTCGTAATTCATATGAAGATGTGCTGTATTTATTTTTTATGTTTACTCAATGGGATAGGTATTGCAGTGGTATACATGTTGGATGTTGGGCCTAAAAATGTAATGTCCAAAATGGAAAATGCTTTAATATTCTCTTGGAAACTCAATAACATTGACCAGCCCCTGCCACTTTCTTTGATTCTCTAATCTGTTGAATCTGGCAGATAGCATTTCTTTACACAAAGAGTGCAACAGGCTTCCTTGCCAACATGTTCTGAATTGTTTCGGTTTGAAGAAACAAAGGCCTCCTGCCCCGCCCTGCTCTGCCACGGATCCACAGCAGCAGGCACCTGCAATGCTGGCGAGCCCCAATCTTCACCCGGTTGGGGGGCTGACAGGCTGTCTCGTTCCTGCTGAACCAAACCAATTGAGGCATTAGTTTAGGCCCAAGCCTTTCCAGCGCACGTACCATTGGCTGAGTCATTTTCCACCCCCCCTGCTCTGGGCTACACAGGTGCGCCAGCTATCCTCATACTGCACCTTCACAGGGCTGTGAAGGTCGGCCTTCCAGTGGTATCAGAGCGTGAGAAGACAGACCTTACTAGACCCATAGGCCAGGATCTATCCCTGTGTCTAAGGGTCATTATTGGAGCCTCACAGTACTGTATCATAGAAACTAGTACAGCAGGCAACAGTCTTGTTGAGCTGAAGTAGAGGGAGGGAGAGATATGAAGGAAACGTATGTGGTTGTAAATACATTTGGTGCATTGGCACCATTTTGATGGATGTAAAGTGGGAAAAGGCCAAAAACATATTGTTTTAGTGGTGGGTGCATCTTTGTCTGGGGGGGGGGGTACTCAAGGGACCCAGGCTTGATACAAAAAGGTAATGCTGTTAAGTTGTGACTGGAATGCTGCTGTTGAGCTACAGTAACTGTTTCCTGTATTGCTCCAGTAAAATAATATCTGTATAAAGGGAAATAGTTTAAATGCATGGGATTTGTGTCACCTTGAACCTGGTCATGGCATAAATCATGCAATAACAAACTGGCACATGGGATTTTTATTTAATACATTACAGTACATGTCACTAATGCATCATAGCTGAAGTCATTAATGCTAAACATTAAAACGGACCACAGATATTGAAACATGCAATTCATCATTACAATGCCTTTTAATTGCCTTTTGTTTGAATTGCGGAGGTGAAGAACCATTAGAGGTCTTTTGGATTTCCTTTGAAGCTTATTGACTTATTTGCACCCAATTTACTTATTTTTACCTCTGAAGCAACCTGATTTGGAAGTTTTCAAAAAAACGAATGGCACTATAATTGTTAAATGTGATCCAACAGAGGTAATTTCCAGGCATTAATCATATATTTTATCTATATTGTTTGGGAATAAGATGAAGACAGTATTTGTGAAGTATTTTGACGCAATATACTGCATATATGCATATACTGGAAAGTCGCAGAGTGACCCAATTCCCACAAATTACATCCTAAATTTCACCCATTGCGACCGTTTACTAAATCCGACATAGATATTGTGACTTTATAGTGACTTATGTCTGAAAAGCAGTCGCAGTCCTTTAGTGTGTTTTTTCAAACACACTGATGATATAATCATCAATTGCGAAAATATTTCAGAACTTGTCAGAGCATGGCCAGCTGTTTTCCCGCCTGGAAAAAATAACTTGTTTTGATGGAGCACTTATAAAAAATTTACCACAAACCATTCCATTAATTTCACTTTGCACTAAATAAGGATCCAAAGGAAAGAAAATGAGAAACATGCTTTGCAGAGTGTTCATTTATTTATTTACTGGCATGTGAAACCGCTGTTTTTGCCTGCTCATGAATTATTAAGAGAAAAACAGATTCTTTGAGCTGAGAAAACTGGCAGTTTTTTCCCTTTATATAAATTCAAAATGGCCACCCCGTGTGGTGGAAGCTTTGACTACTATGAAATATTGAGTAGCATTGTTTGTTTATGCAGCTAAATCACTGGAAAAATTGAGAGTCTAGATAGTGTTATTAGTGCACATCTCAGTCTCCAAAATATGATGTTCTCAGCACCAGCTGAAAATATTTTGGCTGAACTGGATGGTCACTATGGCTGAATCCTACCGAGAGTCCAGTTTCAGTGAGCACAAACTCCTGAAGGACAGCCAGTACACTACAGAAGATCTTAACTAATCAGGTTTAATTCTCTGCCTGGCGGAAATGCACACATGCAAAATCTCAACCTCAGTATGAATTTGTATGTATTCACTCAAGTAACAAGTTCCCATTTTTGTGCATGCTAAGAATGGCTCATGGGTTTTCTTTTTCTTTCCCTGCCATCAAAACCATTTTCCCTGGTGAAAGCTTCTTGTGCATACTGAAATTAGTCTGTTCTGTCCTCGGGATTGCATTACATTTTGAGCTACATGAAATAGCAGCCTCTTGAAAATACTAAGTCCCAAACCACTGTGTCTTTTCATCGTAGTCCATCCACAGGGTAGCCAACAGCATCTAGTTAACTCCAAGATAAAATTCTGAGACATAAAAGACATGAAAATAAATCATTTTCATATGCACTAAAATTGATATTTTAAAGAAACTTTTGGACTATTAGCATATAGACAACATCAATGAAAGGTAATTTTAAGCACATTTCCTTCAATTCTGAGTATATATTTGTATTTAAAGCATTCATTTTTTAGGCTGTAACATATGACCGTATATTTCACAAGGGTACCATTTCCCATTTTTCACTTCAATATTGCCCTTGTAGACAAACATGATATGGATGGAATTTGTTTACTAGCAATGGATTTCAATTCTGTCATATGACTGAGCTGTTAAGAGTGTAATTTATCAGCTCTTTTATCGTTATTCTAAGTGTCAATGATGTAGAATTTAAAACTTGCTAATTCAGTCACTCAGCACCAATAAAACACAACCGTTGCAGTACAAATAAGGTCTGAAACCATTTTCTATGATTACAAAAGAAACGACATGCAGTAAAATGTTCTCGGGAACCTTTGTTGCATCTCCTGGGTTTTGCATAAACGCAGCGCGTCATGTAAACTAATTTTTGCCGCTCGGATCGACAGAGGTCAAACTCTTCTAACTGAAGGGAACAACACTTTGGGCTTAAATTATGCTAAATTGGATGGTAAAAAAGGCAAAACCTCCTGAAATACACCTCGAGGAATTACAAGGTAGTTGGATATGCATACAGAAAGGCTCATTGTGAATGCTTCCGCGTGCATTATCAGACAGATGTCCGGGAGGCACTGCAGTACATCTCATTACAACTCCTCCCCCTGGGACCTATCCCCCGCAAGCTCTCTCTTCCCACAGCCAATCGGAGCACTCGGTGTGCTGGTGCTAATGTAGGTTCTTATCAGGTCTCCCGATATCCGTGCCGCTAAACAGCTTGATGTGTATGTGCCCCAATCATTGCAGGGCAATGCCCCACAGTCCAATATATCGGAGGCCATTATCAGGGTCAAGAGAGCTCGCAAATTTCCTGGGGTCATGTGATGCTGGAATCCCAAGGCATCCGTGTTATGCAATAGCAGTGGGACCCGCTTAAGTGTTATCGTGTCACAGAACCGACCCCCTCAATGAGCACTGTTAGGGAGGACTATGCTTGCTTCATAGGTGCCCAGGACATAAAATGGCAGCCTATTATCATTGATGTAGAATTTAAAGCTTGGTAATTTAGTCACTCAGCACCAATAAAACATAACCTCTGGAGTACAAATAGGTCTGAATTACACAAGAAACGATTGCTAATCAATAAATTCATTAATCAGGCTATTACTAATGACATGAGCGACAGGTTCCTATAGCTGCCATGGCAGCTCCAGCTCAACTCACCATTGCAGCAGCAGTCAGAAGCGGGTATATTTGGTACACAAGCCAGCCGCGCCAACAACCGCATTGTGCCTGCGGTGGGACTTCAGCCGACAATGCCGAAAGACCGCGGTGAACCATTACCCCTGTAGGGGGTGCTGTTTCTTTGTACGCAGTCCGTCACCTAGAAACCATCAACATCCATCAGTCCATGTCCCCCGCCAGCCTTCTCTCCTCATACCTTCCATCACTTCCATTACCCACAGACCACTTCCAGTACAGTGTAGAAGTACAGCCTGCGGGAACAAAGCTTCTGAGCATGCCCTGGAAACATCGCACCTACATTAGCCTGATGTGTTTTCAGTGTTTACCGTCCCTTAGGCCCAATGACATTTCTTTTATCTTATCCCCAGCACTGCTGCACTTTGGCCCAGTGAGACCAATGCCTCTCACACAGACCGATATTGTCTCAGAATTACCCTGCTGCCCTTGGGAACCTGGGCTGGTTACTGAAGGATGTGGCACTAATAGATGGTGTCTCTCAAGGTTTACTCTGTAATCGGCCTGTAGTCCGCAATGCAACAAGGCAAGCTACATTGCAAATAGATTCAGATGCATGCCAAACTCTCTTGCTTTTCAGTGTTGACACATTTTTTTGCATTCAAATTGTTAATTAGAAGTATGGTGGTGATCAGTAACTGAATGTATGGTATGGGGCACAGAACAAATACAAAATACATTTATTTTGAGTAATTAGGCCAATATAGTTTTTAATGTAGGTTGGTTGACCCGTCTTGAGGTAAAACCAATGTCCCAATAGACTCTTTCCATTTCTCTTTTTATATAGCTATAGTGGTAAAAAATATATATTTAAAAACCTCTACAATAACGACAATAACTAAAATAAAAATTAATAAGGCAACATGAATAGATGTTGTGCCTGCATTTCCCAGAAGGCATTAACATGGGGTATTGATGCAGCTTTCTTTTGTCTTTTCATTGTAAAACCTCTTTCCAAAATCAGTTGACAAAACAAATTAATTTGAAGACGAAAAAGCTATCACTCATTGGTAAGATGAAGAAAATGTATTCAAAAATAACCAAAGAACCACAGGAGACAGACATTTGACTTGGTTTGAAAATGTATTTTCATATAAAAACACTATATGAAAACAGTAGAGCACTACTTTGTACAATCTTGTGTATAAAAACGCGAGATGGGTAAAATAGGATTTTTTTTTAAGGAACAAGCAGTCTTTTACACCCATTGGAAAGAGGTGGATAGTGGTGGGGACAGACCTAAAGTTTCAAACAAGACAGTTGGGTGGTTGAAAAAGTTGGGAACATCTTAAAATGAAATAGATTTTGTATTCCACAGTCTGCTATAGCCCAGTGGGTTTGGTCACATTTGCATCAAACCAAAACTCTTTATGCGTTTTTCGGAAATACACAGATCATCTCGACTTTCAACACTTGATGCGTTTACAACAAGAATCATGTTGACATGATTAAGTATTCTCTCTGGCAATTGTCCAATTGTTATATTTTGAAAGCATATTCAATAAAAACATAACTAAGGCTTCCTACAGGCTTCCCACAGGTTTCATACATTGTGGAAATGAGAAATCTGATTCAAACAACTTTATTCGAAGGGTACAAAATCGTGTTCTGTTGCCATGGTTTCTGTGTCCCGGTTTCCGAGTTGGGGTGACACCGGCATGCAAAGGTGAACTGCAGCAGAGTTCTTATTGGTCACTTGGTGCAGCGGTTAAGTCTTGGCTGTGATTTCACCCAAGGAGTCGTCTTGCATACAGTAGATGTGAGATACCTGTCCCTGGCTGGCATCACACTGCCCGACAGGCTTGCTATCCGGCGAGGAGAGACATGGACAGCGTCACTCCCCTTTTCACTGCCGCCTCTAAGCGACAGCACCATTGAGAAGTGCAACATAGGCTAAACTTAACATTGCCGTTCAGTCAGCAACACGCACAGTCAATGACACACACTGGGGTAGGGGGTAAAAGAAAGAAATAGAACGGAGGAAAATTAAAAACATACCACCAGCAAGCAATAATTGGGCAGAACAGGCACTGTGACACCACGGCAAGTTTAGTGGGGGGAAAAAAGAACAAAAGTGCCCTCAGAGATACACTTACCTTTCTCTCTGGCTCTACTCACCAGCCAACCTCCCCACCTGCCCTTTTTACCCTGACAAGCTAACGTAAACTCACACGAGGAAGCGGCCTCTTTTACCAGAAGTTAACGTCCGTTCAATGGTAGTTTTTCTCCTGAGGACTGTGGTTTATGATTGCAGTTGCTTACACTAAAATACTTGGTTTGATGTGAATTGGACCAATAATTATAGAGAAAACAACAAATAACCTCACAACATCCCTGTGTTTGGAAGACCGTATTAGCTCACGATGGTCCAAACACTGCCATATAACACTGCCATATAAGCCTGCCCAGTTTGTAGTCTCTTTAGCAACAGCTTCCCCACCACAATGTCACAGAGGAGCACTATTACCATCTATTACTATCACTGTATGCTGAAATGGATCGCATATATCACTCGTACCACATTTTTATGAAAACGGAAGGAATTATACTTTACACACACACAAAAACCAAAGCTGGAAGAATTGGAAGTAATTTTTTAGTTATTCATCATGAAAGTTACAGTGTTCGGGAAATGGTGAGCTAACTTGGTGTTCGGAACATGGTGAGTTTACGTCACGGCAGACAGCCCCGATTTGGCCTTTCTCTCAAAACGCCACTTACAAAGGAGATAACTGAGCTTGGGCGTCATGTGTGAAAACTCTGTGGTTCTGAGGCACGGTTCTACCTCTCTGCACATCGTTCTGAAAAGAAGCGTTAAAGCAACGCGCGGTGCCAGTCAGAACAGCAGGACACATTTTTTTAATGCCTGACAGACGCTGCCCTTTAAAACTAGGGTTCCAACTGCATCCATTACTCGGTGTGCTCCAATTCAGAACATCGCATTGCACTTGAGCTGGAAATGCAAATCAGACGTCTAATAGAATAATCCCACATCGAGGACGGCCTGTCCCATTCACGACGATAGTAAGACTGTGTTTCTATGAAGTGCGTGTGCATTTCTATTAAGGCGTCGTGTTTATAGAGCCGTGGACCAGTAAAGGTTTCACAGTTGAATTTCAACGATGACATCACAGCCGCAACTTAAGCGCCGGGCTGCGACGGCTCCAATAAACATCAAGACGCGTAAATAGGTTATGGAGGGTGTGAGGTTTAAAACTGCAGACAACGCAAGTCACCCTAGATAAGGGCATCTGCGAAGCAAATTAATAATGCAATGTAATGCAATTCCCACAACTGCCAAGTGTTCCCTTTGGGCAGTACTGTGGCAGTCCCTCTTCCCTGGGTCATAAATAGAGAGTGCAGCACACACAGCCTCCCACATCATTTATTCCATTCCCGTACAATGCCACATCCTGCCGGTGACACGTCAGAGGAGACAGGAGGCATTACATGGACGGATAGAGCATTTTTGATCGGCCGTAATCCCCAAACCTGAGGACGTATCTATTTTTAGTCTCAGGGCTCTGGATTGTTTGCGCAAAGACCAGAGATTGTGACACTGGCCATTCAATGCACACAAAACCCGGTGGACTTCTGTGAACAGTGCTTAGGAGGGGCTATTATTTGCACCAGCTTGTTTTGCTTGGAGATGATGTGGCTGGTTGCTCTTAGGGGCGATCGAAACACGTTTGAAAAACTGCGCATTGCCGGTGTGGGTGGCCGGTCCTATCTCACAATCTGTTGTGGACGTCCATATTGATAGAGGGCTTAAATTTAACAATGGTACAAGGCCTTAAGAATGCTTCACGCACTGAATTTTATCAAGAAACAAATATGTATTTTGAGGAAACTGTGATTCGGATTAACCATATGCATCACACATAGCTTGCGACAAATTCCTGTATTGTGTGTGGGCAGTATTGTAAACCGTATTTTTAAATGTAGCATACACGGACAACAAATATTCACAAGCTAGACCCTTGAAGAAGTAACTGTTACAAACCAGTCAAAATTAATTTCACAACATATGGACCATGACAGAAAACTGGGGTTTCGAGTTAAAAGCATTTTCTCCTTTAAAAAAATTAAAATAAAATAAAAAACCCAAAGAACAAAAAAATAAAATGAAACGCGCACGCACAAATTCCAGGACATTATCAGAGTGGACCAATATTCTCAATGACAGAAAAAGCAGTGGACGTGTTTATTAATGAGTTACCCATAAACCCTTCTCAGCATCGTTTTCATTTGTTGAGGAAACAGCTGAAATCATCCGACAAGCGAAAGGACGGGAAAATAAATCTAAAGGGCTTAATTGTGTGCGGTAATCAGTGAGAAATATATATATATTTTTTTTTTTATAAAAGAATGGTGCAGAAATACTCCTTTTTTTATATCATCAAACAGCTGAAAGAGAAACCGTTCTGGAGAAAAAAATCAAGACATTTCAGAAAGATTCTTTTTTTAAAAAATCCCCCCCCACCCCACACTCCACCTCTGTTCCTTTTAAAGTGTCTGTGTGAAAATAGAACAGTACAGTCCTTTTCTTTGTCCTCTCTGCAGAATGCAGTATGAGTACTTACACACGTGTACGTGTGAATGAGCCAGTGTGCGTGTGTGTGTGCGTGTGTGTGTGTGAGCGCGGGTGTGTGGGCTCAGACTTCGGTCTGGAAGTCTCCCTCGGAGGTGTCTGGAGTGTTAGCGGAGGAGGTGTCCCAGTTCTTGTTGTGCAGTTCCAGTTTGTCCTTCTGCTCGCCTGGGCCGGTCGAGGGGTCAGGGGTCATGGTCTTGAAGCTGTCCCAGGAGTGCTGGTCGTCTGGGGTGGACTTGTCCTGCCGGATGGGAACACACGCACAGGGGTCAGAATGTTACATGTTTTAAACAGCCACTGCCCTGCATATGGGATCGTTTGAACTGTCCTGAGAGCAGGGCTGTGCCCTGAATGGCTAGAGACACTATAAAACACCAGCTCTCTCCCTCCAGTCCAAAACCTCAAGCACTTATTTAAAATTCAGATTGTGAAGCGGGATTTGATGCTAAGTGCAATAGTACCTACACTGCGTGAACAATGAATTGACTTTCTTTTCGCAGAACACTGCTTTACATTGTACTTAATTTCACGGAATCTAAATTCAGCTTAAGTGCTTTTTTGGCCAGACAAAACACTGACACTATCTTGCATGGAATCTAATTGGTTTGTCACACTCAAATTACCTGGACGGGCAAAGCCAAGCAACAATCCACCTGTGAGCGATATTCCTGCAATGATTTTTTTATTGCTGACAGTGAGCAGGTAACTGCTTTAGTTTAAAGTAAGAACAAAATGCTTTCTATACATCAAGCATTGTTGTTGCTTCTCATCATGCTAATCTGATCTAAATCATTAAAATGGATGCGATGTTGTTACTGTTCCAAGGGGTACATTTTCAGACTTCAAATCATCAACTAAAAAAGCATCAAAACACAAAGGTATAATATACCTGGTAGGACCAAGCTGCTTTTGTAACCCTGATCAAGGTATTTAACTTCAGTTGTTCTAGTACAGTACATACACAACAAATACACAGTCATACACACACTTTTCAGAATATTCAGAATATATACATTTCCTACAGTTTAACAGAACATAATGCACTCTATTAGAAGAGTCTGAGGTTATCTCGTATTATTTCGCCTTTTCTCAAGACCAGTTTACCATCCACAGTAACCACGTCTAAACAAAGCCGCTTATTGTGAAACATGAATTTCAGAAACATGTAATATAATAATGAATTCACCCCTGGAGAATCCATCATCACTCGCACCCCCTCCCTTATCGAACGCAAGATGTATGGACCTGCGCATCGCAGTAAATTAGAAAATATCAATTACTCTGCCAATCTCTCATACTGTTGCAGACAGCGAAGCGCTGATTACTTATCTCTGGGACGGAGATTGAAAAACACCTCGCGCGGCAGACAGCCGTGCCGGCTGACGAGGCTTCCGCACTGACGGCACGCAGCTTTTGTTTTAAAGCCGCCGTCTTTTTATATTCGGCGGGGCTGTCACCGACATCCCCCCAGGCGCCGCGCGACTTTATCACTGTCACGTTATCACTGAGATTGGCCGCGTTTCGTGAAGCCGGCTGCGGGTCTTTTTACGTTTCATGGGGCATGAATCCATTGAATCATTGCTTCATGAATCAACAGTTCTGCTCTGAAACTGCACATGCGAACGTGCTTCTGGAATTGACACGCTGTGGGGCGATGGTAAATCATATATACGCGCGTCCTTGCTGTTGAACTTGCGGTTGAGATAAAAAAAAGTTTTGTATTTCAGACTTTGGCTCTTACCAGCGTAAACACTGCGACTAGGCAAACAGTAGATTTAAATCTTCAACAGCACACACAAAAACCATTGGGTTCTTTTGTGTCTTCGACCACTAGGGGGCGATACACGACTGATTGTCATTCAGTGTGCATTGCAGGCAGACAGTTGGCAAAATTAATACAAAAACCACAATCTGGGAGCCAATTTGCATGCTAAATGCCACAGAAGGAACATTTTGTAATGCAGAAGTGTTGGTAATGCAAGAGCAGGGTCCAGCTTTAATCCTGGGAGAGAATGCTAACGCGATAGCGCTGCCTCGTTTCTCCCCTCTCTCTCTCCCTCTCTCCCTCTCCCTCTCTGTCACTGTCACTTCTTTTCTACTTACACTCGAAGAGTTCTTTTCACCTCCGGCAGACGAAATGCTCCATCGCTTTTCCCTCTGTTGCGATAAAAAGGAGGAGAGAGAAAGGCGGGAATCTCAGTCACTGATGGATCTGCCGGGAAACGGATGCCGTTTGCCTCCACAGGTGACTGTGCCGTTTCCACACCCTGACATGTCATCCTCTAATGAGAGATCTCAATATGTCCCACTGGCACAAACACACACGCCCGCACATCTCCAAATTCACACTGACGCACACCTTAATAATGCACGAATCCACTCACATGCGCACGCGCGCACTCACACACACACACGCACACACATGCACACGCCCGCACATCTCCAAATTCACACTGACGTGCACCTTAATAATGCACAAATCCACTCGCACGCACGCACGCACACACACTCTCTCCCTCTCTCACACACACACACACGCACACACACACACACACAGTACTAGGCGCCCTAGTAATCAAGCCCTGGCCGCCCAACACAACTGCACATCCAGAGAGGTGAAGGGTTGTGGAATGAGAGGACACAGTCCCCATAGACTCCCCCACTGCTCAACCCTCCACCACACAGCTCCATTAGGAGGCTGAGCTGTTCTGCTCCACTGCAGAACGTAGAGCTACCCTCAGCCTGCCCGCTCTAAGAGCCCCTGTCCAGCTGGATTGGGGAGGGGGAGGGGGGGAGGGTGCTCACAGTGGAAAATACAGGTATGGCCTGTGCACTCTAACAAAAAAAGTTTGATTGCCTGTGCTTTCAATACCCCCAACCTGATTACTGAATTCCGCGGTATACTTAATATTTTTCTTTCACTCACTCTTTCTCCTTTCCCTCCTTTCTGCTTTACTCCCTTCCACCCCCTCCCTCACCTGTTCCCGTCAAAATACCCCCTTGCATCAATCACAAAAACATCCATGAGCCCCAGAACCAGCCAATCACGGGACTGATATCTAATCAATATCGCCACAATGCAAAACGTCTTGTCCCTCTGAATCAGACTCCCAATGTCTGTGAGAGTGTGTGGTAGTCACTGTGGTTTTGGGGAGGGGGGTTAGCACTTTTACTGAGGTTGTAAGTCGCTCGGTTACTGAATGACAATGAGTACTGTTCTCTCATCAGCGGCTGGGGGTGGATGGGCGGATGCGTGGTGCTGTTGGTGAATGTCGTTTTTTGGTTGTCTGCAGAGAGTAGAGGTCTGGTAAGGCTGAGGCCATGTAGCACTACTTTGGAAGCCACACATCTGCCTCAGGTCTGTCTTAATCACAAGTCATTTTCCACACTACACCTAAACTAATAGGGCTTCATGGTTGCATTGGATGGGATTGGTCTTCGCAGATGCCCCAATCAGGAAAAGGAGGAGGTGGGGTCATTAGTGACAACAGCTTGAAATGCCAAAGCACTCCACAGATTTAGCGCAGTGGTTAGCGTGGTACAGTAGGTTGGGGACTTGGGTTTGAGGCTCACCAGATCCTTCCAGTAACTCTTTATTTCACTCACTTCACTCAATTTATTTTTAAAATAACAAGCTGCTTGGCATAAAAAGCAATGAGGGATTATTCAATCAAATATTTAGTTCAGTCCAGGAGAAGGGGGTCTAGGGGAAGGCAATTTTAATTGATCATTTTTTCCCCCCATTTTTGGTCATTCATTTTAATTCCAGCAATGTCCCTAGTCTAATGTAAAAAAAATTTGTACAAACATAAAATATTTACTTCTTGACAGAAGGCCTGGCTCAGCTCCCACTGCAAATGACCTCACCTCCTGCTTTTTCTGATTGGGTGCCTGATAGAACCAATCACACCGAATGCTTCCCTCTGAAGACAATCCAATAAATAAAACTCCTACATGCAATAAAATGCTGCAGTAGTATTCAATCCTGCAAGCTGCATACAGTACATCACTACTAAGTACAAAGTTGGCCAGTCTGCTTCTGTCTGCATATGATAGGCATTATATGCTGCATTCTGTTTCTTTTCTGCATGAACCACTTGGTAAATGGGGGCTGTGCATTCGCAGTGAACGCCTGACCAATAGGACCATATGAATGTGCTGGGGGAACTGCACTTCCCGTTGTGTTGCTCATTGAGGTGGGGGTGGTGAGGGTGCAGGGGAAAGCACAGCTCCTACATCACTACCATCCGGAAAGGTCAGAGGCAAATGGTCAAAGATAAATACACTACCACTAGGCCACACTACCAGCATGTCACAGTTAGGGCGGGGAAATTTAGGAGCAACAATAGAGGCTAGATATTATGTGCTCTATATCATCAGCTTAGCTCTAATTCTACAGGATTAGCTGGATAAGTGCTAGAGCAATATCCTCTAATGTCAAATTTCATAGCGCTTTATATTTTTTGGGGGAGGGGGGGTTGGGGGGATTGTAGCTTTTACCTTTTCCATGTTTGTTGCCCTTGGGTCGGCTGACTGCCTGGCTACAGTCAAACTATGACAGAAAACATGCAATTTGAACCAAACCATCCACTGAGAACACAAAGAAATAAAGTGAGCAGTGCACATTGAAACACATTCACACAAGCCTGAACAAGAACATAAATGCTCTAAGACACCAAACTGCACACCACAAGCAAGTGAGCATACTTCAGAGATTGGCCTGGACCTTTGGAAGTACAGGACGGCTGCCAGTGGGTTATTAGGTCTGAAGGGACCGGCATGTACTGCATACATTTCCTTATATTCCTCATTTGAGCATGATAAGCACATCACAGGTATACTGCCTGATCAGTAGATCACTACAGCACCTCGTATGTCTTCGATAGTCCATTTAAACATAAATGAAACACTGGTATCCATTAAAATGCGTCATTGTTTTCCGTTAAACCCAATCAGTGCACAGGAAATAAAAAAGTGAATGGTTGGTAGTTTTAAATTTAAAACAAACGGGCGAGGTATTAAAGATAATTAAACGGACGAGGCCGGGCCCTTGGTAAACAGCCTCTCTGTGGGTGTGACCTCTCCCTTTCTCTTAATTGAGCAAAAGACATTAAATTAGCCCTGTGTTTTGGGTCTGCTGCGCCAGCTGACATCTCTCTCATTAGACCCTTGGCGGCCCTGGATTTAGCCAGCACAACAAAAGCCAGAGCGTTTAGTTTACTGTGCAATTTAAAAACAAGGAAATAAGCCCATCCTATGAAGGACGCGGATATAATTAAAAAGCTTGTAATGAGACTAATTCATTATGCACTTAAAGGCTAAATGCTGCCTTCCTCAAAGAAGAAAAAACAAAAATCTAAAAAAAAACGTAAAACAAAATGTGATACATACACTCGCTGAGCACTTTATTAGGTAGAGCTGCACACCAGCGTGTTAGCGCAACTATTTAATCAGCCAATCATGTTGCAGCAACTGGATGCATAAAAGCATGCAGACATGGTCAAGAGGTTCAGTTGTTTTTCAAATGTCAGAATCTGGAAGAAATGTGATCTAAGTGGCTTTGACCGTGGAATGATTGTTTGTGCCACACAGGGTGGCTTGAGTATCTGAGAAACTGCTGATCTCTAGGGATATTCACACACCGCAGTCTCAAGTGTTTTTAAGAGAATGATGCGAAAAGAAAAAAACATCCGCAGTAATGCGTTGTTAATGAAAGAGGTCGGAGGAGAAGGGCCCGACTGGTTGAAGCTGACAGGAGGGTGACAGTAACACAAATAACCACACATTACAACAGTGGTATGCAGGATCTCGGAAATACACAACGTTTCAAACCTCTAAGTGGATAGGCTTCTGTAGCAGAAGACTTAATATGTCTAATAAATACCTAATAAAGTGCTCACTGAGTGGAGATACAGATGTGAATATATATCAGGTGATTAGCTTTAAAAAAACAAAAGAAAAGGTTGACCTTGTGTTCTGTTCTATCAATGTGCGACACCAAACTGTCCGATTAGTGTACATCCTCCTTGAAAGCGTGTTTGGCTAGCTGCTGCTTGTTTTCAGTCAGCCAATCAGCTGAGCTGAGCAGTCGTTCCGCAGAGAGAGCACATATCCTGTGCAGTTTTCACAGGCAGACTGCAGGTCCCCGACTAACCAGATGAATTACACCTGCGTAATTAGGTAAGCACAACCCTGCTCGCCTAAACTCCCCCTAACCTGCCTGTGATTGGTCATACTACTGCCAATATTATGCACCACTCATAAGTAGCCCTGGCACCGCCAAGGATTTCATACCCGTTACATGACACGGTGCTTTAGTAGGACAAGCCAACAGCCCCCCAGGTGACATTACTGTTCTATTACACAATTGGATTTGCCTTTCTTTCAGTGCTTTAGCACTTTCAGAGCGAAGGCTAATGTAGCATTATACAGTAGATTAACATATGCTAGTGCGAGTTTACACACATTAGCTAATAGTTTTTTTTTGTTCGACACTTGCAATGAAACGAAAAAGGAAATTAAGTGCCCTGTGCGTGTTATGCTATCTCAGCACTTATTTTTGGCTCAATATTTTACACTGCCCTGTTACTTGAAATGATGCCCCTTTTCCTGCAACCCTAATGGTGTGCATTATGTTGTGCCATGATGACTTTATACTGTATGTCACTCTGAATAAGTATCTCAAAGTAGTGAGCAAAATTAACAATCACAGTTGAATCAAGGCCTTTCATCAGCTCTCCAGCATATCAGATTATTGACTACTGCCTCTCAGTACCTGCAATTATTTTCTTACTCTTTAGCATTCTTTAGCTTTGCAGCAGCCAGTGTGTGGGGACTGAATTTGGTCGTCCCCAACAGCTCACTCTCACAGTGTACCAGCAAACGTACAGCAATGCTTTCACCGGTCTCTCAACCCAAAACCGCAGAAGGTTTGCATGCATTCTATGCTGCAAAGCGCTAGCGCCTGGATTTGGGTGTTAGGGCTGAGCTAGAACAAATTCAAAAGCCAGTTTCTTCCTGCTGTGTGCATCTGTGGCATCTCAATTACTGTGAAAGCCCCAGAGCACAGGGTGTGTCGCTTCACCCTCAGTGACTGCATTCAAGGTCTCTACCATACATAGTGACATACAGCACCATCATCATTACAGAGGTTAAGTGCTTTCCAGACTGTTTCAACCCCACCACTTGCCAATGCACAGCCTACTTAGCGTGTCAAATATGTGTGTATGACCATTTCACCTTAAACGCGGCAGGTCAGCCTGATGAAAGGAGAGCTGAGAGGAAAGGGAGAGACAGAATGGAGGGATGAGGGAAGAAAAAAGAGATTAGAGGAAGGCTAAGACAGAGATGGAGCGAAAGTGATATATAGGAAGAAAGAGGGGTCGAGAGGGAAAGAGAGAGTGAGAGATTGGAACTGTGAGAGATGGATTATGTCTGAACTGGTCTGATCTCTGGGAATTTCAGGCACCCCTAAAACCCACTGTTTTCATCAGGCAGCAAATTGAGCAAAATCTGAGTCAAATGGGATAAAAGAAACGAAGGCGGGAAGAAGGTCGCTTGGCAAAATTGCAACTGATTTCTTTCCGAGATGCACTCATCTGCTCAATGGCCAACACAGTGGATGAACTCCACGCTCTGGAATTGGTCCAATTCTCTTTTAACTTGTTCATTTGTTTTTGACTTATATCTTGTGGAATGCAGCTCCCCTACTTTTGTCCAATTGCAAGCTGTCCCCACCCACGCAGATGTACTTGTGATTGGTCCATTTCAGTGCCTCTCATCACGTGTAGAGTGTTGATTGGCTATAAGATCATTTAAAGCCAATGGGCATCCCTACATTCCTGTATAGAACAAGTATGATAGTGAATGGAGCCATGCCTTCTATTCAATGGCACTCAATAAATACAGACAGGCACTGACACCAATTGTAGACCAGAATCCCACTGCCCCTCTGCGTAGGCGTTGACGGCACATCATGCAAGAGAGACTTGCTTTCATGCTCACTGGCTTGGTAGGACTCCAGTAACACAAGGCACACTCCACATTTGACAAAAAATAAACAAAAAAACAAAACAGCACGCCACCAGGCAACAGCATACCCTTTATATACAATACATTCTATACATTTATGAGAGGTTGACCGCAGGTTTATGGGGTGTTTAGCATGCTTACGCTGGCTCTCTTTGTAAACGAAGTTCATTTTCTGCGTTAAAACGGGCTTGGTTTGTCTTGGTGGCGGAGGAGGTGGGACCTGTATGGGGCGAATATCGAGCCACAGAGATGTCTTTCACAGGCTGAATGTTTAGAGGGTTTATTAGTCTATTTATTTCTGTGTGTGTTTGTGTGTGTTGTGAGGGGGTCTGGATTGGGGGTTGAGGGGGGCTTAGGTCGTGGATGGGGGAGATGGATATTTAAAGGGAAAGGGTCTTTTAATCTCTGGTAGAAAGACATTTATGTATGATTCCACAGAGGGCTACACAAACTCTGACCTGGGGGCATCTTCCATTGTGCATTGGGTTTCATTAGTAATGGTGACAAGAAGATGTGCAACCAAGTGCTTCTATGATTCTTGTATCTTTTTTGGTTTTTGAATCAGAATTTAGGACTGTAAGCTGGTAATTAGAAGGACATTGAGTTTCAAAGATTCCAAAGTGAATGGGCTCCAAACAGATACAGCTTTTACATTTTGCATTTTTTAACAGCATCTTTGCATAAAACTTCACACAAGTATTTAGTGATAACTAACTCATTTAAAAAAAATTTCAGTTAGAACCTTCCAATTCTCAGCTCACGACTTGTGGTCTCTCTCTTTGCTTCTTGCAAATCAAGCCTTTGAGAGGAATTACCACGCATCAAACATCAGTATTCATTTTCTTGGAACAGACTGTAACTTGGAAAAACATATTTACATACACTCACACAACCCGAAAAACAATCAAATTTTCAGTCCGAATGAAAACCACTACGCACAGCGGCACGGCGGCATTTCCGAGCTTGTGTAGCACTGCTTCAATGTTTGAGGTAGCCGGGCTACCTGAAGATGGGTCAGACTGAGAAAAACACATTAATGCTGAGGCTCTTCAACTCTGCTCCTACAGACTGCGTTTCATTACTGCCTGCAGAATGATGTTTCATGATCCCCGTCAAGGGTAGAGCCATGGTATTATGTGCTTTCAAGGGCTGACTTGTTTGGACCAGTAAAGAGACTACTCTCTACATCAAATCCAGTGATTAGTTCACACCAGTGAGTCACTGATAACATACAGCCTCTTTTGGTTCAGGTTGCCTCTCTCCCATCACTGGATTTTAGCATTTTTTATGAGGAGACCGAAGGTTGGCCTGTGGTCTTCCCACACTTGATACTGTGGCCCAGTGATGAGAGCCCTTTCTAAAGATAGGGATTTGAATCTGTACGTAAACATAAATTATGTATGCGCTGAAGCTTTCTTTGTGGTCAGTTATCCATTTGCAATTAGAAACCAGCACACAGCCTTATTTCATCTTCAGAACAGAACTGCAGCGCCTCAGCCCTGTTAACTTTTAAATGTGAGACCTGAAAATGGAAATTAAACCATTAATGGCCGTCGAGATCATAAATTCAGTTACCACAGTAATAACGAGTGATTAATGGTTTGTTTGTTTCCCAAATTTAATTTTCAGGTTTATAAACATTATAACCAGGGTTACTGGAGTGTTGCTGTAATGCTATAGCAGTATATTTAAAGCAAGGGAGCATGACTGTTATAAATGCGGTGCAGGCTACTGAATAGATTAACTTTGTGTGAAGCGTGTAATGCACATATCATCAGGATGATAATTTCTGCAGCACAATCTCAACTTTCTCCAAACTTATTCATTAGGGATTCCCCCAGACTTACTTTACTTGACAAACGATCTACTATTCATTATGAATTCATATTTCATATATCAGGTATTGAAACATTGTGCGGAACAAAACACATCCCAAAAGACTTACTGATCTACATATACTTAATGAGTACCGTGTAAAAGTAACATCAAGGGCCACAAAGAGGTTGCTGTGAATTTTAAAATCTCACAGAAATCCGTAACAATAAAAACATCTTCATAAAATACAGCTCTGGTACTTGTTCGCCTTTCAGATCCGACATTTCATCAGTTTTACAGAGGACCAGAAATCTGATTCTGAATCAAATCCTTCCACTGATTCCTTTTGACGTGAGCATTATTATTCTGTTCCAAATAAGCATATACAGTTTCTATTCTCCCAAAGCATGCTTTTATTACATTGTATATGGATATGTTTTTCTGCTCATAAACATTATGAAATGTGTCACTAATATAAACTAATATAGACTTTAGTTTCGCCTAATGGATGATTTGTCACTTGTCATGTTGACAACTTCCCTACTGGTAAACATGGGCGTATGTTATCTAGGCCATTTAAAAGGAGAACATTATTACATTAACAGAAGCAAGCAGATTAGGAAGAGAGAGAAAATGTAGGCGCTCAAGATGAAGTGAATAATTAGTTTAACCTATAAACTGTGAAATGTCATAAGATACAGGTACATTTGAATTACACAGTGGAAAGAAATCTACCGCAGACAGCAGTCAGCGTTCTGAATCTTAATGACATAAAATACCAGAGGGGGCCTCGTCGTCTTCTACTTATAGACTTGCATAGATAATAGTTGTCCCTTAACAGTAGGCACATTCAAAATGTCTGTTGCCGCACAACATGCTTGTGTAGCGTGGTGCTTCCAGTGATGCTAAACCCATTAAGGTTGACTGGCAATGATGAGGGTACAGTCCATGATTTTGACTTCCTGCAGGGCATGGTCACATAAGGAAAATAGCAAATGGCCGCACACACGTATGCCTGCATCGGCCAGACAGTCAGCTTCCCCTTCAACTCATCCACTTAGACTCATTTAAACCGCTAGCTCTTGGCTTTGAGGGAACGAGCGTGGGTTAACCTACAAATGTAAATACAGCCCCATCTCTGAGTCAAAGGCTGGTGGACATACTAACACTTCTGCCACTATTTCCCAGTTTTTCAAGTGATATAAGCCCATGTCTGTTAAAGCAGCACCAAGACAGTGTTTGTTCAATGCTATGAATTGTTTGGGCAGTCAGTTACAAAATTCAAGCTGCTGCAAACATCAATTTTATTCGCCAAACACCTAAAAGCGTAACAATAAGCTTATAATAAAATGCTTTACAGTTCAGAAATGCACACGTGAAGTGAAGTTGTAACACAAATCTGTGAATGGAGGGGAAAACAGTGAGCATGAATTGAATGTGTGTACGTGCCAATTACAGGAATATAAAATGGACAAAAACAATCAGTATATACTTCCTTAATACACAGGGTCACACTACTTACACAAACTGCAAAACCTCAGTTTGAACAATTATAATAAGTATGGTGCCAACACTAATATCAGGCAAAATATAATAGATTAGATCATGATCCTGGGTTTAGTTCATCTCAGATTTTTACAGGATATGGACCATGGACGTGGTATTCATGAAACGCGGTGGTGAGAAATTGCAGGACATTGGCATAATCTCCAGTAGCACAACGTATGTTAATTGTCAGTCCAATCCACACCTAGACAAATGCTGAAATGGAGCAAACCATCATCTTCAAATTCTGAGGGGTGTGGCTGAACACAGAGGGTGGGGTGTGGGTGATGGAAGCTATTTGGGTCTGGCTAACAGAGGCCTGCAGAGGCCTTGCTCCCCCACAACAGAAGCTTACCTTGAAGGCGGACAAAGCAGGGTCCCTGTTATACCTGTCTATGGTGTGGAACTTGGTGGAGTGGTTCAACTCGTGGTAAAGCTCCGAGTGCCTTTTGCGAGTGTGCATCACTTTCTGGAAGGAGGGATAGAAATAAAAGAATAAAAGGGAGCAAAAGGAGGAGTGCTCCAGGGACGATGTTCTGAGCGTGTGCTAGTGTATATGTTTTTTGCGAGGGGTGGGTTTAGTAATATCGAGCTGCTCTGTTTTCGTTGTGCAGCTTTCTGGAGCTGACCTCGACAATCCGTGAAGAGAATGAAAATCAGAGCCTGGCTCTGTGCTGGCTCCACAGTCAGCAATGTTCTGATAGAAGTGACGCTTAGTCATCGCGACTCCACTTTAATTGGGGGTGGTTTGACTCAGCCTGGTGTCTTAATTGACAGGACTGCTTGTCATGCAAGAATGATGAGGGCTGTGCTTCGACCTGGTCAAGTATCACTCTGCATACAGACGCCAATTAAACCAACCTTGCAAGGGGGGGTTTTAGTTTGTGTGTCTGTCAGCAATAGGCAAAATGTGGCAATTATTGGGGCTTTGGGTTGTTTTCCACCCCTGTCTGGCTTTGCTTGTCGAGCAGATTTTTGGCAAGTTGATGTGAGGCTGATTCTTTACGGACAAAGTCATGTGGAGTGATTGGACTGGACTGGAGGTCAAAGATCACAGCATTGATGCCTGTTAGTCATTCAAGCGAAACAGACATACCTTCTGAGATGGCGCCTCCGAAATTGGAACACAGATCTCCAGCCAATACAGGATTCAGGTGTCCTTCGTTTCAATTCAGATTTAAATAACACTTATTCCTGTTTCAAGGCCCTGTAAATGTTTGAAGGGTTCTGGGAATGGTGTGAACAAGACCGGGCCT
This sequence comes from Conger conger, assembly GCF_963514075.1. NCBI lineage: Eukaryota > Metazoa > Chordata > Actinopteri > Anguilliformes > Congridae > Conger > Conger conger. The sequence goes on from NC_083768.1 coordinate 20,834,090, forward strand.
CAAAGCTGCATTGGACTGGAGATTTGTTGGATCTTCAGGCTGGGTCATTCCATGAGATCCTTGTCCCTGGCCCTACTCATTCACAATGCCGTCAGACAATCAGCATCCATGGCATTCTAAACTATGCATGGATTTTGGGAGGGGAGGGGAAGGGAACTAAGCCTAAGTCAAAAAGCAAAATTCTGGACAAAGTCTGAAAAGGGGAGGGGGTGGTCGCCACAATGTCGTAGGCTCCCACAGTGAATCTTTAAGCCCCGCCCCCCTTGACCAGGAGCAGACAGCAACACAGACAGCAGGCTCAGCACAGAGGCATATATCTGGAGGGCAGGAAGGGGATGGGGGCGGGAGGGGTTGGGGGGGTGGATTCTTACCTCAAAGTCCAGCTCAGAGTACCGTACTCTTTTCCTCTAGAGGGAGAGAAGACATTATCAATGTCAGCAGTTCACCATTCACTGACATAATACACGTCTACGCCTCTACGCAACTGACCGACTCAGGGGGGCAAGCCCAAATATCTGCAGGTAGAACTGCCTGACCAGGCCTGACCAGGCCTTGACCTTCCCTGACCATGGATGAGTGGAGTGGGAGGGACCGGTCTAATGACCACACACAACCACTGCAGGACACACATAGCACACATTGGTTGAATGTTGTGACTTCCACATCTTCACAGTTCCCCTGGCTTTCCATGAATTTACCCAATACTTATGTTGGTGCTGTCAGAACAAAGTTATGATAGCTCAATATAAACATTTCTACAATGTTTTGCGCAAATACTATGGAAGTTTTGATGGTATTCATGATTCATACTACACGTAAGGTACAACAATGTTGAGTATTACGCTCTACTGAAGTTCCAATTTTCCAAAACGGCTTTCTGATTGAGACAAGATCTCACTAGATTTCTCCTTCACGCTCATTGAAAAGTAAACATACAGTAATTGTTCCACTCCACTTTTCTTACTTACTTTGGAAAGTCAGGTATCATAATTTGGCAATTTTTTCCCCATATAAAATTCAAATCAATAACAAAAATATCGTTTAAAAAATAAAAAACACGATTCAATGTAATGTCACTCAAATCTGCGTGTTCTGCCAAGTGAATTTACCTGTGTGGGCAAAAGCTAAACATAAACAAAGGCAAAGTCCTGCAGAAGAATTCATTTTGGCGGCATCGCCGCAAGGGATATGCCCAAGCCACCACTGCTCCAGTTCAGTTCACTGCAGGTTAATAGTTCTGTTTCAAACAACATGAAGCTTATGAGTCCCCTATTTGTGAATGTGGAGAGAAGTGCGTCTGAATACGATTGTGTTCAGCAGGTCTGTACCGTGTAAGGAGAGGCAGAGTGTTTATGAAGTGACTGACACTCGTACGCTCGCTCAATCAGTCCCCCGAGATGTCTGTGAGCTTCATCATGGCAACTCCCTAGCGACAGGATCTATGGGAATTTCTCTTCTTACCTTCAATTTTCATCTTCTGACAATAATGTACTTTACTGCATCTCTCTTTCTCTCTCTGTCTCATACACTCTCTCACACACGCATACATGCGCACACACATACATACACAAAATAAAAACAAATAAAACAAATATATTTCCACACACATAGGTATGCCCAGACATATACTGCAGATTAGGGTAGGCAATCCTGGATTTGGAGTGCTATAAATGTCTCTGGTTTTGTTCTACTCAGACTAGCTTGATTGCACACTTTGCTTAATTAGTCAGAGGCTGAGCTTGAATGATGAAAGCTTAATTCAGAGCTTGTCTGAATGCCAGGGTGAACGAGACCTTTTAAAATCCCATCTCAATATGTGAGTGGATCTTTTTACTCACACTGGAACACAGGAGAAAACATCAACATAAAACAAAAAGGACATGTAATAGTCTGGCAGACTTGGAATTTGGGACTATCAAATAAGCAGATTTTACGAGCCAACCAATCAGTGATGTTCCCTGATCTGCCCTATGGTGGCCAAGCAGAGCTTGTTTGCTTTTAGAAGTGATAAATAGAATAGATTGTAAAGTCTATGAGTGGTCTCCTCTGCACAGGAGGAAAGAGGAGGGGTCTTCGTCATTAAAAAGACTATAGGCAGTAACCCTGGAGCAAGCTGGCAGAGGTAATCATTAATGTCCCCCCCCCCCTGTAAGCCGTGCACCTGGTACGTCCCTGGACCCATCATCCTAGCCCACAGGCATGCTGGGAAAAATAAGCTAAACACTACTCAATCGCCCAGCTCACCCCTCAATACCCCCTGTAGCACATTGAACTCCTCACCTCCATGAAGGAGACCGGCCTGTACCCACCCTGTCTTACAGGATCCCCCCCCCCTCCCCTCCACTTCCCCATCTACATTTTCCAGGACAGGAGAAATAGTGTGTCCTAGATTAGCACGCTCACACCTCTGCCTTACGGGAAGCTCATTTTTAAAAGCATCTACATGGAAATCAGCTCACAGCGCCGAACAGCCAAGCCGTTGAGTGCGCGAGCGGAGTTGATTGTCTCTGCCCCTTAAGCTCAATGTCATGCAGGCTCGGAGCTACACAACAGCGGCTGTGCTCTTACCAGCATAGTCTCCTGGCAGCCTCAGCGTGTGACCAGAAAACTTATTTCTCATTGGCCGTGGCTGCCTCCCTTTGTAGCTGGGGTGCTGTACTTTGGTGACGTATGACTATATACAGTATACACTGTACATGTCTGCTGCCTTTCTCCTAATCAGCATTGTAACTATGAGAGCTGTTGTTGGAGAGAGAGAGGGAGAGGGAATGAGGGGGAGAGAGCGGCCATCTTAGCCATGTGCGTCCTTTAAACGAGACGTTTCAGACTGAAACGCCGCTGGTGCGCTAATGAAAGCGGAAACTCCTTCCCACACAGTGGCATTTGTCTGGCACACTGCGGGCAGCCCTTTCCCTTTGGGTGTGTAGTGTAATTACAGAGACGGTCACGCTGCACCGCGCTTTATATTGCAGGCGTTAAGACACGCCGGACCTTCAGTGGAGCCCTGGTGTGCCGGAAGGCCTTGAGTGGTAGTTCTGCTGCGACTGACAAAGCGGAGAGATTCGCCACGTCTTCTCCAATAACACGGGAGTGAGCAGTCAAACTGCCTTCAGTAATTACACTGAAACCTGGCTGCTGCAGGGTGAAACAGAGTTGTATACGCCTGTGTCTTAATATAGGGGCTGCAAAGTTATCTGCATTTACCTGATTTCTATTTACTCATCTCACCTTTCTCTTTATTAAATCCTCCAAAAATATATAAATTGTTACTTTAGTGCGCCATATAGTACCATGCTGTTATATTCTCGACTACTGTTTTGCCTTTTTATTTTCTTCTAGACAGCCTTGTTCTATTGTTTGTTTTTGTTATTCATGGCAAGCTTTCTATCGGTTGACCAAGGGGTCATTCAAAGCAAGCGCAAAGCAATTCCTCAGTATTTGCTGTAAAATCCTGGTAGCTGATCAAAACATAGCTTGAGCTGGTCAAACCATATCAAGCCGGGAGCTGGAGCTGGTCTGTACTTCTCAACCAGCTACCAGCTGTTTCAATACCTAGCTTGAGCTGAGGGTATTTTTCAACAGTGTTTTACAGTGCTGCTTCTGTGTGGGAGAGGCTGATACAGCCACTGGGTCTCGCATTGTACCCAGGTGGGCAGGCTTTGAGCCCCTCTGTACTTACTTCCAGTGAGCCCACAGACAGGGTGGTGCTGGTGCTGGTGCTGCCCAGGTTCCGGGGCAGAGTGCGGGTCCGCTCCACCGTCCCCGAGGCCAGGATCTGCCGGACCGAGGGCCGCTGCTTGAACTGCAGCGAGTGACCGTGGCCGTGACCGTGACCGTGGCCGAGCGCGGGCAGCTGCTTGAGCGTGCCGTAGGAGCGGTTCATGTTGGCGCCGATGTGGTCGACCGCCGAAAAGTCGGGGTAGGCCTCGCTCTCGGCCGTGTGCAGCGCGAGGGGGGAGGGCGGCGGGGGGAAGAGCGGGTCCTCCACGCTGATGTTCAGGGGTTTGTCCTCGTCCTGGGAGGCCGGGGGCTTGAGGCTGCTGGTCCGCCGGGGCAGGACCATGTAGTCCCCCTCGCCCCCTCCTCCCCCGCCCCCGGCCCAGCCCAGCCCGCTCTCGGTGCACAGGTACACCGGCGCCCCCCGCTGGTGCTGCTGCTCCACGTTCACCTCCTTCTTCAGGGGCTGCTCCCCCAGCTCGTTCAGCCCGCCCAGCGGAGGCACCTGCACCAGCAGGTTGGGCGGGGGGATGTTGCCAGGCAGGCTGCTGAAGTTCAGGCCCTCCTGGTGCGACGTCAGCTTGGGGTCGTCCTCGTCGTCCAGGGAGATCCGGGACAGGGTGCCCGTGATGGTGGCCGGGTTGCAGGTGTTCACCTCCTTAAAGATGACTGGGTCACGACAGGGAGGAGGAGAAAAGACACGGAGGACAAGGGGTGTTCCAGAGGGATGGAGGACAGGATGGAGGGAGAGGAGGAAGAGAGGATAATGGGAGGACAGATGGGGGAAGGAAGTAGAGGGAATGAAACAAGCAGGGCAGAGAAGGAAAGATGAAGCAGGTGAGAAAATGGGAGGATGTTGCAATGGTAGAAATGGAGGAGAATATAGAAACCGCAAGCACATACAAGGATGTAGTAAAAGATGGAGGGGTGGTGGAAAAGACAAGAATGAGAACGAGAGGAAGAGAGGTGGCAAACAGACATATATAAGAAGGAGGGTGTCGAAAATGTGTGGTGAGGAAGCAGAGGGGTTGTTCGAGGTAATTCACACAAGATCAGTCAGCGTTACATACAGCTCTCTTTCTGGAAACTTCATTGCTATACTGTGTGTCCTTCCTTTCTGTTAGCTTCCATTTACCACAGTATTTCCGATGCATAAGCATGAGAAAATGCATTGGTGCAGTGTGATTTTATTCAATGAAGACTTCAGACTCCTTGTTCGTGAGTGAATGAGCCTTAAGCAACACTGTTCAACAGTATCTCTTTGTTGAATAATGTATAATTATTTGAATCAAATTATGCAAAGCTCATGAAGATAAAGGCACAGGTACAGGTCTTAAAATGTTTATCTCTCACTTAAGCAGCTAACTTGACAGCTTAAATAATTATTACTGTCTGGACTGATTTGAGTCCTGAAACTAACCCCAGGCAGTATAATGATATTTAAGGCATAAAACATAGTATTTCTAGAATTAATATGCGATATTAAATAAACCCAACTAGGTTATTAAATGAACACAGTTATTGGCATAAATATTTCTGAAACTATAAGAAAAGTACTATGTTGCTGTTGCTATTCAAAACATTGAATATCACTATGTGATGTAAACAACCACAATTTTAGAGACAACTCTGTAAACACTGTCTGCCTGGTGCCCATTTGGTACTGTACATCCAAACAAACAGTTTATTTGAATTTTGTATCAGAAAACTGAACTAAAATAGTTTCAGGAGATAGAATAAATAATTCCATAACTCTTTTAACGTGTGATAACGTTTCAGAAAATGCACACAATATGAATTTAGCATTTTACACTGCAGCGCAGGAGTGCTACCACTAATTGGAGGACTGGTGTATCTCCCTCTGTTGACAAAGAGTAACCTGTGTGTGGCTGACACATTATTAGGAGAATATAATGCAGAGGTAACCTAAGGATGCCTGCTTGACCGAAACAACCCATTCCTGGCACGATGAAGGCGACTTATTCCCACCATTGAGGAGCCCTGGATGATAGCATCCATGTTTTGGGCTCAGTTGAAAGAAGCCCTTAGAAGCCAGTATGACCATAAATGAACATAAATGGAGAAATGGTGAACGGCTGAATTTTCACTACCTGTTCAACAAGAACAACATTACTTCTAAAAAATAGAAAAAAAAGAAGAAAAAAGCAAGACACAGTGACAGGAAGATATGACGTTGCCAAGGCAACTGACTTACATGGATGTCCTCTCTCTGAAAGTGTGCAGAAAATAGCAATGGTGCAGTGTTAATTTGCTCTTACACATTCTATATTCTATGAAATTATTACATTTGATTACATGCTCTGAGCATCCTCCTCGGAAAAAGAGCACGTCACAGAAATTGTTTTGGATGAAGTCAAAATTAAAGCTGAAAGCTGCTGTTATGAACTGCACATTGGAATCATATGTGAATTGCGGAATTGGTGACAGTACTAGAAAAGTAAGCAGTTGTGACAATCTTGCCGACACAGTTAAAAGTCCCTGCAAGTTCAATTATTATCCCTGATCTTTTTTTCCATTGGGAATTGATGCTTGCTCTCTCTCTCTCAAATTCAAATTCAAAGTGCTTGATTGGTATGACAAAACTAGCATTTGTATTGCCAAAGCATTTACAAAAAATAATAACAATAACACTGTAATATGATTGAATATAAAAATAATAACAGGATAATATATATATATCTATATGTATATATATATATATATATAATCCTGTTATTATTATATATATAGTCTCTCTCCCTCCATTTCTTGATTAAAACAATGCCAATAAGTCATGAAATAACTGTACCTGTTTGACACGCTAGGTCCACATCTTTTTCAAAGTCTGTCTGTATGGAGACAGGGAACACAGGAGGCTGGGTTAGAGTGGACATAGCAGCGGGGACATCTGCTGCCGGTAGCCTGGCCCTCAGTGCCCACCTGAAGGCAGTGCCAGCCTCTGCAGTGGGCTCTCATTTACCACTGAAGGGCACTGGAGCCTTGCACAGTCTGTTCAGCTCCTCCACGTCATTCAGAGAGGATTCAGACGATGGAGAGGAACTGTGTGTGTGTATGTGTGTGTGTGTGTGTGTGTGCATGTGTGTGCACATGTGCGTGTGTGTGCATGTGTGGGTGTGTATGTGTGGGTGTGGGTGTGTGCGTGTGTGTGCACGTGTGTGTGTACATATGTGTGTGTATATGTGTGTGTGTGTGTGTGTGTGTATGTGTATGCGTGTGAGTGTGCACTTGTTTGTGTGTGCGTGCGTTGTGTGTGTGTGTATATGTGTGTGTGTGTGTGTGTGTGTGTGTACATGTGGCATGTGTAGTCAAGAAAGAGAAAGAGAGAGAGAGGGATAGAGATTTGTTTTTTTATGTCCCCCATTATTTAAACATCACAAAAGGTATAGGAATAAATAACCAATGACCTTCAAACAGCAATATTTGTGAAATAAATTGAGGGCCAAACCCTCCCAAAATTATTTAAAAGTACCAAATGTAACACCCAAGAAAACGATTTGGTAGCAATGAAAGCATCAAAAATCAGGCCTCTTTTAAGACAATGATAAGACCGGTAATACTATAAATAAGTAAAAACAGAGAAAAAGACAGAGATAGAGAGAGAGGTACTGCGTGCAGGACTGACTTTGTAAAAAAATCATCCATGTTCAGAGAAAAGCAATGTAGAGAAAAATTAGGCCAATAATGACTATTAATTAAAATCCAAAAAAGGGCAGTTCAAGTTCGGATTCACTTCAATAAAAGTGACCCCCCCGCTCCTATCACAACAAGGCCCTGAAATACCAAGAGATGAGCCCAGAGGAGCCCCCTCAGCCAGCTAGTCTTGAGACTTAGTTCATTAACCCTCCCTAACACAAAGCAGCCTCAAGACAGCACTAGACAATTAATTAGAGTCGACCAAATTATAGCACACAATTAATTAGAGTCAACCAAATTATGGGAAAGCATAAACAAAATTACATCACCTATTGGGACACGTAAACAAGAGAGAGCGAGAAAAAGAGAGAGAGTGTGGAAAAGTATATTTGGGTAAACATGATTCTGTATTCTGTGTATGTGTGTGTGTGTGTGTGTGTGTGTGTGTGAGTCCTTGTGCGTGCTTGAGCAGGCAAGTGCATTCATTAAGTATTATTACGAACAACACAACACAGAACAACTGAGTGAAGGAACGAGCAACTGAACGACGACACGGGAGGGAGAGTGAAAATGAAGCTTTATCTGGAATGGGCAGATCGATGGCAGACGAGCACCCCTCGAACGAGCACAAACAGACAAACAGACACGAAACAACCCCGTAGCCGAGCACCATTTGCGCTGGATTGATGGGTACATGCAGTACTGTACACGAAAAGCAGGGCATCATAAGGCAGCCCCAGGACTGTCAGATAAAGACTGTGATTAGCATGGACAGTAAGAGAGGAAACATGGCCGTCAGCAGGAGGGGCTCAGGGGGATGGATGGACAGGGAAGAGCCCGCTTGCTCAACATGGTGACAGTGCAATACCTTCACCGGGCAGGGCCTTTGATGAGCTGCTGTTGTTTTTTATTTCCCAGCTCGGCAATAAGAATGCTTAATTGCAGGCTGGGTACGCTCAAATTATCTGCAGCTAGACTTAACGAGGTCGCCGTTTCTACTTAAGGCCATGAGAATCCGCAAGGATGGACATTTGTGAAATCCTAGAAACAGCCAGTGCTGTACCCATTGTCCTGGGGGCAGCTGTGGGGAATTTTGCTTACCGGAACTGGGGTGGCATAGACTGGCAATATTCGTTGCATATAAAAAAAATGCATACAATGATAATGACCGATGCGTGGGTGAGTGGGTAAATGTGATGCTCTGTGTATGTTGCACAATATGTGTTTAGTCTATTAGTCTACTTTACTGTATGTGTATCTGTGTTTTTGGACGCACTTGAAAACAAGATGATTAATCTCAAGGGGCTATCCTTCAATACATTTTTTTTTCAAACAGCTGGGTCATGATAGTCTTATCTAGCTTACTGTATATGGTAAAATTAAATGAAGCTTACAATAAAAAAGAAATAACAAAACAAACAAACAATATCTAGTGCAGAGACAGTGGTGACCCTCCACTAAATTCCAGCTATGGCAGTTTGATACACCTGGTCAAGCTGGTTATAAGCTGGGGTAGCTGGGTATGAGCTGGTCAACCAACCTGGCCAAGCTGCTAATAAAGCTGGTCTAGCTGGGTATGAGCTAGTCAACCAGCTAATGCTGGTAGCTTATCTGAGCACCTTGTTTGAGCTGTTTCTTGCATCTTATAGCAGAGAAATGGTCAACGTGATCGGGAGTAGAGACATGTGTTCAGCTTAGCTGAGCTCTCCTGGGAACGTAGCATAAGTGACAGCCAACGACACATGACCAACAGTTCCCTGTGAGAATCCCCTCACCGCAACACCCATCCCCTATGGGGCTCAACTTCACCCCCAATCCTCACAGTACCCCATGGGACCCGACACACCCTACACCATCCCAAACTTCTCCAGAAACCAGAAACGACTGCATACCTCCCTGAGAATCACACCCTCCCAGGGTCTCTCAATATCCCCCACTTCCTGCACACTCTGCAAAATGTCCGCTCGGAATAACACTGGGATACAGTTCAAAAGCTGCAGCGGAGATATGAGCCAGATGAAAAACTGTAGCACGCTGAGCAATGAATCTCAAGGGCCTGCCACATAAATATCGCCCCCACCCAAACAAAACAAAGAGCTGAAGACTACAGGGATCTGTTTGAGGTTTGTTATTAACATTGGGATGTTCGCTGTTACCTTCTTCTGCTATACAACAGATTAAACCACCATTTTAAGCCAAGATAAATGCAATACTGTCTCTCCTCTGATATGGGGCTTTAAAGTTATAAAACCTGATATCTTACCACCATTTCAGAATAGAGCCTTTTCTAAGCTCAGCAAACACAGGTCAAAGTCTATAGTGTGTAGGTCGCACTGTGTCTCGTGCCACAATTTGCGTGAGTTAAATGCTTGAAAAAGCTGCTCTTTCTTCTCCAGAATGCAAAGACCACACTAGGTTTAAAATCTCTACGGCCATTTCTGTGCTTCTGTTTCTATCACTTAAAAAAAACAAAAAACAAAATAGAGCTAACAGTGATGGGAGCAAAAGTTACATTGATTTCTGCTCAGAACAGTCACTGCTGACAACTGATCCAAGTGAGGCGTTAGAATTAAAGCGCCATTACGTTCACCTTGCGTCCAAATTGCCAGACATGACAGGAAGAGACAGATAAGCACTAATTTAGCAGATTGCTCACTCTGCTAGACCCACTGGCTTGTGGTTGTTTGGCGCCATGGTCGGGTGACCCGCCGGTGGGTATCTAATTGCCCCACACGGCTGGCTGTGGATGTTGACATGAGGATATTTCTGCCAGGAAATAAACGCACAGAGGAGCAAAAAAACAAAACAAATAATGATGCACAGTGATAAAACCAAAGGGAAAATATAAGATTGAGGCAGGGAGATACCGAGTCTTTCTGCACCCGTAACATGAAGAGCTTTCACATTCTGTCAATGCCATTAGCTGGGTCCACACAAGTCACTGCTTTACTGAGAACTGAACTTGGAACTTATACTGTTTTATGTAACATAGTGTAACTAAGCAACCCTTAGTCTAATGTTGAAGTACATAGCAAAACTGTCAAACCCTCAGTCATGTTAAACTCTCAGTACTCTCAAACTGTCAAACCTTAATGCAGTGGTACTGAATGTAACTAAAACTAGTCTAATGATGTAACATGCTCAATGACTAACTTACACTGTAATAGTGTATGTAAGAGGATCACTGTAATTAGAACTGAGTAAACCTGTATTATATAAGAGAGTTAGTTAATGTTGAAATGTGTTACACTATAGGCCTTGGGGTGAGACAGAGTCACATTAATTATAGTGCTGATCAGAGCACTGATGCAGTGGTAATAGTCAAACAGGGCCGGGCAGGAGTATAAGAGACCTGTTATGTTAGTGGTGGGTTGGGGGCAGAGACAGACGAGGTGTGTGACCTCCCCGCAATGGTGCGACATTAGCTCAGGTGATAAGAGCGGTTATCTGGCAGTTGGAGAGCCGCCAGTTTGATCCCCCACCCCGGGTGTGTCGAAGTGTCCCTGAGCACTTGTCCCTGCTCCTGAGCTTGTTGGTTGGTGCCTGGTGGCAGCCTTTTGCCAATGGTGTGTGAATGGGAGACATTAATTCTAAAGGGCTTTGGATTGAAAAGTATGTGAATGCAGTCCATTTTTAACACTGGATATTACCAGTCATAGCTGCCTGCCATAGGATGAAGGGGAGAATGCAGTGAGATGTAATGCTATTCACCATGATCTGCACCTGGCCATTCTTGCAGGAGTCCGGAGAGTTCTCGCTGTCGTCTTTGCAGACACCCATCCGGCATCTCACTGCATCTTGGACCTGAGAGAGAGAGAGTATCCCCTTTACCCACAGTACTCTGTGACCATCTGGCATTACAATGTGGCCATATGTTCATTTGGCCTCTGGTTTATCACTGTACTGCTGGTATAAATATAGACAAACAAACCCCCTCCACAGTTCACTCACCAATGTATACCAGAGCCCTCCCACGCCCCCAAATTACATTAAGCAAAGATATGACTGTCAATGACATTAACCTGTATTGTAACTACAGTGATGTTTTTAAGATGCAGGTATTTTCAATTAACATATTATACCATTTCATTTATAGAAGTAGCTATCTTTAACCGTCAGTAAATACTGTAAATACTGAGCAGAGAAAGAGAACGAGAGAGAGAGAAAGAGAGAGATTACTTTGTTTTAATAATCTCCATCAGACCAGCTGCACAGATATCAGGCTCAGGAGAATTGTATTCATGGCTCTCATTTTGATTGCGTAGCCGTCATACAAGGGTGGCGATATGAGATTTTTAATAAAACAATGATATGAGTTTAAACTCTGGAGTGACATGCGTGCTGAACCTGCACTGTCTCTCCTCGTCTCTGTTTTCATTACAATGGTGCGCGAGGCATTTCCCACCTGCTAGTGTTGCCACAGCTCGTATATTAGAGAGTGTGACTGTAGCCTGTCAACTGTAATTAAAGCCGTCTCCCTTGCCACTGAACCCTCAGCTACACGCAACTCAAACATGTACCGACATTGAAAGACAAATAAAGCTGAAGACGCCAAGACAGGCTTCCCAAATATATTATACATGTTTTTTAAAGACCTGTGCATTAAAACTATGTGATTTTATTTTAACAGTTGCACAATACATAATATTTAAAGAGTATTACATCTGTGGTATTAAGTCAATTTTCTCAGTTGAAATGTTGTGATTTTTTTATTTTACCACTTAAACAGGGCGGCCTGTAGCGTAGTGGTTAAGGTAAATGACTGGCATACACAAAGTCGGTGGTTCTAATCCCGGTGTAGCCACAATCAGATCTGCACAGCCGTTGGGCCCTTAAGCAAGGCCCTTAACCTGCATTGCACCAGGGGTGGATTGTATCCTGCTTAGTCTAATCAACTGTATGTCGCTCTGGATAAGAGTGTCTGCCAAATGGCAATAATGTAATGTAATGTAATGAAACTTTTTCCACTGCCTATTGCAAGTAGATTCAGTGTTGGCTATTTGGAGACCAAGTTTAATCAGCTATCAATATGACAACTCCATTTTAGTGGATCAGTTTTGCGATGTTTATGGAGCTGCAGAGGAAGTGAATATCCATACAGAACAGACACGGTGCGTCAGACCGCCAATGTGTGTGCTTAGAAATGACGCACTTTACATCAAAAGGGAAGTGCGTTATTTCCCTAGTCATGCACTCCAAGTACACATATTTATCTTGAAGCTTAATGAACACTTCAAATCCAATTTCACAAGGTCTTTAAATCTTGAAGCTCATCTTTCAAAAGAAATACTTCTCTTTCAACACGGTAATTTTGGTTGGCTAGAACATGCATTTGCTGTGATTACATATTTTTAAAACTAATCTTCCGCAACCATTTGGAAAGACTGATAAAAAATGTGTTCAATCTAGCAACAATGGCTATGCTATGGGAGCATTTCACTCAAAGCTGTTTATTTAAACACTTAAGTGAATTTAATTCACACAGGTATAGGACTGTACTTTCCACTATGAAGCATCATGCATAACAATGCTGAAATAAGGCATGGCTTTCTTGATATGCTAAAGCCATTGGGGATTACATCGAGTCCTTTGGAAGGATTTCCATATATTTACTAAAACAATTCAGGGATGTATTTTATTCTGATCCCTGGTGATATTGATTTAATATAGATGGCTTAGCATGGTTTAAGCATTTTTCCATCCTGTATTATTTTCATGGGATGTGAAAGTTAGTCCACTGTGCACATGGTGGAGAATGCGAGCAATGCACTTCTGGGTTATGGGTAAGCCAGAGGTAAGGAGTACTGCAACTCTGAATAATATACATCAGTTCCTATGAAAAGACTCCTTATTAAAAATTCACCTTGCATGTTGTGATTACCAGTTTCCAAGTATGTTAAAATGGATTGTCACAGGCAGCAAGGCTTGCTGGATTTGCAGTTTGTATTAAAAAAAACCCCAGAAAGAATAGTAGAAGCCTTAATCTATGAGGCAATAAACTCTGCTTTAAAAGCACACTGAGCCCTTTGGAAATATTAACACACCACTGCGTTCACTATTGGCTGGAGGTCCTTCAGGGTTCGCCCCACTGTTGCAACGGCAACATTAAATATAAATGATAAAATATCAAATTTCATCAAATAAATAAAACAAAAGTAGATATGTATAACCACATTTGTGGACTGGAGAACATTTCAGTTCTTCCTACTTAAAAGTAGTCTGCTTGTTTACAGTTGTTCACACTTGCAAGCAACAAATACAAAGTTTGCATTGTGAAAAATACAGTGTAAACAGTGTGCATATCTGGGTTGTTACTAGCTATGTGTACTTTATATTATGCTACTTATTTTCCTTCCCAGAATGTAGTTTTTATCCACTGAATTTAAAAGCTATTAAAAGAACAAGATATTCTGCAACTCCCAAGTGTAAACAGCAAGCTATTACTTTTCATGAGCAGACTGAAAATGTGTCTCTCATTTAAATTTTAACAAGTTAGCTGCTTTTCTCAAAGGATACATAGAGAGACCATACAGGCATACAAGCTAACCACCAAATGTAGACATATAGTAGTATCTACTAAAGCTGACTGAGTACCTGATTGACACATATTTTTTGTGTCCCAAGACACTGCATTTACTGCCTGAGGTGGCAGTCAACATCAAGCTGTTGAAGTTAAACTAGACAGAAATGAGCAAGCAGTGATACGCCAATGATAGCGAGCTTGCTAAGTAACAAAGACAACATTATCTGCACCATTACAGAACTGAAGAAATGTGTGAGGCCTCTGCCTCAAGCTGGTTTGATTCATTTTTACTGAAACATAATTACAGGATATTGAAGTTTAACCCCATCCACGCTGCCCCCTTTTGGTTGAGTCGTCAACGACCCAAATTATTGTTGCATTCATATTTCTTAGATAATAAAAACTGTGACGTAATAAAACCGCAAGATGGTGATGCCCGGTTGTCTTTACTTTAAGTCTTCAACCATGTGTGTGCAGAAAATAGTTTTTGAGATAATTTACACTTTTATAGGACTTGCCTTCTAGGGGGCCAAAGTGGAAAGGGTTAATCTAAGGTGGACGTGGATCAGTGGAATTTCACACATTTTTACTTGCGTAGTTCAGGCACTGCGTAGCGAGAAATTCAGTTTCCTTGGTGATTTCACACTGCTTTTCCAACATGAAAAATTTAATAAATAAAAAATGAAATAGTTGCGTGTCCTTTTTAAAGTTAGTTTGCCTTCAGCAGAGGGCCCAGCCAAGATCCTGTGGGGCTGGACCTTCCGTGCACTTTAAATCACAGAAACGTCTAGAAAGAAAAATTAAAATGGTTCAGCCAAATCCAGGGTTAGCGCTCAGATGGAGCAGCGCCCTGCAGGAAATTAGCCCTGCCAGAGCCAGGGCAGTGTGGGATATGCCCCTGCCTTAAAAGGCACCTTGGCTGTTTCTTCAGCAGAATAAAACCCATGGAAAGTAATGGTGGACATACCGCACAGCCTTTAAAATGCATCCTTTCACGTCGGGGTGTGAATGGTATGTCCGCGCGCTTTCCCTCGGGTGTATTTGAAAATTATTGTCAACTTTTCACTGGGCAAATCCAAAATAAATTCCACATTTCAATTACGAGACACACTTGTAAAATGATAACTCCAGGGATAAACTGCCAGTACGGTAATAGCCGGTGAGCTACCTGAGACGCCCTTTAAATGAAAGTATGCGCTGTGAAAAGAAAAGTAGAATATTTTATAGAATATTGCCACGGCGCTCACCTCCCGCCGCATGATGCAGTGCACGGTGATGATGACGAAGCCCTGGACCGAGTCGAAGACGGCAAAGAGCACCTGGAAAAGCGTGGAGCGGCGGTCCGTGATGGCCAGCACGGCCGACATCCAGGTGAGAGCCAGCAGGGGGAGCACCACGCAGGAGCTCCACAGCGACGCCCTGGGCAAACAGCACAGCCAACTTCAGCCGCTCTCTTACGCTGAGGACTCTGGGAGTGCTTTACAGAGGGCTACAGCACTGCATGCTAAGCCTTAAAGTGACAGTGCTGACTTTAATATTCGGCGAGAGTTAGGGCAGTGCTAATATACAGGTGTAAGCATCCAGTCCTGGAGGGACACGGCGTCTGCTGGTCTTCAGTGTGTTTGAAGGCCTTCATTAACTGCTGATTGGAAGGGAACCACAGACTAAGCATACCCTCCAGGACTTGACGTTGACACTCCTGCATTAATGCAATGACAGTTAAAATGACTCCCATGCCCCCAATGACATGACATACATTTAAACCACCTCTCTCTTTCTCTCTCGCTCTCTCTCTCTCACACACACACACACACAGGCACTGATGCATACGCACACAAACGCACACCGCTCAAAGCATATTTGGCTAGGTTCTGATGCCTCAGAAAGCCACTGGAATCTTTCAAAGGGCTTGCGCATTAACATGGGCTCTAGAGTCCAGGGACACTGGCAGTATATTAAATGAATGCAGCAAACAAAAATGGCATTTAAATTCACACTGCCAAAGCCAATAGCACAAACTTTACAGTGTGTGGTATTTCAAACACAGAGGATGTGTCTGCAATACACATTGCTCTGCTTGGCTATAGAACATGTCTTATGTGGCTCTAGAGAGTGTGTGTAAAAGAAGCAGCCCTGTGCCCAGAATACAGGAGGACATCTTGGGTGGGGAGGGGGTGGCTGGCTCACACCAATTTACTGTGTTCACGGTGCACTGAACTCCTATTGCAGGTGTTAATATGCCTGATTGACAGGGGACTGACAGGCAGGAGACCTGTTCATTACCAGAGGCAGTGGGTGGTTGCCGGGAGACAAGGAACTGTGCCTCGCTACTGTACTGGAAATGACAGTGTCACAACCAAACACAGTCAAACGTGAGAGAGGGAGAGAAAGACGGAGAGGTATAGGTAGAGGTAGAGAAAGAGAGAAAGGAAGTAGAGGGCAAGGTAGAGAGTGGCAGTGAAAGAAAAAAGGAAACTTCAAGGCAGTTCATGTTTTCATTCCATTTTCACATCTAAAAACACTGCCCACCAGGGACTTCAAGACAGACTTAAGTTTTTCCACCAAACAAAAGAACAAGAGGTTACCATACGGGCTTGCCCTCATTCTTTTTCTCTTCAAAGAGCCAGCCCTCCTGAACATCCCAGCTCATAACTATGTATTGCTTTTGTCTCAAGTATGGATCTGCATATGCAGTGGGTGTGTATTTGTGTGTCCTTATGTGTGTATGTGTGCTTTTGTGTGTGTGCGTTTGTGAGTGTGTGTGTGGAAGGGGGTAAACTTCAGGAATTTTCTTTTATCCTTAGGAATTGAGAGGGCAGAACACTCAGATGACTGAAATGTCCTCACAAATCCATGTGAAATAAGAAACAGATCACATTTTGACACTTTTGGGTTTTTCAGTGAGTTTGTAAAGCAGTGGAAAAAGTTGCTTTGGAGGGAGTTTGCAGAGAGCGGGTGAGGGGGGGAGGGAGGGCTGGTCCCTCTGAAGAGTCCCTGTTCCTTACGGTAGGGCGAGGCGTGAGTGGAGGCGAGAGAGAGGGAGAGAGAGAGAGAGAGCGACAGAGCAAGCGAGGGAGAGATAGAGCGAGGGAGAGAGATAGAGTGGGAGAGAGAGTGAGGGAGGGAGACAGAGAGTGAGAGGGAGCGAGAGAGAGAGCGAGGGAGGGATATATATATAGAGAGATAGAGAGAGAAAGGTAGAGAGATATAGAGAGGAAGCGAGGGAGAGAGATAGAGAGTGGAAGGGAGCGAGGGGGAGAGAGAGGGAGAGAGAGAGAAGGAGAGAGAGTGAGGGGGAGAGAGCGAGCGAGGGAGAGAGAGAAAGGGAGATAGAGAGAGCGAGTGAGGGAGAGAGATAGAGAGAGAGCGAGCGAGGGAGAGTGAGGACATGGAATGAGACTAACATGGCGCTGCTGGCGGTGGAGCTGGACAGAGCGGTGCGTGAGATCACCCCACACTTGGAGCATTTGAGGAGCAGTCTGCTGCGCGGCTCCAGCGCCTGACTTCAGGATGGAACAAACCAAATACACACGGGAGGGGGGGGGGGGTGTCAACACATACCAAACAATGCAAGGAGAGGGGGAGAACAAAGTATGCACAGAAACACATACGTACACGTGTCCACAAAAATATAGAAACATACACACACACACACACATACACCCAAACACACGCACACACACACACACACACACACACACACACAAGCACACACACACCGACACACACGTGTAAAGATTCAAACATAAATAACAAATAAAACAACAACAGAGGGCGCAGAACAGATTAAAATCAACAAAGACAATTGAAAGAGAGGGAGAGGGACATCGAAAAGGAAAGGAAAAAAGAAAGAAAGAAAAATTTAAGGAAAACCCAAAGCAGCCATATGGACAACAGCAACAGCAGAGACGGCAGCAGCATGAGGGAATGAGAGATGAGCACGTCAGTAAAACCAAAAACCAGACAGAGAGAGGGGAGCTGCAAGGCCTAACCACGCATTGTCTGCGGCCTGGCTGACACTGCGGAAAAAAACTCCCATGCGGACAGGAGGCGGTACACAGGTGAAATTCTCGGCGACTGCCAAATATTGTCACACGCCCGCGAACACCTGTCAGCAAAGACACGGGGCTTTGCGGTGTTACAGTCTGTCTAGACAGTCTGTTCTCACTCCTGGCTGTTAACAACTCTCAGCTCAAACACGCGGGCGCTTCGAGGTTTCTGAGATATTTCGGTAATAGCAGTTCTATGTAATTGCATCTATCTAGGCGAGCGTATAATAGTGCTGGCTTTCCAAATAAGCGAGAATGAATGCACGGTACTGAGAGAACATGTGGGAGGTTAGCATGTACGGTGCTGTGTCAAGTACTGCTTCAGTACCTCGTTGACTTACTGTTCTTTTCTGGGGGCAAATATACAGCTGCCAAATTTTGTTAAAGGATTAGCAACATTCGGGATAATCTGCACAGTAATACCAGTCAGAATAGAAACCGCCTGGCTGGCTCATTAAAGGAGATTGTCAAATATGAACCGATCTACCTGCTAATTAATGACCATCGAGGGTGAGAGAGCAGCAAAGCAGTTTCTTGGCGGTTGCCTCCGAAACCACACCTTTGCCAGGCTGCGGGTTATAACACTGCGGACCCCAGAGATAAATTCATAAATAAATAAAATATGCTACAGCGAGAACTACTCCTTGCCTGTTATTCCTGGGAACGACTTTTTAGTACGGCTCCTAATTCCGGCTCATTTAATTAAAACGTCCATCACATGCAGTTATGACTTATAACATACCCGGGAGTGCGACTGGAGCCATTTAGCACGGGCCTAAATTAATCGGAGGTGGCGCAATATGGAATATTAGCATGTTTCACACCTCATTTAATGTCAAGGTCTGCTGCGTGATGTTTCATGAATAAATACATAAGCAGTGAGGACGACTTTCTTATTAACATGATAAGTATGGGCTGTCTGTTGCACGGTACCCCTGAGTGACTCCTAAGGCTTTATCAATAATTAGGCTATAATCCTTCTGGAAAAAACTGCTTTGGTCTACTTTGGATCGCACAATACCACATTATTTCAGAGGCCTCTAAGCATAAGCATATTTATTTGCTGCAAGAAATATTGGGCAGTTAACCTTTGCAGCTCCCCGATACAGTGACTACATTCCACATACCGAATTACCAACAATAGGGCAAAAAAGAGGGGGAAAAACAAGAAATCAATTCCCAGGAAATTAAAACATAGATCTTGTCTGGCGGATCAGTGTACCCAGGCGTTTGATTATCATAGATCACTGATTTAGAGCAAATGTAATTACGGGGGACAAGCTAAAATCATACTTTGTTATTGGATTCATGTCACCACTGCTATCTATCATCTGAGGCACTGACCCTAAGAAAATGTAAGATAGTTTGTTTTCAGCGGCAGTGAGTGATCTATATGACATTTATTTTTTATCGGAATAATAACAATGAATGCAAATGTGATGGGAATAATAATAATAGCGCCATGATCTCACAGCCATGAAGATGTAGGTCAGAGAAGTTAAAGAAGAAAAAAAAGGCCAGATTAAATTGCATTTGCTCAAGTGCTCGATGGAGAATACAGTTAGTATTGCTTGTTCAGGCCTCTAAATCTTTAACACTGTTTGCTAGAGGTATCCATAAAGTAGGACTGCTGGGAGTTCCAAGTTTTTTGAATTTTTTGACAAATTCAGTTGAACAGTTGTAGGACAGTTTTATGCTAAAATTGAGCAATGCAACCGGGTAAACAGTCCGCTTTAGGCCTTCATATTCAATAACGCGTGATTGTGTTTGAAGGGTACTAGAGTACATAATGGTTTCAGATAGTTTTGAGGATTACTAGGAACTACTGAACTAATATTTCAGGATCTCTAATAGCACCACATAAATAGCAAAAACCTTGAAGCTTTACCAGGTCCTGGGTACGTCATTAGAAGAGCTAAAGGAGCCCAGGCAGATCAAAGCGATGTTGCACACATTTATTGACCAGATCAATGTAAAGTGGGTGCTAGCTAGGCCTCCCCTCAAAGAATTTCCGCAGTAATGATCCTTCAGTACGAGGACTGTTTCCAGTTCCAGGTAAGCACGCTGGCGGATCGATAAACGTTATTAACTCTGTCATAACAGCTCAGGACCAGTCAAGGAAGGATGTGTCACTTTGGGTCAAGTGCATCAGTTCTGTTTATTCCAGGTGGCTGGGCTCGGACGATTGATATGCTTACCCTGTGGCCGGGTTTTTCATCTATGTAAAAATTACGTGTATGGTGTGCAAATCAGTCACAATGCCTGAAGAGAGTTTGGATGAACCTGTCACATTTTTGTACATGTCAGGTGGAGATGAATCATCGCTGTGATCATGAGGGCGTTGATTTTGCGGTTCACTGACACGTATCTATGAGGGGGCACTTTTTCGGCCCGTTCCACCTACCCGGCTCTCTGCTTTTTCGACTTGTCGGAGATCCCGTCTCTTGACATCAGCTTATTGAATACCACGATTCCAATCAGCATGTTCACCTGGATGAGGGATGATGGAAATAAACACTTGTCATTTACTGCAGTCGTACAGGGGGCGTTGGGAATGAGTGGTCAGAAGCAGTTCTGGGCTCTCCACCAAATTTCTGCGTGTTTGAATACTGTCACTACTCTTAACCTCCTGAGGTTAAACTTTGGCTTCGAAGAGCTCTATATAATATTTCACGTAAAGGACATTAAATGAAAATTTAAAACAATATACATTTTGAAAATATTTTCACTGACTGCAACATGCTTGTCATCCAAGACACATTCCAAAAACTAAAAAACTTTATTTGACTTTTTTCCCCTGGTTCTCAGGAGGTTAACACCATCATCCCCAGAAATGTTGACATTTTCAGTAATAATGCATACAAATCCCACCTGCGCATGCACACACTGAAGGATCTGCTGGAAACCATCCAAGGAAAAAGTGTAGCGCTAATGTTGAATAACATTGAATTATTTCCAAAATAAGTTGGTGGTGGTAACACTACAGTAAGGTTACATGAATTGGCATTAACTGAGAAGTTAATATTTACAGCTTTGTGTATGTATTTGTTCACCATTAATTCATGTTAACGACATTAGTTAATGCCAATTCAAAATGGAAAGAATAAAATAGTAAATGTAGCGCAATTGTTAATTTTTATCCTATGGTTTGCTAATGTATGTTGTGAAGGTTGCAACGACTGTCATTGGAACTAATAAATCAGTCACTGTAGTAAACAAATACTGTAAATTAACTCATGAGAAGTACATTTCCTGCCTAATTAATGTATTTGCACATCAATTAATTAATGTTAGCTACTATATTAGTTAATGGCAATTCATGTACCTTTATTTAAAAGTGTGACCTGGCATGTTTACTTATTACAAATACCAATTAATAGTAGCAAATTGCATGCCATACCTACTGTAATTTCAGATAAAGACATTCAGATTCCACACTTTCCTACTGTAGCTGTGTTTGTTTGCCAGTAGCTAGTGAGTTGGAAACAATTTGAGTAACTGAATTTAAACAGCTATGCATAAGAATTTGTCATTTATGATATGCCTTCCTTTTCTCTGCTTGGCATTGGCCCCTTAAGTTCTGAAAAACAAAAGTCTTCTGCAACAGCTTACTGCATAACAAGTGCTTTCAGACCTCAGCCATATGTTAGAATAAAAAGCTTAAAGGGAAACACAGCCTCCATGTTGGATTCAAGACAGTAATTCGAGCTCAGCTTGCATACGTGAGTTTTTAGGTGATGCTGTGTGTGATATGTACTCATTTTACTCGGGTACGTGGCCTCGGGTTTGGCCAGAGGTTTTGGATATATGGTACACAAGTTTGTGGCAGCCATGTTTTCTCATAGAAGCAAATGTATGTAAACCCTCAGTGGATACTGCTCTCATCAGTAATTAGAGTCAGGGCCTTTCAGATAAACACAAGCAAGTCACAAGCAAAATGGGTGGCACTCTGTCCTGAAACACACCACTCATATTTGCAAAGCTGTCACATGATTCCCCTGTGACCTGCTGGTGCACTTCTTTGTTCCACAAGTGCACCTGCTTTCCCTGGCATCGGGTCGACCAGGGGGATGTTCTACATGGGTGACCCTGCGCGTGAACCAAACAGCCTTACTGACTGGGGTATTTACTTATGTACCTGGCAGGGTCAGTGTACAATTTTCCACATGGTAGTCAGTTAGGATAATAGGTAGGTTTTTGAAAATAAGACAGAAATTGGCAGTTCAACTGTTCCCACTTTGAATTTAAATGGTTGAACTATGAGACTGGAGAGAGAGAGAGAGAGAGAGAGAGAGAGAGACACCCAGATGAAAGGTACAGTGTGTTACCTGTTCAACTTCTACATATAATTACAGTTAATAATTACTGTCTATTTCATGCCAATTTAGGAGATTCAATCGAATCAAACTGAATTGAACTGAGAGACAGCTAGAGACCAAGAGAGAGTGTGATTGCATATGAGAAGCATTGTCCTTAGTCCCCCTAAGCCACATGGGAACTGCGTCCAGGGTATACAGCCGTCAGCAATAGAGTATTCCCGAGAGAGAACAACACTCTCAGTCCCTGGCGATAAGACGTGGTCTCAAGACTCCGGGCACACTTACAACACTGTACAATTTCAGTTCAGTACCTCAATGCCACAACACAGCACTAGTAATAGTTATTGACTGAGGACTTAAACCCAAATAAATACGAAGCGTGATCAACCAAATCAAAATGGGGGGCATGGCATCTTCCACTGACCCGCTAATCTGTTTGACTGAAGCCTTGTGTGCTGTATTTACAGATGTATAATATCTGTAAATGTGAATAGCTTGGTGTTTTGTTATGTTATGCACAATGCTTTGAAGTAATATATTTTGTATATTTTGACTGTGAATGTAAATATACTTATGAATATCTTAAGTGTAAGATATGAGATTCGTGGTATTATGTGATTTTCATTATGTATACAGTATGTATGAGATGTTTGGACACACCTTGCCTAATAAATAAAAGCTGAGAATCTGCACTTTTACCATATATGAGTTGTATGATTACAAACAGTGGAAATAAAACATTAATCAATAAAGCCAGAAAAGGGCAAGGTGTGTCTAAAGCTTTGACTGGTAATATATGTGCATATGAAATGGTTGTCTTCTTGCTCTGTTCAGACACAGCCCAGGCTGAAGACAATCGGTTACAATTCAACTTTCTTGCCGTGGGCGAGATTAATTAATTTCCCATTAATTAGATTACGAGTGCTGCGTGTGCCTCCAGATGCCCTGAGCTCATTACTGACTTTGTGTGCTTGTGTGTGTGTGTGTGTGTGTGTGCATGCATGTGTGTGCCTGTGTGTGTGTGCATACATGCATGTCTGATGTGCATGTGTTTGTATGTGCGTGTGCCTGTGTGCATGCATGTGTGGTGTGCCTGTGTGTGTGTGTGTGGGTGTCTGTGTGTGCGTGTGTGTGCATGCATGTGTTTGCCTGTGTGTGTGTGTGTGCGCGCATGCATGCTTGTCTGATGTGTGTGTATGTGTACATGCATGTGTGTGTGTGTGCATGCATGTCTGACGTGCATGTGTGAGTATGTGTATGTGCCTGTGTGCACGCATGTGTGGTGTGTCTGTGGGTGTGTGTGTGTGTGTGTGTTTGTGTATGTGTGCGTGTGCATGTGTGCATAAGTATAAAATGTAGTTTTACCTCAACTTGGACCTGGAGATTGGTCTGTATATTTGTCTGCCTGTTCATGTTATAATGTAGCATCACACACACACACACACACACACACATGTGTGCATACACAGACACACACACACACACACACACATGTGCGCACACACATACACACACACATGTGCACACACACATACACACACACACACACACACACCCAGACTGTACTGTATATCAGTCTTATTTACAGGTAGCTGCCAACATTAATTGCATCTCTGTCTATAGAGAAAAAAAAATGGTCTTGAAGAAGCATAAACACCATTACCAACAGCAGCATCATTTATATTCAACATAAATTATTAATTTTGAAACCTTATACTTGCACATGTAATAAATTATTCTGTTCCATTTGTTGAACAACATGACCTGGAAAATGTACAGTGTATAAGAGATTTATTATGATACGACTTGGTCGGTGGTTGTCCATCAAACAGCTCACCATGGAGAACAGAGCACTAATTACCCTGGAGAAAAGAAAACCAGGGCCAGGGTTCACCATCCATGGTCTAGAGCAGGGGTGTCCAATCTTATCCAGAAAGGGCTGGTGTGGGTGCAAATGTTTGTATTAGGCCAGCACTAAGACATCTCAATCTACTTATCACGGTCTTGATTGAAGATCACAATTAATTAATTTGTTCAATCAGGTGTAATAGCACTGGGATACAGTAAAAACACAGTGGCCGTTTTTGGATACGATTGACACCTGTGGTCTAGATGCACAACTTTCAGAAACAGACAGCAATATTGACCAATGGGGAGTGGATTTGGAGTGGGACTCACCAGTACGATAACAGCTGCCGGGCCGACGAAGGCGTAGAGCAAGCCCCCTTCCAGGGACAGCCAGCAGCTGGGGACAGAACGGAGAGTACTGAGTCTGATAGCGATCAAACGCACAGAGATACAGATCTATTCCTCAACAGTTCCCAAAGGGTCAGGCATTAACACGATTAATGAGCTTGTTTACACAGACCCTGCTTGCAAGTGATATGTTCACAGTAATATCCAGCAACCGGGCGTGTGTGTGTGTCTGTGGTGATGAGTTGAGGTCTCGGTCTTTAAAGCCGCAAGAAAGTCAAACAGCTCATAAATAAAGATAAAAGCATTTTGTTCTCGGGTCCAAGTCTCCGAGTCGTACCTGAATTACCGTTTAATCTAATACAACTGATGCACAATCCTGTGGAATCAGTAGCATCTACGGGTACAACGGTAATGGTTTCAGCCACAACAGGCTGGCAGGGGGCTGATAAACTCAGAGGATGTGTTATTGGTTGTTCTCAGAGAATACCTCCCCCCCGCCCCGAACACACATACACACACACACACACAGACAAAACCCCACATATATGCTATAAGGTCACCGGGTGGGAGGAAGAGACTCACTAGCTTGCCGTGCCGTAGCCCCTGGCCCTGGTGAACCCCACTGACACCGCAACCACGAGAGCTGGGAGGCCTGTGTACACCGGGGGCGAGAGAGAGAGAGAGAGAGAGAGAGAGAGAGGGAGGGAGAGAGGGAGGGAGAGGGAGAGGGAGAGAGGGAGGGAGGAAGAGAGAGGGAGGGAGGGAGGGAGAGAGAGATAGAGGGAGGGGGGAGGGGAGGGAAGGGAAGGGAAGGAGAGAGAGATTGACAGAGAGAGTGAGAGAGGAAAAAATGGAGGCTTGCATTCCTTTCATTTCTACTACCTCTTCAAGGCCAGAGCCGGCCACAAAGGAAGCCCCGGCGCCCATCCCCAATGTAAATACAGATCCCTCAAACAGACTAAAAAAGCCATTATGTATAAATCCACCCCATTACTGCTATTATGAACAGTGATGGGAAAATGCAGATCTCTAAGATTCCGTGCTGAGGTGGTCGTAAAATAAAGGTAAAAAAAACATGGCTGCAGACAGAAGACAGAACTTATTGTTCCATTTTCTAGGCTCTGCTGAACTTCCTTATCAATCTATAAATGAATTCAACCCCCCTCGCCCTCTCCCCATTGAAAAACAGCCTGAGGCAGGAGAGAGAAATAAAAGTCGATAGCATTCACATGACTGATTATGCAGGCCTTCAGACAGAAAGTGCAATCACATAAAATCACTGTGCATGTCATTATTTTCAATGGGAGAGGGAGAGCACAAAGGCTGTAGCCTAAGTCACACGGCACCTGATGTCGCACCGGGCGTGCTAGAATTTGGATTATTTGAACCTCTACGGTCGTGCCAGGTGACACAGGTGCATTTGACAAATCTCCGCTGAACAGACAGCGTCATTATTTCTCATTTTTGACAAAATGGTGGATAATTTACCTGTTGAGAAATCAGAAAGGAAGTCCTTGGGGCACCGCCTGCTCTATAGGGCTGCTCTCTGACTGCTAAACCAATCATAAGCTTGGCTGGTGTGGCATAAAACATTGCAAAATGCATTGTGCGTTTTCATTGTGGTGAGTTTCACTTTCTGTCACCATACGGTAAACTATTAGACATACAATGGCTTCAGCATTCACAACACAATTCTCTATTTTTAAAGAATAAAATTGCACCAATTTTGCCAATCAATCTGCAATCAATAATACATAATGACAAAGTGAAAAAATGTTTTTAGACATTTTTGCAAATGTATTACAAATCAAAGACTTAAATCTCAAATGTACTCTAATTTAAGTACTCAGACCCTTTGCTGTGGAAATTGTGGTAAGGTGCATTCTCTTTGCTTCAATTATCCTTGAGATGTGTCTAGAACATGATTGGAGTCCATCTGTGGCCAATTGATTTGATAGGACATGGTTTAGAAAGGCACACACCTGTGTGTATATGGTCCCACAATTCACACTGCATGTCAGGACAAAAAACAAGCCATGAAGTCCAAGGAACTCTCATGATAAAATTGTGGCAAGGCATAGATCGGTGCAAGGGTCAAGAAACATTTCTAAAGCTTTGAGTGTCCCCAGGTGCACAGTGGCTTCAATAATTGTGAAATGGAAGAAGTAACCAGGGCAATCAGGGCCTTGGTCAGGGAGGTGACCAAGAACCCAACGGTCACGCAAACAGAGCTTTGAAAGTCCTCTGCAGGGATGGGAGAACCTGTCGGAAAGACGATCTCAGCAGCACTACATCAATCAGGCTTTTATGGTACAGTGGCTAAACAGAAGCCACTCTTGAGAAAAAGGCATATGACAGCCCGCTTGGTATTTGCCAGACAGCATTTAATGGACTCTGAGAGCATGAGCAAAGATTATCTGGTCTGATCAGAAATAAAACTTAACTCTTTGGGCAGAACTCAAAGCACTATGTCTGGTGAACACCAGGCACTGCTCATCACCTGGCTAATACCATCCATATGGTGAAGCACGGGGGTGCTTCTCAGCAGCAGGGACATTATATCCATTCAAAATTAAATCTACAACACAACACAGGGGCAGCCTGTAGCGTAGTGGTTAAGGTAAATGACTGGAACACCCAAGGTCGGTGGTTCTAATCCTGGTGTAGCCACAATAAGATCTGCATAGCTGCTAGGCCCTTAACCCTGCATTGCTCCAGGGGAGGATTGTCTCCTGCTTAGTCAAATCAACTGTACGTCACTCTGGATAAGAGTGTCTGCCAAATGCCAATAATGTAATGTACAGTGTGAAAAAATGAAGGGGTCTGAATACTTTCTGAATGTCAATTTCTTTGGACAGTGTTGTAAATAAGAATCTGTTCTCGATCACCTTTACCTTGTTAAATAAACTGTAGATTCATATCTGGAGTAAAGCAGAGTGGCACTCTCTCATGTCTATGGTACGGTAGGGCTCCACACTGGAGTCAAAGACTTAATGTGACTGGGGCTGGACCCAATAGCTGCTCACATGAGGGTTTATGAGGGGGGTCACTTAGTTATGTGTTAATTAGGCACATCAATTACACTTGCTCAGTCTGTGTGCAATGTGGGCACTTAATGAGCTTTCCCGTGAAATATTCATGTAATTAACAATGCACTGATTAACTCAGCAAATTAAATGCAATTAGAAAAAAAACTTGCATTAATGAAAGAGGAGGGAGGGGAGAAACTTGTGAGAAATGACAAGAATCAAACAGGAAAGCTAGATGCTTTTTCAGATTGGTACACGCCTCAGGGGTGTATTCCCCACTAGCGGACGCGTGTGTGTGTGCGTGTGTGCTTGCGTGTGTGCCTTTTAAACTTTTTCCAATTAAGATCTGAATCTAGAAGCATTACGTTATTGATTCTGTGCATTTTTAAAAAGCTATGCGGCTGCTACATCCATTACCATGTATTTCCATAGACAATTGAAAAGCCTGAATGCAGTCACGTTTTTTCTTTACAACAGCCAATTAATTTCACTAAACCTCAGACATAGAGCAGCGGTTTTATTTGTCGTACTGTTCTTCCGAGGGTATTTTTGGCTTAGCAGATCTGATTGCTGGATCGATAAGGCTTTGAATGGAGTGAACACACTGATTGCCCTAGCATCTCCCTGATCCTTCCGTGTCACAAACATCATCTGCATTTCCATCGCCCCGATGAAACCTGTCTTACAAACCAATTTCAGCATGTAGCACAAAAACACGGGTGTGATTCTGTGAGTGTCACTGTGCCACAATGAGCTGTCTGCTGGGGTTGAAACTTGATGCTTGCTACTGTGATCTATTCAATCAATACAGGTTCATTTACTTTGCTGACTTATGTCATCTGTTTGAGAAGATAGATCAATGCTTACAGTGTTTAGCATTGCAGTCCTTTCCCATTTCGGTAAAGTAAGACAGTGTGTGTGTGTGTGTTTGTGTGTGTATCTACATGTGTGGGCACTGTGATGCTTACTAGTATGTATGGTGGCTTGTGTGTGTATATGTGACATATATACAGGTCTGTATACAAGTATATGAGACACATACAGGTGCACACGTGTGTGCATATTTACACGTACCTGCATACACGTGTGATCAGGAGTGTGCAGGCGTGTGAGAAGTATGCGGGGAAAGTGTCTTACCCCAGCCCAGGCACAGGAAACGTTTGCGAATGAGGCGTGATCTCATCTTGCCGATTACGGCCAGGTAAGACTGCCAAGCCTCGGTTAGCACCCAGCAGAAAGAGGCAAGGAAAAAGAAGTGCAGGAAGGCAGCAGTCATAGTGCAGAGAGCCTAGTGACAGAGAGAGAGAGAGGGGGGAGGGAGGGGAGGGAGAGAGAGGGGGGAGAAAGAGAGAGAGGGTTAGAGAGAGAGAGGGGAGGGAGAGAGGGTTAGCTCAGTCAGCCAGAGACACAGAGACATCAACTCTGTTTTTCCTACTTTATGGAAACAATGAGGAATTCATTTTGATATAAACACTGCATATTTAAATATGCCCATTTGAAGAATCAAGTGATAAAGCCAATAATTTGTGGTATTGGCAGCCTGGCATGTAACAATATGGACAGAGGGTCACCTAGGGTGTCTTGCATGCATTAACCACCATTGTTGGCACTATCCTTTTTGGCACCAACATTATTACTACACTGTTGCTTTTACAATTCAACATTTTTATCTTAGTTTCATCCTATTGTTTGCATCTTCATTTGCTCTGCTTTGCCAGTTTGCTTGCCAGTGCCACCGGATAAAATTAGAATTCCAACTTTATTTCGAGAGAGCAAGAAAAGCATGCAGAGAAGTAGCATTAAGAGAGAGGCAGCGTTGGTGTTTGAGAGTGTGTGAGAACCAGCTCATAGGGAGAGGGTGCTGGGTTCAGCGGATGATACAGCACAGTCAACACAGGGCAAACACACAGCAGCTGGCAGCTGACAGGCTTATAACAGCTTCATTTTTTAATGGCTGACATTCTGCACACCACTTACTGACTTTCTAAACACGCGCTTTAAAATGGATTCGGAAAGAGCGGGATAGGTAGCCAAATGAGAGGCGGCGTACTGATATGAAGCTCATAATGTGCGCCCTTGGCAGGAGCCCACGCTAAATGGCTGGCCCGGACTGCCCCCTGCAGACCCGTGTCATCAGCAGCATGTTCAGGTGGGTCACGTGCGCCGGTGCTCTCACGCAAACTACGGGGCATTCAGAGAAAGAGACAGTTTGCATGCAGGAGCGGCGCCCAGCCAGAAGAACGGAGGAGCTCCGGTCTGTTAATTATTAATGCCTGGTCTGAGCCGCGGCCAAGTCGTATTACCATCGCCATGGTGATGCGCCGCCGGTACCGCCGGCTCAGCAAAGAGCACGGAAAAGGCGGTTGCGCACGCTCGAGAGATCGAGCGAGGAGAGGTTCGTCGAGCGCACACAATGTCTTTCCTGGAAAATGGCTCTGTCCCAAGAAGAGGACAAAGCCCCCGGAAATAGACCTGGTCTTGAAGGATCTCCCTGGTTGGGCCTGCAGGAGGCAGTGCAAAGCTAAGGCTAAGGCCCAGGCCTGCGGGGACTGTGCCATTCCAGGCTAACACCGGCTGCCTGGGAATGTCACGAGTGTCCGACGTCGTGCTTTCTCTACTGTCAGCAGCTGTTTTCTTAAGGGCTCATGTATCGAGTTTTACTGCATATTTTTGCATGAGATTAGCCTGTGGGACAGCATTATCGTTCCTTTTCCAGGTTACTGTCAAAAGAAAAACCTCGCAGTGGAAGCCAAATGTTTAGAAAAAATTGTTTACTCTCGGTGCATATGAAAGGTATAACCAGGCCTGTAATTGGTCAGTAGCCCCTAACCATCTGTCACAATGCAGGGGAACTAGGGATAATGGCCTGCCAATGACAACTGCCCATGGGCCAGGAGTGAAGCTATCATAGGCCAGTAGTTCTCAATCCTGGTCCTGGGGGACCCATGTGTATGCTGGTTTTTGTTGCAGCCAATCTCTTGCTCAGTTAAGGTTGCTGAACATGTGTTTAATTTCTTTTCATCGTCGTATTAACACAATATAGGTTTGGCTTGCAATCAATTGCTTTCTATTCAAATTTTTCATTATCTAACAAATGGTTAGGTTTAGTGGTCATGTGTCCACACTCTATGGATTTGCCTTGGTCTTTAATTAGATCAATTAAAAATGTGCCTCTCTAGGCAATTGTTCACAATATAGCACAATGAGAATACGGGGACGATGGGATTCTTCATGACATGCACAGCTATTTCTGATATAATGTGACTTAAGAGGGTGAAATTTCACTCAAAACACAAAAATAAGAAAAAAAATGACAGCTTGCCAGCATACACAGGGGTCCCCCAGGAGTGAGTTTGAGAACCACTGTCCAGGGCTGTTAAAGCTCACTCCAGGCATCACTCTGGCTCAACAGTGCAATACAATATTCTATCTTTATTTGATACAACTGGAAAATGAAAAGGCAGTTTCAAACAATTCCCAGCTTGTTAGCAAATAAACTTAAACCCAGAACAAACGTCATCTTCTTCTTTTTCAATAGAAACTTTTGGTTTTGAAATATGGACCTGGTGAGGCTAGCGGTTTATTTTTGGAAATATAATGTAAAACCTGGCTAGATTTCCCAGGACCCCTCCATAAGTTCCTTTTGAAATGGTTAAGTGAAGCGTGTGATTTGGACATGAGCACACGGTCCCTGCAGGAGGAAAATGGAGGATCTGCAGTGTGTCCGCTCCTCAGCCTCTCACCTTGCTGAGTGTCTGTGACTGTCCCACAAGGATGAGCACATTGGAGGCCAGGATAGAGAGGCAGAAGTTCACCAGGATTATGGACCTCTCAGAGCGAATATACCTGGAATAGGGAGAGATTATATCATTATTATCTGTATTATTATTACTACTATATTATTATTACTAATACTTCTACTACTACTACTACTACTACTACTAATAACAATAACAATAACAATAATAATAATAATAAAAGTAGTAGTAGTAGTTGTAGTCGTAGTAGTACTATTGTGTGGTGGCTGCAATATCACTGTTTGCTTTCATGTTAATGTTGTGTTAATTGTGTATTCATGAACAGAAATGTTCAAACACATTTCTCTTTTCCGACATTTGGCGAAATGCTTATATTTACTTAAAGTGTGTTTGCATTTAAATGTGAAAGAGAGGCTTAAGCAGAGACACGCGCGGTGGGCCAAGCGGTAGCTGCAGAGGGAGATGATGTAAGGTTAGTGCAGAGTTAAATAGGGCCTCGGGGAGGGGCTGATGGGTAATGCTAACTAGGACATTGTACAGATGCGTTTGCCTCGCCCTTCATTCAGCGCTCGTGCTGACAGGCTGAGCTGACAAAGTCAGCGAGGTCATTGGCCACAAATCTGCCCAGCTAATGCCTAGACCCGGAGGCAATATATGATTTATCAATAATACATTAAACAAGGCTGAATAGAATGCCTCTTAATTTTGTGCTTGGCCAACATATATAACTCCTTTATAAATGGTTTATAACGATGTACTTAACCATTAATAACAGTTTGAAATAAAAATAAGAACTGGCAGAAGCACAAATGTAATGTACTGTACTATAATGGGATGGATCTAGCCATCAGTCATTGTGCTTGAAGTGTAATCAACCCGAACCCCCTTCAATCGACACTGACTTTCTCCTGCAGATCAATCGCTTCTTTCCCTGCAGTTGCTCTAAGTACTGGGAGGTGAACTACTTTCTCTCCAGATTGATAGACCTCTGATGGTGTGCCAGGTCCAAATGCCTATGGAGAGCTCTGCCCCGCAGAATGTACGGTCTTTGCGCTGTGTCCAGATGTGTGGCATGTACCTTTGCCAACACAAACACACACATGCATATGCACACACGCACACGCACACACACACACACACACATACATACACACATGCATATGCACACACGCACGCACACACACACATACACACACACATGCATATGCACACACGCACGCACGCACACACGCAAACACGCATACTCACATAGACAAAACACACACTACACACATGTACATTTACACTCACACACATGCACATATACACATGCATGCACACATACACAAATACTCGCACGTGCACACAGCACACGCAAAAACAGAGCAAAAAAAAAAAAGCAAGCATGTATGTAAACGCTCACATACACACAAACACGCACACACACAAAAACGGACACATGTACGTATGCACACACACACACATGCACACACACATACACACACACACACACACACACACACACACCGCCATCTGCCATGGAGTGCCCCGACCCACAGATGCGCCTGGGGGTTGGATCAGAGCTGGTGTTGTCACACTGGAAGTAATCCCACTCGTCAGAGAGAGCAATCCGCCATCGCTCATTTATTCACAATTAGAGATAATTGCAAGATTGGCGCTGTGAACGTGTTTCCCATGCCAACACTCTCTTTTTGAAAATCTCCTGGAAAATTTTGGAAAATGCTACTGTTCTTTATTTATTTACTTATGTGTTTCTTTTTATACTTCCCATTCCTCCCGATGTGGAATGCCCGGTCGTATTGGACACGAGGATATACCCCACTCTGAAGCAATTCTGAGCAGCGCTGCGTATCAGACAGCAGTCTGCTCACGGAGCTCACGGTCGGGGGGAAGGTACACCATGCGTGGCTCAACGTGTGGCCGTGCGGGTGTCCCACTAATTACTAGAGCCACTAGAGAGCGACGAGACGTTCCTTTTCTGGTTTAAAGTAAAGCATTCATCACACCTTATCTGAAGGCTCCCATTCTTAGCCACTTATGAATGCTTATGTAGTGCATATGTCAATAACTGACAAGAATCTTGTCTCAGTTCAGTTGGTATGTCGTGGTAATGTCACTTGCTACATCAATGTTGACATAACACACCATATGCCTATTTGTGCTCATGAATGCCTATTTAGTGCCTATGAATGTGCTATGTAGCGGTTATGAAGGAGTTATATACCTCAAGTCGGAGCCTCCAAATAGAGCGATAACAAGTATTCTCCCTGTGAAAGCGGAGAGGCTGTTCTCCAATGTCTCTGACACTTCCTGTGTGACACCCTGTGATGGAGCACTTAGGCAGAAGCAGTCCAGCCGCTCCACGTGGGTCCAGACTGGGGCAGCGAGAGACAGATGTGGCCGAGCGGAAGGGATGGGCAGGATGGAGATGGAGAACGAAGGGTGTGATAGCTGGAGAGAGGGAGAGATGGAAAGGGCGGACGACACATGGTTGTGGGGCAGGACGTACCTCCAGAAGGCAGCGTAGACGAGCAGCAGGATGAACAGAGCTGTACAGGACACCCCACAGCCCACCATGAGGGGCACCGACGGCATGCTGGAGGGGCCCATGTCCTAGAGAGAGAGAGAGAGAGAGAGAGAGAGAGAGAGAGAAAGAGACAGACAGAGAGAGACAGAGAGATGGAGGGAGGGAGGGAGACAGAGACATACAGAGAGAGAGAGAAAGAGAGAAAGAGCGAGGGAGGGAAGGAGAGAGAGGTAGAGAGAGAGGGAGGGAGAGAGAGGCAGGGAGGGAGGGAGAGAGAAAGGGAGGGAGAGAGTGAGGGAGTCATTATCACGGTGTGTGCATTGTGGTTATTCGTACAATGTTGTTTGTATTCCATGTTGTATGTATTCATATTCCCATTACTGTTTCTGTGTGTACACTTTCACAATGCCCATGAATGCATTTTTTTTCAAGAAGCATTTTGGAAGGGGGGGGGGGGGGGGTAATATAGTGTTATATTACACTATAACAAAACATCACAAGGAACAGGAAATCGTCAAACCCCCCAACTCCATAAAACACAAGGAGAGAGAAAAATAGGGACAGAAAGAGAATCAGAGAGAAATAGAAGGATAGATAGAAATAAATAAAAATCCGATGTAAAAAAGGTACTCCCCATATAATTCTTACGAGCCATTAAAGCGCAGATTAATTTCTCTTAAACACATCCAATAAACCACAACAATCACATTACATTTCAACGCTGAGCAGACGCTCTGCTCTGCGAGGCGACCGACGCAGATTACATTCAGCATACAACTCATTTATACATCTGGATATTTTTACTGAAGCAATTCAGGTTAAGTACGTCGCTCGAGGGGACTGCCGCAGAGCCACAGCTGCAAACCGAAGCCACAACCTCGGTTACGAGCACAGCTCCCTAACCGGTGGGCTACGGCACTGCCCTCGCCGACTACTAATGTTGGTAAGCATTATACAGTACATGCTAATTAGGGCAGCCATGGTTACTCAGCACACACAGTCCCTGCTTCCCCTGGCAAAACAGCACTCCTTTAAAATCAATTAGTGCGCTTATGACGTTACTGTAGAAAGAACTGTCCATGCTGAGGCCTCTCTGTCTCTGCTTATTGAGAAAGCAAATGCTTATCCAGGACACACTGCTCCCCTGTTGAGATGCAGAACCAGACGAGTTGTGCCTTATAAAGGATCCCCTTTTTGGCAGTGTTGTGGATTCGCTTGCCTCCAGCAAAAGGCGGGAGGAGTTTTCTGGGTTGCTGTGGGAGGCAGGGATCCTCATTTGAGCCCCAAACAAAGCAGCGTCACCCCACCGCACCGAGCACCCTGGAATCTGTATGGTCCTCCGCTCTCTCTATTTCTTCTGTCCTGCCATGACTCTTATTTCCTCCTTTCTTCCTTACTGGAGCCTTGCTCCATTTGTCATACACATCAGCCCCCACCCCTGCCCAGTCTCCTGCCCTACCTTACAGAGGTAATCCACATTCTTCCATGGAGCAAAAACATATGCAGTTTTAGGATAGAAATGCAGTTACAGATGGCAACCCCCCAATACTTGCTGCGGATATGAACTTGGCTACTTCATACAAACGAAATGCCATGAAATTAAATGTTTGCAGAGAA
The DNA here is from genome assembly GCF_963514075.1 of Conger conger. Lineage (NCBI taxonomy): Eukaryota > Metazoa > Chordata > Actinopteri > Anguilliformes > Congridae > Conger > Conger conger. Next base: position 20,869,479 of record NC_083768.1, read on the forward strand.
AACAAAGCTCTGCATTGATTTCAGCTACCGCAGTGCGCGCATCCCTACTGGCCGAACTAGCTGAGATGTTTCAATTCGAAGATCCCTTGAAATTGGTATAAAATACCACATGGGTGGCTACACTGGCTGCGTCCCATCTCCTCCTCTGTTTGGGCATATGAACATACCATCTTCTCTCTGTTCTTTTCTTTTTTTTTTTCAAGTGCCATATAAACTAAAAGGACTTTTAAATAATCAATGTCCTTCTGTAGGAGTTTCTGCACCTTGCCTGGAGCCAATTTTCTTTATTCTTTTTTGAAATGCACAATATGCATAGCAGAATATATCTATAAATTAAGCATTGAAAGTGACACAAAACAAAAGTTTGTTGCCGAGTTTACGCACATTTGTATGTGGTACTGTGTTCAGCTGCAGTTCGATTTCGAGTTTGAGTTCAACTTGATGTATTCACTTTAGAAAGAGCAGGGCAACACGGCATTCTGGGTAAATACCACATATCTAATATATTTTACATGGATTTCTCAACAGAGTTCTCTTTCTTAATGAGATTTGAGTGTGGTTTAATTGAGGGATCCAGTACTTAAATAGTCATAATTTTAGTTAATTAGACTGGCAGTCACACGATAACCTCTGTTTAAAGAGAACAGCAGTAGCCCCTGGGTTTATGGGTGAGCTGGGGTGAACGTACATAACCGGGCATGAGGAGATGGCTGCTTCTCTTTGTTTTCGGCGTGTTTGTTTGAACACAGTTAATGTGAAACTAGCACCTGTGCCTCGTGGCACTCGGGATTAACGAAACCGTAATCTTCTGCATCGATATCACCGGCACCCGTAACTCCCCTTAAATTTAATCAAGGGCTTTTTGTTCGGTGCTAAGACAGAATTGTGAATTAGGGAGATTCATCTCAGAGCAACCCTTTGAAAGCTTCACCCCACCGAAATGGATGAATTTATCCTGCCTCATGGCCCAGAGCCGGTTAAACAAACAAGTGTGTAACAAATCTGACGGCACCCGCAGTAGCAGCCCGTTTTCCCGCTGCGTGCTTCACCGCACGCTTCCAGTCCAGCCTGCCTCTCCACCCAGCTGGCCCTCCCCACACACAGTCCCACCACTTTTCGGCTCCCCTGATCGATGGGGCTGAGAGCGAGGGTTTTTGGGGCCATACCGCCCCGGGGGACCTTGTGTTCGTTCAGCCGGGACCTCCTATGGCGGCCGGGCAGAGAGGATGCACTTGACGGACGCTGGTTTCGGGAAGAGAAGTGGAAAAAAACAGAAGGAAAGCAGGCCGCAGGCCCCTCGAGTCAGAGCTTTATTTTTGCTCGCAGAATCATCTTATCAGTGGAGAGCCGCTGATCCAGAATGAATGAATCGCTACATCACGCCGATGATACCGGGGTTAATGATACGCTAAGACTATTCCCCAATCTTTTCACCACATTACATTGATTATTTCTTACGATACATTGCCTCTTCCTCCTTATTTTTTACCCATTATTTAATTACACAGCTGCGTATTTATGGAAACAGTTCTGTGCTCAAGGGTATAAAAGGATTTCTCTACCTGAGAAATAAACCTGCAAGCTGGTTATAAATCCACTTACTTTACCGCTGTGCCCTGCTGCCTCCCACAGTCTGCCAATGACTGACTGAGCTGGGAAGCTTGATTGGCAAGCCGTGAAGGAGCGACAGACACAAGCCACGTTTTTCCCCTTTCCTGTAAGATGAAATACCCTCTGACTCCCTCCCTCCGGAGGTAAAGCATTGTGCTGTCTTTGTCCTTCGCAGTTGTAGCGGGGAAGACATTTTCTTTGGACACTGACATCGCTTGAAGTCTAGCCTGTGGTTGATACAAGCCTACAACCTGGTCATGGTACAGTGCGTCCCTGTCACTACGGAACAAAAGCCGGTTTTGAGTGGGAAACGATGGCGCCAGATAGAAAGAGAGAGAGAGAAACAGAGAACAGGGGGTAAGAGGATATGAAAAATTAAGGGAAGGAGGAATATAAGGCCAAACAAAACCCCACTTCAATCAGCGGGCAGAAATGGAGGTCCTTTTTCATCAAGTGCATGCTGGTGGGGAGCGGGAGGGGCAGTCGCTTTTCTGTGTTCTGATCTCCTATTCAAAACCACTCCATCAAATGTATCTGTGCAAGCAGGCTGCCAAGAGGCTGACCACTGTGGAATATTAATAATCAAAATTAATAAAAACGGGAAAAAGAAAAGAACACACAAAAGAGGGATGGAGCCAGGCTTTGAGCTGCAGCATTTACCGGTGAGAAAGAGAGTGTGAGGGGGTACACGGCTCATATCATAAGGGAGGTTTGGGGAAATTTGCGCTATAAACCACAAACACTGCCACAGGTAGCTGTACTGGGCGAGCCAAGAGCATAACTGGATGAATCATGTACCTGCAGGAAGCACACAGGCACACTGGGACATTGTGCCTCTGTATGGATCCACAGATCTCGGGCATCGAATATAACAATATGTACGGCGCTCTTTATTTTTTTGGAAAATTGTCTCATGGGTAGAAAGAGTATTCTTCCTGAAGAACATTTACATCCTACGCAAAAAAACAAAAGGCAAAGAGGGGGAATGAAAAGGCATTTGCTAGCGAAACACTGTGGGGGACTCTGGCTTTTAACCCTGGCCAGGTGTGTTTTACTTCGGGTGGATCATCAGCAGTTACTTGGATATGTTGGCTGCCAGGGCACAATTGCTGTATGCCAGTTGCTTTGGTACCATTTCTTCTGTGCATAATTTTCAACAGCCTTCACCCCATGTTACTGTATTGCTATACACACAGAAGTATTTCTCGGAACAAGTTCTCTTAATGCTCTCCTATGGGATGCAGGCTAAACAGTGTTCTGTTTCTGTTCAAACAGGCTGAGGCGTCATAGTGATGAGGAATACAGTATGTCATTCCTTGGATTTATATAATGCAATTCTCACCAGTCGGCAACTGAAAGCACTTTACAGTGATGAAGGGGAAACTCGCTTCAACCACCACCAATGTGTAGCACCCACGTGGGTGATGCAACGGCAGCCATTTTGCGCCAGAATGCTCACCACACACCAGGTGAGTAGGAGAGGGAGATAACAATTTTTTTGCCAATTAAATCAGGGGATGATTAGGTGGCAGGTTTGGAATTTAGTTAGGACATCGGGATGTGACTACAGACTTTTCTCCGCCACTTTTATTGAGACAGTATACAACATGGCAGCTCCTACACCGAGATGCACACAACGCCTTTCAACCAAATCCAGCTTTGGCATCACAGGGGGGTGGGGGGCTTGGGGTGGGGGGCGCTTACATTTCATTTTTGATGGATGACAGCGAACATTTTGGAATATGGCAGGCGAACAGCTACCCATGGGCCATCAAGTGTCAGAAACGTGGAACAGGTTGGTGCTGAGACAGTGCAGTGAGCACACTGTGCTGTGCTACATCTTTCCATACCTAAAATTTTGCATAACTTTCTCTGCAGCAAAACTAATTTGGCACATAATACTACGGATGCGGTCTTCTCATAAAGCAGGACTTCTTGCTGTGCTCGCTCATTCATTCCTCACCCACTTGGAATATGTTGTAACAACTGCTTCTGGATGTGCACTAAAATGTTTTCTCTTAATTGGCTCCAACTGTTCCTTGCCTATGTGTGGCTGGCAGATTTGGCACGACGAGTCAGTAATCACGTAGTCGTCCCATATTCGGCATGTTTCTTTGGATTTTCTTTTGCAGAGTGGTCTCTGAACACGCCGGTGCGTATGGCTCAGACTCACCAGTGGACAAGCTTGAATCACCTTGCAGTTTCCCCAAACCTCTCGGTTGTTAAATATATTTGCAGGAAGCGCGCCAGAGCCAAAATGAGGGAGAGTGAGCCCCGGTTGGATTTCAGCTCGTTCCAATTCAAGCCCCCGGTCCTTGTCCCCCAAACACCGAGGTGTTCCCTAAATAGGCACAGCAGATGTGGGAAGCAGGTCTCCTGAAGAAGAACAGTGAATAATCTGAAGGGCAAATCACAGGCTATATATTTCCTCAGCCCACATAGGAAACATAACCTACTTATTCCAAAAGCGTACTTAAACAGTCATTCTGCTGCACACAACAAAATCATCTCGTCAGAACCACAATTTGCCTCAAAGGAGAAAAGGAAATGGCTTCCGTATTAGCAATATGTGTTTAGCTGGCGGCTGAATTGGAGAAGAAGTGCTACATCAAGTAAACAGTTACTACTTTATAACGCCATATCTTTTGGAGCTCAACGAGTACATTTGTCATTTGGTCTGGCTGACGATCCAGCTGTACAGTTCTGGTTTTGATCGTATCACAAAGTAAATGACGAGTGTACTACATCTAAGTTCTTATCCCAGTGCTATAACATTTTATTCACAGCATACTTTTATGTGCCAACTTACAGAAACATTAGTGACTGCTTAATATAGGAACGGTGTAAAGTACATTTTTGCAGCCCATTGTTTTTTAAAAATTCATGCCTATTCCCCCAAACTTGGAATAGCTAATCGTATTTAATAGTGCTCATGCAGACTCCATACGTGCTCTCTCTGACACGTTCAAGTTATTGACCGCAAGGTGTTGTTCCCGTTGCATCAAAACACCGGCCATCCATTCACATAGTATATAATCCTTTACCATAGCAGCCACATTACAACAGCATCATGAACTCAAGGAACATCATAAACACTAAAGAACTGCGGTAGACAAAGACATTGATGCCGCATCCATCACACTCCATAATGAAACATGGCCGTACGGTTAATAAGATCGACCACTGTCACTGAATAACGAATTTAATCGCCCCAGTTCATCTGAGAGAGGCCATTTCAGATGTTGGAAGAGGACAGGAAGGACCAGGACACTGTCCCCGTTAGTGAAATCTCTCTGGTCATTAATATTTACTGCTCTGGTTCTGATTAAAGCTTGAGCTCACATCGATCAGGGACGCCCGCGTCGATGCTCAGAAGGTGGTCGCCAGACTTTCATTAGCGCTGTCGCATCCCTGTGAAGGCCTCGCCCCTCCCTCAGAAAGAAATGCCATTCAGATAAACCCCCCGCTCGGCCCGTCGCTGTTTCCCTCTGTGTGTCAGATCGATCCCCCCTGCTTGATTTCGGATTTTCGGGCCCGTCTGTAATTTATGTCGAAGGGGGGACGAGGGGGAGCTTCCCGGCCGTGGCGCGCGGCAACGTCTTTAATTGCATTTTTCGGATCAATAAGGCGGAGTAAATCCTCCAAGAGAAAGAGGGATGAAACGGGCGGATAATGGCCGCGGATCTCGGCGGGGTGGGGGGTGGGGAAAGCAGACAGCGGTTGCATGATAGAGTGGCGGACGGAGGAAAAGGGAGTGGGGCAGAATGAAAAACCGCTGGGGCTGTGACGGGCTGCGAGATGAAACATCTGCGGTGTCCCCCAGGGCTCCGTCCCCGGATTAACGGACAATGCAGATCCTGAGATACCCTCCCCTCTGAAAGGGCACTGCCACCGGGCTTTTTAACACGCAAAATGGTGCTGTCTCTGAACCATGCTACTACGCCTTTGTGTGTTTCTGTGGCTCTTCATAGATGATACTCAGATTGATATATATTTACATGCCTGTGCTGGAATAGGTCATACTGTTGCACCACAAATGCATTTGTTTGAGCCAGCACATATGAATATGGTCACTAGAAGCACCAGTGCGGTCATCAAGTTTAGTACTTCATAAAGCCTTCAGAATCCTGCAGCTGGCCATCAGGCCACAGCCACTCGTTCCAGAGTACTGCTGCCAACTTGGGCTTTCACCCACCTAAAGTCACACCTGCTACTCCAGCTTTGATCACCCATGGCTGGCGTCTGCTCCGATTCAAATCACTAACACAGACATAGCAAGCTGCTAATGGCGCTGCCCCTTCCTGTTTTCAGCCAATGATTACCCCATTCACACCAATCAGACATCTCCGTTCAGCATCCCGGGGGAAAGGGTTAGCTGCGGTAACCTTACAGCAAATTCACGACAATGCAATTACCGCCGTGACAGAGGCAAAGCTGCAGGTGCTAAACAGCGGTGGGAGGTGACTCCACGTTAGCGCACAAAGATGGCTGCTGCCAACTCACTGCCGGCACAAAGTCTCTCGCTCGGGCCGTGTCTGTGACCGGCGGCAGGAAATAGACAGGATTAGAGTACGGTACACGGCGGGGTGTAATGACAGCAGTGGCTTATACTTCACCCTGCTATTAAACATGGAGGTTAATCCCCCGCTGCTGCCCCCGCCCTCCTGCCCTGGGATAAGCTGTGAGCGGTGGGCTGGCGAATCGGCCGCCTACACCGAGTCAAACACGCCGTCTGCTCCCCTCAGGGCCAGATGTTACCCCCTGCTGTCTGCTATGAGGCAGAGCCATCAGGCTGCCATTTTGTGAATGAGAGCTCTAAGCTCGAAGGCAAAGGAGTACCGGGTCTTTCAGCTCTTTACGCGATATGGGCTGGGGATAGAACCAACAACCTTCTGCACCCTGTGGAAAAACTACAGATCAAGCTATGTTTTGAAACAGCTGGTAGCTGGTTAACCAGTTCAGACCAGCTCCCGGCTCGGCATGGTTTACCAGGTTGACCAGTTTAGACCAGCATCCAGTTTGACATGGATTTAACCAGCTCAAACTATGTTTTGACCAGCTACCAGCTCAGACAAGCTACCAGCACTAGCTGGTTGACAAGCTCATACCCAACTAGACCAGCTTATAACAAGCTTGACTAGCTGAATTTTCAAGCTGGTCAAGCCAGCATAGCTGGATTTCACAACGGGGGGAGTCAAGGAAACAGAACTAGTGAAGGAACAGAGTGTCTTCATGACAGAAAAGCTATCTCAAACTATGATTAATCTGTAACTGGTTATCAGTGAGTCATTCACACCCATTTTGAGGATCAAGTAGCCGTAGCCCTCTCATTGCTAATGGAAACCCCCTGCGGTAACTGGAGGTATGGCTGAGTTCTGCTTCCATGCATTACTCCATCGAGCCCTTATCATCTAGCATCGGTGAATAACCGCCTCAGCAAGCGATACCACAGCCGCCTCGTCGCGCTCAGAATTTAATCCACATCCGACCTGCCGTCTCGCATAGCGCCGAAAACGAAACACCGATAAAACAGGAGGCGGCGCATGCTCGCAGAGACTCGCTACTAATGTTCGCCGAGCTCGGCCGTTAATAGAAAGATCTGCTGTGGGCTTCCATAATTCTCGGTCTTCATACCTCGACGACTGCATCTCTGATCAGAAGGACGGAAATGAATGCAGCCCACTCCGCTGGAGTTTGCTCTATAAGTGGCCGCTAACTTTTAGCGGCGCTTCTGCAGAATAAGTAATGCAGAAGCTGCTAATGAGGAGGCACCGACCTGCATCCAGCCAGCCATGGCTAATGGCTAATGGGAGAAATATTACAGGCTGCTAATGGCCGTGTTTACTGCACATCTCCAAATGCCATCAGCCAGTTTTTTCAGCGACGCCCTACATCATCGGCAGCGCGTCGGGAATATCGATGCACTTTCACACAGCCATTTCGGTAAGTGGCTTTAAGGCCACTCGTGTGCGTGTGCGTCCTGTATTCAGTAATCTGTCCTTAACTTTACCTTCCATGTACAGTAAATGCAAGTGTCAGGCTTTTCCTTCATAAAAGTTTTAATAATTTCTGTAGCCGCATGATCTATGAATGGAAAAAATTCTTATTTGTACCCAACATTGTGCGTGATAGAGACAGAATATGAGAAAGTGTATGAGTGTGCTTGTGTGTGTGTGTGTGTGTGTGTGTGAGAGAGAGAGAGAGGGAGCAAGGGTGTTCAGACACACTATTATTCTCAGACTGTCTGGTGGAATTTATTTTTAAGTGTGCTGAACTTTGGTGAGATAGTCCTACTTTCAGAAAGCGACCTCATTTACAGTATGAATCAAGAAATAAATAAATAAATGTGTTGTGCGTGTTTTGAAGGTGATTGCAGTTTCCACAGTGATAGCCCTGAATATTTTTTTATATTATATCATTACATTATAACAGTTTTGACTGAGCTATTGAACTAAATAAGAGCCAACAGCAGCCATGAATGGAATCAATCTAATGACCTAGAGAGCATGCCATCTAATGACTTCAAGATTAATAATAGGACCAGGCTTATGGTACCAAATCAGCAAGGTAATGGCCAGGAAGTAAGTAAAATAAATAAATAAATGCATTTTGGTGTGGCAAGAGAATGAAACTGCACATGGAACTATTTGAAAATGTCACTATTTGAATCTGGTAAGGTATCCAGGATTCTCTGTGTTTTGAAGATTGATTGTCCCATTGATGTCAGAAACACAATTTAACCTGTGTAATTTCAAACATCCATTCTTGCCATCCTCCTTCTCTGTCTAGATATATTTTATTTTATTTTTTACTTAGTTTTTCCATTTGGGGGATGGACTTTTATTTTTATGCACGTGGGGCATTCATGGGCATTGTGGTTTTCATTCTGCTAGTGTCCTTCCAATTTTTATATTCTTTTATGTTTTATGGTAACAATAATAATTGTATGTCTCTCTCTCTCTCTCCATATTTCATTTAGTCTCTCAATTAAATTTAAATCAATAATGCTTTATTGGCATGACTATATATAACAATATTGCCAAACCAATTCACAATTAAACAATTTACAATAAAAGACATGATTAATACAGTATCTCTCTCTCTCTCTCTCTCTCTCTCTCTCTCTCTCTCTCTCTCTCTCTCTCTCTCTCTCTCTCTCTCTCTCTCTCTCTCTCTCTCTCTCTCTCTCTCTCTCTCTCTCTCTCTCTCTCTCTCTCTCTCTCTCTCTCTCTCTCTCTCTCTCTCTCTCTCTCTCTCTCTCTCTCTCTCTCTCTCTGACAGCAGCACTCAGGTTTCAGGTCCGGTGTAAACAGCACCACCAGGTGCCAGCTGTGACCAGGCCAGGACCTCTGATTGGCTGTAGGTAACAGCTCCCCGCCCCATACTGCTCATTTCTCAGGGCCATTTTCCATCTCCCAGCATCCCGCTCACCCGACATGCATATCAATCACCCTAATGGGGGAGCTTTCAGGAAGAGAGGGAAAACTGGGTCATGATAACTCCATTGGTGACTTGTGAAGGAGGAGGAGGAGGAGGGCTGTTTATGCGGGAGTGCTTGTGTGTGCACCGTCAAAGAGCAGTCCTACCAACGAGTGATCACGGGTCAGGTCCTCACTCCCCATTACCAGAGAAGAAAGGGGAGTTCAGTACAATAAGCAGCATTAACTAGGAAGGATAAAAGCCATGCCACTTACATTAGGAACTATTTATAGTGACAGAAGAAGTGCGTTGACGCGCACACACTCACACACACACACACACACACACACACACTAAATTGGCTGATAAATGAATGTGGATAAGTCGCTTTTGTCTGAATGAAAAATTACCCAAGCATTAATGCATTGCGTGCAGGAACACACACGTGGAACATAATGGCGTGATTCACATTTTTTTTTTTCAGGAGCTGCCTTGAATAACTGAAACAACCATGCGTTTGGATAAGTACCTCTGAATCTACCTGAAACATTGAGCGTTGTTTCTGCATAGTTTCTTCCTGATGGGAATTTCAAGAATGACCGATCGTAACATTTTTACAGTAACTGCACATGAATTCACATAACACCTCTTCTTAAAAAAAAAACGAGTAACCTTCTAAGCATCCTTCCGTTCATCATCCCAGCAATGGCAGGGGGGCATTGGGTCTTTCCCTCACTCTCCGAGAGATGTGCCCTGGGTCTCACCCCCTGGGGGATGCCTAATTTGGCCTCATTCAGAGCTGGCTGCTCTCTGCCTGTACAGGACCCCTCTCACACACCGCGGGTCCACACCCACCCCAGGGGCTACACTCTCTACCCAAGCAACTGCCTCATCCATCATGGTAAAGTAACGCAAACAACCTGCTTCAGTAACACAGTACCCCGATACACACACACACACACACACACACACTAGCTCAGTCACACACACATTCTCACACTCACACACACACACACACACACACACACACGCACACACACTAGCTCAGTCACACACACATTCTCACACTCACACACACACACACACACACATGCACGCACGCACACAGACACACACACGCATGCACACAAACACACGCACGGGCATACAGACATACACACACATGCAAGTACATGCAAACTTACACATGGACACACAAACATACATACACACACACAGGCACATACACACACTAGTTTCGCAGCAGAGTCAGTAAACTCAACTTATTGCTTACTATTGCACAAGTCTAACTCTCCTCTGTCACTGCTTGAATCCGGAGAGAAGAAGCAACGATTTCAGTTGTACAGTTCTGCCAGATTGAAAAACAATTACAGCACAAGCTGAAGACTCCTGCCATCCCGGTCCAGCATGGTTCTCCCCACATGCTCGCAGGCTAAGATGAAAAGAGGGCAGGACTCACCTGGTCTTTAGGTTGCTGCGCTAACACTGCGAAGGTGGATATCTTGCTGCAGAGACATTTGGTGTGGACTGCCGGAGATGGGAGTGTTTGGCAGCCCTCTGTGTCCCAGTTTTCTGTGCCAGCTTCTCTGGTGGAGGACACACAGATACGCGCACACACACACATACACACACACACACAGGGAGACACGCAGTCAATCAATACCACACACACACAGACCCACATATTGGTTGGAGGAAAAAATGAGAGGGAAGAGGGGGAGAGGGGGAGAGGGAGAGAAAGAGACAGGGAGAGATAGAGAGAGAGAAAGAGTATTTAGAAATTCACTCGTGGCTTATGTGAAAGGACATGAAACCTCAGCTCTCAGTATTGACTGCATCGTGCTGTGGCGGCCAAACAGGCATTAGCACAGCCAAGCTGACCTTACGACTGCCTTTTTCTTTCTTCTTCCCCCCCTTTCTTTCTTTCTTTCTTTCTTTCTTTCCATGTCTCCAAGCACCACCTTCACCCGCTCACCCCTTCTCCACCATTTTGCATCTGACATGCTTCTCCTCTCTCTCCACCCCACACACTCACATCTTTGCGGTCGCTCTGCGCGACACACGCACACACACTCTCACCGCCTCGCACTCTTCCCTTCTCACTCTCCCATTGGCTCGTCCCCGACTTGCCTCCGTCTCAATAATGGGCTCGCGGTGTCATTCCCACAGTGCCCCGGCGAAAAGGTTTTGACGTTAGGAGCAATCGATGCAAACGTTCAGAGCCACTAATTGACCCAATTAAAAGTTCCATCAGCGAGTGTGCGCAGCATGAGCAAGGGCAAACCTGAACTGTGGCAAGCAACAACATAAGACTAATCACGGGGCAATTACAATCAGCGGCCCCGGCAAGTCTCATCACAATCGACAGGAGGAGTAAGGTCGTAGGAAACACGCACATATCACGCCAGAGAGTCTTTAACACTGCCACACTTAGCTATAAACACATTCATTGAGACTCACGCGATGCTACAGGAAACTACTGACCAACCAATGCTCAAATTTGTATTTATTAAGTTCAACATTTTATTTCGTTTATTTAGTTCTCGCCACAATTACCCTACAGAATTTGAGGGCAACATTGACCTTTTATGAGAATCGAAACAAAGGACTATTTTAGAATCAAACCAGCACTGGTTCACTAATCAGCTCCCTTGTGAGTCCCAGCTACATCCCCAGACCGTCCTCCATTTTAGTCTCAGTGGTACTTATTTATTCATGTGCTTATTTACATGCTTTATCCTCCCTTTTATATTGTTATTTTCTTCTAAATTGGAATAACCCGCCATCGTTTCTCGAGGTCTGTAAAGTCATTGGTGATCATGCATGTCCTCCGAAACGTGTGTGGCCAGCCGCCATTTTGAAGTTGCGCCTGATCGACCAGAGCGGTAGCACGTCCGCAAGCACCCTGCCGCATATTGGCGCAAGCAGGGTTTGATTTTGGGCTGCGTTGCACATCGCTACATTGAAAATCGGTTACAACCGGATAACCCTCAGTGGAACTAATTTATAAACATGCAGCATCTCTCTTTAGTTAAAACACCCCCCGCCACCTCCCTTCTCTCTATGAAAAATAGCTCTCCACCATTCAGCCTTCATCTCATCCTCTCTCATCTGTCATACTCACCCCCTCTCTTTCCCTTTCTCTCTTGTAATTTGGCTTGGGGGACATTTAAACACTCTATATTATTTAGACACTAGAGAAAAATAAAATAACCACAAAGACAAATAAATATGTAATCAATTCTGATAAATTCACAGATACTGATGTTATATATGCAGACCTTGGTCAAATATGTAATTCTTTTGGATTTAGTTATGTTATATTATGTTATGTTAAGATGACCATAAAACGGGATTTGCACTTTTTAAGAATATTCCATAGCTTCCAATACACCAGACAAGCTCAGTAAAGCGTAGACAAGTATTTGAATCCAAAGCAATTACATATTTGAGCCAGGTCTGGATATATGTATATTTTACATAACATTGAATCATAAAAATTTTTATCTTGTAGTACCCGTGTAATGAACATGGCACTGTAAAGGACTACGAGGTACCTCTGTTAATGTTACTAATTTTCTTTTTCCTCTCAACGTCCCTTTACAATCTCAGGGGCTGTTCCCTTAAAGCCATTCATTATCCCGCAGTTAACAAGGGGTGGAGAGAAGAGAGAAGGAGACAATCTGCACTAATTGCATTTCCCTTCCCCTGCAAGGCAAGGTTCTGAGTCCTCGGAGGGTCAGTTTGAGCTGACAGAAACTCACCTGCTGATCTGTCCATAACCGGTGGGGTTTTAAACTGTGTTTCCCACAGTCCGTGACCACAACACAACACTAGGCAGATACGAGAATGGCTCTCCTCCCAGACACAGTTGGGCCGTTTATGTTAATTGCCTGATTCAGTAGCATTAACCATTATTACGCCATTTAACTTAATTGCTTAGCAGATTTCAAGGCTTGTAACACTATCTCCCACATAGATTAATACAACTGGTCAGAACAACCGCGAATGTCATGTTACAATGTTCAGTCACTCTTGATAAGAGTTGTCTGTTTATTGCACAATGATAATTTTGAAATATAAACTTATTAAATTACGAGAAAACTTTTTTCAGGGGGTTTAAACACACAGTTTCAGGGCTTAATGCATTCATTCCAGAGCTGCAGTTAAAGGACTACTTTGCCGATCATATCCCAAGAATATGAAATAAAGTTGTTTTAACAGTATGATTAACTCTGGGGATTGCTTATGGTTGGTCACTTGGTATGAACAGGAACTGCCTTTTCCTGATTAAAGTGCTGTTGGGGTTAAATGCAGCACAGGAAGATCATTTATTGAAAAAGTATTTAAGAATTTTGTCCCATTCATTAATTTCTATTTATTGATGTTTCATCAATTGCATTTTATTGTGTTAAAAATTCCAGCAGGACATAGTAAGCTCCATGTGTTCATTACAAATTTAGCCAAATTTAGCACATTTAAGGCTTAAATCTGCCATGGCATAAAACGCAAAGCTTTCATTGCCACACATTTCTCAATTTGGATTTAATTGCTAGGCTTTCATTTATTTCCAGTTACTTTGCTAATGGCAGTTTTGGAGTTGTATAAAATTGCACCCTAGATTATATCAATAATCGTATGTCCTGTAAATGGTCAGACATCAGCCCTCCATGGGTACCAGATACTTTGGTTGCATGTTTTCACAATTATAGCTTTAGCTGTCAAAATGTTTTGAATGATTTGTAATCTTAAAATAAATCCTAGATGAATCCACAAAAAGCTTAGTGTTCTGTTTTATTTCTACAAAGTTAATTTGGCAGGAAAAAAAAAGCATCTTGAGGGTGTCCTAACAGTAAATTACATATCAACATTACAGTAATTGCCTGCCCTGGGTCATTGATTTATGGCTTTATGTTTTAATGCTGTATAAAAATGAGGCGAGCTACTTGTATCAGTGAAGGGGTAGAAAGTTTATTACTATGCAGCGCCACAAGGCACGACAGACTGCTGGAGCCGGAATGAATGCTTGAGCCAGAACAAAGCGACTTTCACCCAGCGTGGTACAGTGACCTACGTGGCAATGTGGACCGTTCCGTCTTCTTCAAAAAGCAGTTAGATGAAGCAAGATGAAGTAAACAGTAAAATGACCAGTGTTGACCAATTCAACTCTAGCAGAGTACATATGAGTCCAATAGAGAATGTTGAGTATCCATTCTGTAAGAGTTGATTTAACACTGAACAGTTTACTGCGTACATGTATGTGTGATATCTGATAAAATGTTAAGCTCCTTAACCATCATTCAGTACAGCCAAATACAGGAGGTCACAAAAACCGTGTGCAATATGCTAACACAATGACATTTTAATGGGAACTTATACGGTTAACAGTTTAAGTAGTTCTTCCTCTAAAAAACAAACATAACTTACCCTTTTCATTATAACATAACTGTTATGCATACCATATGCCGAAAGCAAAAATATCAAATAACTTAATGATTCTTCCTTTGATTATGCTATATTCTATTAAATGTATAAAAACAGTGAAGTTTGTAAAGTTGAATAAATGCAAACATTCTTTGCAAGGGGTAGGCTTTAAATAACTCCCACGTCCATTCGGAAACCACAACTTTCTGGTTACATATTTTCCATTTCTTGAATTCTCAGTCTTTATCACTGTTTGATTTTTTTTTTTGAAGTCGACTGAATATGACCTTATACTGGCTCAGTGTATTTAAGTGAGTCTTCCTTTGATCACACTCTTCCAATGGCATGAAAAGCCTCTTGAGTTGAGTACAAAGAGAGGGTTTGTGAGGATCATAACTAAAACGGCATATTAAACCATATCTACGTTTTATTTTTCGCAATTAGCCATTAAATACACTGCCTCTTATAAAATTCAGACAGTACTAAGGTGAGGTGTCCTAGCACTTATACCGTACTGTATGTACTTTTGTACACTTTAGATCCCAGAATTTCCACTCACAGGGTATCACTACTGCTTTTACACCACCATTATCTGTAGAAAATGAAGTTTAACTAACTACAACAGAATGGTATTTTCTTCTCCCCATTTGAGCATTCTGCCACGTTGTGAAACAAATCCGTTGCGTGGCCCCCTGGGGGCTGGAGACCGTAATAGCGCCGTTACCACGCTGATCTTACACGCGGGAGGACAAAAGCCATTCATTTGAATGCTGATTAACAAGCTACTGGAATCAATCTTTTGAGACCTCACTTCCGAGCGCGGTTCCCTGCCAAAAAAATAACTAAAAACGACAAGGAATTATCTGGAAACAGAGGCAAAGCCAACGGTATGAGAGCTCTCAGAGGCACAATCCACCATTCCTTCTTCATGCAGACTCAATCCAAATAAATCTTACGGGTCAGCAGAACTAGAGAGCACAGGTCTCCAAGGGGAGCCAGCCTGTGCCCTAAGAGGGGCAGAGTTCAGTACATCAATTGGCCTCAGATACATCCTGCACTTGAGTTGCTATGGAGCAGGCACCAGGAGGTCAGCTGCAAATGGCTCCAGCATCAGCTAAGTATAGGAGGAAATAACCTGTCTGTTATCCATGGTGGGAAAGAGCATATTCCAAATAGATAGGAGCACTCCTTTGGGTGAGATACTGTAACTGAAAGATGAGTTAAAGAGGGTGATTAATGAGCTCCCGTCTGCTTTCTGTTCCACACATACAACTATTTCTACACATTTCTGAGCACATTCACACACACTCACACTCACACACACGCACACAATCACATGCTATCACCAACACACATGAAAACATGCTCGCTCACGCACACACACACTCCTGCACGCACTCACACACACATAGACACAGATGGGCGCGCACACACACACACACACACACTTTTCCCCAGATACACTAACAACCTGCTATTCCAGCATACAGTACAGACATGCATCCTGCCTTGGCTTACTCACACAAACCTCTGAACCTCTCTCCTTTAGTACTGAACACACAGGAAACGTCAAAGGCTTGTTCATGTAGACATGAAAGAGACACCCTTGGTTCTTGGAGAAAAAAAAGGATTCAGAAATCTGAGAGAACCCAGCACAAGTGTGGGTCTCAGATGATCCGGTCTGTGAGCGTGTAACTGTGTTCAGACTCTGTGGAGCACCACTCTGAGAACACGGCCTGCAACCAGGAAGCTTCAGCTTTTAACATCCAAGAGGGAGCGCAATGAACTGCTTCAGTAAATACCCAACTGTGCAAAAGCATGATGTGTAAAATAAAAGCCATCTGTGAAACGTTGCCATGGGACCCGACAGGCTAAGAGAACATGTGCACATAACGACCAATGAGAACCGTTTAGTACGTTTGTTATTTACCATTCCTGCTCGATACGGCGAGGCCCATTAAAATGGCTGCCCGGGTGTGGTCTGGCTGACCCGTCCCACACTGGATAATAACACCCAGGCTCTGGAGTGTGCTGGGCTCTGAAATGCCTCCCCCGTAAAGCACACCGATGTTCAGCTAATACCGAACGGCTGATACATGTGCAGCTGAGGACGGATAGCAGGCCCAGGGTTGCAGAAAGAACCTCGGGGTCCAATAATCTCGCGGAGAGATGAATAAATCTTTGATAGAGTTACATCAGTGCCAGGCAGAGCAGGTTTAGACATTCCCAAAGCACGGGTACACAAGCAGACTGATTAATCGAACACAGATCACGCATCTAGGCATATTATTCAAGCGCGGCACGCTCACAAAGGCCGATTTATCAAAGGAAATGACAACATGGAGGCAGAGCGTTCAATCACAATCACAGTTTACACACCGGCTGATTCATCTGCGGGGATAATGCTGCAGGGTCATGCACACAGGTGAACAAACAAACACGTAAACATACACACATGCACACACACACGCGCGCACACACACACACATGAACACACACACATGCATGCACATCCACAAACATGCATATACACATACACATGCACTCACCCACATGCATGCACATACACACATACACACATGCATACAAACACATGCACACACATGCATTCACATACACATACACACATGCACACACACATACGCATGTACATACACAAACATGCACACATACACATGCAATTACACACCTTCAAATTAACATACTCTCATTCACACACAAAAGTACACTCACATACATAGACTCACAGAGCATGATTAACACTGTTTGAGTATACATTATGGTAAGCTTATGCCAGTGATAGACAATCAGATGCACATAATCAAACTACTCATTCAGTACAGTGATGTATGTTCAGAAGTCAAATGTTGAGGTGTACAGTTAATCTCACATACAGAATGCACTTCCATTGATCTATAGCTCCCCTCCTGAGTACTTTCTAACTTCCAACAGAGGTGTCTGCACACACACACACACACACACGCACACAACATGGTTTTATCTCGACAGTGGAAATCTATACAGCTTAGCAAAAGCCTTGGTGTGTATCGCGCTCACCACATTGCTCACACAGTGAAAATCATCAGCAGAAATGCAAGTTAAAAGCCCTCCATTTGTTTTTTTTAAGTCTATCTGCAAACCGATAATAGGAGAGGATGGCAGAGAGCACAATTCATTGACTCTGGCCTCCCTCTGCATATACTATATTATTTCTTTCTGCTGTAAATACTAGAAGTTGTGACTCCTGGGTGGCAATCCAGTTGAAACACCAGTCGTGACAGAGTTAACTCCTCAACATACCAGTGCTAACCATGGCCAAAAGACTAATGCCATGGACAACTGTGCCTCACCCAAAGCCGACACAGCTTAGTCTCATGCAGGCCTGCGTCAACCTTTTATGGCCAACGTGTGGTCATGTGACACAATAGCAGCCGGTGGATTGCAGAGCAAAAAGGAAGGCACAGCTGGTAACGCATACTGAAGTCCGTAAGTATTTGGACAGTGACACAATTTTAAAGGGCTGTAATTCCTACACGGTTCCTTGCATATGGATGCATATACTATCAAATTAAGGCTTTATTTACAAGGCATTTAGACCCATATGGAGCGAACCGTGTAGGAATTACAGCCCTTTAAAATCTTGTCACCATCCAAATGGCTACCGGCCTCGTTGTACGCTAAATATTTTTTGCCTGCGCTCGCTCTTGTTGACAGAGGACGCTGAGGGGATGCACAAACACGACCTGGCGTCCGTTCTGTGAAAAGTTAAACAAAAAAAATAAACGGAAAACAGAGGATAAAACATTTTATTTATGTTCACACGCCGTCGCGCCTGGTCGGTTGATGCCTCCCTGGCGGTGCTGAACAACGCGGATGATTCAGCCCCCCATCGAGAGGCCGAAGCCGATTAAACGCTGTCCTTCTGACCGCCGCACCTGTGTGTGAACCGCCACGGTCCGTCCCCCGGAGGAGCTCCGTAACAAAGGTATAAATCAACAACCGCGCCCTTAGTCCCAGCACACCTGCTTTCCGTGGAAGCAATTAACTTTCAATCTGGTTAAAGCAACGGCTCTGGGCGCTAAATACGGCCGCACGCTTTCCAGAGGAAGGGAACAGTGGCACCCAAAGGAAGTGAGAGAGGGAGGAGACGACAGATCGGAAGCCAAGTGCTCCATAAAATAAAGAGGGGCCACAGCTCAGGAGGTAAGAAAGGTCGTCGGGCAGTCGGAAGGTAGCCGGTTTGATCCCCCACCCGAGGTGGGCTGAAGTGTACCTGAGCAAGACACCCAACACCCAATTACTCCCAATGAGCTGGTTGGTGACCTGCCGTGTGTGTGTGTGTTTGTGTGTGTGTGTGTGTGCATGAATAAGAGGCATTCATTGTAAAGCGCTTTGGATAAAAGCCTTATATTAAAATGCTTCAGCCTGTCTATGCGTGTGTCTTTCCTTTCGTTTTTTTCCCCCCAGAAAACTGAAAGCAGAAACACATGGATTGCCGCCCATAGTTCCGTGCCCAGTTGTGCAAGGGGGGGGGGTTTGACGGGATTTAGCCGATGGCTAAATCAGAGATTGACACAAATCACCTGGAGGCTCAGATGTCACGTGCAGAATGCAGAAAGGGAAACGCTCCATGCCTTCCGTGTGTGGTTTCCATGGCACCCCCCGGGCGGGGGTGTCACTCACTCACTGAGCGTGCCCAGACTTCCAAATCCCTCCACTGATACAAACTCTTGCCTGTATTCTGCATATGTCCAGTTGCATACCAACAGTTCAGTACCCTGGGTTTTTTTTGGGTTACCATTAGAGTACTATATAACAATAAATGTAATTTATCGATCGGTATCCTTACTCATTCTGCTGCATTGGTCGCTTACTGTTCCACTGAAGGAGAGCATAGAATCTATATCCTCTCACACTTGCTGTAGTGACATTATACTGCAAGCTCCTTTACGTGATTAACTATGGCTGTTTCAGAGGATGTGCCTCGGATGCAACCTATGCATTCCTGCACCCGAGTGTCTGAACATAATGCAGTTCTGATACGCTGCACAGACAACCCTCTCAGAGTGGCTCTTACACGGAAACGCAGGCTTGTGGGTAATTCGTACACCGGTGTTCAATGCATGCTGCTTAGCACCTCAAACCCAATGCAGCCTGGAGATAATTCTTAGCAGATAATTCACTCCTAATTTCAACCTCCAATGAATGGTGAGTAGCAATTCAATATCAAGCTATTCAAATACAAGTTATGGAAAGGAAACAAAGGTTTGTATTTTCGCTGCGCAGAACAAAGGCTGACCTCCCATTTTTAAAAGCCTCAAATCAACAGGATCTTGAGAAGTTCCTGCTCAACCACGGCAGCACTTAAAACGGTTTGCTTTTGACCCTCACAGACATACATTCAGTAACTATCTGAACTCACTGAACTGCCACTGTTCTGACAGCTTTCCTTGGTAGTATGGAGGATTGGGATGGAGAGAGAGGTTTGAAAGTTTGTACTCACCGCTACACCCGACAAAGCCCGACCCAAGCCAGGGGAGTGCAGAGGGAGAACAGAGACCCGTCCCGGAGGTTCTCAGAGGAAACGAGGCATTCCCCCTCGACCCCTCCGCCCCCCCGCTGCATCTACGCCCCTGCCCCCTCCGACCACTTCCACTCCCAACATCCCAGCAAGGACGTTACTTCTGCTTCAGGTGATACCAGCTATGGACTAAGGATAGCTTAGCTTTATGAAGAACTCTCCCCTCACAATGCATACAGTAGAGAAGATACCGCATTGTGGCGACTAGGATAGCACATGGAATGAGGGATAACAGAGAGGGATTGCGAGAGAGAGAGATATCACTACACAGCACGCTCTAGAGGATAATACCTCATGAGGATGCTTTTGCAACAGGAGGGATTCCGCATTATCCCAATTCAGCTCATTCAGCCCAACTTAAGATGCTTACAGCTTAATGTCTCTCTTCATTAAAAGGGCTTGGGAGAGGGGCTGACATGGTTTGCCAGTTAACATGGAAATGTGAAACGACAACACCAGGACGCTGAAAAACCAGCCACATATCGACAGAAATAAACGCTGCATTGCTCCAGGAATATTCTAGAGAGTTATTGAAATAATAACCATCTTCAGCAGGTTTTTATTACAACTCTCTTCAGTGACTTAGAGGTGGAATTCCTCATTTCCTGTTTCAATGACTTTTGCCCTCATTTTTCAATGACAAATGAGAAGTGGCATATTCTCTTTGAACTGACAATTTTCAATTCAGACCTTTGCTCCTAAGCTTCTTCAAAACTCAACTTAAATCCAACAGAAGCCATCTACTGTTGCCATGGGAATGATTAACAGATGATAATATGATAGCCCTGGCTGTTAGAAGGTATAAGGTTTTATCAGGTCAGATGACTCACTTATGTGAAATCTGGTGCAGACATTTGGGATGAATGCTTTATGGTGGTTAAGTGGCTCCTTGTTAGCATGCCACCTAGTACATATCTCTAAAAATGTATCAACACCACCCTCCCCCCCATTGTACTACCGCTGAGTCATTGCTCAGTCTGTATCTATTTTAATTAAAACCCGGCGTTGAAATATATAGCTATTTTAATTAAACCCTGGCATGGATCCCACATGTGCTCCGTGCGGGAAGAAAGCCCAGGATTTCCTGATACGATTACAATCCCTAAATGGAGCGCACAGAAATAGCCTTGGAAAATAAGGAATCAGAAAGCGATTGCACAGAAGTGGAGCAGTCAGACAGGGGAGAAGTCAGAAAATGAGTGGTCAAAAAAAGAAAAAGAAATTGAAAGGGAGCAATCAGAAAGCAAGCAGTCGACGAGTGAAGAAATTGACTGGTCATAAATAGAGTGGTCAGAGAGAGTGGCCAGAAGACAAGCGCTAGCCAGCAGTAAACTGCAAAAATGAGATCTCACTGGGTATTATAAACTTCTATTGATACTATAACTCTTGCTGTTCTAGTCGTAAAGGGGAATTCCGCCGTAAAATGAACTTTTACTTGTTGAAGAGTAGCTGTCCTCCGGATTAAAACGAGCTCTCAGCCAGCTCTCTACCTGAAGCGAGATATTGTCCCAGCCAGTTGTGCATGCTCCAGCTACCTGCTTTAGAAAGACTACAATGGCTGGATAGGCTTCCATATGCTTCAATGAACTGCTTCATGTGACGTGTTGTCCGACCACATCAGACAGTGTTACTGCACACACTTTTCTGAAGTTGCTAAACTTCCTCAGAACGGACTGTGAATACAAATTGCTAGGCCAAATGTATTTCTTCAAAAATGAGGATGGGTAGAGGTGTACGTCATTGGGATGTGTACCCCTACCAAAATTGATACTTTCATTGTAATGCTTCTGTACAGAGACAGCCTCGGCCAGCCACACAGACACAATAAATCAGTTAAACTTCTGTCTGTAAAATGAGCTAAAGGAAAATCCCGCTCAGGATCAGTTGTATTGTTATCAAGATAATATTGTACTTAATTTAATATTTCATAGCTTGTTTAAAGAGATCTTTATTGGCAGACAATTTGACCTTTATTTGAATGATTCTGTCCAGTGCGTTCGAGTGTGACTCTGTGAGCATAGGAGAGCGAGGGAGAAACATGGCCGCCTCTCTCTCACAGGCTTATGGGGTAGCACTCACTGCTCCGCGGGATGATCAGGGATTAGTAGAGAAATCACAGACATCCCCCCCGCCCACGTCTGAAACCTCCCGGAGAGGGGGAAACCATTAACTAAGACCCTGGTGACTTCAGGCAGAACATTTCCACATCCCTGCTTCAGGGCCCAACCCCCTCGCCCTATGCCAGAGTGCAGTGATCCGAGAGAGAGAGAGAGAGAGAGAGAGAAACCACGGTCAAGTACAAAAACACTGTAGCTCATTTCAAGTCTGCACTTAGATACTACCATCCCAAATGGACATATGTAAAATCCTTAATATCTCACCATCCACTGTGTCAAGACGTCTGTCCATCAGGAGAGTGAAAACAGAAGTTTGATAACAGGATAAACTCTAGACGACCTTCCCTTATGCACTTGAACTATGCTGTAATCTCTTGCACTGCTGGACAAAGATGGAGAGGTGGTTGGGCCAGAGGCAGCTGTGTATCTAGAGTTTCTGTGGTAGGAGGGTCACAGAGTCCCCACCCTTGGAGAATGAGAGGTTGTGTAAAATGCATAAAAACGTGTGTATGACTATATATTTTTGGGTTCAACATTTTATTTATCATCAAAAATATGGGGGTACACAAAATATTAAATTATCTAAGTGCTTGATTGAGTACAGTACTTGTACGATTGTATAACTATGTGTTTTCTCCTCAATTTGGTAAAGGGTTTCACAAAATGAAATGAAATGATTCACCAACCTCTGTCCAGGACTTTGTTTCATGGGACAATCTGACCAAAGTTAATACAGAGATGTGGGGTAATGCCATAATGAGACTTCCACAATTGAGATTTTTGATGGATTCATCTCTATCTCTGAAGCTCCTCAGATCACATCACTTGCTCACCCCTATTATGAGCATGCTGTTATCGAGAGTGAAGGTGTACAACTTAGAGACAAGCTTCAATATCACAAGCTAAATATCCTACACAGACATTGCAGTTTCAAACCCAGGCAATTTAATCAAGCTGAGGTTCTTTGGGTCACTGCTGCTTAAGATGCACCAGGTTCCAACAGGCAACTGATCACCATCTGCTCTGGGCTAGCTCTCCTGTAGTACAGCGTGAAAACATTAACTGTTTATTGGAGTGAACTGGGGATAGCTGGCACAGTAATGCATTCATAATAAGGCACAATTATCATTATCAGGTCATTAACAATATAGTTACCTTACCAAAAACTATTTTTTAAATGCTACTTCATTGTACCTTCATTTTAATTATATGGGGAAGAAACCTAAGGAAAACTAATATTTGAAAATTACACTCTGGGAAGACATTTGTTTGGACATGCTAAGCCCATACCAGGTCAATTCTCCTTATGGGAATTCTGTAAATTGATTGATATTGTACGCATGTCCAACCATGTATTCCAGTGTGGTGTTCCCCATCACCATATCCCAGGAATGACAGCAATATGGCTTAATTTGCAGAGAGGGAACCTATTGGAGTCTTTATTAAATCTTGAACAGAGACAGTGGATTGTAGGAAGCAGATGGCAGGCACATATGGGCAAAGTAAAATAAATAAATAAAATAAACTGTAAATAAAAAAATCCCGGTCATCATCAAATGTCAAAGCATCTACGTGTACGGGTATTTTTAAATTTATGGAGGGGAGGGGCATAGAATATCTGTGCAATGACACATTTTGCAATTTGAAATGGAGCTTGTACTCCATACACCACACGCGCACACACACACACACACACACTCTTGCGTGATCCCTCTCTCACTGTCTCTCCCCCTCCCTATCACACACACACACACGCAAAATGCAATGCAGTGTAATGCTCAAAATAATGACTGGATCCTGCCATCTTGCTATCATACCAATATGCAAGTGACTTCCGCTAAATTACTTTAGTAAGAGTCCAGCTGTGTAAATTGGTTTCAGAATGTGATTGTGCATCTTTATGTTGTCCGATCACTGCTGCGCTTTAAAATTATAATGGTGTTTACTGAAATGGATACAGTTAGGCTGCACATTGTCTGCTAGTGAGGGAATGTTTACCAATTATTTATAATGCTTTAATTTCACTCTTAAAAATTCATTGACCATCCATAGACAATCAGTCAACTGTGACCAGTGCTTTTCACATGTCAATCGACCTGGATAACACATAAATAAGTGCATCAAAACAAGCTTCAGTTCTCAGATGTTTCCCTCATGTAGAATTAAATAACATACCCATTCATTGTGTATAGTGCTGGTTTCTTCTCATTGGATGAAAGCACTAACAAAGAAACTCCCTTAATTTAACACTGCTCAAGGAATATGGCTCGAGTCAGGGCAGGAGTGGGCTTCCACCTCTCGCTAAGGGATTATTTTACACAGAAAACAACACTACATTCACACTCCATTACATCATCATAGGGAATGGAATAAAGAAAAGAAATCACAGGTCTTTTCCTCTCGGTGGAAATGCAGGGCTGGGCAGAAATAATGCTCAAGTGTTTCCGTCTCCTGCATTCTGGGAGGAAGTCTTGAGGGAGATCATACAGGCTATTTAATCTATTTGTAACCCAGAGAGAGGGATGAAATGGGGCTCCAATTCAGGGAGGATGGAGAGAAATATATAGAGCATGGTGTACATAGCTAGTATTTGCTTGCTGATGTCTTGATGGCTTACATTTTGTTCGCCTAACATTTGACAGCCTGAAAGCCTGTGTCTGGTGAGAGAGAGAGAGAAACACAGAGAAAGAGAGAGAGAGGGGTGGGGGTTGGTAACATTCAGATGAAATGGAGAAATGGAAATAGGAAGAGCCAGGAGGAAAAACAACACTTACAGAACAGAACAGACTGTTTATGAGTTCAGGCCCTCCGTGACAACATAGACATAAGTTCAAGTTCCAAATTGAAAACCCCAATGCAACAGATTCACAGGCAAAGTTGGGCTTATTAAGTCCAGGCATGGATGTAAACTCGAAAATGAAATGGAGTGACAGTGTAGTTCCATAAAGTTTGGTTCCATAAAGTAACAATGGACATTTTACTAGAATGTGTTTCTCAAATAATAGTGAAGAATCAATCAAAGTATGTAAAGATATATAGGACGAAGGCTGCAATGGATAGTTTTCTACATGGTGAGAGAACTTGAAGAGTTTCAAGGTAAATCGCTGTGGCAAATGAAATATGTATGCAATTCTAGTAGTTCTGCAGATGTAAAAGGCTTAGTGAAATAACACAGTCAAATTGTAGCTAGGAATACAGCAGCACATACAGTACCATTTATTTGGAGTGTTATAGGCAGTGAATTATCATATGTCAAAGCATCCAGGAATAATCTACAATCAAATACACAGGGTTTGTAGCCATGACAACAAACCAACTGAACACTACTGATCTACATGGGTATATGCTGTTTGTCTGGTAGCAAAAATTGAAGGGTAAGGGGCGAGATAAGTGATATTTGTGGGTTGGGGTAAAACAATATTTGTCGTTCATTCCAAAAGAAGATAGCTCAGTTAGCTGCTTGGCATTTGCAAGGTCATACTCGTGGGGGAGGTCATAACTTTTGGATGGGGGAGGTCAATGGTAGGATGGTTGTTCAGAGAGGCCACTGTTTGTATTTGCTTCTGAATTTGTTGATACAGCAAAATTATGTTTTTAATGGAAGTTGGTGTGGTTTGAACCAGAAGTGAGGATACAATCCTGATGTTATTTTCTTTTTTTGTCATTGACAATCCTATTTTTTCATATTAAAGCATTAAAATAATTGTTCTACAACTACCTATTATAATAATGAAGTATAACAACAGACTAGCATGTTATACAAAAACAAAATTGGACTATTCATGGAGTAAAACAATTTTATTAGGTATTATTAGGTATTATTCTGATTGTTTCAGTGCGACTGGTGCAATGGTTTCATTTCTGCAACAGCAAACCTTGGACATCATAACCAACCAGGAACCAAGGAGAAACTGTGCGGAGCTCTGCCCCAGTGAAAGCCATGTGCCTCAACCCCCCTGATCAAATCTTGTTTCCTGGGGAGGCCTGGCTCCAAATTCCAAATGGTTATAAAACGCAAGATGGTTCATTGGTTCATTGCAGAACCATTTGTGTGGTCAACATCAAAGGCCTGATTTTGGATTTAAGGAGACCAAACCAAGCAATCGGGGAGGATGCAATCAGACTCCCATGCACACCGTGCACGTCTCTTCTATGTACAGGGTGTCTGTAGCCAGACCCCCGTATGTAGCTTTTATTACCAGGTATGACTTTAAAGACTCCGTAATTTGGTTTCCTTTGTAATACTTTTATATATATTTTACTTGGGACGAGAGTGTAATTATGCATGTAACCTGCCTGGTAAAATAAATAGTTAAAACTTGATCTGTGTGGTTTCGCTTACTGAACACTCACTGTTACACAGGGAATGCTTGGTTACCCCCTCGAGTTGGTCTAGGGAGGATGTAAATTTACGCTTAATGTATCACGGCGTATAGCACCCGTAGACCTCTGATGGTAAATCACTCGCCTCCGCGTGGTAATTAATTCATGTCGAGAACAGCCGTAGCTTGTTGGTCTTCTTGGGTCCTTAGGCTGTAAACAGATATACCCAAAAGTAGCTATTCCTGCGACCTCTGGAATGACTGCAGATATCTAGTCAGCTCGTGAGACGTGCACATAACGCGCGATGTGACATGCGGCGGTACCAGCAGAGGATTGTTCAGGGAGCCTGTTACGGTACAGGATTCCTGTAGCGATCAAGTCCAAATTATAGACAAGACATCCACCAAATGTGGATAACTAATCTAAATTATTATTTTAAATGGAGTCAGATAAACAAAGGCCCCATTGTGGAGATTCTTGATCCGGACCAGTAAAGAGCGGAAGGCAGAGTGGTACTACTGTCTTTGTATCGTGGTTTATTTATTGGCTGATCTAGACTCTCCGCATAGGGGCCACTAATATTTAACCCTACTGATATTCTTTCAGAAACACCAGAAGGACAAGCATGCTGATACCTTCGGCCCTGGCTAAATTCCGTCGTTGGGTTAGCGCGGGGTTTTACAATATTAAACAGTCTTTTTAGAGACTCTTTTGTTGTCTTTTTCTCCATGGCAGAGAACATTCTGCTGTGATGGACTGACAGTAAAGCGTTGTATCCTTTGGAAATTGGTTTGCAACAATGTAATGTAAATTGTAATAAGGCTTTATCCAAAATAGACCAGAACTCTCCAAATAGAAATTAATTATAGGCTAAATTAATGTCATTAGTCAAAATGTGATATTCACGTAGCAATACACAGTGTGTCCAGCGAGTGATAAGCCAACCTCAAAACTGGCTCATGAGCACAAATTAATGCTGCCTCCTCCCATCTGAAGCAATTTTAAAAAAGCAAATTAAGCAAATTATGATATTTTTAGTAGACTCTGCACCAGTTTCACAGACACAGATTAAGCCTAGTCCTAGACTAAATGTAAAAACAAATTGAGATTCTCCATCTAAAACACAATTTAGTCCAGGACTAAGCTGAATCTAAAACCGGCCCTCTATGTGTGTTTCCCTCATGATCACAGCTACATGGATAAGATTCCGAAAACAAACATTTGTATAAAACACATTATTTGCGCTTAGCCGAATATCGTATTGGATTCAGGAACACCCCGATCCAGGCTTTGGATAAGACAGCAGTGTCTTGATAGCAATCACAGACATGATGAATGGGGAGTATAGGCTGGATTTACATGTGCCTGACTGGAAAGATAAAAACTTGTATGACCCCTTTAAGAAAATGCATTATGCAGTTTGTCAGACGTAACCAGAAGACACACCATACAGAAAGCTAATGCTGGTCAAGTGCCAAAACACAGATCAGGTTCCTCAGTAAATCAACATTTAATGTATCTTTATACAACTAATCTGTGTTAAAAAGGAATGCTGATATTATTAGCAAATAATATGCAAATATGATATTATGCATATTTGTGCAGTTGATTGTGTCCTATTCATTAACGATGTTGGCGGATGGCATGCCATATCGAGATAAGCTTAGCGCGCAATCGATCTGTCATTAGCCATGAGAAACACAAGGTTTGCGCAGGATTGACAGTTTCAATGCAAGAGGTGGTTTTACTCATAGAAATAGGATAAATACATTATTATTGTCGTTTCTCGGGAAGAACAGAGATTTCTTTAAGTCTATAGCCTAATATTTGGGGAACAGAATGTAAGTTCTGTTCAACTGTTGATATGCGTGTATCGTTGCTATGTACATCATGTTGAAAAGAGGTAATAACGTGTACCCTGTGTGCATTTCTCAGAGGCCGCTGCCATTGGATTTCACTTGACAATGTTATGTAACTCAAACAGAGATTAATTTTTTTGCCAATTTATTTCGAAAGCTTCTTCAGGTTGAGAGTTTTGAGATAGTCACTTCCTGTTCTCATACAAATACTGGCCAGTAGGGGAGAGCAGGTGTAAGGGTAATTTTCTTAATTGATTCTTAATTGACAATGTGCGTTAACATGAAGACAATCACGTGGTTAAAACCTTTTATTTTTAATCCTTACTACTATGAGACCACTTTCTGAATTAAGTGCTTACTAGGAGTCTGTCTCTGTCTCTCTCTCCCAGCAGACAGACAGCCTTTGACCTTAATGTCTCTGCTTAAACTCAAGTATAGCTATCGTTGTTTTTACTGGGATCTGTTTCATCAGACGATGCTCACCTGTGAAATGTTAAAAAGGGCATTTTTCCCTAACACAGGTCAAAATGTAAAATGGACTTTTCAGGAGGTTTGTCTCTAATGAATGACGGGAGATCTCAATAAATATTTGGGGAGATATTGGCAAAAGTATTTTTCGGTGTGTGTGTGCCAAGGAATTAAAATGCATGTAATGGTAAACAGTCTTTTAGTGACTAAGACATTGCACAGTTTTGATGTAGCAAACTAGGTTTCTGGGATTGCTAGCAGTCAAAAGTGCAGACACCACCCAAGCGGGTTAAACCGAACAGGGGTGTATGCTGCCAGTGATAGAAAGAAGCAATGTGTTGCTACCTACAGTACACTTTACCACCAATGACAGCAGGCGTAAGCGAGAATGTAATAGACTCCATTATGAGATTTCTTAAGGCTACACATATGAAAGAGGGGTAAAGCAAAGATTTCCCGAACAGGAAATCAATACAGTAAAGAATAGGAAAAACTATTGAATGCTGAAGAAGAAGGACCTAGATTTATTAGGCTTAAACTGTACAAGGCAAATAAACAGCTGTAGGAGCAATTACTGACTGTGGGCCTGCATCAGGTGATGTAGAACAGCTTATATTGCGTATTTTAACTGTTTTGGATTGAATCTATTCAACTCCACCAGATTTTCGTAAATAGCCGATATGTACCTCGATTTAACATCAATGAGAAATAGCTTAGCCTATCTTTACATGGTGTCATCGACTGAGAACTGGAGACTAATGTAGGCTACAGTCTTGTAGTCTTAATGTACAGATTTTCACTGATATAGGTAAGCTATAAAAACATATAAATTAATCAATTAATACATTAAAGACTGTGTTTCTGTCCTATACCATCAAATTGTATTGAATTACATGACTTTGTGTGAACATTTAAAGCTATTAAAACTGTAAGGCGGAAACGATTAAAATCTGGCATTAAAAGCTGGCTTCTTCTGGTACGGTGGCAATATGTGGCTGTAAAGTAATTTAACCCCAGGAGCATACACCGTTAGCCCCCATCTTCTCTGCACCCATACGGGCGGGAGACTGTGGGGGAAAACCTCATGCATTGTTCCCAAAACAGCTGTCTTACTGAACCCCCTGCAAATCCCCCTCCTATCAGGGTGCAACATCCTTTACGGCACAGGAAGGTTTCAGGAAGCACGGCCTGTTGGGCCCAGACATTATTCTCTTGGACCCCCTTCCTTACTCCCTCCCTCTCACATCTCCCTCATTCCTCAGTTTCCCTGAAAGTATGCATAAAGCATCGGATGTTTCATGACAAATTCAGTTTAGATAATATTCATATTTAGTATTATTCTGATTGTTTCAGTGCGACTGGTGCAATGGTTTCATTTCTGCAACAGCAAACCTTGGATATCATAACCAACCAGGAACCAAGGAGAAACTGTGTGGAGCTCTGCTCCAGTGAAAGCCATGTGCCTCAACCCCCCTGATCAAATCTCGTTTCCTGGGGAGGCCTGGCTCCAAATTCCAAATGGTTATAAAACGCCAGATGGTTCATTGGTTCATTGCGGACCCATTTGAGTGGTCAACATCAAAGGCCTGATTTTGGATTTAAGGAGACCAAACCAAGCAATCGGGGAGGATGCAATCAGACTCCCGTGCACACCGTGCACGTCTCTTCTATGTACTTCTGTAGCCAGACCCCCGTATGTAGATTTTATTACCAGGTATGACTTTTAAGATTCCATAATTTGGTTTCCCTTGTAATACTTTTATGCATATTTTATTTGGAACAAGAGTGTAATTATGCAATAAATAAAAACCTGAACGTTTTCTTAAATGAAAAAGTACATTGCTTTTAAGCATGCTACTGCATGCTGTGAGTTTAACCTTGAACCTCCCCCATGCTTGTTCTCTCAAAAAAGCCTCACAGTCGTCATGGGTGAAGCTACCATGTCCATTTAAGACTTCAGAAGGAACTCAAGTGAGGTCTCACACACAAATATGAAATAACGCAAGGGAAGGGATGGAGGGAGAGAGAGAGAGCGAGAGAGAGAAAGACGCAACACTCTTGCTCAATATGTCCACCAAAAGAAAAAAGACAGAATGTTTGCTCTTATTTTGCAGATTTTCAAAAGGCATTGAACACCACAATATTATATTATTAAATTATACAATCAGGTTTATGGGGTAAAATGGATGACATTATGACATTATTAATTAAAAGAAAATGGATCTCAAAAGAACAGAATGCTCCACTGAAGGGTGCTGTAGGCTGCAGGGCTACTTTGGTTAGTATTTACAACAATGAGCTTGCGGTGCTTCTGGAAGAATCTACAGATCCTGGCCTCACCCTAAAGATCTATGAAGTCAAGTGTCTACTCTGTGCCGATGGCCCGGTGCTGCTGTCACCCACAGAGGGTTGCATCAGCACCTGGATCTGCTGAGGCAATACTGCCAGAACTGGGCCCTGACAGGAAATTCAGCAAAAACAAAAAGTGTCATCTTCCAAGAGAAAGCCAGATGTCAGGAAACCATACTTTGTTTGACTATAGGAAACACTGCCCTAGAGCATTCTCTATCTTACGACTACATAGGACTGAGAATTAGTGCCTCGGGAAACTTTTATTCAGCAGTGAATGCATTAAAATAAAAACCAGGAAGAGCAATTAAAAGACTAAATACACATTTTAATTTCAATTTAAATTCCAATAAAAATTTGGTCCGGGATTTTTGAAAGTGTGATCCTGCCTATTATGCTACACTCAGTGAGCAATGTATTTTAGAAATTATTTGTGTTGCTGACACCTTCCTGTCAGCTTTGACCAGTCTGATGCTTCTCTACTGACCTCCCTCGTTAACAAGGTGTTTTAGCTGCTCATTGGATGTTTGTCGCACCATTCTCTACAAAATCTAGAGACTGTTGTGCATGAAAATCCCAGGAGATCAGCAGTTTCTGAGACATTCAAACCACCTTTTCTGGCACCAACAATCATTCCATGGTCAAAGTCACGTAGATCACATTTCTTCCCTCCTTCCAACAGCAGAATCTCTTGACCATGTCGGCAAGCTTTTATGCATTTAGTTGCTGCCACACGACTGGCTGATACAATATGTATAGCAGGTCTACTTAATAAAGTGCTCAGTCAGTGTATATGGGTGAGAGATATAGGGTCCACCCAGTAAACTGATATATTGAAAATTCAAAGGAAAACACCAATAGAAGAAAGTAGGGCAGAATTAGGCCAATCCAAAATCATACCAGTTTCCATAAATTGTACCAGTTCAACCCCTACAATTTTGGCTACATCTCCATTCAAGTCCACATAGCTCTCTCCAGTTCGAGGCACCAAAAAAAACCCCTGTCAGCTGGTCTTGAAATAAGCACACTGGTTTTGTAAGGAGCAATTTTGACTTTTCTCCTCAACTCCTTTGACTCCTCATCCTGGAACTAATAATTATATTGAATGCAGGCTGGTGGAGTTGTAAATACCACAGGCTGTAAATGACACCTGGGAAAGACAACATAACTATACAGGCTCATGACCCTTTTACCCTTACTGGCCTGGAGGAAGAAAACTGTGGACATAGAATAAACAGATGGCCAGGACATGGGCTATTCTCATGTCTTAAAAATCTCCCAATGGCATTTCTGGGTCAGACGGCAACCTGCATAAACTACAACTATAAAACCTGCATACACTGTGGACTGAAAGAAAACATTATATGCATTTGCATGTAAATAACTGGGTATGATATGATAAATGTGGTGGACTGTGAATAACATCAAATGAAATGCAGGAGATGCTGTATGTTATACATAGACAAGTGCACTGAGTGGTTATGAGATGGTAAAAGTGGTTAGGATCATAAGTATGTATGGAGGGGAAAGTAGATTTATAAATATGCATGCCTTCATAAGTTTCT
The DNA here is from genome assembly GCF_963514075.1 of Conger conger. Taxonomy (NCBI): domain Eukaryota; kingdom Metazoa; phylum Chordata; class Actinopteri; order Anguilliformes; family Congridae; genus Conger; species Conger conger. The sequence goes on from NC_083768.1 coordinate 20,902,195, forward strand.
GGATTACACAGGCACCACCATATAGGACCACATAGGGAATGATAGTTACAATCATAAGATCACACACTCATATAAAGTGTCTTATTACTGCCACTAGGTGATGGGGGAGTTTATTCTTCCATATTTTTCTTTCTGAAGGTGAAAAAAAAGGAAACTGGGTGTGGAAAGCTTGCTCAGGATTGCATTTAAGGGAAGTCTGAGAAACGGTTCTCCTGGTAACATAGTCAGTTCCGTACGGAATCATTTAGTTATGGACAGTGTTCGTTAAGCAAGCAATCTTGTGTTTCGCTATGGGTATTAAGTGTGTTCATATTTACTCTTACTGACTTAACTGGTGATTAGGTTATTAATAAGCCATTATTTCAACTTATGCCAATGCTTCTTGATAACCCAACTCTGTCCACAGTACCATGACCCATCACAGCCCATTTGAACAGAAACCCACTAGAACTGCTGCATATGGTCTGAGGTTCAATGTCCCAGGCACTGTGGTACAGCATGCATGCTTTGGTCTTGGGATTTGAACCCCCGGCTCATTTAGAGCTCAGTGCAAGTTCCGAGACCCCTGAGTGCTGTCCAAGTCCACCGACCACTGAGTACCAAGTCAGATAACAGATGTCCCAAAACCTCTGAGTTTCCTTTAGAAGAATGTAGAAGTGATTTAACCTCTGAGTACAGAGACAGATGCATAACCATAGACCTTGCAGCAACAGAAGCGTAAGTCTGATGACCACTGGTATTGCGTTTCACGGCAGGAACAAGGCTCAAGTCCCCTGAGAGTGCAGACACAGGCTGCAACAAGTCTGGAATGGACCACATGTGGAGCCCATGGCAAGACCTCTGGGATTGCTGGAAAAGGTAAGTCACAGGATTTGTTTGTGTTCTGTTCATACATACAGTATGTTCATTCTATATTAGCTGTGTTTTATCATGCTTTGGCAACATGTTGTGCCAATAAATCCCACTTGAATTTAATTGAAATTGAATTGAGAGGGAAAGGGAGAGGGAAAGAGGGAGAGAGAGAGAGAGAGAGAGAGAGATGTATAAAGAGCAATGCAAAAAAATGGTTGGCATTCAGATGAAAGAGAAGAAACAGATTTGCAATTTGTTTCAGAGGAAGGTCAAGATGTAGATATAAATAAGTTAAGAATAGTCTAAAAGCAAACCAATTAAAATACACACAGGCAGAAATGTACTGTTAAAGAGTTACTGGCAATGGTCTTGCTTGTGCAGATATTGTGTAGAGATAATAAGGGACAAAAGCAAATTGAAGAAAGACAGTGCATACAGCTACCGCCCTGTGGGTTAGAACCCCTCACAGTGAGGGAAACAATACATGAGACTAGACTCATATACTGTTCACCTCAAAATGCTCTTATGCAGGCTCCACGGGTTTATAAAATCTCTGTGTTTGTGCATGTGCATCTGTCTATGTGTGTGCACGTGTGTGTGCATCTGACTATGTGTGTACATATGTGTGTGTGTGTGTGTGTGTGTGCATATGTGTGTGTGTGTGTGCGCATGTGTGTGTGCATGTGTTTGTGTGTCTGTGTGCATGCGTGCATGTGCGCATCAGACTATGTGTGTGCATTTGTGTGTGTGTGAGTGCATGTGCGTGCGTGTGTGTGTGTGTGTGTGTGTGTGCAAGTGTGTGTGTGCGTGCGTGCATGTGTGTGTGCGTGAGTGTGCGTGTCCATCTACCTGTCTGTGTCTATGCACAATACATGCTCAGGTCAGCCCATGGCCACGGCATTTGAGAAAGCATTAGAGGTGACAGCACGTTGGTTAAGCTGGCATTTCTGTCTTCTTTCATCAACAGTACTTTATTGCTGCCTTGATCAATACACGGCTTAATAACTCAAACTACAAGAAACAGCAAGCCCACAGCAAACAAGCAGCTTGGAAGGCACTGTACAAAGAGCTGACCACTTATAAAATCCCAATTGGCATGTGGATGTAATTAGAACCACCCTGGATTGTAATAATGTTCTCTTCTCTTTGTAGAAAAGATTACAGAGCCCCGAGCAACAGTAAGCAAATACTATCACCTAACCCATATGGGCATTCCTCTAATTACCCATGATGTTCTGCCCTCAGACAGTGATTACAGAATTGTTGTTCTAGAGCATTTATCAATAATCCCTTTTTATGTTATGTCTATTTAGATTTTCTAAACTTGAAGTCACACAGGATAAATTCATCTCATCACCATTGCAGTCAGTCACAATAGCAAAATAAATGTAGATGGGGAATGTTAACTGTTCGAACATTTTGATCAGATTCACAAAACAGAGAGAAAGCGAGAGGAAGGGACAGGAGATGGAGGTGAAAGGTCATACTGGTTCAGCGGGTGAGCTCCCAGCTACCAGCACTGGCCTATGATCACAAACTCACATTCCTACCATTTCTGACCCCATCTTGCCAGGTCGTGTTTTATGCTTACCAATTATTTCAGCGAATGAGATTCAGAATGTGAGAGCTGAATGTCAGAAACTCGTCATATGAGCCTTTAAAGCCACACTACTCAACTATTCACCTGGAGGCTGCAGTGTCTGCAGGTATTTGCTCCAACCATGCACTACACCATCTGATTTAACTAATTATCTCTCTTCCTGAACCAAGCAGGTAAAATAATTTGTGAATTCAGGTGGTGTAGTGCACGGTTGGAGCAAATACCTGCAATGCATAGAGTACAAATGCGCAGAACCGACAGACTGAAAATAGTCCCCATCTTAATGAACAATTTGCTCCATATTGAAGTAAAATTAGTAAAAACTAAACTCTGAAAATGGAATTCTGTCTTCCTGAGCTGTATTTAATGACTTTGACAAACAACCAGAAATGAATGGCTTCATGGATGCGCATTAAACGTGGCAGGAAAATGTAATGAGAGTTGGACAGAAACATTAATACACAGATGATAAAAAAGCAGATTTGCCTAAATGAACAAGCCAAGTAAAAACGCAAGTAGTCCCTAGATTGAATTCCCCCATGTGTTCCAATTAATATTCCAAAGTCGACCAGTTGCCTTCATGCAGAGAGTGCGTCAGATCCTGGGAGAGTCGCAGCACCCTGCCAGTTTTTAAAAGTACAGCCACGGCTCTGGTTCATGTGTCCAACCAGCTTAGTGTAAAGAGGCAGAACAGCGTGGCAGAATAAATTATAAAAGCAATAGCTTGTATTGTTTGCTATAATTAAGCCTACAGAAGCACAACAACTACTGTGTGAGTTAGTGTGTGCGGACACCAATTAAGTTCAGCAGAGGTCGGTTGACACAGTGTGTTGAAAAAAATAAAGTAAATGAAAGTGTTGCAACATACAAAGGAGAAAAAACAGCTCAGGCAACTGGAATATCAATTACCGGATTTACACAATGCCTGATATTAATGCATGGAGTTTCAATACATACTGCAGAGAAGGACATTCATAAGGTAAATATTTATTACAGTTTTTCTGCTGCATCTCCAGTTTTAGCCACAGAAAAATAACCCTGTGAAAAAAAGGTATTGGAAAGCATTTCTGTTATATGAACTGATACCAGGTTTTGTGAAATACGTACATTTACGCAAGGGCTGAGCTATTTTGCCCTAGTTTTTACTTCGTTTGCCGATGAATCTAATTCTTTCATATCTAACAGCATTCTAATCATCCTTTCACATCCGGCGTTTTAATTATTCCGAATTTAATTTGGTCTGAGTGGTAATCTGTTATTCCATTAATTGACTCTGTGGGTTTTAAATAGGTTTTCGGTCTGAGTAATTAAAGGCTGTTATTTTCATTCAAATCGCGGTTTTGCTTGTGGTGGTTGTGATATGCACGGCTGGGTCTGGCACAGAAGAGAGCCCCACACTGGTCTGCACAATGTTGGGGAATGGTGCTGCACTCTGCTCTCTTTCTGACCCATAATTCAGTTCATCCAAATGCATTCCCTTCTGGAGGATGGGGCCACTTACACTCATTCCACACACCATCAGCACATCACACCACCAGCACAGAATCAGACCTCAGAACTGGGTCTCTCTCTCTCTCTCTCTCTCTCTCTCTCACTTCCTCTCTCCCTCTCCCTCCATACATCCCTCTCTCCCTCCCACTCTCTATCTCTCACTCCATCTCCTGCAATGTCTCCCTCTCTCTCAGTCCCTCTCTCCCTCTCCCTCTACCTCTCTTCCCCAAGCCTCACTCTGTTGAACGCTACAATCTCTCCCCCATATGCTGCTTCACTCTCTCTCCTTCCTGCCCTTCTCTCTAAAAATGTGCACACAGAAAATCAGCCTACCCGCCCACCCTCACGCCCGGGTGATCAATGGCTTAGGATGCCATTGGTCCAATCAGGCATCTCTATCAGGTATAGAGATGCCATGCACCTCCAGTACCACAGGGCACATTAGCCACCTGGGCTCCACAAGAAATGGAAGCCCAGCCATCCCAACACCTGTGCTTAGCATCACAGCACTATGCAGCCCTGAGCCAATGTCCAATTATCAAATGTACTTGCAACAAACATGTAGAAAACAGAAAAACAGAAATACAACACAGATCAACATAATTTTGACATGCACTGTGTACAAGTGTGTGCACATATGATGTGGTATGTGTGTGTTCCTTGTGTCTGTTTGCATGTGTGTGTGTGTGTGTGTGTGTGTGTGTATGAGAGTGTGTGTGAGTGTGTATTTGCATATGTGCGTGTGTATTAGGGTGCGATTGTACCATCGTTATGCACGGTGGGTGCATTCAGACTTACGGGTTTCCATAATCCCAGACGACACAGTGGGGGTCTGACGTGCCCTGTGGAAGAAAGGAGAAACAGTTACAGCCCGGAGAGCAGTGGAGAGAGGGAGAGAGGGAAACAGAGGCAGAGTGTGGCAGAGAACTGTCGTTGTTTGTCATCTCTAGACGTTTCTCCCTGGGGCTGTTGCGGCGAGTTCTTAATTCGGAAACCGAGCTAATTACTCAGGTAATGTCCCCACGGGGTAGTGTGTTGCCAGCCTCCACCGTACGCAGGGCGGGGGAAGGGCCCTCTTCCCCTACCCTCCCAGCATGCATCAGGCTCATCTCCGCTTTCCCCAAGGGGCGAAACACTGACAAAAACCAGGCCTAACGTCTGTCACTGAAGTATACGCTAATGTTCTATAGCTTGAGCTGTATATACTGACACTATACGACTAACTGGGGGCCTGTTAGTTTGCCTAATGTTGCTATTGTATTTTTATTGCACAATTAGTTCAATATTTATTTCACTGATGGATATTTTATTTGTAATTATGCCGGTAATGTGCTGTACATTACCTTGCATAAGTGCAATAATAATAATAATAATAATAATAATAATAATGATAATAATAATAATGATGATGATGATGATGATGATGATGTCACTCTTATAGGTCATTACGGAAGTTAACAACATGATAGCCGAGGAGACTCCCTGCTGGTTGATTTATTATTGATTCATTCCTAACAAATCATTGATTCACTCACTCCAAAGCCCATTCTGCCCATCAAACAGGCAAGTCACTATTGTCACACTGGGGCAGGACTCGCCGGTTTGTACTCTATCGATTAACCAGAGGATTGACAGGTGCAAATGACTCATCCAGGCCGATCGAGAAAGCCAATGGTCTGTGATGTGGTGTGTTGTGGTTAAGGGCCTGGTTTTCAACCAAAAGCTTGCAGGTTACAGCCTCAGGTGATTTTTATTTTTTAGCACTCTGGTAAGGTAGGTCACTGAATACAATTAAACAACAAATATGATTCCCGCAGATATTGCTACTACGGTAACTCATAATAATTATTATAGTCATAATAATTGAAACAATGATAGCACTGCGCAGCGGAAATTCACTGAACTCACAGCAGTTCATGTGAATTATGCGTACCATCGTTACTGCATTATAATGCCCCATTATCCAGGCCTCAGTTTCCCCTTAATTAATAAGCCGTGGAATACATGTCATCATGGGGTATATGCGCGCGTGCGAGCGTGTGTGTATGTGTGTGCGTGAGCGTATATGTGCGTGTGTGCATGCGCTTGTGTGTGCGTACGTGTGAAAGGCGGAATAAGAAAAAAGAAGAAAGGGGAGTTCAGTGGAGAGATAGAGGACCCACAGGGTCTGGGAGGAGGGATGGAGGTGGGCTTAAAGAGGGAACGAGCCAGTGGTGGCACACTTTCAGATATAAAAAAGGCAGAGAACACACACATCTTTCTATGCACAAACTAACCTGAACACACACACAAATCCTTGTCTGAACATCCACACGCAACTTTTATCACAAGTACTTATGGATACTACACCTACATCAGGTCTGCGAGTCAACAATTGAGTAAACTGCTTTAAAATGTGCTGCATAAATAGGCAGGTGTGGAGAAATTGTTTGCTGAATGAAAATGGCTGTTTTGCATTCTCAGTCAGCGGTGGTCTAACACTCAATTGCTGCATTAACAGAGAAATAAAGAGACAGAGGACAAAGCGTAGTACCGTGCGGCTCCCTGTTAGAGCCCCCACCCGGTCGGCTCTGTAAATGAAGGAAATACCCCCCCTGGTGGTGGTCTATGGACAAGCAACACATTTGGTTTCATACTGACATGACAAGTGATTTACATACAGTGGACAGATGGGCAATCATTGTATGTGCGAGAATGTGCTTATCAATCAACACATCAGCCCGGGTCGCAATTACCTTCCCTTATACATTGACAAATCTGTTCACTCTTAGTCCTCTGTCAATCCAGCATATGGCAAACAGTGACATATTTCACTGTCATTGAATTTGATGGCAAATCACATGTTATCTCACACTGCCAGATGACAAATTGCCAATGTTGAGGTTTAGCTCAATCTGCCCTGGTGGGCGAGGGACGGGTTTCAAGATGAGGGGTCATTCAGAATTCAGATTTGGGGTAAACAGCGGGATGCGGGATGAAGGTATAAAAAGCACATACGCAGCGCAAGTCCTCAACTCAAGAGGCAGCCATGCACGGACAGTGACACCTGATCCCACCTCCATGCAAAGAGTCACACTGCAGTGACACTGTTTGTTACCCTCAAGACAGCCCGGCCAACATTAACCATATCCTCAGTTTAGTACAAAGGTGCGGCACTCTGTAACACCGTTGGCAATAAATTTGCTGAATAAATACGACAGCAAAAATGAAACCGCGCATCGTTTGATCTCTCTGCAGGAGATGAATTATCCTTCCCTGGTACCCTCTGTTTCCAAGTGGGGCCCAGTATGACTGTTTCAGCTGGAATGATGATAGAAAAATTATGTGCAAAGAGCTTCCAAAAATCTGCCAGAAGTAATGATTACATGTGGAGTGACGATGCGCAGTCAGGAAAGGAAAGGAAAGGTGGAAATCTTGCCTTTGTGAAAAGGGCCATTGTCACAAGTCATACTTCCAGCAAATCTGTCTGAGAGTTAAGTAGTGCGGCTGCATTGTGACTCATTTTACTGCGTCTAAGGATAGCATCTCCACATTGTGACTGCTGCTCGGTCCCAACACGACTTGGCTTTTGAACCCTACGATAACATACAGTATATGTGATATATGGTATTGTTGTAGCTATACATCAGAAATAGTGGATAGTGTAATGAGTAATATCATCACTCTCTGCTTCCTAAAGATTATGAATATATGATTTCTAGCTGACACATCCTTCTTTCTACATTTTCACAATAATTGTTTTGTAATGCGTGAAGTGCCTTGTCAACAACTATGCAGCCCAGACGAATAACTACATAAGTAAGCAATACAACTGTGACATTGATGTACATGGGATATTTTACCCAATTCATTGTAAGGCATTCAGTAGAGCATAGATAACATTGTATATGGATCATGTATTCATCAATCTAATGGATGTGCTCGGTAAGGACACTAAATGCATATTTAATACATTTATATTGCAATTAATTACAACATTTGTAATATTAATGTGCTAATACAGAATATAAAGTGCAGTAATTCTATATTTTGCCGATTAATTTGACTGTTCAATCGAGGCCCTTGTTCAAGGAAGCTTGTGTAAATGGCTTTCATGTTAAGTCCCCATAAAAGTGCGAGATAATTCACTGGTCGATAATTGCTGGTAGCAGGGTGTGTATGAACAGGAAACGTAAATCTAATTGTGTGAATGTGTCTCTTGGTATGCCTGGAGAAGGAAAGGAATAGGGGAAAATTACAGTAAGACCTGGAGGAAACCAAATCTTTGGTATAAGTGTCTATGGGCCAGTTTTTCAGACACAGATTAAGCCTAGTCCTAGACTCATTTCAATGTTCGATGGAGATTCACCATAAAAACTCAATTTAGCCCAGGACTAAGCTTAATCTTTGTGGCCCTATGTGTCGCAATTTTCCCTTCACAATTCACATACCAACTCGGTAGTGTTTTTTTTCATCATGCTTGAAATATTGCCAGAGACCTTGAACCTGGTACTGCGGTTACTGTTTATTACATAACAAATGCTGAATGCTAAACAGAGATACATACACTGACCAAGCACTTTATTAGGAACATTTTTACTTTATTACACCTACTTATTCATGCGATTATCTAATCAGCCAATTGTGTGGCAGCAGTGCAATGCATACAATCATGCAGATACGGGTCACGCGCTTCATTTATTGTTCACATCAACCATCAGAATTAACGATTAAGGTGCACATTGAGTTAAAACAATTGCTTTTTCGATACAAGGAAAGTAGTTGCATTTCAGGCGGACTGACAGAAAGGAAGGCAGTGCACATGCTTGGGAAATGCATGCAGTTGTATGTATTAAAGTGCATATTTTTCAGTTACACAAGCATCCAAAAACACAGCTTGTGACTGTACTGCATATACACTCAGTGATATTTAACACAACTGCATGTGGCAGCAACTAAATACATAATACAAATACAAAATACATAAAATACATAAAAGAGTTTGCAAAGAATGGTGCAAAAAGCAAAAAAAGAAATCCAGTGAGCAGTAGTTCTGCAGACAGAAACACATGTTAATGAGAGACGTCAGAGGAGAATGGCCAGACTGGTCAAAGCTGACAGGAAGGTGACAGTAACGCAAATAACCACACATTACACCAGTGGTATGCAGAAGAGCACCTCTGAACACACAATGCATCATAACTTTAAGTGGATAGGCTACAGCAGTAGAAGTCTAAAAAATAAGTCTAATAAATAGCTAATAAAGTGCTCACTGAGTGTATAAAGATAGTGCTTGCTAGTCCCTATAACATTCTTTTCAGTGGGCCAGTGTCATTTTACTTTAAATATCTTAACTTTTATGAACTGAAATGTGTTCTTGGTAGCTTGAAGCGAGGCCTCACCCAAACTTTTTTTCTGCTTGAAGAGCGTACTTAATTCGTCAAATACATTCAAAATGACTTCCTGTCATATTCTAAAGCCTAGAAGAAACCAGAAATTATTATTTTAGAGGATTTCCATGCTTAAGTACTACTTCCCACACTAGGAATTTTGATAACAACAAGCCTGGAGCCATTTGCCCTCAGGCTAATCACTTGAGTGGATAAAGTATCTGCATCTACATCTCAAGACATGGCATTCATTTTCACCGTCTGCCGTCAATCATGATGGAAGGGCAATCACTGCGCTCACAGCGACTACCTCAAAACAGGCTGTTTGTACTCTGACATGGATCACAATGGCTGTCAGCGTTCGGCAGACATGACTGACACAGCGAGGGGAACGCGATTGCCCACCCAGCTGACACGTCGCATTATGGCGACGTTCTGATACCTGATAAGCGTGGCACTCCAGTGTTTCAGAAGCGTTTCAGAAATGTCACGTTGTAGCAGTCTATCGCTAAACCAAGCGGAATGGCAAATACTGGATGTTAACACTCACACTTGACTGTGTTGGGCTACGTGGGGTAAGGCAGTGACTCATAACCCCATATTAGCAGGTTCCTGCTGAGGCAACACAGTTTTACCCTTGAGTGAGGTATGTAACTTGAGGGAAGTTGTTTGAGGAAACATCAAACCACATAAATAGATAAAATGCTAATCGTGAGCTACACAACTCACACTGGAAAAGGGCTTCTGCTTAGTAAATAATTTATGGGATATAAAAGGGAAGATTTACAATTTACAAGAACAAATCTCACATGAGATATCTCAAATGATACTGCACATCTGAAGAAAAAAAGAAAGAAATCTGTGCCAGTCTGTTTTTGCAGGGTTTTTTTTTCTTCTTCTTCTCAGATAGAGAAGGTGTCACGTGAGGAGTTTGCCCCACCTAGGTGCCACTTTCTGACCTGCGCCCTGGCATACCTCACCATGGGACTGGGGTGGGGTAGGGGGGAGCAGGTACAGGCGGTCCTAACCAGCTGTCGAAACACGGAGGGCGTTCTGGGCTCTAGAGGCACCCCTCAACATCTGTCGCCACGGTGATGCACTGGCATCTGGTCACCGGCTTGCCAGCCAAGGTTGCGACCCCACAGCTGGCAGACTGCAATTACCCATGGACCCCTGCTGCAATGGAATGACCCCCCCCCCCCACACCTATATTAGAGATTGGGGGTGTCTGCAGCATGTATAAATAAAGCATACATGCTGATGTGAGCTGCATTCCCTATGCTATGCACACCGCTGGTTCTTTACGTCTCTCTTTAACACTCAAGGTTGGTGGGACACATCAATATGCCAGTGAGGTGGGTGCCTGTGTGTGTAAAAGGCGAGGAAGCCATTCAGGAGATGTAAAACAACACTTTCGCACTCCTCATTCTCCACCCCTGTCCTGGCTTCATTAAAGGTCATGTCACATCTACCTCAGGAACCAACCATAAATTATGAGTTTTGTTAGTGACCTTGTTAGTGACCCATTGCAATTCCATGTCCATCTGTCTGCCCATCCATCCATCCATCCATCATTTACAGGATCTATTTACCCATTCAGGGCAAGAGAGCCAAGAAACCTATGTCTGAGGTCAAGCATTTTACCAGAATTTTCCAGTTTGAACTAAAGCTTGTCGACTTCTGCCAGCACAGAAATGATTACACACAAATAACTGCACTCCGAAATCTCTAACAAAGTAGAAGAGAGATGAATCAAAGCTGAAGCACCTTTGTTGGGAAATGTGGGCGGCCTGTAGTGTAGTGGTTAAGGTAAATGACTAGGACACGCAAGGTCGGTGGTTCTAATCCCGGTGTAGCCACAATAAGATCCGCACAGCCATTGGGCCTTTGAGCAAGGCCCTTAACCCTGCATTGCTAATCAACTGTACGTCGCTCTGGATAAGAGCGTCCGCCAAATGCCAATAATGTAATGTTATGAGAGGGAGAGAGAGAGTGAGAGAGAAGGAAAGAGTAATAGATGGGATTAGGATAGAGGCGAGAGAACAGGACAGAGAGAAAACAGACACAGGGTGGAGAGATGGAGGTATCACAAAGGCAGGGGCTAAAGAGGAAGGACGAAGGTGATCTTGAAGAATGCCGAGAGGACTTCCCGGGAACAGGCGTGCGCTAGATTTACTCGTTACCGCCGGATATTTAATTTCTGGAAATGACAGCGGTGGCAGGCAAACGGCCGAGATTTGGGGGTGGAGGGAAACGAGGACTCGGACTGCCCGAGATTCTCTCTCTCCGCTGTATCCATCATCCCCTCAATAAATCCCGTCTCTTCCCATTAGACTGCAGGGTCCTAATGGCCTGGCAGAGTGAATCTCCCAATCGCTGTGCAATTCCACACTCATTTTCTTAGCCTGGCAATTGATCACGGTAATTGTTTCAGGGGCTACAGCTAATTGTATTTGTGACTCTTTGATATGGCCATAATTTTAAAGAAAAGTTTTAATTACAACTGACCCTGAGTCTGTGAAGGGACATACCAGTTATTTCAGTCCATGCTGTTCAGTAGTCTCTGTGTGGTCCAGATCTATGTAGGCTAACGTGCTATTCCCACGCTAGCAGCGGCATGGGAATATACAGTACACACAAATTGTGCTGTGTCTGGATCCTCTCCATGGTTGTAGCCTGCTTGTGTTCTCGTGGGTATACTCGCATTAACCTTGTTTTACCTGGCTCAAGCTGAATGTGTGTCACATGGGGATATTGTTAGAAGTCTAGGTGGTGTGTGAGAGAGAGAGAGAGAGAGCAGGGGGAGAGAGAGAGGGAAGGACGAGAGAGAGAGACTCACATTCAGAAGAGGGTACAGCTCCACCACCACCATGGGCTCAGAGAGCTTGGGTAGGGGCCGCACCGTCACCGTCAGGATCTTGGAGCTGATGACCAGTGGACTTCTGAGGAGGGAGGACAGACAACAGGGAGTCAGTGGCCCGCACTCTCATTCTCTGTGTGTGGCTGGGGGCAGGTGGTGCTGGGGCAAACCATTCCGGTTGAAACCGGGTTATGACAACAAGCTTCGCCCCAGATGTGGAGTGCTTCATTTAGCGTTCTCTCATAATTAACAGGACATAATTCCAAACTGCACAGCAAACAAATACGCAACATAGAAATCCCATAAATATTCAACAACAGAGGCTGCAATCAAGCTTGTTCAAGTGCAGTGACCTGAATAAGAGACCCAGGGTGGAAACAACATATGGAGACCAAGAGATGGCATAGAAGCAAGCAAAATGCTACTGTATTGCAGCTTTTGAGCTCTGATTAGACTGACACATTTATTCAGATTGGTCTACAGACAAAAGCGGCTATCACATGCCCTTAAGTTGAACAGCTAATTAGCTGTTTTTGTATGCAAGGCATGAACCCCCCTAGGACCAGTTATAAAAGAGAAAATAAGGCAATGAACAAACACAAAAACGGTACGCTTTTTCTGTTTGTTACAATGTTTGTTACTAGAGAATCCCCTGGTCATCTTAAGGGGTCCGAGAACCGACTTATTCTACAAATGACCATTACTGTCCTGCTTTGAAATGTTCTCCAGTATCTCTGTGATACTTCCAACATCACATCTCATGGAAGAGTCAGCAAGGAATTATGGGAAGTATTGAAATGGCTGGGGGGTTCTGTGATCTTGGATTGTATACATTATAAACATCTCAGGGGAAGTAGTGTCTTAAATTGGAGTATTATGCTGGATTATGGCTGTGTGTACAAACAGCAGGGGCCTGCCAATTTTAATTGCTTAGATGTGTGGTCATGGAACATCATGACCAAATACAGCTTATATTGTACATGAACCGATTGATGGAGAGGAGTAATAATGGCACACTGGCTTAGCACAGCAGATCTGATACATACTGAATATACTTTATTTTTCTGAAACACCACATTCATAATCAAACAATTAACATGTGGATAAAGTGTAGTTTCTTATATTGTATTACATTTATTATTTGAGTAAACTAATACATGCAATAAAATGTTTTAGACATACGTAGTCCCCAAATTCAGGCACCAGAACGTTTGGGACATAATAATGTTATGTAATGAAAGTAGCCATGCTTTGTATTTCATCATATGTCCTATGCAAGCAATGACTGTGATGATGACCCATAGACATCAGCAGGGGCTGAATATCTTCTCAGGTGATGCTTTGTGCCATCTTCAGCTTCAGCTTGTTTCGGGGGCTAGTTGCTTTAGGTTCTCTCTTCAGCATGAGCATGTTCAATTACATTCAGATCGGGTGAACGACTTAATAATTCACCAAATCTGAATTATTAATTTAATAATTTTCTAGTTTTTGGCTTTGAAAAACTATCCTGCTTTAGCAGTATGTTTGGGATCCTTGGGCCTCATTTATCAAACCTGAGCTGAACAAAACTGACCGCAAATCCTCGGGGAATGCAGCTACACAAGTAATGTGGAATTCATCAAAGTTTTTGGATGTAAGTTTTTTAATAGGATCCAAAAAACACTTCACGAGTGGTCTGCGGAAATGAAAGCGCACGGTTGCGTTTATTATTCCATTAATTAATATTTTATTTTGATTTAGAGTGGCAAAATGATCTTAATAAGCCAATTGAATATTATAATTAGTCATATAATGTAAAAATGCAACAGGATTCAACATTAAAATGGGTGATGTTTCATTCTGATTAAACATTAATGAATGAAGTTTGCTATGAATAGGGTGGACAAGTCCAACTTAGACCTTTGTTTCTATGGCTGGCTATTACATTTACATGCATTTCTTCATTAGAAGATTTGGACATGTTGTAGCCTAGTTTAGAAAGAGCGCATCCTTAAAGGCCGATTTCTTTGGTGAGGCTCACGAGTCTGTTCCGACCATAGACCTTATAAAAATTATTCTGACTGCCCAGACACCTCCTTCTGAGTCTGTGCAGTGAAGCCTTCACTGAGGGAAGGAAAGTACCACCTTTTTTTCCTCCCGTTTAATGTCAAATCATTTTCTTTTTACCTGTTGCATAGTGCATGGAACTTGAGGAAGGGTTTACCACAGCTAGGCTAAATCTTGCCAGGCTTTAGTCTTCCCCAGCTCCATAACACTGCTTACAGTATGAAATAAAATGTGTTTTTTGGCTTGTACTTCCATTAACGGAACTTCAATCTCCATTTCAGACAAGATTTTTTCTTTAGTCTTTTTCAGCTATCTCTTTAAATAGCCATAATTCCAAGCTCCTTATATGGTATTTTAGGGGCGTGAATTTATGGTGATCACAGATTTATTGAACACACTTTTGGTGTATGATTACTTTGTATTTATAAACGTACACACATGGATACGGGGGGAAAAAGCTGTGTCTACGTGTGTTTGATTAATCCGGCTGAATTTGTTAGTTCAGTTCTGATCACACATAAAGGATTTCTGAAAATATTGATAAATGAGGCCAAAAGTCTTGTTGTAGGATGAAGCACCATCTCATGAGTTTGGAAGCATGTGGCTGAACTTTAGCTGAGAAGATGCTTCTGTACTGTGCTGTTGCTGCCAGGAGTTACATAATCAATTAAGTGAGCTTCGCTCTTTAACATATCTCTTTTAGTCTTGCCTAGTTTTCTTGCTTCCTAGCTTCGCTCTTCCCATCACTCAGACAAGTGATTTCAGCTTTTCACAAGACCTTTTTCCAGAAGCCTGCAGGCTCTTTTAGGTACTTCTGAGCAAATTGTAACCTGGCCATCACATTTTGGCAGATGGCTAGTGGTTTGCATCTTGCAATGTAGCCTTTTCTGTTCTGTTTGTGCAGACAGTAATTACTGACACATGATCCACTCCGGCCTCCTCAAAAGTGTTTCTGATTTGCCAAACAGGTGTTTTTCTTCACTATGACGAGGTCTTCCTAGGCCCAAAAGTCAATTTGCAATTACTGAGCTAACAACGGCTCTCTTTATTCTTAATGATGTTCCATCCAAACAGTATATCTTGGTAAGCCTATTGTTTGTTTGTTTTATTTCTGTCTCATGATAGCTTCATTGACTTTCATTCATTGTCAACTCATGTTGCCAAACACCAAAAACTCTAAAGGCAACCAAAAACCGACAACCATGACTAGATACTGAAAACACTCTTAAACCTGCACTATTCAACACACCAAACTTCTTCTAGTTCTTATATGATGTTTTTACTGTGTCTTGTAAGGTGTCCTTGAGTGCTCTGAAAGGCGCCCACAAATAAAATCTATTATTATTATTATTAAACTGGGAGGGGGGGTGCTATGTCTAAAATGTTGTGTAATTTCTACTTGGAGAAACCAAATATAGAAATACCCAACAAATCACATTTTCAAAAAAGCTTAGCTGTTAAGTACCCCACACCTCTACCCCAGAGCTCTAACTTGACACTGCTGTTTCATGTGCCAGAAATATATGTCAGCCAATTGTCACAAGGGACATTTCAATCATACTCAAATCGAGCATCGTGTCTGCTTTTCATTTTGTCCTTCTATTTTCAGCAATTACATCGGGTTTGCATGCAGGTGTTGTCAGGAGGCTAAAGGGTACATATATAACTGTCAGAAACTGGAGGCACAAACCATCTTTTATAAATCAGCACTGTACAATCTAGTCATTGTGTAGTACTGCATCTGTACCTAGTATTTATTGTTCTAATCGCAAATCATCCTGTAAAGCAATTAGCTGTGTATGAATTTTCACATTCGTTTTAATGTTTAATGTGAAAATCCCTATGCTGTGATCCCTAGGAGTTGATGAGTGTGAATGCAGAAGGCTAATGAACAACACTAGATAGCTAATAAGCTAGGACCCCACTATGTTGACATTTCAATAATTCAGCCGTGCCTCACACTGAACAAACAATGTTAAACAACTTTAGCTTGCTACCTTTTGTGCTGTATTGCATATAATGGGTTTTCCAGTTGCTACATTCACACATTCTATGTGATGGAAAGCCATATTTTTTACATGAAACTAGCTGCCACAGCACATAGCAAGGTGCCCACCAGCGGCAATCTTGCAAAGCGGCAATGTCTCAGACCCACCGATGTTGAACATCTCATCAAAATCGAACAGTGCATTTACATACACATTGCATACCCTCGGCCTGTGGAAATCCAGGAGATGATGTACAGTGTTGCAAACGTGGGTGAGCACACATCGCATTGATCAATACATGTATAAAGGGGCATACAGGTCAGTGTCACTACACTTTCTCACAGGGGAA
Source organism: Conger conger (assembly GCF_963514075.1). Lineage (NCBI taxonomy): Eukaryota > Metazoa > Chordata > Actinopteri > Anguilliformes > Congridae > Conger > Conger conger. The sequence continues at coordinate 20,918,750 of NC_083768.1, forward strand.
CAGTATTTACAGCTTCTAATAAAATCCATGAAGAGAACAAGGATGACACATTGCTACCGGCTATGTTCTAAAATTAGCAAAGCGGTTACAGTATAGTATTATGTCCTTAAAAGATACACGTGTAGCTTAAGGCATACACTTCCTCTTCAAATCCAATTTCCTACCCCTGGTTGGGGTTACAGCCCCCAGGTAAGGTATGTCTGTACAATTACTTCAAGGCATTTTCAAATTGAAGCAGAATTAAAATACATATTTTATGAATCCAAGATTACCATGAAATTCAAAGTAGCCAGTACTGTGCAGTTTTATGGGAACCAGTCGAAGAGACAACTGTATTTTGGATGACTGGTGTATGCAGGATTGTCCGAAGATTGGAGCTTCAAGTACAGCAATTGTACTGAAGCCTGCACAGACAGACGGACTGACAGACAGGCATGCACACACACACACACACACACACACACACACACACACACACACACACACACACATTTGACTTACTCAGGCGCAGGCAGAATGAACCCCAGGGTTCGGTAAAGGATCGTTCCAATCACAAAGTAGGTGGTGTCATCCGATGATTCTGAGCAAAGGGCAGAAAAACAAAGGCATTATAATTACTCCCGTCTGGAAAGCGTTGCACACCAGCTGTGTTATAGAGCACATTACAAGTGCACCGCTTGTAGTCGGATAGAGATACGCAACCTTGCGCTGGCCCGCTCCTGCAAAGCCCAGAACGTTGGAGCAACGTTTGACACAACATTGGCCATGACAGAGAGGTTTCTGGCCCGCACTGGCTAGTTTATCGCGTCCTGCGTGACTCATTCTTTCCGCTCTCCGGCTTGGATGACAACAACTTCCTCCTGGCGGACCTCGTCGCCAAAGCTGTTCGCCCCCCCCTCCCCTCTAAATTATCCAGATTGGTCTTGTCCCTGCCAACCGACTCCCGTGCCACCCCTGTCCTTAGCCCAATCCATTCTATGCGCATTGGCACACAGGCCGGCGTACGATGCAGCCCCAACTGCACAGCTGCTCCGTATCTACAGGCTTCCCCAAACTCTCCTCCTGCTTCTACTCTCTCTCTGTGACTGGTCACCTGTCTGTCCGTCCTCTCTGGTGGCCCCAGAAGACCTTCTGGCCAAATGGACGCTCGAGTGAGGTCCTCGAAAGCACAGCAGTGCCTTTGCGAACTTGCGACTCTCTGTCCTCTTCTGAAGATGACCCCTTTTGAAACTAGACCTGCGTGTCTCTGTACTTCAGTCTGACCTGGAATGGCACAGAGAAGGCTCAGATCATATATTGCACTTTATCAGCACTTGTCTGAAGTGACCACTAGACGGAGAAGGAATGAATTGTATTATTGGGAGAACAGAAAGGAAAACAGTAGTTCAGACTTATTCCACACAGTAGGAGATTCGCTAGATATGACTTTCTTGAAGTCAACTGTAAATTGCCCATTTTTTATTATCTATTTTCTTTTAGCTCAAATGCGGTATTTTTCATGAAACCTTTTTAGGATATTTTACTTCAGTAATTAAGAACGGAGATAAAAATGAAAGGGATTTCAAATTAATCGTGCTGAACACAACGAGGGAAAAAAGAGACGCGACGACAAAGCCAAAAAAGCAACAAGCATTCCACATTTCAGATAACGAGATAACGTGGAATTCAATTGTAGACAGAACCAAACCTTTGGGTGCAATACCATTACCAACAGTCGAGGCAGCAGAAAGACGAGACGATTCCAGAACGTGAAAGGGGGGGGGGAACAGGTCTAGCCATGTTAGTGCAGCTAGAACAGAATCACAAATGGTGACAGCATCGCTCGCAGGGCGATGGCTATCGCACAACAAGGTCACGGACCGCTGCGGGCGGGGCAGGTGACGGGAGTGGATGGCACAGAAACACTCAGCCGGTAACATTTCATCATCCGGTTTGCAGTCAGCTGGAAAAGCGAAAACTATTTCCACAAATATCCTCCTGCGGTCCGATTAGTTGATGTCTCTACTCCGCTGTGGCGACTGCACCTGACATAGCCAGTGCGCTTCAGCCCAGGGGTTTCCCGAATAGGGGTATGTGGGTAATTACGAGGAGACATGTGAATTACTTTGCTGTGGCAGATCTAACTTGAGTTGAACTCATCTTAACTCTTCTGAGAGTGTCCACCATCCATAATAGATTGTATTGTTTTACCACTAATGTACCCATTTAATGTAGAGGCAATTATTTTGTTCCAGGAAGCAGTGAGTGGCTTCGTGTAGCTGGGTGAAGTCGGTGGATAAGTGAAGCAAAATTGGCAAATGGATGACAGCTTAAAGTTGGGTACGGCAAACAAGTTGCACCGATGAAATTAATCTAAAAGAGATTACAAGCAAGTAGGCAGCTGCTACCAAAGCATCAAGCACTGATTGTAATGTGAGCTGCAAAGCCAGTAATAATTGCTTTAGATGATATGGTTTTGAATATAGTTACTGTAAGTGTTGCCAGGATACAGCGGAGAGAGGCCGCGGCAAACGTGGCCCTACCATCTTGAAACGCAGGACTGTGTCTTTCTGACTATGAGTCTACAATGGCAGATTACAATAGGCTTTGTTTTGGAGAATCCTAAACTTTCTCTTTCATAACGGGTTAGGGGCTGTCATCGGCACAACCACTGCAGCTACCTGCGTCTACACTGCACGGCGAGTGCATCGCAAGCTGCAGGTTTCCCTGCGTATGTGCTGTTTGCACAGTGCTCACACCAGTGTGTAGTGCACCTGCTGGTTTCACATGGGGGAAGGGGTAAAAGGCATGTGTCCATTAGCCTGCTCTGGCTTGATCTGAATCCATAAAGCAGAGTCACCTCTATGACCTGCATTCAATCAACATTTTCTGTGATTATTAGTCAAAGTTTCAAGATTTTTTTTTGTCTTCAGTTTGGTTCAACGATCACTAAAATTGATGAACCAAAAACTGTTTCCAATAAAAGGTTTAACTCTTGCACTTGCATTTAAATGAAAGTTAAGGACAAACATTGATTAAATGAAGGCCTATACAGTATAGCCATGTGAAGGGGTGGGAGGGAGGGAGGGAGGGAGAGGGGGAGAGAGAGGGAGAGAGAGTAATTAAAGTTGGAGTGAAATTCAGGGCAGACATCCAAAGTCAGCATGATAAAGATTTCTGCAATGGGGGATGCGAATATGGATCTGGTCTTGCTTATTCAGTTGGCACATTTTAGTCACAATGTTTTTTATGATATCACATTTGCCATTTCATTTGCAGCATTGTTTTGGCAGTAATGCATATTGTAAAGTCAATAAAGTCAATAAAGAACAATCCTTTTTTGGATGAGAGACAGGAGACAGTGATGGAGACAGAGATAGTGTGAGTAAGTGAAAGAGTGAGAGCAAGAGAGCATTAAAGAAAGACAGAGATACGTACATGTTATATATAGCTAAATGCATCATAGTTACATAGTTTTAATATCATTACTGTATTTTTATTCATATGTAAGCTTTGGCAATTAGTACATGAGTATTTCCAGCCAATAAAGCAGTTTGAATTTGAGAGAGGGAGAGCAGTCTAAAGGGAAAGGTATAAAAGAGATTCAAGGGCAGGGGGAATGCGAGGCTCTGTTTGGAAGCAGAGATATGAGGGCGCAGGGGAGAGTCCCCATGGAGGGAGCGGCTGGCAGAGACGTAGCGGCGGGCCACCCTGGCACTGCCTCCGCCCGCTGGCTTACTCCAGGGCCTGCAGCCACTGCCTCCCTCCGTCTCTCCATCACTCTCTTTTTACTGTTAGAGCTGTGTTGGGTCTCTCTTCTGCTCTTTATTGCTCCTTCTTTCATAATGTTTTCTCTGACAACACCAGCCTCTTTTTCCCTCTATTTTTCTCATCCCTATCGTACCTTCTCTCTCTCTCTTACACACACACTAGCTCTCTCCCTGTCTCTCACACAAATATATATCCCCGCTCTCTCTCTCTCTCACACACACACACATACACACAATCTCTCTCACACACACACAATCTCTCTCTCACACACACACACACACACAATCTCTCTCTCGCTCTTACAAACACTCACAAAATATATCTCCCCTCTCTCGCTCTCACATACACACAGAACATATGTCCCCTCTCTCTCTCTCTCTCTCACTCTCACACACACACACACACAAAATCTATCTTTATCACTCATCCACACACACAAAATCTCCTACACACACATGGAAACTCCCTTTCCCTCTCTCTCTCACACACACACACGAAATGTCTATCTCTCTCCCTCTCCCTCTCTCACACAAACACACTCTCTCTCTTCGTGCACACCAGTATATCACCCCTTTCTCTATCTCTCCCTTCCGCTCCACCGGTTCCCACAGGGAAGAATGTCCTTGCATAAATGTCAGCCTGCCTCGGAGGGGGTCTACTCCGCACAGCCGGGAGGAGGAGCAGGACTAACCCTGAGGACTAAGAGCAGGGTACATCCCCGCCCGCTCGCCGGTGATGACTAAACCTCCTCTCTGACAATGATTACCGCTGGCACTGAGACGACAACCCAACATGTCTGCCATGGAGTTACTCATAAAATGGGAGGGGGGGGTGGAGGGGCAGATGCTGTTCCCCTTCAAACCCCGATGTGCAGGCATTCCTCTCGACTGCCATGTAAATGCCAGCGCAGTTGCATTATGGATAAGGCTAGTGAAAAGTTTAAACCCCGAGACTGAGGAAATAATGGCAGAGATTGTAGAAACTGAATGGCTGTCCAAGACCTGCTCATTAGGGGACACGCGTTGAATAGGCTGGGTGGGTCCAAATTAATACCCTCGGCACGGCTGTCTCCAACAGCCTTTAAACAATTGAAGCGATTGCTGGGTAACTAAATTGCATAATGTATGGCCTGTCTGTTCCAATCTAACGTAATGCATTGGACTGATGTATGTCTAATAGGTTGTGACAAGATTTTTGTATATTCATCATGGAAAGGTGAAGGTTACTTGAAGTCAACTGTGTAAAACAATGGGCAGGAAAGCTAATCAAGGAAAGCTGGTCTAAGCCAATCACAGCTCAGGGCAGTCACTAAGGTCTATAATGATATGAGTCTAACTTTATTTGAGATAGCATCACACGTTACTAAAGGAGGAACGCAAGAAACAGGCTTATCTCCAAGTCTCTTGCTTGAATGTACTGTGTATCACTGTGATGTTATGGACACTGTAATTTACACATCAAATGGTGCATTTACAATACAGTGGCCACTAGAGGCTTTCCATCACCACATTCACTGTCGGCATTAAAACCATAGCTTAAAGCTATTAGTATCATAGAATACATTTGTTTTCATCATATAACAAAACTTATTACTGGTGCTGTTTTTTAATATTCATTCTGGGTGATATAAATAAGTTAATTCTGGGTTTAGTCAACAACAAAAACATGCACTGTACAGCATAGAAATCCAAAGTGGGTTTAAGGGTAAATGTACTTTTCTGAAATCACTTGGTAAATAAGTCTTTATTCACAGACCAGAGTGATGAGCCAATCAGATAGCCGTCAGTTAGAGAGAAGTGCAGAATGTGGGGTAAATGAAGCAGAAAAACTGATAAAAAAAAACCTCACACTGCATCTCTGGGACCAACTAAATTCTGAATAGAACCTGACCTTCTCCCTTTCCAATTCTCTTCCTGTCAGTCTCACAAAGGGGACGGAGGGCAGGGAAGGGGAGGCAGAGTGAGATAGAGAGAGGGCGAGAGAGAGAGAGAGACAGACAGGGTGATTGAGCGAGAACACTGGATCCTATAACCCTTTCTTACATGTCTGGCCTAAGACAGGAGGGCACTGTCATCTCCTATTACAACTGCATAGGGAGGCACAGACACACAGGAAGTCAGCTTTTTAATTTCCTGCGAGGTAGAGTGGCAGCCTATTAACAGACGAGTACTGCTGATGGGACTGGATTTGCTACAGAGTGACAAGTCAATACCTGCCCTCTCATGCTCTCATTGATCATGCCATCTCCGAGGCTCTCAGTGCATTACAGTAGAATAATGGGGCCTCTGCAGTACTCATAATGAGTGGTGACTCACATGAGAAAGTTCTAGAACAAATGGTCTCAGATTCTGATGATTTGTTTAGCACTTTGATTTATTGGTTCTGCACTCTCTCTCTCTCCCACTCCCTCCCTCCCTTCATCTATTCATTGTCCTTTCCCCCATTTTCCAACAAAGGTGTTTCAGCTGTGAATCATCTCTGTTCTCCTTTGTTAGAAATTTTGGAGTGCAGCTCTTTGTGGTCTAATGGGATCATTTCAGAGCTGTTTATAATATTAGGTAGAAGTCTACACAGATTTTGTTCAAACTGGAAAGGTTCAGGTTAAAGTGTTAGGCTCCAGATATAGGTCTGTTGACTCTGTCCTGAGTGGGCAGATAGAGACAGAATAAGTGTAATGAGAAATACAGGCATATATAAGACATTTTTGAAATATCTGTTTCCTAGCTTACTGATAACACTTGCAGTCCATCAGAGTGCAGGATGAGGTTAATCACAGCACCGTCCTAAGAGGCTTCAGGGACGGACAGACTGCCTCACTTCCGTCCAAACGCAAAGGACCATCTTCACACAACCGTCTTAACCTATCCGTCTCCCAGCACTGCCCGTTCCTGTAAGCTACCACCTTTGTCTCCTTCCCAATGAAATCCATTTCTTGTTTGAAATTACTCTTCTGTTACAGGTGCAGGAGTTTTTAAGTTATGGACAGTTGAGCAAGACAGCAGCACAGCAATTAAATAGTAAAACAGATGACAATGGAACCAATTAGACTACTAAAAATCTTCTACATTTGCTTTGTGTTCTTTTTATTTCGTTGTTCTCTCTCGCTTTCTTTCCCTCTCTCTCTGTCTCTCTCTTCCCAGCTTCTGGGTGTCTCTGCCAGCTGTCAGTACCTCCATCAAATGGCTGCCTGGTGAAGAAAATCGATCTGAGCTCTCAGGGTTCTTGGAAAGGGAGAAAGAGAACCACTGTGAGGACTGCAAATTACAATTACGGCCCACGGACAGCCTCCACCTCTCCCCTCCCGAATCCTTTCATTCCCTTCTTTACTTTTTTATTTCCTGCCCTGGCTGAGCAAAATGAGTATCAATTTGATAAAAACAGGAAGTGCAGGGTTTCTCCACACACTGGCTTTGTCTGTGAATGCCAGACTGGGCTTTGTAGCCAGAACCATGGAACAAAGTCCGTGTGAGCCTGGACATACAATCCTCACCCATTACTGACCTGCAGGAGATGGAACTGAAACTTTACCAGACAGCCTGCAGTCTCCAATAAATATCATTACGAAGACATCCAACACCCCAATTTAACACATACAGTGTAGAGAAACAGATACTGTAACATGCATACACATACAGTGGGGTCTAATAGTCAGAGACCACGAGTGAAAATGCTTCAATTCTAACTCAAATTTCTTTTCTAATTTTATACAGCAGTTTTTATTACTGAATTCTTGCCTTTTGTCAGTCTTGAAGTGCCACCATAACTGTTCAATTGGGTTGAGGTCAGGTGACTGTAGATTGTGCAGCACTCCTTGCTCTTCTTTGGTGTAGCAAAGCCTTTAAGTAATTTTTCAAAATCCTAAAACTGTTTATTGACAGGATTGACATGAAGAAATCCCTGATATTCAATATTGGACTCAACTTTTGGACCCCACTGTATATTCAGTGCGCATACAAACAGTAAAAGGTGGTCAAGCAAGGCCTTACTATCCATTAAAGAAAAACCCTGCACCCCTATTAACTGCCACAACATAAAATTAGAAGGAGAGAGTCATCTAAGGTTATCCCTTAGCTTCTAGCCATACGAGAGCCGGCACTCCTGTAGCATCTAGAATGAGGGAGATTATGATGTTGATATTTCCAAGAAAAGATGAAGACATTTTCAGTTTCGTGTACACAAGCTTCAGATCTACCATACTGGTATTCAGAGTGGTTTGGATGACTGAGGCTTGTGTGCAAGTAAACCTCAAACATTCCAAAAGGGAGCTGCTGTCCCATATTCCCAAGATATCATTTATCAATGAGATGATCCTCATCGGTTCACATGCCTGTAGTCCCAGTCATGCTAATTCAAGCTAAACTAATCCAGGTTAAGCTCTTTCTGGAGAAACACCTCTAAACCATGGATTTCACCATCAGCAAAATGTGCACCGTCGCGGAAACCGCGGACCAGAAAGCTGAATGTCAACAATTAAATTCATGCAATATCCAAGCTGGTACAGTAACAATGTTATAATATACTACCAACAACAGCAATAATGATGTATCTGCAACAACAGCAATAATCACGATAATAATCACCATATCTATTACAATAAAAAGACTCTCCATTTGCTCTGTGGCTAAGCATCAGCGGAGACAGATCAATGGTGCATCGAGCAGGCTGAACATACAGACGCGAGCGCCTGGCTCTTTCTGCAGGCCTCAGCAACATCAGAGGAGTGCAGACACTCCAGACGGGAGGAGGAGGAGGAGAAGGAGGAGGAGGAGGAGGAGGTGAGCTCTCGATGAAAGGAAAGGGAGAGAAAATGATAGAGACAGTGGTCACGCCGACGTTAAGTGCACAGTCGTGTCGGTCGGCGGCTGACAGTGATGCAGCGAGATTCGCGGAGACGATAACAACTCGGGAAATTTCACTGTCAGCTGTCGTAAATATTCCTCGTAAAGGTCTTTCAGGTTTAAGTCACAGTGCACTGCGTTGTACACTGAGACAGTTTGTAAGCCAAACGGAGACGAAGGATGCCCAAACTGATGCCGAGATTGCTCAATACTGAATTTGAGGCAAGCCTTTTTCAACCTGGTGGCTCCTACTGGGTTGAACGTCCATGGAAAAAACTTGACAATCCAAATCAGACCAGGGAGATGAGGTGTGATGTCATCTGCTCAGTATTCAAATGAAGATATCAGGATATTCCAGGATCAGGAACTTCCAACCGATAAAAACTCTGAATGGGCCGACCATGAAAATAACTAAAGCCTTGTATTCATCTATTCAATCAACACTTGGCTCTAAAACACAACAGTTCATCTTTTTCTTCACAAATGCAGAAGAGGTGCCAGTGATCACACATCTTGCCAAATTCTGTCCCAGAAGAAAAATAAACACCTCGCCTTTAATTGCAAAATGGCTGTGATTGTTATCCAAAGTTAAGGACAAACATCGATTGAATCCCATCCTAAAACATCGTGGGCCAGTGTCACAGACACAGATTAAGCCTAGTCCAAGACTAAATGCAGTTTTGAATGGAGATTGTCCACAGAAAACTCAATTTAGTCCAGGACTAAGCTCAATCTGGTCCCATGTATGTCGTGCTCAGCTGAAGCTGTTGCAGAAGAGGTGGTGAAAGAGCCCTGTAATACAGACTGCTGTACGAGACAGCTGACTGCAGCCCGCAGCTCTGGCCATAACCCAGACTGACCTTCGGAGGACAGGGTGAAGACCTCCTTAGGGATGAAGAGCTTGTCCTCGGACGACCGCGCCCAGTCCTTCATGCCCCTCCGCCCCTTCATGGGGAAGTTGATGTCACTGGAGACCGCCGAAACGGGCTCACGCTGGATAGTGACAACTGGAGAAAGAGGAGGGGAAGAGTGAGAGAAAGAGAGAGAGAGGGGGAGAGAGAGAGAGAGGGGGAAGGAGAAAGAGAGGGGGAGAGAGAGGGGGAGGGAAGGAGAGAGGGAGAGAGAGGAAGAGTGAGGGAGGGGGAGAGAGAGAGAGGGGGGAGAGAGAGATAGAGGGAGAGAGAGGGGGGAGGGAGAGTGAGGGAGAGAAAGAGAGAGAGAGAGGGAGAGAGGGGGGAGGGGGAGAGAGTGAGGGAGGGAGGGAGAAAGAGAGAGGGAGAGAGAGGGGGGAGGGAGAGAGAGAGTGAGTGAGGGTAGAAGAGAGAGGGGGAGAGAGGGAGGGAGAGAGATGGACAGCATTCAAATGAAAGTTGAAAAAAGCATGCACACTCGTTCATTAACACAAATGGTAAATGGTTGGCATTTATATAGCACCTTTATCCAAAGCGCTGTATGAATTCATACACACACTCACACACCGACGGCCATTGGCTGCCATGCAAGGCACCGACCAGCTTGTCAGGAGCCTTTGGGGGTTAGGTGTATTGTTCAGGGACACTTCGACATAGCCCGGGCGGGGGATCGAACCGGCAACCCTCCGACTGCCAGACGACTGCTCTTACTGCCTGAGCCATGTCGCCCCTACCCCGTAACACAAGGCCTCCCACACTCGCATCATACTGAACAATTCAGATGGCACATAAGCATAATTAATTTAATCATGCAATCTCGCGTTCTCTCCCTCACATGCTCAGACAAGCATCTACCAGGCTAGCCACAAACACACATAAACACACACTCACGTCCACACAAACACGCCACCCACACACACACAAATGCGCAACCATACAATAGACAAATTCATAAGGTGTTTGTTTTGCCGCTGGGCTCAGAAAGGCCCCAAACAGCGGCAGTGTTTGTGAGAGTGTGGGAAACGACGGTGGTTGAGGTGTTGGGCTATGGGATATGGAGAGCTGGAGAGGTGTGGGGTTTCGACACTCACTGAGGTTGTTGGTGAAGAAGAGAGAATTCTGGAAGGCCTTCTGAGCCTCCCCGATGAGATGGATGAAGTCTTCCACCACACGCATCAGCAACATAGACCCGGGAGAGACCTGAGACAGAGAGAAAGAGTTAAACTGACATACATACACGCCCGCACAGAGGCAAATGTACACACACACATGCACACAAATACACACACACACACACGGACACATACACACAAAGAAGTAAAATCCTGCCAATAATTTCCAATTTACATTTTACAGGGCCATACTTTAGCTTGTTTTGTACTATTTTACACTTACACTACTTTAAGTGTCTACAATAGTAATGAATGACATTGTGATCCTCATGGTCATGCAGTTCTCTACCTTTTTATTCATCATCATAAGTTACTTTTGCCTTATTTATGTTTTCAAAATGATCAGGCTACAAGATAACATCAACTGTCGGCATCACTCCTTTGTCTCATCGGAATCATTTTCATGCACTACTCCACCTTTATCATAACCGTCATTACCATAATTATGATAATTATCACTGTTGTCATTTATGCCAGACATGCCTATACACTCCAATCAAGTGCATAAATGAATATCTAATTGCCTTGGCAGTCTTTCTCAGGGACAGGCTAGAATGTTCTAGCAATTCACACTGACAAAATATCTCATCATGGATCTGTTAACCTTGACTGCCATTCTGCAAACAAGAAGCAAAAAGGACAGATACCTGTGCTGGCTGACCATCGTAACGCTAACCTGAATTTACCTTCTCCGACCGTGCCAATATTACTCATATTTACTGTAAATCACATCAAGCCATCGGGCCAGATTAGTGATCAGAGGTCCAGATGGTATACAGCAAACTTCTGTGACACAGGGGTAAGAAAGGTGGTGGGGCAGGCTGTTGCTAAGTCAAAGTAAGAAGCGTCATGTACTCCAGAGCACAGACATGAATACACAGACACACACATTCAAGCACAGACATGCACGCACCCACGCCCATGCACGCAGATGTGCACACAGACACACACACACATGCAGACACACACACGCGCGCACATCCACACATGTATACAATATCTCTCACCTCTGTCTGACAAGCACATTTAAGCTATTTGAAACATCTCTCCTTCAAGCAAGTTTACATGCAGACGGAACATCATTTCTCTAACGGACATTTTCTTCTCCCTCCTTTATTCTATAAAAGATTTTCTTCTAAGAGGGTAATTATTCAGATAATGAGAACAATTAATCAAATCTGAAGCCCAGTACCCCGTAAATGCTAAAGTTCGTCTGGCTGGCACCTAAAAGCCAGGGAGGAAAAAAAAAACACTGCAGAGATTGGAACAATAAACCCTTGGCATCCAGGTCACCATGCTACCCAGCTACCCTTGAAACAGGAACTCTCAGCAGAGGTGAGAGAGGCCCAATTTGCTCCGCTAAGATGGCGATTACAGCCTCAGCTGCAAGGTTAGGGTCCTAATTACAGGGTCATCACAAATCCACTGTTGGCTCGTACGCAGCGACAGACTGTTATGTTTTGAACACAGTAATGGAAGTAATCAAAGGCTGCTTAAAGAGGAAAGATGTCACATGGAAAGCAAGTTGGGTGTCTGGCTTTCATCCAAGTCATATATCTGGTAAGAAATCATCCATGAACAGGCTGATGCCGTTTTTACCCATTGCCCCATTTATGTGCACGATCGGAGGATTCACGGGAGGTTTTAAACTGACTGCTGCGTTGCCGTGGCAACGACATCACAAAGCTGCAGGTGTTTCTGGCTGTGGAGTGAATGATCCTGTTTTAAATATAACGTGTGAGCTGGTCTGATCACTCCCCCTGACTGAATCTGCTCCTTCGTTTGTCGCAGAAAATAATGGCAGTTACAGGCTTATAGGGGACCTGGGAAGACCCTTTATCACAGCCAAGTCCTCTACCCTATGCTGTGCCTGGACTCCATTCACCCCAATTACACTCTCTCACTCTTTCTATCGTACACACACAGGCACACACACACACGCACACGCAGACTCACGTGCGCACAGCAGGAAGACTTCCCTACCTGGTGAGCATCTTCCCACTTCTCACGGTTTTCCATGTCCAACATAAAGCTAACTACCTGGAAGAATTTCTGCACGGGGGGAGGAGAAAGAGGGAATAATGTTAATGAATGAGTAGAGCGAGAATGAGTAGGCGACAGTGGGAGCCGAGGAAGAGCACAGGAGGAAGCAGAGCAGAAGGGGAAGGTAAAAGAGACAACATGAAATGAAACAGTGGAGGAAACGGAGGGGAAAATAAACAAGCCGATTAAACACGGAAAGTCAAGTGAAAGAATTAAATACGAGTTTAGCTCATTTCTTAAAACAAAATGGCAGCCTTACAGGAGGTGGGATAATGGAGGCCGGGGTGAATAATTTACCTCCGGCGCATTGTTTTATCTGGTAATGAAAGCAAATGAGTCAGTCAGGCATGACCGAGCTAGGCTCAGCGTCACAGCCCCTGTCACACCGCCGTCCTTCGGAGGGAAGCTCCGGTGTCACTGCGCTCAGCGCTGCCAGGAGGCATAGGTCATTTCCCTCTCTGAGTTAAGAGACTGACAGTATGAACCCTCTGTAATCACACCGCAGGATGAGTTTGACCTCAACAGACCCTGGACACACAGACACAGTGACACCGGGCTTAGGGGAATGAGCCCAGGCCTGGGTGTGTGTGTGTGTGTGAGTGTGTGTATGTGTGTGTGTCTTTGTGTGCATGTGTGTGTCTGTATGTGCATGTATATGCGCGTGTGCGTGCGTCTGCTGACCTGCACGTCGTCGGGAGCTGGAATGTAGGTTGCTCGCTTGAAGGTGTCCGTCACATTTCGGAGAATCTCCACAGAGAATAAGAGGTCGCCGCTGTAATAGCTTTTCCGGGACATTAACTCGTGAAGACTCCTCACGATCTGAGACATGCCCTCCCCTGCTAGGGTCCTCTGACCCTTCGCAAGATGCTCTCGGAGCTGTAGAGGGGAGAGAGCCGAGCAGAGCGCAACCCCGGTTACACTGGGAGAGACAACCCTGGAGACACCAGCTGTGTGGCACCACTGGGTGAGACTATCCTGGAGAAACCAGCAGGGCCACACCACTGGGAGAGACTATCCTGGAGAATCCAGCAGGGTCACACCACTGGGAGAGACTATCCTGGAGAATCCAGCAGGGTCACACTACTGGGAGAGACTATCCTGGAGAATCCAGCAGGGTCACACCACTGGGAGAGACTATCCTGGAGAAACCAGCAGGGTCACACCACTGGGAGAGACTATCCTGGAGAAACCAGGAGGGTCACACCACTGGGAGAGACTGTACTGGAGAAACCAGCAGGGTCACACCACTGGGAGAGACTATCCTAGAGAATCCAGCAGGGTCACACCACTGGGAGAGACTACCCTGGAGAAACCAGCAGGGTCACACCACTGGGAGAGACTGTACTGGAGAAACCAGCAGGGTCACACCACTGGGAGAGACTATCCTAGAGAATTCAGCAGGGTCACACCACTGGGAGAGACTATCCTGGAGAGACCAGCAGGGTCACACCACTGGGAGAGACTGCACTGGAGAAACCAGCAGGGTCACACCACTGGGAGAGACTATCCTGGAGATACCAGCAGGGTCACACCACTGGGAGAGACTGGACAGGAGAAACCAACAGGGTCACACCACTGGGAGAGACTGTACTGGAGAAACCAGCAGGGTCACATCACTGGGAGAGGCTGTACTGGAGAAACCGACAGGGTCACACCACTGGGAGAGACTATCCTGGAGATACCAGCAGGGTCACACCACTGGGAGAGACTGTACTGGAGAAACCAGCAGGGTCACACCACTGGGAGAGACCAGACAGTCCTCCTGGAGGAACCAGCTGTGTGACACCACTGGGAGAAACTATCCTGGAAAAACCAGCTGGGTGACAAATTGTGAGCACCCTTTGTGATTGGTACATACAAATAATTTCCCTGGGTCTGTTATCAAATAGTTATTTTTCACTTCCTGCTGACAACTTCTCAAAGATAATCTCATATTCCAGTTATACTTGTATAATACACAACCAGGCATGGGCTGATATGGTATGATGAGCTTATTGCACACCTATTCTAACATTAGAATATTCAGAACATTAGTACACATTGTATGTTAACATATAGAACATAACTGAATTGAGGTATACCACGAAACTAGAAACTGGCACATGCCTATACACAACACTTCTGTTTCCATGCAAATAATGTGCCACACTCATGCCTTTGCAGTGATTACAATGGCTTTAAAAATGTATATATTTTTTTATGTTTTATATTTAGTTTAGATCCCAACCCACTCATTTACCCCCCTGAGTGACACCAGTAATTGGGTGGACACAGAGACAATGCATCACCAAAGAGACTGCACACAGGACGCAGCGTTACATAAAAAAAATGACAGGGGTAGAAATTGTAATGTAAAGTATATCTCGTCCGCCATCTCATCATCGACTATTTTTAGGGTATCTTTGGAACAAGTTCGCCGAGTTCTCTGTCAGTCAGGCAGTCTCCCAATGGACCGCCCGGGGTTATCGCAGTTTTCGCTCAGACTCAGCCTACGCCTTCGCTAAGGACGCTTCCCTCGTTCCCTCGAGCAGAGATGCGGCTGCTCGACACGTCATGGCGAGCGTCGTCTTGCCCGCCTGCCCGGTCCGCAAAACGTGCCTCTTCCGGCTGTCCAATCTCAACACCATTCAAATGAAATATCGGGCAATTCTGAGGCAGCGTGCAGCAAGCCTGAGATTAAATTTCTTAAAATATTTTGTGCGAGACAAAAGAGGAGCTGAGTCATCTCTGGGGGCTTGCGGAAGGGGGGGGGGCGGTGACGGACAGCTGAACCGAGGGGTGATTAATTCGATGTTGGGAGAGTATCTGTGATGGTGAAAGCACCCTCGCTCCGGCTCCTCACTCTCAACCCCCTCGGCCATCCCACGGGGCCCCGTGACATCTCCACAGGCTTCTCTGCCCCAAAGGCAAACAGGAAGTCAGGGCCCCCAGCGGGAGGATACTGTATAAAAATAGCCAGTGTGTCGAGACAAGGAGTCGCCATCCCGTTGACGGGGGATTGAGGTGGACATGCTGTAAGATATTTCTGTGAAAATTATTTTTACTTTACAGCTATTTAGCTGATACTTTTATCCAAAGCAACTCACAGTTGATAAGAATAAGCAGGGGGAAATCCCCCCCTGGAGCAATGTGGGGTTAAGGGCCTTGCTCAAGGGCCCAACTGATCTTATTGTGGCTACACTGGGGCTTGAACCACCAACCTTCCAGGTCAAAGTCAACCAACTTAGTTGGTAGGCTAGAGGCAGCCACCGTGTTGATCAGACAAAGCAGGGGATAACCCCCCTAGAGCAATGTGGGGTTAAGGGCCTTGCCTGAGGCCCCAACCATTCTTACTGTGGCTACACTGGGAAGTGAACCATCAACCTTCCAGGGCCTAGTCAACCAGGCTATAGGCAGCCCCTTTGTTTAAAAGTGAAAGCATTCCGTACGGGCGTCTGGGGAGGAGGCTCAGACTCTGGTCTGATGAAGGCTTTGTGTACGGCTGACTCTGTCGCTTGATCCATTGATTCAAAAATGTTTTCCACAGTCAGTTCTACAACCGACAAATTCCCCAGCCAACGACTTTGCAGAATGAATGCAGTTACAAGAAGAACGATGACGCAAGGGCAAGTGCTCTTTGCACAAAGGCAGCCGTTTCCCTCCATTGTAAGCATGAAAGTGTCGCACGGTGTACGATGCAAGAGCATAAGCAGAACTGGCACTTACTGATAGATGTAAATATCTGAAGTCAGTTGAGATGCATCGGGCGAAGCTCGGAGGACCCCAGTAAGCAACTCCTTTAGAGTCCAGCAAACAACGACGACTAGCAGATCCTGTGCAAATAGAAAAAGACATAAATGCAGGGTCGCAGACAGACACTATCACAAAAAAGAAGACCATGAACCGCTGACTGACAAAGAAGGTTAAATGGTCAGTTCAGCAGATTTGCAGAGAAAAGCAGTACATAGCTGACAAACAGTACTGCACATAGGACAATACATAATATAATAGCATACTACAGTACTCACATAATGTTTAAAATGCACACAGAAATTAATCTGAACCTACGAGGCCAACAGCACTGAAACCCTGCACTCGAACCTCCTTGCAGAAGCACGCTGAAACACCTTCTACACGGCTGTACTTTAAGAACATATATTACTGTCACAAGTTGACCTTATTCTACGTGTAGTCCTGCGGTTTACTTCAAAGGAATCATTTATTAGCCGTTTCTGCTTTTATTACTTATAAATCAACGCCTGCCCTGGGTGTGTTCCTGCAATCATTTCTAGATATACGACTGTGGCATTTCTGAAAGAGTAAACTAAAAAATACAACATAAATCTTTTAAAGGCTCAGCACGGCGTTGCTTCAGTCTCAATTGCTGTCAAAGTGGAAAATAGAGGTAATTTTTTATTAATTTTGGGACACAATATGAGCATGAGGAGTGGGTGGAGACTGACCAGTTGCATTTGATGGACACTTGTTGTAGACGGTTTCTCCGGCCGAAGCTCTTTTCCAGGTCATGGAGGCGAGCTGCTCGTCGCGACAAAGTTCATGGGGCGCTGAGGGGTGAAAAAGATACACACGGTCCTTTTCAAAGCCCGCCGCTGCCCAAAACATTCATACTCACAGCCATGCATGTTGTGCTCTTGTTCTCTCTGTCGGGAGATGTAACTGTTCTTCCCCATTCCCCAAATGCTCGCACGCGCACCCCATCTTACTCCCTCCCTCTCTCCTGCCCGTTTTCTCTGTTCGTGTCACATACCCGCACGCAAATACAAAGTCTTTATTTCGCCAAAGTTTGTCATATGCTCGGTGCACAGCGGGGACAAAAACATAAAACAAAAATACTCTAACCGCTCACCAACACACACCCACTACCTTCTTACTCACTCTCCAAATAAACACTTTATTTCTCTTCTTCCTCTCTCTCCATCTCTCTCAAACAGCCATGTTTAGTGCCCCCCCCCCCCAGCTCATAGGCAATTTCAGAACGTGCTCCCTCTCTTGTTCATTCTCTCTCTCTCTCTCACACTCCCGCTCTCTTTCTCTCTGAGAGTGGGAGAGATGCATTGTACCGATACACAGAGAGAGAGAGGTGGGGCAGGAGAGGGAAAGGGAGACGTGTAAAGCAGCTTCTCTTTCATCTAAATATATGTTCCAACCAAATTATTAGACAGATCTTTGTCTTTAATATCAGAGCACAAAGCTATCAAAGACCGATGCTGTATACCAGCTCTGCGGCAGAGGCTGACATTTATTTAATCTATTGCCTCCCAAAGCAACAGTCAAAGGTACGCTTATTAAAATCTGCTGCCTACTGCAGTGCCTGACACCCTGACAAATCGCACACAGCAGCACTTTGAAAAAAATCCCCCTCAGCCAGTGAGAATCTTCCTATGGAGGAGGAGGAGGAGGAGGAGAAGGAGAGAGAGAAGGCGAGCGTGTAGATGAGAGCAGAGTTGGGGATGTGAATACACCTGCGGTCGGGAGAGGTAACAGGTGAGAGATGATGAGAGGTTATTACTGAGCTGATGGCTGATTTGAGCCTGAGGGAGATGGGTAAATGATGTGGGTGGGGGTATAGATAGGGGGAGGGAGGGGGTGATGAGAACGTGGGCTACATGTGGATGATGTCGATAATACTATAGGCTGCCAGAGCCCCAGTTTTAAAAGTGTGCAGCGAAGGCGCATGATGCAAATAATCCCATGCGTATGTTACACCAAATTATTTAAACAATGCACATGTGGTTCACTTGAGCATGCAATCTGTCTTTCTGTCGGATACACAGACATGCATGCCAGCCTTCACAGTATAGAAAAATGGAAAGACACACATGCACGCACACACGCACATACACAAACATGAACATACACACACACACATACAAAAACACGCACACACACCTGCACACACATACCCACACACACTCATGTGCATGCACACACACACACACGCATGCGCGCGCACTCACACACACATGCACACACACTTGTGTGCATGCACACACACACACATACCCACACTCGTGTGCATGCACACACACATATACACCCACACACAAACACACGCACGCACACACATATGCACGCACACGCACACGCACACACACATCCACATCCATATACATACCCACACTCATTCATGCGCATGCACAAACACACACACACACCCACACACACTCACCTGGGCACTTCTTGTCATTGCAGGCGCGCACCTCCTCTCCGGAACCATCGCAGGGGTACCCCTGCACTCCGGTGGCCTGGCACATTCGGACCCTGCGCTGCCACCCCGAATCGCACGTCTTAGAGCACTGGTTCCAGTGGTTCCAGGGGCCCCACTTCCCATCGCCTGGAGAGAGGGAAACACGAGGAAAAGAAAAGAGAAGAGGTGAGCAAAAGAGGAATGAGAGGAGGAAAACAGGTGATGGTGAGTAGCGTGATGGGTATTGATTGAACCAGAGGAGAGGGGAATGGAAGAGCGAGGGTATTGGGCAAACATGGTGTGAAAGAACGGAAATAACAAATGAGTAAGTAGGAACAAAGGCAAAAGGAAAATAGTGAGAACTCACAGAGCAGAACTCACATGCCTGGCTGAAAAAGCTGGAAAATGCATTAATAAAGATTTTCTCAACAGCTAACTGATCACTAATTAACAAAAGGTCATGTTTCTTTTCAGGAACATTGTGGTTCATCACATGAATGCAGAGTGAAACCACTCAAGTCACATGATATGCCAACGTTTTCCTCATAGCTTTGTGGACATCAGTACAGACATCAGTGTTGATGTGATACAATGCTTTTGAATAACCATACTTTCGAATACCATAAGCGCATTAAATCTATGCAGGAACTCATCCATGCCTTTTAAAATCCGGACTCAGACACAGAAATACATGTGCACACACACACACACACACACACACACAGTATTCACATTTGCACACAAAATAACAATTCCAATTTCACACTGCTGCACTAGAATACTCTCAAGCTACGCTCTAATCAGACAATCCTCACCATGATTTTATAGTTTCACATTAATTTTGCATCCCATCTATTATAGAGCCATAGTTAATTCAAGCACATATTTTGACTCACTGAACAGGGCAGAAATGGCTATATCTTCTTGCCTGCAAGGACTCTTCTAGAGGTTCTAAATTGATCCTTTAGCATAAAGAGCACGATAAGCGTCAGCCTCCCTGGATCCAAACCCCTATCAGCTGAAGGGTAAATGTGCCGGTATCTAAGCGCCCAGCTCTGTGAATGTGTTTTAATGGGTTATGCTTCAATGACCAGCTGTCAGGAATGAGCAGTCACAGGTCCAATTAAGCCCAGAGGAGAACTGCACCGTGTCCAAAGTTTGTGTTGAAATATACAAAACAGGCTGCCTTCAAAAATCTCACCGCACCACTTCAAGCAACATCAAATAGCACATGCAAAACTGTGAAATATGCTATGAACCAGCAAAACGCACTGTGGGTGTGTGTTTGCGCAAATGTGCCTGGGTGTGCCCGCATGTATGTGTGTGTGTGCGCGCGCACAAGTGTGCCTGTATGTTTGCGTGTGCGCGTGTGTGTGCGTGTGTGCGTATGAGGAAGTAGGATGGCTTTCAAAATGCACATCACATTCACATATAGTCATTACTAATACACTTAAAATACTATGTTTCAACATGGCTTGTTTGGTATGTGTGAGAGCGTGGCAGGGCTGGACCCGGGTTCTGCTGCTTACCGCTGCAGTCCTGGGTCTCGCATTCGCGTGTCTCTGAGTGAGACCCCTTACA
This sequence comes from Conger conger, assembly GCF_963514075.1. Taxonomy (NCBI): domain Eukaryota; kingdom Metazoa; phylum Chordata; class Actinopteri; order Anguilliformes; family Congridae; genus Conger; species Conger conger. The sequence goes on from NC_083768.1 coordinate 20,939,232, forward strand.
CTCTGCCCAGCCGTGGACCGATACACTGCACCGCCGCTGACGCTCCTGCGTCCCCCTGGAGCACGTCACCGAACACGGAGACCAAGCGGACCAGTCCAGCCACTGCCCCTCCACTGAGAGACAGGGAGAGGAGGAGGGAGTGAAAGAGAGCAAAACGGAGAAGAGACAGAGATAATTAGCCAGAGAGAAAACGGGGGGAAGGTGAGGTAGAGGCTAAGTGGAGATAGGGAGGTAAAGAAGGAGACCCGCATGCTTGCGCTCACACACACGCACACACACACACGTATATGCGTACGCACGCGCGAACCTTCACCTACCATTAGCGCCAGGTGACATTCGTGGGGGCGTCGGCGGCGCCAGTAATCAGCTGGAGCGTCTTTATTAAAGGTCGCGTTCGCGTGAAAATGAGTCTGACAGCGACGTGGCGTGTCAGGTGCTCGTCGCCGTGCCCGTTGCCGCGGGCCTAATGAGACCACCGGAGTGATTGATTGAGGCTGATAAACGGGACGGGGTCCTGAGAACCGGTGGGGCGGGGGCACCTCAGAAGGAACAGAGCTATCCTCTTTCTGGCCTCCCCACATACCGAAGCCACTCCACCGAAAAGCCACTGATAATGTACCCTGCTGAAAAAAACTAGATTTTGAAACGCCTGGTAGCTGGTTGACCAGTTCATACGAGCTCCCAGCTTCATATGGCTTAGCTGGTTGACCAGGTCATACCTAGCTATACCAGAATATGACCAGCTCAATTTTAAATCTGGCATGAAAAGGCCAGAGCAGGGTAGAGCACTGCGGTTAGGTTATTACTCTCCAAGTCTAAGACATATCATATGTGGCAGGACAGGTGCTAACGCTAGATTAGCATCGGACGGCTGCTGTGGCTTTTATGTCACTGCATGGACACTGCAGTCTTCTATATATTCTCCAGCCAGCGTGCAGACACCATTATCCCAGCACTGAATTCCGCCCAGGCCAGAATGGTCTGTGTGGAACTAACGAGGGCCCGACAGAGTTTGATAAACCAAGGGAGATTACGAGGATTTGTTTTTTTGCCCCTGCGATACCGCGCATCAAAAACACAGCCAGGGAGCGAATCAAAGCTGCGTAAACTACAAAACTTCATGCTCCCATGTGTGTGACGTGTCAGCTCCATCTCGGGGAAGTGAGTACATGAGCATTTTCATTATAATTCATCTATAATTCCTTTTTTTAATGTCAACCGTTATTTTTCATCCTGGTTTGCCGCTGCTAATCGTGCCTCTAGAGTAACCCGTAGCACATGCTAGGAGCACCGCAGCTGAAGCATACAATTTGATGCACTCGTTTCAGATACAACAATTTTTTCCCCCCAATACTACAGGCCACACATTGGTACAGCACAGCCAGTTATGATTACAAGAGAGGGACATCATTCATAGGTGTCAACTGGTAGCCTGTGGATCATGTTGAATTGCTGGACTGAGCTAATTTCGCAGAGACCAGAGCAACCACGGACAATTTAAAGCTAACGTTGAATCCCTGGCAAGATGAAGGCTGTTGTGTTAATTGGGTAAGGCAGGATCGCCAACTTTGGTTAGCTGGCTGGACTGAGATTGCAACTGTGGACCGGGGGAAGGGGGCGGATTCTGGGAAGCCCTGTAATTGGGCAAAAAGCTTTGGGTGGAGATACAGTGAGATCACATTGAAAATCTGGGACTTATTTTTCATGTAATCATGGAAATAAACAGAAAGGTTGAGGATTTTGAACATTTCAAAACAAATAAAAGTTACTTCAAAGCTATGCAAGAACTGACAAAGCCAAGCATTCAGTAACATAACAGGATGCTCTTTGGAACATTGTCAAATAGTGCTGGGATAACATGGATCATCAGGATTTGCGCCAATTTCTGGAGGCCATGCCAGCTCAAGTGCATGTTGCCATTAAATCAAAAGGGGAAATATCAAATACTAAGAAATTCATGTATTTTTTTCACAGATATTTTCACAATTTTTCACTGAAATTGTTATGCTCATAATATAATTTGTCATTAGAAAATGTGTTGTAAATTACCAAAAAATGCAAAATATAAGCATTTTCACAAGTGGTCTCAGACTTTTGGACCTCACTGTACTTACTGACCTGTCTGACAATCACTTTGTTCTTTCTTGCTTAACCACGATGTAACCGATTGGTGCAATGTAGGTAGCCAATCAACAGTAATGTTGTATGATGATGTATGACCCAATCACAGCTTGTCATGCTGAAAAATATTAACTTTGTCCAGTAAACTAATAGATCATTGAAACGGGGAGTGGCTTTGTTTATAGTAGTCTTTTTATTTGGGATGAGATGTGTTTGGATTTGTCAGACGTGGGTTGAGAGCATGAGACATAGCCTGAAAGTCCAAAGCCTGAAATTTGGCATCTTTGGGCTAAGGAAGTAACATGGTCATGTGATGTGTAGGCTGCAGTCTATTCTTTTGGCAAGCTCAATAGCACTCTGACCATTCTATTCTCCAAAAGAATATCAGTAACTATGGATAGATATGGAGCAATATTTTCATTATAGGATCAAGACACTGGTTGACTGTTCAATGGACATCAAAAAGTAATTAAAACCCAGACAACACAGCCTGACTTAGCAGTATGGTTATCATCTCATGATTACCTGTTTCTTTTAAATCTCCAAAGGCTTTTGTGAGAAGAAATTCTTGTGGAGCGTATCGGCTTCTGAAATACTCTGACACAGTTTGCTGTTTACAAGAGTGTGTGGGTTGAGGGTCATAAGCCTGTTTGTGTCTGAGCCCCCAGCACACACCACCCCCTCACCCAGGGTTCGACACTCCACAGTGCCCAATAGACCACTAATGAAAAGCCTGCAGTTACCTGGCAGCTCGTGTTAAACATGCCAATAAAAAGGTTTATGAGCAGACCTTAGTTCATTAGCTAAATAACATACCAGGGGATAACAAAACACACAAAAAAACTCAGAAGCAAACATATGAAATAGGCTTTTGAATCTGTAAGTGTTTCTGGCTTCTACACTCTAGAAGCCTGAAAAAGAGCCAATCTCTGCATGAATCCCATAGAGACCAGTTTGTATTGTTGTAACCACCTGGGCAGAAGCAGTACTTTTGGGCATTGGCAAATGTTTTTTCTCCCTCTCTCTCCCGCTCCCTGAAAGTGGAGAATCAGCCTTCGGAATGGGTCCTCCTGGGCCCTTATCAGCCGGTTCTGATGGGCTGGGGTATTCATTAGAGCCTTGCAAAGGTTCATAACAGGCCAAATCAGTATTCTGCCGGATAAGCAGAACCGCAAACCACCATGCATCCATCATGGATCCCTGACCTGGTTTTTAAACTCTCAATAAAATAGACTTTTGCTTCCTGTTGCTTGCGAAGAGGAAGTACAGGCTCGAACATCCTGTTTGAGGTAGGTCGAGATCCAGTTGTGAGAATTTTGAGTTTCATCAGACCCATAATCATTCTGGCTAGCATTGTTGTTATTTATGCTTTGCTTGTAATACTTTCTGGTGGTCTCTTCAAAGTTGAGGCCATCTGAAAATGCATGCAAGAGAAATGAATCAAAGCAGACATTTAATTTTATAGGGGAAAAAATAAAAGGGAAACTTTGGGAATACCCTCAGTACATCTGAACTCATCAATAAAGTAAAGCAAGAAAGAACGCCTTCTTGGCACAGCACAAGCATCATTTACAAAATATGGCAGCCAATATTCCAAATGTGATTCAGGAGGAGGCAAACGTATGACCCTGCCATGATGCCACTGTGTGCGATATATGAAATGTCCGTCTTACTTATTGCATTGTGCGCTCACTGTATCAGCCACATGAAGCTTATGCTGTAAATACTATCATTAACCACCATTAGAAGACATATGGGGCTGTGATTATAAAGAGCCTTGCATACAAGTTATTTGAACAGGAAGTTTCTAATGGTCTGATAATTGACATTGCACTTTTTATGTGATGCTCGTAAGACAGGATTTTATAAGTGTCCTAATGTCCTAAGATTGTCCTAAAATCTTCGGATCTGAGTACTTTTATTCAATGGGGTGGCAGAGGGGATAAGTTGCAATGCGTCTTCAATATCAACAGGCTTTGGTGCATCTGTAGGACTTATGTGAAAGTAGAGTGGGTGAATTTCACTTCTATTCAAACCCATGGATGGGCCCCAAATCTGGAACGGTATGTGCTGTCAGGAACCCTGAAGAATGCACATGATTGGCTGCAATGTTGCTCAGGAAGGGAGGGGCTTTAACCAAACAGGAAGTCAGTGACTCATCCATTGGCCAATCAGGCATCCACAGCCAGCACAATCTGCAAATGTGTCCTCCCCCTTCCAGTATATACAGTACAGCTTATATTTGTAAGCTTAACTGGTGGATGAGAGTAGAAGAAAAAAAAACAGCTCACAAGGGATATCTGGGATCTCCTGAAGAAAAGAGGGAATACACAAAGAAGTGAGCAATCCACGTTGAGAGCAGAGCAATTATCACTGAGTAACATACATGAAACATATGGAAAATGTAAATGGGGAAATATGATTTAAGTAGTGGCTAAATAAAGCTTCTCTAATTATTTCATGAAGACGAGGTTATCGACTGTAACAGAAGCAGCTCTATTCTGCTGACTGGCTAAGTCCTAGATTCCAGAGGCGCCATCTGAGAGTTAGTCTCTTCCTCATGTGTGTCCCGTTGACCTTAGCTGTGCTTGTCACACTGGACACCCACAGCTGATGAGAAGCAGGGCTGAAATCTCCAGCTTCCGGGCAAGAGTCCAACTGGCAGATGACATTTCTTTATCTGGCAGGAATATGACAAAAATGTAACCCTTTTTATATTTGTCAGCATGGATGTACATGGCAGGCTCTTAAAAATTTGCGTGACAGGCTGGCCAAATAAATAAATATTCATTGGCAATAACTTGTTTAGAAAAGGCCAGGTTTTATGCATTTTTTAAGGGACATACCATAGCCCTTCATTGAGTGTGTGTGTGTTTGTGTGTATGCATACTGTATGAGTGTGTAGCAGCTGCTGTATAGATTCTGTTGAAGCGTGATTCAACCCAGCTGACTTCTTAATATGAAGTAATAAACCCTGTCGTCTATTTTGAAATAAATTGCACGCATGCATGCACACACACACACACATACACAGACACACATACACACGCAATGAAATACAGGAGCGATATCACAAAGTACAAAAGCTATCTCAAAAGCATAGCAAAACAACTGTTTTCCCCGCTTGGGAAATAGGCCATCATGCACCATACATATTTCTACATGATTTACATTCAGTAGATAGATAGTAGTCATTTCATCATATCTATGATATATATGCAATTGTGTATTATTACACACTATAACACAATTACCCTCAGCCTAACCATTGAAGCTAAAATAACAGTAACAATGCAGTCAATAGAGTACAGTCTATGCATTGTATTCAGGCTTGATTGCACAATAACCTGCAGTACAATACCAGTGCATTGCAAATTCTACCCATGCCATGTATTGTGTGACATATAACAACTACATAAAATTAAGATAAAAATCATTTTAAAGCAATACATACATTAAATGCATATACACTCAGTGAGCAATTTATTAGGTAGACCATCTTGTTAATACAAATATTACATTTTTGTCATTTACTGCCAAATATGTGGCAGTAAATGCATAAAAGCATGCAGGTGGTCATGAGGTTCAGTTGTTGTTCAGACCAAATATCAGAATGGAGAAGATCTAAGTGATCAGGGTGGTTTCAGTATCTCAGAAACTGCTGATATCCTGGGATTTTCACACACAACAGTCTCTAGCATTTGCAAAACATCCAGTGAGCAGCAGTTAATGAAGAGAAGCCAGAGGAGAAGGACCAGACTGGTTAAAGCTAACATTGCGCTGAACAATGTCAAACCTGGATAGGCTACTGCAGAAGAAAGACTTAATGAGTCTAAAGAAATAAGTGTAATAAATACCTAATAGTGCACTTGTAAGTCGCTTTGGATTAAAAGCGTCTGCCAAATGACTAAAATGTAAATGTAAAAATGCTCACTGAGTGTATGTATTTGCAGTGGCATTTGGCGTTTTATGTACTGTGGTGTAAACATGCTGGGCAGTTGGAATGCATCATGTGTTTTGTTTTCTTGTCAGTTTGTATGGGTCAGTGAAACTATGTTTAAAGACTTTGGGTGTGGAGGGTTGAAGGCAGCATGCTGAAATAGTTTTTGTACTGTATCTCACCCCCCGCCTTCACTAAAGTCATTCAGAGTTGCTTTTGGACCAACAAAAAATTCTGCACACATCTGCGAAAAGCACTCATGAGGATAGCCGACAAGAGGAAAACACGGTCATTTAACACAAACGGAAAAGTACAACGGCTGCAGAGTGACACATCTGGGTCATGTGATTCTCACATTGGGGAAACAAAGCAAGAGCGAATCGGAATCTAAACCTGCGTTACAGGAAAACACACAAATTCTGCTGCGCTCAGATATAAACACACCACAGAGGCACAAAAGACATGACCACACAGACACAACCACAGACAGAAGCTACATCTCAGAGGCATGTATGTATACGCACGTGCACACACACATACGTTAGCACAGACAAAAGTACACACTAAAGAAAATGCATGACCCTGTGCAAGACCCATCTGCCATACACAATCTGGAGAGCAGGGCCTGACCAAGTTAAAGGTTTGGACAAACTGCTTTGTTCCCCTCTACCTATCTGTTCACCTAACCCTTCAGCTTCTTAGTCTCCACTTGGTACTTCCCACTCTGAGTAAAGTACCCAGCATGCACCATCTGTAAAATACGCCATCAGCTGGCAGATACATGCCAGGAGGCAGGCAGTCAGTTTCTGCTGAATAGAAAATAAAATGCAGCACCGCTGACAGTGTAACACTTCTGCAAATGTTGCTCTGACTCCAGATTGTCAGGTTCCTCCACCACGTGGTTCTACCCTTTTGGTGCACCACATTCCAACAGAGATGTGTAACGCATGTCAAGCAGAACACTGCAACCATCAAATGTTTCTATATTCTGTGCCTGGAAGGAAAACCTGAAAAGGAGTGAGAGAGATACCGAGTGAGAGAGAGGTAGAGAGAGGGAGAGAGAGAGGGGATCCCTATAGATGTCCTATTGATTGCCTCCTCTGGAAAATCCCCAGACAACTACACCACAGTTTTCCCTGCAGATTCTATCCCCTTTAGGCATCGCAGTCAATCATAATCTGGCCGTGTTCTTCCCGCACCTCAAAAGCTCTCCCGAGTGTGACAGTTCGGCCGCAGACCGGGGCGCCGATGAGCTTCGGCGGGCCGGAGGGCGCTCACCGGCTGACTGACGCCCTCGCTGAACTGAGGGCAGATAGCAGACGGACACGCTCGGTTTGAGGCGGGGGAGGGAGGGGCGCATTCGCAGAGCCAAGGACTTCTCCCTACCTGCTGCCCCGGTGCCACCGAAGAGCAATTATGTTGTGAGATACTGCTGCAATGACTAAAAATAGTACGTTAAGAAAAATGATTAACAATGGCCGCAGAGGTCATTGTGTTTGGTGTAGAAAGGTGACATTTTGAAAGAGTATCCTAAAGGCATGCAAGTGCATGTATAAAGTATAACTTTTACAAACATTTCTGTTTATTGTGTCTTAAATGTAACTTGCCAAATTGCTAATATTGCTAAATTGGTAAGGACAATGGGTTCCTTCTTCGGTTGTTCTTAACTCTTTCTACTCTTTCCATAGTCTGTGTGATCTGCTACCTGGCAGATCCTCAATTTATCACAATTATAATGATTTCCAATTATGACTATATGTTTTTTTTTTTTTACAGTTATAGCATTAATATTCAGTAGCACAACTAGCCTCAACTATTGCAGTAAGTCTCCGATGACCAGTGCAAGTGTTCCATTTCATTTATGTTGTTTTATTAATATTTCTTTGCGATACAGCGCACTATGACTAACTTTACAATAGTATTAAAATGTTTAATGACACAACATAAAGGAATGCTAATTTAGCAGTAGTTCCATTACTGGTTTTATTATTATTACAGCAATGTGTCTCTAACACTAGAAGGTATTTTGCATTTTGTTTTTCCCTCAAATGCAATTTCAAAAACATGTTTTTTTTGCTGCCAGTACAAATCAAAGGGAAACAATGAGGGGGAAAAATAAACGATAATTAGCCAAACTAAATGCCGATTTTAATCAGTGTCAAGCCATGATGTGCCATCATCTCTCCCCCATTCATTTCACAATAACCTCTTTTCACCAACACATCAGGCAGGTCCTTTGCAGGTCCTTTGTCATGACAAAGCAATGAGTTATTATTTTCCACATAAAACCAGTGGTTCCAATATTAAGTGGATTCAAAGTGTCTACACCTGCTATGGTGCAGTTCTAACACAGTAGTCTGGAGTCCATGACACGGGGTCTTCTTAAGTGGAGAGCAGATTAGACGAGACTTATCATTCCGGTATGAGGTTCTTTGGGACTCTCTCTTATTTTTTCACCCTCCATTCTCAACCATTCCGTCTAAAAATACATATAATGATAGCTGAACAGCAGAGCAAGAAAACCTCACTCTCAAATGTTTTCCCTGCCAGGAGTCATATAATCAAAATCTGCTTTGTGTTATCTGCAAGGTGAGCGCATCTTACCCTCTTTCATTCCATCTCTCTCTTCCCTTCCATCTTAACCTCTCTTTTTCTTTTTGGCTCCTTATCTTTTGAAGCAGCCAATGGCAGAGGCCAGGCCCACTTTCCCTGGGGTCTAATGCTATGCCAGCACATCGCTGCAAATCAGTCACGATGTTCGTGCGATGTGGAGAGATTTTCATTTTTGATGAGGTCCGATGCAACTCAACATCGGGCAGGCAGTCAAGGCAAGTTTTTTTTAGCTAACTCATGAAGTGCTTTTCATTTTGTAGTTTTGTATTATTTAATTATTCACCCCCCCCCAGCCTTTTTTTTAAACACCACTTTTGTACAAAATATTAATTATTTCTGGAGCCAAGATGATGAGTCATTGATGTGGGTCTGTGATTAATTATTAAACGCATATACCAGGGAGATGGAGATAAGATAAGCCCCTGAGCAGGCAGAGCAAGAGACCAAGGGAAGGGTAGTTACAAGCAGTTAGAGCCATAGATACGGTCAATAAACACAGAAATAAAAGAGTACACACACACACACACACACACACACAGACACACACAGTTGAGCCCAGGTCACAGTATAGTAAATACAGAGGCACTGAAGAAAACCCTTAAGAATAGAGCCTCTATTCACCACCTGGCCTATACAGTCTCTCAACAGGCATGTTCCCTAGCCTTTCTGCTGCACTGCCAATGTCAAGTGACAAGGCCTCCCCAGCTGGAATCTAGCATTTACAAAATCAATAAGCGCGATCAATGCGAAACAAACTTTAACAAGGCTTCAAGGTTCCCTGCTTTTCCACTGCGGCACTAGATTTCATTTCCTTGCCATTCTATAAAACAATGCACAGCGCATCCGTCATTACTAAAAAGAGTTTAATGAGAATTTGTCGGCTGCCACTAAAGACCAGGCAGGTGATGTTATAATTGAGCTGCTTGAAGTACAATGGACCATCTGCTCAACAGAAACATCTCAACAACAGCGGGGAAACGGGAATAACCAATATTTCCACATCCATGCCCAACAAAGTATATAATTATTTTCCCTTTTCGTTTGCCTGTAGGGAGGCTTACAGTATCCCCAAAATAAAATGAAACCATACACTTTATTAAGTGAAGAACTGATTCCACAGCAGTCTGGGTAATATGGCCATTTTTGTGTACACCTCAACTGGGTTAAATTCTTTCTCTTCATTCATCCACAACGTGATTCCAAGCTGTAAGATTTCACGAGGCTGAATTACGTTTCATTCACGTGTCGGTTTTAAACGCTCAGAGCCGGGGCAAGTTCTGGTTGAAGCGGCAGATTTGAACATTTTGGGGATAGTTTAATTATTTTTTGACTGTATGGCAGTGCTGCGCTTTGGCAGGGTGTAATCACAGTCCATCAAGCCTGCTGTTGCACACTTTCCAAGCTGTTCATCTGCACCGCAAGTAAAAATAACAGTGATTCGCAGTCCTGCCTTTAACAGAATGACAGCCTATTAACGCTTTTCAAGAGGTAGAGTGTTCCAATTGATAAAAAGATTGAAACGGGGCAGATAAATGATTTATTGTGCGTCCTAGTGGGGTAATAACTAAACCCGGCAATGCGAGAAATGCCAAAATATCACTGAATAGAGAAAGAAAAATGATATCTCCAATCTAAATTGAGTAAAAAATAACAAAGGGCGCGGGGCAGACAGAAAGAGGCTCAGGAGCGGAAGACAGACTGACAGAGACGGCGAGTGAAAGAGAGTGAAAAGGAGGGAGCGTGACCGTGGGAAAGCGAGAGATGGTACTAACCGGGGCAGACTGCGATATTGCAGAGTTTGGACAGCACCTCTGGGCCAGAGCAGGCCTCGCTCCCGCGCTGAGACGGTGCGCAGCTCCGGGTCCGGGTTCGAGAGCCCCTGCCGCACGTGGCTGAGCACAGGCTCCACGGAGACCACTCCTCCCACTGCCCATCATGCACTGCAAACAATATCACAGCACAGAGAGCCAATGGGGATGAGGTGTGATGGGGTGGGAGGGGGAAGGGGCCGGGCCATGCACACGCATTACCTCCATTCACTTCTACTGCACTAATCACAATACTGACAGTAACTGGAGGCAATACACGGCCAGGGTGGGGATCACAGTTGCAGTGGTGCCAGGTATAGTCATAATGGCCTCCATCTCCATCCATATGCTACAACAGTGCAGTATATGGACCAAGTGTGAAGGGGTTGTTTATAACCACTCCTTGTGCCACTTCCAAATGTGCATAGCCCCCATCTTCAATAGACTGGCCCCGCCCGTTATGTCCCCGACCCTTATCTGAGATGTTAATGGCATGGTTTCTACTTGAACTGGAAGGAAATAATGCATGATGATTGATTGATTATGCTGGGAGCTGGTCATATTGGCAGACCATTAATTGCTGAAATCAATTTTCACAGTAAATATTTGGAATAACGCAGCCCCAAATGGATGAGATATCACTGTGTTTCCACTCCTCTCAGCTGTGAGTCGACGGGATGGCTGCACAGTGAACACGATACTAAAAATGCATGGTCGGAGATGCACTGAGAGAGAAGAATGCAGGTAACTCTGTTAGCTGTGGAAAGCTCTGAATGTCCGTGTCAAAAATCTACCATTTTCTGCTTTTTGGAATCAAACTTATGCATTAATATACTGTGCATCCTGTTCACCTGGGAATTCAAAAATATACATTATTCAGCTTGAGTTTTAAGAAGCTAGAAAGAAAGAAAACTTCATGGACTTTTCTCTTGGCTGTTGCCTACACTGTCTTTCAGGACGCATGCAGCACGTCCATTTAGCAAGTACCGGCCAAACAAAACACCGTACGCCAAGACTTCAGGCAGACGCACAGGCTTTTAACATCAGCTATGGCAAAGAGTGTTCCCTCTGTACTGCGTCGATGAATGATCAAGAGGTGGTGGAGAAATGGAGCCTGGGGAGAGAGCTTTTTTGTTCTTTTCTGCTCCTCTCTCCGGGGCTGGCTGAGATGACACTAATGGTTGGAGGCGCTGTGATATGGTCGTGGGAGATGAAGAGCGGCTCCAGGAGGAGTCTCGAGGAGCCTGAAAGACGCGGTGGGAGCGCTAAAGCACGGCGCAGCGGCGGACAGCAGGGTAAACAAAAGGTGCCGATGCCCGCCGTCGCTGTCGTCCGTCAAAAACCGGAGACTGCCGTTCTCCGCGCCCGCTCGGAAAACGCCGGAAACACGCAGAGAGCCGCCAGAGCGCTGGTTTGCTTTGACTTGCTGCTCGTGGATGAAAAGGCTGTGATTTTCACAATTATGGGTGTATAGAATTAACATGGAGAAAGATAGAGGGAGAGTGAGAGAGAGAGAAGAGAGAGAGAGAGAGAGGGAGAGAGATTTGCTGGCCCTTCCCATGTACAGCAATGCTGTAGTCTGCATAATGCATGCCGATAAATAATTGATCCGAGTGGGGCTCAGCTGAACAACAGACAATGTAGCACTCCAGAGAGAGAGAGGGAGATAGAGAGAATGAGAGAGAGAGAGAGACAGAGAGGGAGAGAGAGGGGGGTGGGAGAGAAGGAATAGAAGAGATAAAAGAAAAAAACACACTTTTAAAAAGCCCCTTTGTGTTACCAGTTGATTAAAAGAAAAAAACAAAAACAAAGAATATACTTAATTATTATTTCTTTTTTTCTGTTGTTAGGACAAAAACATTCAGGCATCATTGATTTCATTTTCCTTGCCAACTGAAGCTTAATTGTCTCTCTCCAACTCACTAAAGCAGAACCTTTTTATGTCAGAACCTTTTCCAGTCAAAGTTTATAAGGTGACCTTGCATATTGCTCCGTGGAAACTTCAATTCCTGAAGACGGTAAAAATCAATTGGGCCGGTTATAAGCTCACCCTTTGATCTCAGTTACAGATGTACATTGTAACTGTTGGCCAGAAGTTTGTGAGGCTTGAAGTAGTTTGTGATTATAAGAAAAAATCCAGCAATCCATAAACTGTGAGGATACCCTGGAATGACCTTGTAGTAATATGAGCTTGGATTCAGTAATCATTGCATATTTACTTCAAAGGCATTACACTGAATCATAAATGGGTATTCAAAATATATTTGTAAGCCTTTCGTAAACAATAGGATTATGCTGATGGTTTGCAAAAAGTACTAAGTAAAGCTCTGTTTACCGCTCATCTAATTAAAGTAAAAAAAACTACATGCATGTAAAGGCCTGGGCCAGACATACACAACAATTTAGCAACAGATTAATATCTGTTTAGTTAAGGGATAAGAAGCTGTCCTGATAATCCTCACAGGTGGTATATGTTCTGATTCAGAATGCAGGGGTGAGAGAGAGAGAGGGGGTTTATAATGGAGAGAAGAATCAGATACTTCTTCTAATTTCTGTTGTTAACTTGTTCACTGGGAAACATGGTGCGTGTAAGCTCATCAGTCTTGAGAGCTGAAGGAAGAGCCTGGAGATCATGATGGAAGAATCAACAGACTGCCAACAGACTGGTATACAGTGGAGAGAATGACTGACAGGTTATATCCAGTGGCAGACATGTCAGACTCACATGCACTCAAATACAGATATGAGAGACAGACTGTATCTTAATTAGGTGGGGCCATTACTCCCAACTATGCCCATGGCAGAAAGCACACCTGCTAGGGCTACAGGCCAAATGGGAGTTTCCACAGACATCACAAATTATACAGGTAAACCCTACAATTCCCGGTCTTGCGAAGAATACTGATGATGTTGAGATGTTTCAGCCTCTTCTGGACGGCACCATGTTCCATGGGCAACGTCTCAGAGAATCGCAAATGGTCTACTGGATGGAGACTGAACTGGCCCAGTCAAAATGGATAGTTCAGTCAGGTATTCCACAGCCAGGGCTGATAAACTGGAATACCTGATAACTGGAAGACCCTTTGCTCTCCAGGGAGTATAAGGCTCCCATGTAAGTCATCTAATGTTCAGTGCATGCCTCTGGCATTGGTTGTGGGGGTTAAGCTGATGTGTAGCACCACCTTTTGGCTGAATAATTTAACTACCGCCAGAACTTTCTCTCTTGGGAGGTAAACACCTCAGGCAGGTGTGCCCAGGTAATATAGGAAAGGAGACATTTATATTTTATTCTGGTTGAGGACCAACAGCGACCATCCGATAAATGACTGGGATTCAGCCAGTGGGAGAGAAAGTGAAACAAAATGAGAATGCTATTGTATATTTAAAGGATGGATAAAACATTGGAAAAATTGAGCAAAGCAAATCATACTCAAGATAGCCTGGTAACGTTTGTGTGGCTGTAGGGCTAACCTGTAGGAGAAGATCTGGAACAGTGTGCCATGTCAAATTCTACGGCGACTGAAGGTTTACAAGTGAGAGCGCATGGATCACGTGGCTGGCATAACGGCGCACGGTCCAGAGGAATTCAGAGAAACGTCAGAAAACGCTGACCACGCCGGCAAATTGGATTAATAGCCAGCTTTAACATGATCTGCCAGGATAGCGGTCCTTCGTTACAATTACAGGGCTAATTCCGTTTCACACCACTCCGGACTGGCTAATTTAATAAATCAAACCGTCCCGCCGTGCATTCTGTAATGTATCAAAATTTAATTTTAAAACTACTTTGACCTTTCGTCAGATTTCTTTATTGGAAATCGCATTAAGTCTTGTTTATTCATTATCTGCTTTCTTTTGAACCAACGTCAGCTGTAAACAGGAGACCTCTGTCGTGACAGGTCCTGGTCAAACATCCAGGCTTTGCGAGGAGATGTAATGAGTAAAAATGTTCTGGGTAAATGTGTCACTGGGGCCTCGCGGGGGGCATATTCAAAGAATTAGGGCTACAATTCCCCGCTTTCTTGTTCCCAAAAAAAGAGAAACCGTGGCAGATGGCTGGCTGTATAACCCTCATTTACGCCAGATAAAGTTTACAAAGCGTTCATTTGTGGAGTTAATTTCCAGGAAAATGGCTATTGATGAACCGGTTGGCGAGATGGGGGCGGTGCCGAGCGGGTTAAAGGGAGGTGTCATTTAAGACAGAAAGCCAATTGACTGTAACTAGATTTTTTAAAGCGCCGCAGCTCCTTAATTCAGCCTGCACAGATGATCAATTTTGAATAATAAGCCAACTCTTTGCAAAATAAACTTGAGCACAATTGCTTGGACTAATCAATTCTGTTTGAGCTTGAGCCAAGTTACAGAGCAGAAATCAAGGGAGAAGGGACCACTTAGCGGGCGTATCCCCAGTCACCAGCCCCCTCCGATGGGCTCCCTCTGGAGCTGGAGGTCACAACCGTAAGGTTTCACACCATAAAGTAGCTAAAGGTTGCCACTGAATTATGAATAAACCGGAGGAGATGGTGCAAATTGCTTGTGAGCTGGGTCATACATATTAAAACAATAGGGATATGCACATGCAGGCCTCTGTTCTGTATCTGCTGAAGAAACCCAGAACAAAGACCTTATCCGAATCAATGAACTACACGCACGTCTTTCTAATCATATTTTCATGTACCATACTGACTGCGGGGCTTCAACAAAGCGAGCTGCAACTGAGATACTCGCTCACTACGGTGAGCAGATCGGCGAATGTTCACCAGGTACGACATTGTCAAGTGCAAACTTTATTTCAGACAGCACAAATCCCCCAAGTTCTGAAATGTTCTGGAGTTCTGATGTTTAATTAACACACTAAAGGTCATTACTTTTTTTTGCACTTTGAGAGAAACCAGGTGAATGTAAGCGGTCCTGACCCACCACCGCTCCGTGGTGTGTTGACTCCGTTACAATCCGACAGACTGTTCCTCTCAGCTAGTCCAAACAAGTTCATGAACGTAAAGAGATGAATAAATAATATGAACCACAGCCAGTTCTCTCGTTCTCCCTCAAGTGGACTGCGGTGAAGGAGTCCGTGGAAATTGAGCGGATGAGCGTTTGAGATGCCTGTGGAAACAGTCCGCTTTGATTTTCCTATCATCTCACACACAGTTCAGAACAACAGCTTTAGCCCTGAAGCCAAGGCAAACAGAACATGTGAGTGAGTGAAAGATAGCAAAAGCAAGAGGGAGAGAGCAAAAAAGAAAGAGAGATACAGAGAGAGAGAAAGACCTTAGCAACCACTATTCCATCAAAGAAACGATGCAGGAAATTAATAATGACACTGAAGGGGAAATGATGAGACATTTGCACAAACAAACTGAAGTAAACGATTTGCATAAATACAGCATCTGCATAAACACTGACAAATAAAGACAGGACGAGTCTCTGTTTGACTAAAACCATCCATAATGTCCAGCAAATCAAATAAGTAAATGCAATTTTAAATGCATTTTCCCAGTTAATAGAGCACTAAATACAGAGAAGTCCATTCTTCTCTGACCTCGATCCTTTTAGTACACAAATCCGGCTTTTGCAAGTATGATAAGCTACGGTTCGAATGAATCCAACGTGCAGAAAAATAATAATGGTCGAAAGAAGCAAATTGCCTGTGAGAATTTCCATCTGTGATGCTCGCCTATCCCTGCAGACTGCTCTCAAGTCCCACATATTTCAAATACTGTAGAGCTGCAATTTAGGACACCAACAATTTCCATTCAAATATTTCCAGCAATACGCGCCGTACTGGAAGCACAAGAGATTTTGTTGACAATGCTGTTAGGAGTGGAGTGCCCTTGTAAATCTCAATTCGAAAAGACATTTACTATTTTGGTCACTGCCTGGAAACAGAATGGCAGACTCTGATTGGTTGAAACTGTTGCGTACGCGGGAATCCTCGGAGGATCCGATTCTGTCACAGAGGACACAACCTGTTATCGTCACTGAATTTCAGCCAGTGCAGATGCGTATGTTGGCAAAGCCTCTGTTCATTTGCGATTGGAAACAACAAGCCAGGGTTAGGCCAAAGACTCGGCATTGTGCACTGTGGATTAGGAAGATTTTATGGGGGCTTTTCATTAAAAAAGAAAGCATGCTGCCATTTACCCATTTGTGTTGCAAGTTTAAGAAAACCAGAGTGGTGATATCTGCAGTGGGAGATGCGGCGTTAGTGTGGCATAGTGTGGTGCTCCAGAACGGACCAGCTGTAACTGAGTCACGGCTGTCCTGTATGTCGATAAGTGCTGTGTCCCTGCATTATCTCTGCTATGTGCTAGCTTATGTGCTGCCGTTGTTGCACCTGTGCTGGTTCTTTGCACTGCACAGGTCAGTGACTGCTCATTATCTGTGCCTGTATATGTCCTGTAGGTGTGTGCTTTATCTGTACAGTGTGTATGCGCTTTAGGTCTGAAGTTTGTATGTGCTGTGTGTATGTAATGTGTGCCAGTGTTGTGTGTCTATGCTCACTTCTTGGCAATTAGCATAGATTCTTCTATTGATCGGAGTACTGCTGTGTCACACTTTTTTATCTTGCTAATGTTAGAGCAATGGCATGGATTTCTAAAATTTTTATAAACATCTTCTGCACTTTGTTTTATTCTCAACACAAGCTGAGGAAAGGACAGTGAATTCAAACTTTTGTGTTTATATAAAATATGTTCCTCACTTTGTTTTAATGAATGAAAGGCTGATTAATGAACTACATCTACACGCAGTGAGCATTTTATTAGGTATTCATTAGATGTATGTTTCAGACTTATTAAGTCTTCTGCTGCTGCAGCCTATCTACTAAGAGGTTTGACGTGTTGTGTGTTCAGACATGCTCTTCTGCATACCACTGTGGTAATGCGTGGTTATTTGCATTACTGTCACCTTCATGTCAGCTTCAACCGGTCTGGCCCTTCTCCTCTGACCTCTCTCATTAGCAACACGGTTTTTTGTATTTCACACCATTCTCTGCAAAACCCAGAGATGCACATAAAAATCCTAGGAGATCAGCAGTTTCTGAGATACTCAAACCACCCTGTCTGGCACCAACAATCATTCCACAGTCAAATAGATCACATTTCTGCCCCTTCTGACATTTGGTCTGAAAAACAGCTGAACCTCTTGACCATGTCTGTATGCCTTTATGCATTTAGTTGCTGCCACATGATTGGCTGATTAAATATTTGCATTAACAAGCTGGGGTACAGGTCTACCTAATAAACTGCTCAGTGTATATCCTTATAAAATCATCTAGATAACAATGCCTGACACTTAAAGCCAGATGAAGAATATCAATGACTGAACCACAAAAGAGCTGCTTTCTAAACTCACTTAATGAACGAGACCTTGATTCCCCATTGGCCCTGCTATTATTTATGTTGGAGAAGGTGCATCACAAAACTGCTTTCTTGGTCTACCTAATGAAATGCTCACTGAGTGTATATCATGTTCTTTTGGTTAATGGTAGACCTCCCTCATAATTCAGCCTAGCAATTGTAATTATGAAAAGGCTTACATTTGTTTGAATGGACATGGACATACATACAAAAAAATAAATTTCAACCCTTCTGTTACGTTGACAGATTTATTTCAAACCGTTTGTTACCTTGATGGAGAATAATGACAAATTAGCTGTGTAACGATCTGTGTAGCGTGTATGTGGTTTATCTGTGCTGTGTCTATGCTTTATCTGTGCTGTGTGTCTGTGCTTTATCTGTGCTGTGTCTGTGCTTTATCTGTACAGCTTGTCTGTGCTTTAGCTGTGTAGCGTGTCTGTGCTTTATCTGTGCTTTAGCTGTGATGTGTGTCTGTGCTTTATCTGTGCAGCGTGTCTGCGCTTTATCTGTGCTGTGTGTCTGTGCTTTATCTGGGCTGTGTGTCTGTGCTTTATCTGTACAGCTTGTCTGTGCTTTAGCTGTGTAGCGTGTCTGTGCTTTATCTGTGCTTTAGCTGTGATGTGTGTCTGTGCTTTATCTGTGCAGCGTGTCTGCGCTTTATCTGTGCTGTGTGTCTGTGCTTTATCTGTGTAGCGTGTCTGTGCTTTATGTGTGCTGTGTGTCTGCTTTATCTGTGTATCGTGTCTTTGCTTTATCTGTGTAGTGTGTTGGTGCTTTATCTGTGTAGCGTGTCTGTGCTGTATCTGTGCAGCGTGTCTGTGCTTTATCTGTGCAGTGTGTCTGTGCTTTATCTGTGCTTTATCTGTGCAGCGTGTCTGTGCTTTATCTGTGTAGCGTGTCTGTGCTTTATCTGTGCAGCGTGTCTGTGCTTTATCTGTGCTGTATCTGTGCTTTATCTGTGTAGCGTGTCTGTGCTGTATCTGTGCTGTATCTGTGCTTTATCTGTGTAGCGTGTCTGTGCTTTATCTGTGCTGTATCTGTGCTTTATCTGTGCAGCGTGTCTGTGCTTTATCTGTGCAGCGTGTCTGTGCTTTATCTGTGTAGCGTGTCTGTGCTTTATCTGTGTAGCGTGTCTGTGCTTTATCTGTGCTGTATCTGTGCTTTATCTGTGTAGCGTGTCTGTGCTTTATCTGTGCTGTGTCTGTGCTTTATCTGTGCAGCGTGTCTGTGCTTTATCTGTGCTGTGTGTCTGTGCTTTATCTGTGTATCGTGTCTTTGCTTTATCTGTGTAGTGTGTTGGTGCTTTATCTGTGCAGCGTGTCTGTGCTTTATCTGTGTAGCGTGTCTGTGCTTTATCTGTGCTGTGTCTGTGCATTATATGTGTAGCGTTTCTGTGCTTTGTCTGTGCTGTGTCTGTGCTTTATCTGTGTAGCGTGTCCGTACCTGCTCTGCGCTGCAGCTCACCTGGGCAGGTGGCGGTGTTGTTGCAGAGGCGCGTCTCCCTCAGAGGACCGCTGCAGAGGGTGCCGTAGGGGGAGGAGACGCATGAGCGCGTGCGGACCTGCAGGCCCTGCCCGCACGTCAGGGAGCACACGCTCCACTGCGACCACTCCTCCGCCGCAGGGTCACCTGGTCCAGGACGGAGCGAGAGTGAGACAGAGGGAGGGGCGGAGAGGGAGGCGCGAGGGAAATGACTCAGCCGGCCAGGGAGGTGAAGGAGATGAGAGCTATTTGGAAAGCGCAGAGGCTGGACAGAGGGGGAGAAGGTGGTAAACGTGCAGACTAGAGGGGTAGACTGGCAAGCGGCATCCAAAAACAGAGACAACAAAATTCTGCGTAGTCTAATCAACTGTAAGTCGCTTCAGATAAATGACAAAAAAAGGAGCTCAGGCACCCCAAATGAAAAGTAAACTTGTGTAATAGCACAAATGCAGACTCAATCAACATTTGTCCTTAATTGTGACTTACAAAGTGCAACATTTTGGAAGTAAATTTAGTGATTTTTATTTATATATATATATATATATATATATATATATATATATATATATATATATATATATATATATATATATATACATACACACACACACACACACACACATATATATATATATATATATAGCAATCAAGATAGAGTATAGCAATTAAATGGGATTGTGTGTCAAGGTAAAGGACAAATGACAACTGAATACAGACAATAAATGAAATATGACAGAAATATGAAAGGCCTCAACAGAGGAGAGAATGGGCAACAAGGACAAAATGGACTCACCAAAAAATACCAGCTGGGTCCAGCCTATGCAATCAGGGGCAAGACTGACATACTGCACAGGTAGGCACAAGTGTACTGTATGTGTTTGTAAGTTATTTTTTACTCAACTGTGGTTAAAAAAAGCCTTGAGTGTTACCGTCTACCCACAGAATTTAAGTTGTTGCGTTCCGCTCTGGTTGTTGGCAGCAACTCTCACCCGTCTCCCTATATAACATGACAGCGTTGGAAACAGTCTGTATGTTCACCCTCATTTACATCTATAGGTTAATGTGAGAAAAGGAGTATGTCACAAGGTTGTGCTCGGTCCAATGTGTCCGTCAGACGGGCGATATTCATGAGCGCCTTGTCGATTTATGCTGGAGAATGGATTTAATTAACATGAGACGTGCAGCGCAAAGCCTTTTTTTTTTGACGGGCGGGGTGCGGGGCGGAGGGGATCGTAACTGAAGATGACGGCTGTCTCTGAAGGCGTATGCTTTTTCGACGTCTGCCCTTGGCAAGGGCCGCGATTATGCATTCGCGCAGGTCGGCCGCAGAACGGCTTGTCAGCTGACTGAAGCATTTGGGAGGTCACGCAAGGTCCAAGACGTAGAGAAGACCCCAAAAGCATAGGAATCTGGGTTGAAGGATTTCTGTAGCGCACTTTCACAATTAGTATTTTGTACTATGTTTTCCTTAATACAAAGACCGCAACACGAAGCACAACAGTTTTAGAGCTCACCCAGGCTCTGCATACACAGAAGAGAGCATGATGAACCCGGACCAGAGCTGGGGATGATCGATGCTTTCCCAGAGGCTCCTCAGCAGCCTGAGGAGTGTATGGGAGGAGAGAGATCAGAAGCTCACCTGTCTGGGCCTGAAAGACCCCCGGCTGGTCTGCGGACCTCGGCCTCTGCGTTTTCACCTTCTGTTCATCATCTTCCGGGTCTGCCAATGACAGAGGGAGAAGATGCACAGAGGAACACAAATCACCACTAACCGCGGAGACGTATGATACAGTGCTAAACAACAGTTTATTGTCCAGTGACAGAGTGTCGCTGAAACCAACTACAGTGAGCATCATAATTCATTGAACAGAGACACATTTCTTTATTATTTTTGGTTCTGTACTCTAGCGCTTCTGAGTTTGAAAGGATACAATGACAATGAGGTTGAATTGCAGACTGTCAGCTATAACTTGAGCGTATTTTCATACATATTAGATTAACTGTTTGCAGCACCTTTCGTACATGGTCCCCCCATTTTAAGGTACTGCAAGTATTTGTTGAATTGGCTTCACAGATGTGTTTGTTACGCAGGTATTTATTTCTGTTGTTAGTGAATGCAGAAGAGAGCTGTTGATGTCTAGTCTTGATTCTAGACTTTGCAATTGCCTTTGGGGATTGTTGTTGGGGTATGACAACACGATGAAGACAGGAATGCCAATGCAAATTAAGCTGGCTGTCATAAGGCTGAGAAATAAAAATCAATCAATCAGGAACATTGCAAAAATCCTGGGCATGCCCAAGTCAACAGTTTGGTTTATTATTAATAAGAAAAAAACAAGTGGTGAACTCAAAACCCAGTTGGCCGAGGAAGACCACTGTAGTGCATGACCGGAGAATAACCTCTAAGGTGAAAAAAAAAACCCTGACAATGACCCAACAGATCAAAAACATTCTCCTGGATGCAGGTGTAGATGCGTTAAAGTCTACCTATAGAGTTCTGGAAGAAAGTCTTCTGGACATACGAGACAAAGATTAACATGTAACAGAGTGATGGAAAGAGGAATGCGAGGAAAAAAAGGAAATGCCCATGATCCAAAGCATACCACCTAATCCATGAAACAAGGTGGAGTGGATGTTATGGCTTGTTATGGCCTGTATGGCAGTCAGTGGAATGGCCTCACTTGCCTTCATCGATGATGTGACTACAGACACAAGTAGAACAATTAATTCTGAAGTCTACAGACATATTTTATCTGCTCAGATAAAACCAAATTCCTCCAAATTTGTCACGCCCTCTGCCCCCATATCCTAGCTATTTCCTGATTTCCAGGTTTTATGTAGTTTCTGAGTTCCATGTTGCATTCCATGTTTTGAATTTAACCAATTCCTGACCACACCCTCTCGTTCCTGCCTGCCCATTCAGACTGTCTTCCTGGTATTGACCCTTGCTAGCTCTGGACCTCGTATTGCCTGCCCTGCACTGCCCTGTCTGCCTGGCTTCTGACCATAGCCTGCCCTATCACTACTCTCTGTTGTTACTGTTTGCTGGCTCTGTACTTGGACTGTCCGACCCAAAAATTAAAGTTCCCTTTCGCTCAGTTTCTCAGTCTGTGCATGGTTCCAGTGTTCTGTACCGTGACACAAACTTATTGGATGGCACTTCATCATGAAACAAGACAATGGCCCAAAACAGACTGCTAGGTTCAAACTCAAAGTACAGAACGGAAATAACTAAAAATGTGTCACTGTCCAATGAATTATGGTGCTTAGGACAATGGATATCACTGGTCGCAGCGTCATTTGGATTATACTTTGGCCGAGTGCGTTCATACTTTTCGCTATGGACAATGGGCATAGTCTACACTGGGTGAAAATAGAACATTCATGAACATTCTGCGATTTATATAAAATGGCATTAATATGACCAGCCTTTTCTCCAATGATATGTGGTCGGAGTGGATCAGGGCCTGGTTCCACCCTCAGTCCCATATTCATTAAACATAATCAATGACCATCCTGCCTTTTAGCTCATAATGGACCAGAAGGTCAGGACAGGCTAGGGGAAACCAGCATTGCTACTCATAAACACTTAACGATTACAGACCCCGGTCTTGATTACTTTGCTGAATCCCAGGAGGACGGGTTGTGATGTCACATGAAATAGCTCCACTGCAAACCTAAGGCCATGCAATGTATTGCAAAGAAATGCTGTCTCCTGCTGATTTAGATCTACTTATTCATGAGATTATTTAATCAGCCAATCGTGTGGCAACAGTGCAATGCATACAATCATGCAGATACGGGTCAGGAGCTTCAGTTAATGTTCACATCAACCATCAGAATGGGGAAAAAATGTTATCTATGTGACTTTGACTGTGGAATGATTGTTGGTGGCTGACAGGGTGGTTTGAGTATCTCAGAAACTACTGATCTCCTTGGATTTTCACACACATTTTTTTTCATTCTAGAGTTTACAGAGAATGGTGAAAAAACAAAAAAACATCGAATGAGCAGCAGTTCTGCATACACCTTGTTAATGAGATAGGTCCAAGTACAATGGCCAGACTGGTCAAAGCTGACAGGAAGGTGACAGTAACACAAATAACCACACATTACAACAGCGGTATGCAGAAGAGCATCTCTGAACACAAAACACATCAAACCTCTGCGAAAAGGCTACAGCAGCAGAAGTCTAATGAATACCTAATAAAGTGCTCACTGAGTTTAGTTGAGTGTAGTCTGGCACAGATTGTGAAGATGTCATAACAGAGAGAATAAACAAACCATGCATATTACCAGGAAAGGCCAGCTGTGGCTACTTTATCTACGATTGTTCAATTTAAATGCAGGTGCCATTAAAGTTTAATAAGCCCACGGTAGAACAAAGAAAAAAGTACTTTTTTTCAACATTAAAGGGCATGAAAAGAAAAAGAATGTGACTTCAGAAAGATGCGACTTCAAATGGACAAACAGTGAGAAAATAACTAGAATAAATAGAAAAAAATACTTTCAAGCACACAACACGTAAGTGTTGAAAATTACAATGCTTTTTACTGTTAATGGATGTTCAGAATGGTAACAACCCTCTGCCACACAAGAATTTAGCATAAGAGAAAGAATTTACTGCTGCAGTGTGCTTTCTCATTCGCTGTAGGTGAGGTTGGGAGATCCCAGACACTGGGAAATTAGAGATGGCTTCACCCTAACCCTTGTGACCTTTCCATTTTACAAGATTAGTCCCAAAGCAGTTTGGTACATCAAAGCACAGGCTGTACTGAATTGTAATTGATGGATGATATTCCTTCTGATCATATAAAAAGTAATGTTTTCATATAATTATTTCATAGCCCTTTGAAGCCCATCCTACAGCTTAGAAGGAGACTGTTACACAGCTGTACATTTTGGGGGAACGAACAAAGATCGATACAGAGCAGCAAATAAATATAACACTCATCAAAAAATTTTAAAGCATGTGACCATTCAAATTTTTGGAGCCGTATTCCAGAGTGATGGGCCACATGATTCCTCCTGCGTGGTGGTGGGTTTCTTATTCTCCCCACTGGGTTACAGCTTCACTTATTCATACCATATTTATATCACATTTATCGAAGATAGTACTTATGCTTTGAACAGAATTAGTAGATTGATGTACTAACGCATTGATTTAGTTACCATAGAGATTTGAGGGTAATTGATTTGCATACATATTTGCAACAATAATAGGTTTCTATAGAATATGGCCATTAATACATTTTTAAAAAGCATTGTTAATTGGTAACAGTAGCTTTGTTGGGTTGCATAATTTCATAACCAACAGCATCTGCATGTTGACTGTTTAGTGAGAAGTGTAGGTGACAAGTCACGGAAGCTAGAAGAAGTAATGACGACAATAGCAAGTGGCTTCTAATGCTATATTACCCTCAGGCAAAAGCACAGTCAGGAGGGATTACTGATGCAACTCGTACCCTTAAACCCAAAACAATTTTAGAAGGGCTGTTTGAATGCAGAGAGTGATTGCACGCTGCACACTGAATTCCCCAAGATGAAGAAAACGAACGGAGAAAGAGGGACCGGAGAAAAAAAAACAACAAAAAAGAAATCTATGCCTTTGCTCTGAACAGCGCATCCAATCAAACTCCAGAGAGTCCCTGCATTCGGTCTGTCAAACGGGCCTGATTACGCCCGGTCCCCGAGGGCCCTCTCTAATACGATTATGTTAGCTGAAACACGCGTCGAGACGATTCTCGCTAATATGCGCTGTCACGGAAAAGACAACAGCGGTGTTAGGAAAGACTCGTCTCTCCCATCCCCCAGACGCCTTGACGCTTTCACTTGCACCTTGTTTGAGGCGGAGCGGCCGTGCCGGGGTGAGCGTTCATCTTAATTCCGGACCCTGTGTCAGCGCAGGGTGACGGCATCGCTCCCCTGGGGCTCGTGAAGCAAGCGAACGCGCCTCATTTGCCAACGAGGTGCCGCTCGGGTAACAAACAACTGTGAGCGTCTTTGCCAATGGCGAATATGACAAAGAGCCTTGCAGTGCAATAGCTTTGACTGATAGTTTGAATACCCAGATAGTGTGATGATAGTCGGAATATCCACACCTTCCCCTGAAATAAATGAATTATTCTTCTCACCCTCTGAAAAGCATAAAGGTCACCTGGCAACTGCAAAGAGTAAAGTAAAGCAGTGTATGCTTGTCATAACAGAAGCCTTCCAAATAGCTCTGGCATATAAAATCCCGACATGATCATGCTGTATTTAAAGGTTCTGTTCCACTGAAAAAAGAAAATTTTCAGTCAAATGTACCTGTCACAGACTGAGCTGTGACGCACAGGCAGCATTTCCACTTCCATTATCAATACTGTCTTCACACTGTTTTGCATTACTGGTTTACCGTCATTAAGCACCATTACCGTCACTTTAACTTACATCAAACAAATAACCTTGTTTTAGAATGCGGGGAAAGGCCTACTGGCATTTCGTAAGCAACGAATGTTTGAAAATCCCCAAATGCAAAATATTCCGTTCATGTGCTTTGTCATGTTCATCCCTCATCTGTATAAGTTTTGTCTGGAATCAACAAATGCAAACATTCACTCGGGCAGTAAAAATATTCTCAATTACTGGTTTAAACTTCATTATAGTTTCACTCACCACCGTTCAACTATGCATATACTTCCTGGTTCTCTTGGGAAATTGGGCGGCTGTACTACTAGATGGAAATAGGGGAGTTTCGTGGGCTACCGGTGGACTAGAACACATAGATAGGGGTGTTTTAATGGAAATGACAAACACTGCAATTTTATCTACACCGAGTGGTCTGCGTGAGAGAAAAATGTTCAATATGTCTGTTTGTTTTGAGTTTGCTTATTTGGTTAATTTATTTGGTAAGAAATATGTTGTCTTTTAGTTTCTTGAATAGTGCTAGAGTTGGGGTTACCCAGTGGGAGGGGCTACAGCTAGCCCCAAGGCCTGAGTGTGGGAGGGGGTGGTTGAGAGAGAAGGTACGGTGCAATGGTAAAGTGTGTCAAGGGTCTTCAGACATAGCCTGGCAACTTATGCCTATTTCATTAGCTTTTTTTTTTTGTTGTAGTTTTGATTTGCTTATTTTTGATGTGTCTTCATTTTTCCTGCACTTAAATAAAAAGAAGAAAAAAAACACTTCTCTTTAAAAATTATCTGGCCTCGTCTGTCGACTCTGCCGCTGGCTATCCTGTCACATTTGGTGTCAGAAGTGGGATTCAGGAGTCAGGCGCAGAGGAGGCGAAGACACCTGGCTAGGAAATGGCCACCAGAAAAGATAGAAAAGAAGGCTGGGGAAGAAGATGGAGCCATAGGGGGCGCCCCAGAATCTACTGGATCAGCTCCCCAACCCAACCCGGGTGATGCAGCAATGACTCATTTGGCAAGGATGTCTGAGATGTTTATGGATGTGCAACAGGCCAGGGACGAGCGACAGGAGGAGCCTGCCAGGCAAGCCCACTAGTTCCAAGTCCTGCAGTTCCAAGTCCTCACGCATCAGGTGACTCAGCTACAGCTGGATGTGGAGACTGCGTGAGAGAGGGGAAACACGCCTGTTCCTCCAGTTTTCCGACATACTACACCTGAACCACCGTCAGTCACCCCCTGAGGGGGGAGAGGCTATAAACCAAAGATGACCAAGCTGGACATTAGCTGACCACCTTTGAAAGACTGGCGATTACCTTTGAGTGGCCAAAGGAGGACTGGGCTATACATTTAATTCCACTGTTGGCTAGAAAGGCCTGGAGCGCATTTGTAGCTACGGACTCAGAAAGCACTTAGGACTATGATCTCTTGAAAGAGGCAGTGCTGAAAAAATGTGAAATCAATGCACAGACCTTCTGTCTGGAGTTTAGGTCCTTTGAAACAAGCCCAGCTGGGACCCCACAAGAACTCTATGTCCGGCTAAAGGACCTCTTTCTTAAGTGGGTCAAATATGAAAGGAGCAGCATCATGGAGACGATGGTGCTGGAACAGTATCTGTGAGTTCTATACACAGAGGTGAAGACCTGGGTCAAGGAACACAACCCTGCAACTGCAGCAGAGGCAGCCACACTGGTGGAGAACTCTGTGGCAGCACATGATGGTCCCAGGTACTACCGCTATGCTGGAGTGCTGGACAGACAAGCCAAGGGTAAGTCTGATGGTGCTGGTAGAGGAGCTGGTTCTGAAGCTGCCCCTAGCTATAACAGGAACACTCTGCCCATTCCCCCAGATAGTGCCAGGCCAACATAGTTTTAACTGTGGTAGGGAAGAACACAAGCCCTGTTAGGAAGTCCAAGTATACCCACCAAGTATACCCACTAATGCTGCAAATCATCCCTCAACTTATGCTTTCAGGATAATACCACCCTTTGAATGATTACGCCATGTGGATGGTGAAATTAGTGTAATTATTTTCCATTTCTATCTTTGGAGTCGATTTTCTCAAAACCTGATTTTGGATTATATTACAGGACTCATGTGTCTCTCTAATCATCCTATCATCATGAAACTTTGCAAGCCTTTACCCCATATCCATTATTATAAGCTTTAGGGGTGGGTACAACATCACAAATGTCATTGTTAGATCATGAAATTTCATGAAATTCTTTTCAAAATGTCTACAGAAATGACTATTGGTACTGGTGATAAAGAAATGGCTCAAAAACATCAGAAAAAAATATTACAATATCTTACTTAGACTGCTAAAAAATATTATTTCCAACAAAATATCGAAATTATCTTAATAATTAAAGTATGTACCTCTGAAATGATCTGGAAGACCAAAGATTCGTTTTCAGAGGAAAATAACTGAACTGGCAGTTGAAAGAGCATGACTTTCATACTCTGAGCATCCTCGAGCGGGCAGGGAGTGGTTCTCATAAAGCGTTTTCTGCTGTAACAGAAGGCGTGAGCAATCGACTTTCCCTCCCTTCCTTTCTCCCCCTCGTTCTTTTACAGAAAATTAATTAAAGCTGTTCGCTAAAATTCAAGAGATTTAATTGGTCTGGCTTGGCAGTGTCTTTAGTATTCACTGGGCCTCAACCAAGTGCATGTCTGGGCATCTATTCCATCGTCCTCTCTGATCAATAGAGTGCCTCTGTTATTTTAAGGGCCGGGGCTTCGTCTTTCACTGATAACCTGGATCACGGGGAAAGGGTCGGGGGATTGGCTTTGTTTGAAAGGGTCAAAAGAGACAGGACAGCCTGGTTCCGTTATCTGTGTTTTATCTCTGCAATACAATATTTGTACAGATTGCGTTATCAGTATGCCGGTGGCAGTGTGTGCACATTATTATATGGATGTTTGCTGGTCGTTGATCAGAATTCAAGCAGGGAGCTGCTGTCGTCCCTCTGTCCGGTGTTCTGATCTGTAGCCGCTGTCTGATGCTGCGGAGATCGTCCTCTCCCAGGGGACTTGTACAAAATGCGCCTGCTTTTGCGTCAGCGCCAGCGTATCGCGACAGCCTGCGGAAGCCATCTTATGCGAGCGCTCTTCCTCTGGCAGAACGCTCTTCCAGTCAATGGCAGCGCGGGCCCAGTAAGAACAGCCCAGAGGCAGGGTAAACACCTCCAAACGGTGCCCAGGAAAGAACACGGCGTGAAATCGCCGTGCAAATTTATTATCGTAAGCACCCTCCAGACTGGAGAGCTGCCGTAATTCCGGCTGAATGTGGAATGGATCTTTAAGTAGGGAACAGTAAAGTAAAAAACCTTTATGATTCCCAGAAAGAAAGAGACTGAGAAAGAGGATTTGGTGGGTTGTCAGTTGAGCCAAATTCTCTCTTTGTTGAGCAGAGCCTGGATTTAGCTCAGCGACGGTGCGGCGGAGCAGGCACCGGCCTGGATCACGGGGATTATCACGTTTTCACATTTTCCATGTGATGCACACACCAGATAACTCCTCCAGGGAGCTTGTGGCAAAGGACATGGCCCGCCGCATGCACCTGTGCATAAACAGGTAAGACCTGCACCCTGAGAACTGGAGAGCGACGTAACCCTTCAACACACTTTCAATTAACACCAAGGCGCTGTGAGTTATTCAACACTGATCGAGTATTACAAAAATGAGGAGATATATTCCTTCCTTGCCAAATGCATTGGCAAGGAAGTAAATCCAACTATCCAACTATCACTATTACAGAATCCATTTATTTTGTATGGGGGGATTGTGTATGATTCTGGAATCTATCAGATTCTGCTCGAAACCATTAAAATGCTAAATTGGGAGAGGATCTCAAATGGTCTAGCCAGATGCTGAGGGAAGTAACTTCAAGCTTTTGGCACTGCTGAATTGCTGTGGCCTTCATAGACCATGGCTCAATACGTTCTTGGCCCAAAGTGAAGTCACAAAATAGAAAACATGCATACTTACTTTCAGCTAAAGAATATTCTATATGCTAATGTGCTAGCTTTTGTTTTGTTCAACACAGACACAAGTTCCAAGCAAGCCAAAGCTGTTGCTGGCGAGCTAACATTTATAGAGTAAAATAAACATGAACACTGCAGTGAATATTCAATACACTGAATCTGAATGTTGTGGAGTTTGCTTATTCTAGTTGTGAAAATAATCCATGCATAGAGCCTATTGTGCATAAAATGGAATAAGGTATTGACAGCTGCCTAATTTTAATATAAATTTAACTTATGAAATTGCATGGGTATATGACATGAAATTGAAATCCATTTCTCAATTTATTTTTCAATGCATTTGTTAAACAAGCTCAATGCAAGTTAAGGTAGGCAATAGCTTGCTTTTCGTCTGTCCTCCATAGGTAGCTTCTGCCTCAACCAAAACTAAGGGCCAGATTTACTAAGCCAAGCACGATGTAGACTCAGGTATGGGCATCGAAGGTGCACAAGAGAATTCTCGCAGCAATAATCACAATATTTAACTCCCTGAGCGAGAAATCATAAAACAGTACAGATTAAACAGCCAGGCAATAATAAGTGAATGTAATGGAAAATAATGACAAAGGGTCACGGAGCAGTCACGGTAATGTCAAAAATGTTTTTTTATAAATAAAATGATTTGTTAAATTAACCAATTGACATCATGCAGAGCAGGGGAAATTATTGACTTAACATGTGGAACTGTTGCAACAGTAACAACTGCTTGAGGTCTCAAAGAATCAGTAATACAATAAATAGTAATACATTGATAGGATGGTGCATTTAATTGTTTTTTTCATGAAAGAAAGAATATGCTTTTTGGCTTTAACAGAATATTGTTATGGCAGGGTTGCTGTGTGTTTGTTTTAATTTCTCTAAAATGAGATGAGTTACATATTGTAGCCTGTGAGGTTTGAGTCTTTGGAGTGCCTGTTGTCACAAACTGCAGGCTGCTATACCATCCAAAACTGTGGATAAATCACACAAAGCACTAAAAAATAGGAAAAGACATGGACCATGGATCAGGGAAATCTGTGACCTTTGCGACAAATAAATAATTACTCTTCAGAGAGAAATAAAAGATGGCCTCGAACCTTCCTGTTCCATCAATAGTCAAGCCTTGCATCATAAATATGTAAATCTGGCCCTAAATATAATTCTCATTTTTGATTACACATACATGCACACAGGCACGCAAGTATGCAGGCACCCAAGCGCACACACAGTTGCTGGTATATTAACATATTTTATATGTATTGCATTGAAGTTGCAATTGTACCACATTACATTGTAGGCTACAATTTATTTCATATCTGTCTATTTGATTTATTTATGGAAGTAAACAAATGTGTTTAATGAATCCCTGACAAGCTTATTCATTTTGCTGAAGCACTGCAATGCCTTCATGTGAATTATGATAATTAATTATATCTTCTGACAATTCTGACTAAGTCACAATCATCATATACGCTTAAACAGAAGATATTTGACAGAAGGCCTAAATTGCATGTATTTATCACCAGGCAGTCAGATGAAATCTCTCATGAAACATTATGTGATGCTGTTTTACAACATGCCTAATCATTACCGATGTGAGACTAATGCGTGTAATTGTATCTAGGCTTGCCAAAAAAGAATATGAATGTGAATATGAAGGGATTCTTCTTTGGTTGTGTTCACCATTTCTTCTGCATTCTCATTTCTCTCTGTTTTTCCCTTCCCTACACACGCACGTGTGCATGCAAGCATGCACACACACCCCCGCACACACACACACACACACTCACACCACACCAATGCACTCACACTCACACACACGCACACACCACACAAATACACACACACACACACACAAATCAAATGAGCAGACCCAGAACAATAACACACAATAGAGTTCAATTAAATGAATACTGGCAGCTCACACAATAACCTGCCTTCGACTATTCATTAGGCTTTTCACAAGCGTACCTCACAAGTGATAGATTAAGGATATTGCCTATTATTTTAAAATGCAGAAATAAATTAATATCACACACTGTAATGAATGAATGGTGCCCACATTGCCCTGCTTTCTTCGCAGCTAAATGCTCTTTACAGTAGCAAGTACGATACTTTAATTAATCGGTTGATTAATCTGTGGTATAGCCTTCAAGCTTCACACAGGCATGAAACATTTGGAGAAAAAGTTGTACATAATAATAAGTGAATAAGCAATTCAGATAAAATTTGCAAGATGTTAGCTAGCTAGCTCATGTATTAAGGCAACTATACTTCAATGCCCATTTACTGCAACTGTTTCAGGAATCATACTGCACCAGGATCTCTCATGAGGCTTTTGGAGTATTTTATATGCCTTCACCTTTTCAGTTACCTAAATCTAATCTAAAATAATGAGGTACTCATAGAAATAAAAATAAAAAATAAAATAAAAAACTTTTAATTTGTTTTTCAATATCAGAAAAACTGTTTAACCTCTGCAAACAGGAATATGTATGCACTTTATGGTCTCACATTAAGAATTTACATCACTATAGTAACATCACAAAGGCCAGAACCATTTAAAATATTATGTTCAACGCAATTATGTAAAATACCTTAACAATTGCATGTGTTGCTTATTTAAATGTTTAGCAGGCAAAAATAGAAACACTGTAATTGTATTTTGTTTAATTGAATAAGCAATCATTTTTCATTCAATGTGCCTTATTAAAATAAGCTTTTTCAAATGTGCTTGATTGCATGTACCTATTCATGCTGGGTGTTGGCCACTTTAGCATGGCACTTTGGTTTTGCTGGTGGGAGGTGCATGCTGGAGGGTAACTAGCACATTATTTACCCCTGTGGGGAGTGTGAACACTCGTGTGTATCATTTTTCCCCTTTATTTAACCAGGAAATCTCTTGAGATATTATATATCTTTTACAAGAGACCTGACCAAGACAACAGCAACAGTAAGTAACTATTATAGTGAATAAAACAAATAAAACAATAAAGAACAACAATACCAAAGGCTTGGGCATAAGATACAATCAGTATTTCACACAGGGAGTTGCAGCCTTGACTAATAAAACCATTTCCTGTAAATTATTCCAAGTCTATGGTGCAAAGTGAGAAAATCAAACTTAACCCTAGGCACATGACACCTGTGTGGTTGCATGTAAGTGACTTTGTGTATGCATGTGTCTTCTGTCTGTACATGTGTGTCTATGTGCGTGTGTAGACCGTATGCGTGCTTGCGTGTCTGTATGTGTTCATGACTGCTGTCTACTCAGCCAGAGACAGCATTTCTTGTCTTCCTGTCCTGTCACAATGTGGCTACTTCCTCAAGCCGACAAACATGTGCCAAAAATGTGTGAGCGCGGCAGAGCAAGAGTGTTTTTGTGTGTAAGGGCACAGCAGTGTGACTACTGCAGTGATGCTCTGTGTGTGTGTCAGCCTCAGCTATAAAGGAAAGAGCCACTGCATGCGTCACTAAGACATTAGCATGAGACCCAGTCCTGGTGACTTTCACTGGTAATGAGCAGTGGAGCATGTGTGTGAGAGAGAGAGAGAGAGAGAGAGAGAGAGAGAGAGAGAGATTTTCCTAAATTGTGAAACATCTGAAAACATCAGACTTAATTACTTTAACAAATTCAAATCAAATATTCCCATTTCTGAAATTGGTATATCACATCGGGCTCTTTGTAGCTGAGTGCCACAGCCAAAGGGACAGTGGGTGGGACACACCAACACTGTCATTATAATCAAATGTATTACTATTTATTTTCCCTCTGTTATTCTTCTTGTTACTTCCCTTCCCGTTTGTAACTACCGAGATGTTATTGCTACCTGCTTTGGCAATATTGTCATGATTACAGTCATGCCAATAAAGCATTCTTGAATTGAGAGAGAGAACGAGAGAGAAAGTGAGAGAGAGAGAGACTGAAAGAGAGGGAGGGATAGAGAGAGAGATGCATGCGCGTGTGTGTGAGTGCCATAGCCGTGTCACCGGAGGTCGTTACCCCTTGACAACAGGGCGACCGGACAGAAATATCCTCCTCCAATTCCCTTCATGTTTCAGTTAATAAATGTATAAGGGGAAGCTATTTGGACTGCTCTGCCGGGCTGTGTAATAGGACCCTGGGAGATTGGAGAGCAGAGGAGAGGAAGGAGCCCTCATCCTCTCCATCTGCCTGTCCAGCGCTGGCAAGGTCAAGGCCCCGGCTGTGAGGCGATGACATCCATCTGTCTGCAGGAACCCACCCCCAGGGGCATCGTGGGTATAAAACCAAAATGGAAACATCAACTCGTCGACGGATCAAGACAATGGAGGAGCTCTCAGGAGCGGGGCCACATCGCGTTGTTATTGCTCGTAGGGGAGATTCTTATCAGAATCTACCACAAGTATGCAGGACCAGTGGTGTGCAATAAATCTGCAACCACTTTAAGAAGAACCGACCATGAGTATTACGTCATGCTGTATATTGGACTTGGAAAATTAGAAAGGTGACCAAACTCACTTGATCACCTCTTTAAAAGGCTGAAATATTTAGATGCAGACATATTTAGAGTGTTTTAACAGTCACACTTCTGATATATTCCACCTTGCCATTTGGCAGTCCAAATTTGGCACCCCTCTAAGGAACGTCATTTTGTAATGTTCTGTGTAGACATTTCCTGTACCACGGTAAATCAGGTTGCTAATGTAGAACTACTGGAATGTAACTCTACACATGTCTTTTTAGTATCCACTGGCATTAGGACATCAGCCCTTAACCTTGGACTTTGCCGTATATTCACCTCTCCTCTCCACCTATGACAGGCCAAACCCGTCAAGTGTTTTTGCAGACATGGTGTTATGCGATTATGCAGTTTGGGGATAAATCAGCCCATGTCAGAGAAAGTGTTGCTGTTTTTCTTTTTCCCCCTCCCTTCCCTGAAGGCTCGTTCCTGGAGAAAGCGCGGAGGTTATCCGGTTGGTCTGTACCACGCTGGTGCTCGTTGATCGATCGGACATCCAATTAACTTCCTCCTCTGTCTCAGCCAGGGAGGGGCGAAGACAGGGCGCTGTCACTCTGAGGGGCACGAGGATGAGGACGGGGTGGGGGTGTAGGGGTTGGGGTTAGGGCGTTCGGGGTTGCGGTTCGGCGACGGGAGGCATGTGGGGTGTCGGTGATCTGCCGCTGTGGCGCTGCTATGGCAACGCTGTCACGGAGACACTGCCTCGGAGACGGGAGAGGAGGAAGGCAATCACACCTCGCGGAGGGTAATAAATCATAAGGGCCACGGCGGCTTAAAACTGGTTAACAGTCCTTTGCACCCTGTCAGCAGCGGGCACAGCAGGTAAGGAGGGGAGAAAAGGGATCTGACATGGGGCTGAGGAGCCCACGGGGCCAGCTGCCTCTTACACTCAGTGTACAGGGACTGTGTGTGTGTGTGGGTGTGTGTGTGTGTCCGTTTGTGTGCATATGTGTGTGTCCGCTTGTGTGCATATGTGCGTGTGTGTGTTTGTGTGTGTGTGTGTGTGTGTGTGCGTGTGTTTGTGTACATATGTGTGTATGGGTGTGTGTGTGTATGTGTGGGTGTGTGTGTGTTTTTCTGCATATGTCCGTGTGGGTGTGTGTGTGTGTTTGGGTGCATATGTGCGTGTGGGTTGGTGTGTGTTTGTGTGCATATGTGCGTGTGTGTGTGTTTGGCTGTATATGTGCGTGTGGGAGTGTGTGTGTGTGTGTGTTTGTGTGCATATGTGCATGTGGGTGTGTGCACATTTGTGTCTGAGTGTGTCTATGTGTGTGTGCGCATGTATGTATGTGTGCACATGCCTGTGTGTGTGTATGTGCATGTGAGGAACCAAGTTCACTTTCCTGTGGGTTAGTGTGATGAGGTGTGTGAGCACATGCGTGTAGCGTGTGAAAAGCAGTGCGTATCTGTAGCCGCTGGGGTGCGTTCAACTGACATGCGTGCGTGGCTAGTCGACACTCGAGTGACTGCAGTGCCTGTGCATTCGTATCTATCATGACTGACCATGGACTGGATTAAGAAAATAACACTAATGTACTGTAATGTAAGTGACTCTCCTTGAGCCTGTTAGGGTCTTGTTGCCTTCCCTTCAGAAATATCGCCCTGCCTATATCCATTTGGCTGATACCCATCGTGCATGGCCTATATCTAAACCTGCTTATTATCTGTCCTTCCTATATCACCTGCATATCCCGTACGGCCTGTACCTCCTGTTATCACTTGGCCCTGCTGTGTTATCATCCACTTTCCAAAAAGTCAATTATACTATGTGAATTGTGAGTTGCCATGTTGGCAGTGTTTGTGCCTTCACACTGCTTACTGTGGCAGCTTTCCAGCAAGGCATAACAGGCCCATATTTCCTAGCACTGAAATGCATTTCCTTGTAAACACGATATTCTATACGGCTAAAGTAACTGGATGATGTTTCAGTTATATTAGCGTTTTGATGACGGCCATGCAAAACAGGGTGCAGTGTTGCGAAACTCTGTTTGTTCGAGGTTGCAAATCACAGGTAGGTCTCTGTCAATATACCGTTGGGGAAGACATTTAACGTGAGTTGCTTGGTAAAAATAAATCCGGTTGTACAGTATGTAAACGAAAATGTAAGCTGTGTAATTTCATTTGGATAAGGGCAGCTGCTAAACAAATGATAAATGTACTGTTTGCTGTAGAGGTGGCTGTATCAATGGGTTGGCATTTTGATAAAAAATAAACGAATAAATAAAATTTCAAAATCTACCGACACAGCAGAGAAAACAGATGAGCATCTTTTTATCAGGTAAAAGCAAGGAAATGGGAGAACCATCAATCTTAATAATGCCTTTGCTGTTAGCCAATTGTTACCCAGTAACAGACTAGCTTGTATATCTTTGACGAGGTTTGCTGAGGTTGGATGGACCGAAGGATATGTTATTATACCTGTGTGCTGATATGTATGAGCTTGGACATATTCCATATATCATCATTAGAATCCCTCATTTATTTCAGGTTCATTGTTTGTCTCTGCCACTGGTTTCCAGGAGCATTCATAATCTCTTTAGCTGAAGTCAATGTATCATTATTTTTTTATCCTTACTGGTTCTGGATGTTCACAGTTTTTTTTTCTTTTCTCTCTGATAAAGACACTTTTGTCAGCCCAGTCGTGACAATTTCATTGCAAGAATTCACCATAAGAAATTAATTATCATTTGATTGATTGCAGTTGGCCAGCTAGTTTTTGTGATATTTTTTTACTTCCTTGCTTGTTAATGAGCTGGCTGACTAATGAAAATCTAAGATGAACTATCTCAAAGTTCAACCTTTTGCATCTATTCTATTCACTTGCTCTCACTTTTCCGACCATGTTAAATGTAGACTGTTGCCATGGCATTGGGACTATTGTAGGCCTCTCATCTTTCTGTTGCCTTTGATAGAAGGTACCTTTGAAAGGTTTTGCATAAACTTTTTCTGTGTAACAACTTATCACACAGTGAAGAGACCATTTGAACATTTCTATTATAAGATCCAAAAATTGCAATTGCATTGTGCAGTTGTATCTCTCATGAATGACTGTAGCGCAGAAATGACAAACACTTTTTAAATGTACTGTAACATTAGGGACTATACTTTAGCTTGCCTTCCCTTCAGAAATATCTTCCCACCTAAATATATTTGCCACCGGAAAGACCTGCTTATATCTACGTACTATCAGTGCTCTTATCCAAAGTGGCTTATAGTTGATTAGACTAAGCAGAAGACAATCCCCCTGGAGCAATGAGGGGTCAAGAGCCCAACAGTTGTATGGCTCTTATTGTGGCTACACCGGGGATCGAACCACCAACCTTGTGGGTCTCAGTCATGTGCCTTAACCACTACACATCTACAATCTCATATATAGTATTCCTATATTGCTGGCCATTAAGATTTAAATGGCTGCATAATAAAACAACAAATAATCAGTACAAGAAATGTCTTTTGCATTTTACATTTACATTTTACATTTTACATTTTAGTCATTTGGCAGACGCTTTTAATCCAAAGCGACTTACAAGTGCATAGGTTCTACCATAAGTCAGAGCATCACATCCAGAAACTAGCAAAAACTTTTGGATATAGTTTTACTCCATGAATGCTTATGTGTGTACACATGGTGATAGATAGACGTGTACACAGCAAGACTGTTTGCCAAATTGCTAAAGAAACCAATACATCTGGACCAATACACATTGTGGGTGTAAGATAGAACTGATAGGAAACATCCAGCACCAAAATATCCCCAGAAAAGAAGATGCTATCCTTCTTTGAAGAATTCCAAGGCTTGCCAATGTCAGTAGTGCCTGAAATTGTACACATCCTCTCTGGAAAGTTCAGGGCCGTGGAACAAGAAGAAAAGAACGAAAGAGAAGGAGAAAGAAAGAAACAGAAGAAGGGAATAAAGGTTGGGAGAGAATGATCAAAAAGACTGTTGAGGTTCGTGGAAGGCTGGGACTGACAGAGAAATGGAGGAGGAGTCGGATCAAAGCCGGGTGATGCTGCCCTAGATTCGATGACATCGTCTTCACGGACTCCGCGGTAACCTGCCTGGAGTGGCGGGATCCGCGGGGCTCTGCCTGACAGCTGTAAAAATAACGTGCGGCCTAGCGCCCACTGCGAGGCTGCAGTCCTCTCTCTCGG
This sequence comes from Conger conger, assembly GCF_963514075.1. Lineage (NCBI taxonomy): Eukaryota > Metazoa > Chordata > Actinopteri > Anguilliformes > Congridae > Conger > Conger conger. The sequence goes on from NC_083768.1 coordinate 20,977,602, forward strand.
TTCACTCTGATCCCAGCAGAACCCCCTCTGAGACCCGAGCCCAGAGCGAGCAGGCCGGGGATAATCAGCACCTCCACAGCCACGAGAGCCAACGGAGATACGCCGTACATAATAATTACGAACGACTAACACGCGACTGCGTTCACCACCATCTCCACAGAGGACGCACGCGGAGACCGAGATTGGTTTACCCATTTAAAATGAATAAAGATTGTTAATGTTATAAGATAATAACTATAAACTAACCGAGTAATCAAAGTTGATGTGAAAACTAAACACATTTCTCACCAGTGGTAGCTATAATGAAACAGTGATTTGAAGATTGTCTTATGAACAGTAATGATTCTGTAAGGAATAGTGATGATATACTTATATGCTAAATAGAGAGCTTAATTTACAGGCAAGTTAAAAAAAGGACAAAAAGAAATTAAAAAACATAAAATAATAGAACAGTAAATATAATCCCAGTCAGTGGATGTATTTTTTCGACTTACTGATCTTCTGCTGCTGTAGCCTATACCCTTAAGAGGTTTGATGTGTTGTCTGTTCAGAGATGCTCTTCTGCATACCACTGTTGTAATGTGTGGTTATTTGCGTTACTGGCACCTTCCTGTCAGTTTTGACCAGTCTGGCCATTCTCCTCTGTCCTCTCTCATTAACAAAGCATTTTTGCCTGCAGAGCTGCTGCTCACTGGATGTTTTTGTTTTTCACACCATTCTCTGCAAACTCTGGGGAGTGTTCCAGGATAAAATCCCAGGAGATCCCAGTTTCTGAAATATTCAAACCACCCTGTCTGGCACCAACAATCATTCCATGGTCAAAGTCACTCAGATCGCATTTCTTCCCCATTTTAACATTTGGTCTGAAAAACAGCTGAACCTCTTGACCATGTCTGCATGCTTTTATGCCTTTAGTTGCTGCCAGATGATTGTTCGATTCAATATTTGCATTAACAAGCTGGTGTACATGTCTACCTAATAGTGCTCAGTGTATATCCGTATAAAATCATCTAGATAACAATGCCTGACACTAATAGCCATTCTGGAGCTGTGTGAAGCATATTAATGACTGAACCACGAAAGAGCTGCCTTCTAAACTCACTTAATGAACGATACCTCGATTCCCCATTGGCCTTGCTATTATTTACGTTGGAGAAGTTGCATCACAAAACTGTTTTCTTGTGAGGCTTCTCTGTCCTTCAACCTGTTCTCTAAACCACTGCAGATAGAAAAGCAGTAAACATATTGTGAACAAACACCTTTATCGGTATTGTAGCTACCTTTCCTTTATTTCAGAGATTCTCACGTTGACTCACTGTTGGCAGCCAGGTGTAGCAGGCTGTTCACTGAGAGACTGACAGTGGAGATGTTTCACAGGCATGCTGTTCCAGGAATACTGATATTGCCTCTTTCTTAGTTTCCGTGTTGCGTTGAAAAGCCGCGTGCATGGACTTTCCACCAATTGAGCGAGTAAATATAGATTTTTTTCGCATTCTGCTCATAATGACACGCATGATTTTAACAGAAACCCATTACTACGCCGTTTTCCAGGCTGGCTCAAGGAGTGATTTTTCCTTGTCACTGTTGCCTTCGGCTCTTTGGTTTTGATTGCATCACACTGCTTGTTAAACAAATGTGGCTACCTAAAAACAATGCATGTAGATTACATCAGTGTCACTGCCCGATAGGTGGTGTGTCCAATGTTGTGATTTCAGATAGGAAGATTTATTATTTTATTTCGGGTCATTACAGTTTTCCAAAAGCATTAAACCTCTGTTCTTGAGCCACAGTACAACTCATACCTCATTTTTTTTGTTGGGGTTTTTATGGAAATAAGGGGAAAAAAAGTTATTTTTCCGCAAACTTTCTTCTTGTTCGTTGGCTTTAACGTCAAGGAGTCCGCGACTGGGCTGAGTGATAGTGGTTATGTCACTGTGGACTTGTTGCTCTTGGAAATGGTGTCAGCTTGCTCTCTGCAGGTATAAAAATAATTTCAATTGATAGGTGTGGCAGCCAAGGCTGTCTCTGGCGTTGCTCTCTTCCTCTTGCTTACAGGGGAAATGTTGTACAGGCTGCATTAATTTGTCTGATAGCTGATTGCCCATTGGCTGAAATACCGGCAGCTTTTGCTCCATTTTTACCTGACGTTACATTGACAATCACTTTATTTTATCTCAAATTACTGATATGATTGATTTTCTTTGAAACTCTTAATTTTGTTAATAGCCTCTTTGGTTATCTTCGTCTCCGCTTCATGTTGCAGTACTGTGAGCCCAACATTCGTAACAAAGGACACATAAAGTTACAGTGCTCTTCGTTAGCTTGTTGCATAGTACAGTACTTATCACTGTAATCAAAATGGTTACCTAATAATTACACATGAGTACCTGGTATTTACCCAGTAAACACATGCTAATTAACAGGTGGTAAAATAAAGTGTTATCATTTTATTTTGCTACGTTTGTTAGAACAGAGAGTCACTCTGGTTGAAATAAATATTGTATACTGTGCAAACGTTTTAGGCACATGTAAACAGTGTAAGATGAAGATTCTGTCAAAAATAATTGAATGACATGTTGGTAACACTTTACTTCTAAATAAAACTGCTATACTTGTATGGAAAAGGAATGTTTGAAAATCTCACCAAATTTACATTAAAACAATCTAAGGAGCCTGCCTTTTGCATAGTACATAATTATGAGAAAAGAACAAAGCAGAATACAGTGAAAAAAACAAGCCAAACTTCTCCAGAAGCAATATATTTACAGATGATCAATAAAACAGTCACTTCAAAGCAATTCCATGTTGCGAGTAATACAAACTGAAACTCAATAAAGGTAATCACCATTGCTTTATGCATCTGTTTCATACATTACAGTAAATTACATAATGCTCTGCAGATGTATAACTGTGGACATAATTCTGGTCTATTAACCATTTTCTGCACCTGCCACACAATAGAAAAATCAGATAAAAGCATTTCACAACTGCTTTAAAGCAAGGGAGTGGGTTATTTGCATGCGGAAGGGAGGAATTTGAGGTCAGCCAGATGTTTAGGTGAACACAAGTCCATGATGTCTCTTCTCTAGCCACTGCACAGTCAGGCAGGCAACTTAACTGACAATGGCCACCGCAGCCTCATGTCATATTCATAGTGCAAGGCTGGCCCATCTGATCATAATTGTGGCATTAAAATGTGCTGGAATAAAAAATGGTCTTGCTGTACTCCCAGCCAGCCATTTCCTGTCCTTAAACTGCTTTCCCTTTTGTATACCCCCCGAGTGCCACGCACTGTGTGATGCAAATAATGAAAACATTCCACCAAGCGTAATTGGGTTCCTGCAAAGACAAACTTTTTTCATCTTCAAGAAAGTGGATTTTTAAGTGGATTGTGCAACTGATTCCTTTTTTTCAAACACAAATATGAGTATTCATGCTGACTCATGCATTAACGGATCATGGTACAGTCTAAATGGAGACACAACGTCCTACCTCGCTAAAACAACTCTTAGATTACAGTAATTGCCGTACTTGTCAATTCCCTGAACATGAAGTTCCTTTTAAATGGCTGGCTTCTGGGCTGGTTATACGTATTCAAAACGACCTACCTACCCTGCTAATTATACAGCACTATCCACTAAGAAGCATCATGCTCTGCAGATGCATTGATATTTTCTGCATATGAAAGGCTTCATACTCCACATAAATCATTCCACTGGGGAGCCGCGGTGGCGCAACAGGCTAAGACGCAGCAGACTTGCGGTTGCAGTTTGCTGCAGTTGCACACCGGGGTTCGATTCTCGGTCCTGCCAAAAGCCAAGTTTGGCCGGCTCACGTGGGGCAGCAATAATTGGCTCGCTGCTCCAGAGGGAGGGACTTGGCAGGGTTATTAGATCGCCGCACAATAAGCACCTCGGGCGCCTCGGAATCACGGCAACGGGCACGAGACGAGACGGCTTGAAGAAGGCGTGTCGCTCTCATTCGGGCCAACGAGGGACGGGTACGGGCGGTACATCTAATACGACTACCTCCAATTGAATCAGACGAGGTACAATTGGCTACCAAATTGGGAGAAAAAGGGAAAAATCTGGAAAAAATAAAATTAAAAATAAAAATAAATAATTCCACTGATGACATGAGGAATTTTGCAGCATAGTCTACTCCAAAAATATCTTCTGCACCATGATAATTCAACATAGGTTAACCCAGCTAGCTAGCAACTAGTGATTATAATAATTTAGCATTCTTTGTTCCTCAGATGAAAGCACTGTAAAAAGCAGTGCATGTTATTTTCACTACCATGAAAAACAGGAAAAGCAGCTTCTTTAACCACTGTTAACCACTGTTTTCTGAGTTTTCTTCCCTGTGTCGTGCAGTCTACAAGAATTCCTATCAGTATATAGGCACCTTCACCAGGTTCTCCATTTACTCTCCTCTCATGTTGCCAAACTATACTGTATTATTGAGAAAAGGGTGGTGTATGGATATGCTTTAAACAGAGCAACATCTGGAAGTACACCAATCCTGTGTATACCAACTAACTTTCTCCATAAACACACAAAATGTATATATTGAATGAACTGCATATATTGTGATTGCATTTTGGTTAGGGATTCCCAAACTTTTTTGCGACCCCAAATTAATGTACAGAAATGTACGTGACCCCAACATCCCAACCACTCACACGCCTTGTGCCTAACAACACCCTTTACCTGTGACTGCATTGGCCGTGACTATACCATGGCCTCTCATGCATTACACTTTGTTAGAGTTCAGTCATTGGGATGTTCAGCATGTAGCAGTCTATTATATTTTTTTTCCCCTGGGTCCCGACCCACAGTTTGGTAACCGCTGATTTAGGATGATGGGGCCATCTGTTGATTGATTTTACAACAGACAAAAATTATAATTGAAAGCCACAAAAAAAATATACAGGCTTTAATTTCTAAATCAAACGCAGCTTCAGAGAAGTAACTGCAAAACTCCATTTTCTTCTGTCCCTGGGGGGGAAAAGGCCATTCAATCTTAAGAGAGCAAAAAGAGAGAGAAATTATATCCAAACAGGTCTGACATTGTACATTTTCCCCTCCCCATAAAAGCTTAAAGTACAGCAATATGAAGGGAAGTCTGCCAATGTTCTCTCCCTATCATTCTTTCCCGGGCAATAAATCGACTGTGAAAAGAAGACACCACACAGACTTCTGCTCCGTACTAACTGGATGTAAGATGATGCAAGGTAAGTAAAAAGCGCAGTGAGAAAAGAGCGGTGGTGAGGATGAGAGGGAGAAACGATGTGGCGAGGACCACACACTAGGGGGCAGGAAAAAGGTCTTACCAGTTATTTTTTTCATTTCCCTCCCTCAGAGTCAGATGGTTTATTTTTTAATACTGACCGTTTTTCCTGTTTTCTCCTCACCGTTTATATCCCTCTGATCCTTTTTAACAACAGTACTGTCTAGCAAATTTGGAATGTCTGTTTAGCAGATCGGTATATTTGCACATAGCATATGCAAACTCACGTGTCCTCTGAAACCCAAGAGAACGCATACAGGTTTGTAGCTGGTGCAGATCACTGCCATCTGATTGGCTAGAGGAGTTACTAAGGCACAATGAAGAGAGGAATATTATTCTCACTAAAGCACTCCCTCTCCCTCACATAGCCAATTGGATATTGTCCTTCGGTTCGCCCAGCCAGTCTCAAAAGGATGACCATGATTGGCTTCCGGAACGTAAGCCACATCTCTGCACTGTTGGAGATGCCATTTGAAAGCCTACACTTTTCACTTTAGCTGAATAGTAGCCAGAAATTGGGTGAGGAAAGCATATTGTTGACCACATAACAGCAACAAAAAAGTGCAATAATGCTAAATTAGTTCATTCAATTTGATTTGAAGCAGGGCAGAACTTGAACTTATCCATGCGCAGAGACAGCAGGTGGGGGTAGCAAGAGGGAAGGGGGCTCTGACAGCGGCCATTTTGATTTTGCTCCAGCTTTGACGACATGCTTGTTTGCGCACGGCGTTCTTAATCAGAGCTGCAGTTAACCTCATTAAGGCGAGCGCTCTTTGAACCCGGGCCACGCGCGGCACTCGGTACAAAGCCCTTTTCCTGCCCGACAGGCCTCTCTCTGCTGGAGAATGCAGACATCATACGCCTCTTTAACCGCCGCAAACCGAAGGGGGGAGAGAGACAAGAAAGTTGAAAGCAGCAGGGCCCCCTTTGAATTTTTCCATCTTCATGAAACTTGCATCTTCGTTTGATATTCGTCCGCGACTTCAGAAACGCATTAGCACTCTTCTTGATAACGAGGCAGCCTGCATCTGGGCTCTCGTCGCCGTTTTTGAACTCGCAGGCCCGGCACCCCCTCTTCCCCGCTCTCGAGAGACAACGCCGTTATTGATGTCACGTATTTTCTGTTGTTGTATTTTGGCCGTTTTTTAAAGTGTGAAGTGCCTAATAATGCCGTGTTTGCTCTCTGAGGGGGACAATAACAAGCGCAGCACGCTAGCGTTCCTGTCCTCAACGGCGGTCTCTGGATTTAAAAATGTGTTTTAATAATTCATGTCCAATGACTCGGCACTTTTTGGTGCTGCTTTTTGTGGGGCTGTGCGGGGGAGGGCTGAGATGCAAGTGGTCAAGCACTGGAGGATTGGCTGTATGATAACTGCTGAAGAAGAACTTGAGCACGGCAAATGACCCAGAATGCCCTTCTGCATCGCTGGGTGAGGACAATGAAAACTCGGGAGTGCTCACAGAGAGTTTGGCTCAGAATTTTCTTCCCTCATTGAAAATAAAAAATGGATAGGTGTATTAGTTACAGTAATGCAAGCGACAAATGGTCACAGGCTGTCAATTGAGCACAGTTGTCACTGCAATCTGTTGACAATAGCTCGCTAGTCATTCTCAAATCAAGTCTGAAAATATTGACTGAAGTCGAAGCGCAGTCTTGGCAAAGTTGTTGAAAATCTTGGAAAACAGGAATAAAAACTGAAGAAATTCCAGATTTGAAAAAAAACAAAACAACAACATTTATTTCTTAAATTAATAGATCTCATACGCAGCAGAGAGAAATGATTGAAATCACATGTACACAAGTGCAGCAACAGGAACTAATGGTTGATGTTTCAGAAAATCTATATGAAGTGACCAGCTGCTAGGAACAACGAGTTAAATACATTGATAGACCTAGGTGCATTTAATAGCTTAATTCGGTCAATCGTGGAATGAAAGAGCATGCAGTTTTGCCTTTCATTTAACAGATTGTTGTTAGAAATAGAGCATGCTCAAATTGCTTTAATAATAATAATAAAAAGATAGTTACTGTTATTTCTTTAAAGTTTGGTTTGGTATACAACATGCTGTAGCCTACATTGTTTGGACTGATGGAGCGCCTGTTCTCACTGAATGTTACCATAACACAGGAAGGTGTGCTGGGAATCAACATTGTTAATAGGAACCATCAAACATCTGATTGCAACAACTGACAAGGACGGAAATCTTGATACCCGCGTGTTCCTGATACATTGGATACGTTGTTGCACTTGGCAATATTTGGCAATATTGTTAAAATTTGTATGCCTATAAAAATGGCACTGCAGGGTACGTTAAGGTTGAGTTATCATCCAAAACTTTCACAAAATGATGGAAAGCACTAGAAACAGCGGAAATCGTGGAAATGCCAAAATGTTCCATAAAGTCTTTCTCATCTTTATTAGCCTCATTCAGCATCTCAAGATTCAAGTTTCAATGATTCATTACCATTTGAAAGAAACATTGATTGGAATTTGTCTCAGTGTGTGCTTGGGTAGACAAAAACAACAGCAACAGTAAAAGACACAATATCAGATACATAATAAGTTGCTCAACATTATTAATTATGATTATGAATCATACTTCAAGTGAAATGCCCCTGCAGGTGCCTAATTGTTCAATTAAAATCCAATTCAAACTTGGGCCATCCCAACTGATCTTGGGAAAAACATATCAAATACATTATGATCCATAAGCATGAAAAATAGACTAACTAGACTAACTAACTACTACCTAGTTTATCATAATCGTTCAGTTTCACTTATATGTTGCAGAAGCGGCGTTAATGATTTATTAATTATAGGCTAATGCCTTTAGCTGTTAGCCACAGGCATCTTGGCAACTAAATAAAAAATGCAAATCTAAACCTTTTCTAAAACTGTTTTCTGTGGGGTAAGCCTTACAGCAGCTTTCCGATATTTCAAAAACCGCTATGATTTTAATGTATGACCGCATGTTGTGCTCATTTAAAGACTTGTAACTGACCCCTTCGTTCATTTCCTGCGGACTCTGGTTGAGCCTGGAGATTATGAGGTGTTTGTGAGCATGCCCGCAATTGCCGACTGGATCTATCGCTGCTTATTTTAAGAGAACAGCCTAAGGATACATCACTCAGAGTGATGTCTATCTCATGCAGTATTAATGACCAGCGGTGGCTGCCACTCCCCACTGCATGCCTACAATCGGGCCTCATTGAGCATGTACGGGAGACTACATTATCAACCATGATAAATCAAGGGAAGGCAGGTATCCATGGAAACGCAGTTACACATCATGGAAATAGTCTTTGCCTTGGTTTCCCTTTCAAGCACAGCTTTGGAACTTTGTGACGAAGACTTTGATTGAACTGCTTAATTCCTCATTTTAGATATGTGTCCAAATAAAGAACCGTTTCTTTATTTACTGAAATTTGCTGCCTTAAGTGGCTCACCCGAAAATCAATAGACTTTGCAATTTCATGATACTGTAGGAAAGCTTCTGTTCACTGACTGCGGAGTCCTACAAATCCTCAAATGTGCTCCAGATGAGGTCACGCGGCAACAGAGGTATTCAACGCCACCATAACCAGTTGTGAAAAATAGATCATTTTGGCTTTTTTTCACAGCAGGTGCAGAATTGCATATTCATTTATTTATTGATTGATTATTCATTTTGTTTGAAGTCGCTGGCAAAGCGAGTGATCTGCAAAGCAAAGGGCTGCTTATTTATTTATTCTATTTACTCTTAAAAATTAAAATGCAGTGCGGGAAAATGGAACGGTTGCGGACGGGTGCCATCAATTATGCAGAAGACTGTAATTGTGTGTGAGAATCTGCTGTTCTGGTCACTGAGGGCAAAGATTCCCAGTCCTGATGAAATGCGGCGATTTATTTATTTATTTTCCTTTATCTCATTTTATTTTATTTTTTTCTATTTTCCATGGGATGTGGAATAGCTTTAATGAAAAGGTGAGTAAATGAATGGGGCACACATTTTGGGTATGTTATAAATTCCTGTGAGAACGCTCGGGTGAGCGCGACCAAACTGCTTCTGACACCCCTGAAAATGTGCTTCTAATGCTTTCAAATGGCCGCGCTCATTGTGGGTGAAAGCCACAGCTGGGAATTCACTCTGGTTCCATCTGTCAGGTAGGCTGCACTCCAACGGCTAACGTGCTAACCTGTTCCCAACCGCACATTCCTGGGATTTCCACATGGAAAAGCTGGAGATCATACGCTGGAGATATTTTTTTATTGTTATTTAGGCTGGGAGGGGCAGGGGGGTGTTGATATTTCTTGGCTGCAACGTGCACGGTACATTCCCGTTTCAACATCTCGCTGTAATTTCAGAACGATGTTAGACAACACCATTAAAGGCCCAGACTGGCATATTGACAAGGACATGAAAACTGGCACGGTGACAATTTCGGATTAAAGTGAACGTTAGAGAATAAAAAATAAAGAATAAAAAATAAATAAATACTATAGTAGGCCAAGAAAGTGTCTTTTTTCCATCCCATTTTTTATATGATGGAGCTTCTTCCCACACAGATAATTTGAGAGAGGTCCCCTAGTTTGCATCGTATGCAAATTTGTCATGAGCGGGCAATGCATCAAATTGACTCCGTGACAAATGTGTGGAGTTATACATAGTAAGCGACGACAAAAAAAGGGAAATAAATGATCTTGGTTGAGCTGCGGTTTGGGATCCGGAGGCCACCGCTAGCAAACAAATGCTTTCACATCAGAACATTGCTCCAAAGTCACTCGTCATTAGTAATTACGCTCACACTCGTTCACTGCTTACAGGTTTATGTGTCGCCCAAAAAGTACTGGAATAAACTAAGGCAACAGGTGTTCCAGCAATGTCCCGCTAGAAACAATCTCTTTCTGTTGATCTTGCCAGCCTGTAGCCTAGCAGCTAAGGTACGTGACAGGGACCCAGAAAGTTGGTGGTTCAACCCCCGGTCTAGCCATGATAAGATCCGTGCAGCTGTTGGGCCCATGAGCAAGGCCCTTAACCCCGCACCGCTCCAGGGGGGATAGTCCCATCAGCTAAATAACTGTAACGAGTTCATTGACAGCGCAATGAAAAAACGTAATCTGCCTCTCTCACTTTGGTTAAATGCGATTGAATGACGGCTAGTGTTTCTGGCTAAGGAGGAATGATGAATGCCTACAAGAAAGTCATCTGACGACCGTGCTCCCTACAACCCTCCCCTGCCAGCCGCTCGGCCCTGCCCCGCCTGCAGAGAGGGACATCTGGTCCTTCGCGGTCCTTCGCGGGAGAGCGCACGGAAAAAGGGCGCTCAACGGACACGTCAAACTGGGCTCGTTACGGACGGGCGCGGCGCGGCGAATCCCCTCAAAGACGCCGTCCCCTCTTTGAAGTGGCCGCTGCCCATCGATTTCCACGGCCCGACAATCTTTGTTTCTACAGGCTGACCGGGACGGCTTAAATACTTCCACTCCGGGGCGGCGTGGGCCGGGCTGCCTGTCTCCCGGGGTCTCCCTCCAGCCTTTATTGACCGCCGCAGAGTGCCAATTAATCTGAGGAAGCTTAAGAGTGTGTCACCTCTAACAGAGTTTGCCAGCGCGCTTCGCCTCTTCGTGGTGGAGAGACGGATCGCGCTTCCCTCACGTTGTAATCCGGCACGTGCCCACACAAACACGCGCCCACGCTTCCTTGTATGCAGGCAAATGCGCACACTCTCTCACAAAGACATGCAATTGCATGCATGAAAAAATATGTACTTCTGTACTGTACAGTACACAGACACAGACACTCTCACAAACTGTCCTCTTTCTCTGATTGCCTAAGGTAGCGTACAGCTTTGATGCTGACCTGCCACTTATAGACCATTTGGGAATACAAGACAAGATATCCTAAGTCAATATCATGACTAGTCTCTGTACAGAGTTGACGTCAACCACCATCAACAATCCCTTGGCCTTGACTGCAGAGCATCACATGCGGTTCGATACTGGGATAGTGAATGGGTGCATTCCAACAACAACAAATAACACAGACGTGAAATAAACCCACACAGCACAGACACACAAACGCGGGTAGATACTGAAGACACCACACACAGCACAGACACACAAACGCGGGTAGACTCCGCAGATACCACACACGGTACAGACACACACACGCGGGTAGATACTGTAGACACCACACACGGCACAGACACACAAACGCGGGTAGACTCCGCAGATACCACACACGGTACAGACACACACACGCGGGTAGATACTGTAGACACCACACACGGCACAGACACACAAACGCGGGTAGATACTGTAGACACCACACAAGGCACAGACACACAAACGCGGGTAGATACTGTAGACACCACACACGGCACAGACACACAAACGCGGGTAGATACTGTAGACACCACACACGGCACAGACACACAAATGCGGGTAGACTCCGCAGATGCCACACACGGCACAGAGACACAAACGCGGGTAGACTCCGCAGATGCCACATGGCATAGACACACAAACACGGGGAGACTCCGCAGATACCACACACGGCACAGACACACAAACGCGGGTAGACTCCGCAGATACCACACACGGCACAGACACCACACAAACGCAGGTAGACTCCGCAGATACCACACACGGCACAGACACCACACAAACGCAGGTAGACTCCGCAGATACCACACACGGCACAGACACAGAAACGCGGGTAGAATCCACAGCGCTGATGTGCTGCTCAGTATTCTGGCCGGCGTCTCTGAGAGCGGAGCCCGGGCCGTTTGTCCTCAGCCAGGCTACGGGGCTCGGCTCTGGCTGGCCTCCCTGCTAGTGAGGCCTGGCTAAACGATACCCAGCGGTCCTCATTACGCCGTCGCGAGCTCCCGGATCCCGCGCCCCTGCGCCGATCGGTGGGCGGAGAGGGCCCCGGGGCCGCCGCGGTCGCCCGGACAGCACCTCCCCAGCGACGCCGCGGTCGTTACCGTGGCGATACGGGGCTAATGATGCTCTCGTCGCCCAGGGATAGCCGAGCCCCTGCGAATGGAGAGGGGCGCTATAACCCAGGGCCAGACCGCCGGAGGAACGCACAACTCCGCAGTCCGTCCCTCATTACGACCGCGCGTGAGACCACTCGCGAACCCACAAGTCATTATCCTGTAAATGTCTTTCCTCGGGACTCACTTTGTATGCCAGCTCGTCCTATTGGGCCCAAATTTATTCCGTTTGAGCGAGAATTTTGTTAGATAACAATGTATATTTTAAAAACTCTTGACAGTTTTCGAACTTCTCGGCGGCCAGCAACCCTATGTAAAATACATGCGCTGTGTGAGGATTGTTTGTGCCGAGCCAAAAAACGCTAAATAAATGTTGCATTGCGTCTGATTTACATTAACATCCAGCCCTTGAACAAAACTTGGGCGGCTGATTTTGTGGATTAAAATGAGTTATCCCGCAGTTTTAGACAATCGAAAAGCAACATAATTGCTTGGCATGTTTGCTGAATACCAACATCAGCAGAAAATTTCGATTCTCGTAGTCATGCAGTTTTATAAGATACAGTTTCTGACAAGCTTTTTCTTTCTAAAATGACCAAAGCCATGAAGTCAGCTGAAAACCCAAGCTCAGTCAAATCTGATCCTGTTACTGCAGCTGAACTTAAACACATTTCTATAGGTTCTCAGGGCCAAGTGAAACACAGCAACAGGCAATAATGTGAATAATGCAATAGCATGCGTGCGTGTGCGTGTGTGCGTGTGTGAGTGTGTGAGTTTGTGTTTGTGTGTGAGTGTGTGTGTGTGTATGAGTGTGTGTGCCTGTGGGAGTGTGTGTGTGTGCATGTGTGCCTTTGCCCCAGCCTGGCTCCAAACTCTGTGAAGGTGCTACTGGTGGCACTGCGCTGGGCTGTGATCAGTCACCCAGCAGGGGGGAGAGGTGAGTGACAGAGAGCGATGGGGCCGCCGATGGTGCCTGAAAAGGAGGGGAACACAGACACCGCCACAGCTGCTGAGCACATTCACTCACTACAACGTGTGGATTAAATAATTATGTATCCAGAAATTCTCCTTTGTGTATGAGGTGGAAGACAGAGATTATATATTGAAATACTGGTATTGGTAGACTGAGACAATGGGATTGGTAGGTCTTGATCCTGACACTGAAAGTTGAGTTTTAGGAGACGAGAATGTCAGTAGCACATTTTTTAGCTATGTAGACCCTTGCGAGGCAGAATGATCAGTTAATTTCACACAGAGAGCTGCTGGATTACAATACATCTTTACATAAATACTCAAACACACAAACACTCACATACACACACACGCACACACACGCATACACACTCATACACACACACTCTCACACTCACGTACCCCACACACACGCGTGCACACACACAGTCAAGACAGGCTCATACAAACACGCACACAAACACACACACACACACACACACACACACACAAGCAGCTGAGCAGCACCTGAGGTCCAGTTCACGGCGTTTTCCGAGGCAGTGTCCGTCCCTCATTATCACACCTGCAGCTCATTCAGGCAAGGCGCACAGGACCCAGATACAACAGATACGTCACCGCGGCGACCTGGACGAGCCCGGGAATCGATACGGCCTTGGACGGCTGCGGCACTCAATGGGCCTGCTGACTGTGGGGATTGTGTTCCATTTTATTTTACCTTTTTTTATTGCCATTTTCAGCTCAGAAAGGGGCTGTATCTTTTATCTGGAGTCGATATCCGCGGCGGAACGAGCGGCAGCAGGTTTCCAACGCCGTCGAGCAGGACGCGCTCTCCATTCACCGCCCCCCGATGTGACGGGAGCCGGGCGCTTAATCGAAAGACCGCACGGGTAACCTTCCTTCGCCAGAGATCTGCATGCGTAACCACAGGCGACAGCTGCTTTCAAACGTATTCATAATATCCCATCAGTTATCTGTCATGTGTTAAGGGGCTGATCAAACACCGTACAGTCCAAAGTCATCCGAATCACCCAGCCCGCAAAGAAAAAGGACAAGTGACGGAATTGAGATACTTGAGGTTTATGAGGGGATTATATGGACATCTCCAACGTCAGAAACCTCTATGAATTCTTTACCATCATATAAACTGTGCAAATTGAATAGACACAATGGCAGACTTTGAGTCCCAGAGGGGCCTAGAGACAATGCACCTTTGCCGAACCCACAAATCACACAGTGACTAACTGATCAAGTGTGACAGTCGTTTTATAATTGCTGGAATATCAATAAATCCTCTCGCCCTTCATTTCCTCAGGGGAGCAGGAGTCCCTGGTCCAGGCAGGAGAGAACCAGAGTCGTTCTTTAATTTATCTATTTGAGTTTGCCTCACAAACTTTTATTGCGGTCCCTCCGTAGCCGTCGGGCAGAAGGGTCTGAATGTGTATGCACATTTCCACCGGTCTGTTTCTCTCTCTCTCTCTCCCCCTCTATCTCACCCTCCCTCCGTCATTTATCTATGGAGACACGCTCTTTTCCTATTTCCCTCATTCTCTCTGTTATGCCATCTTTCATTCCCCTTCACTTTGTCTTCTTATCCCTTAGCTCTCTCTATCATCTTTCTTTTTTCTCCCTGCCTTCTCACTAGCTTTGTCTTTCACTCACATGTACATCCATGCGCACACATGCACATGCACACGCACACACGCACACACCGTTAATACATATTACCAATGCCACACTAATGGCATGCACTAGTGGAATCTAATTGTCCCTCTGCAATATAAATGTAGCAGCAGTCACATTACCAGGGCCTGGGATTCCGAGCCTGTCAGAGGAAATTACTGGAGTGAGGTCATGTGACCCTAAAACAGCAGCAGGCATTGCACTCTGTGTGGTCATCCAAACACTCCCAGTTAAGAGCAGCCATTGATGCTGACACCGCCACCAACCAAGTCTGCCTCTTCAACAAAGCACACCTGGCAAAGAACAGCTTCTGGTGACATTTTCACCTTGGGTCACAGAGAATATTATTTTTACACTTATTGTTTGTTTAATTTATTAAATTACTTTTTTGGAAGGTCTTGGTAGGAGACAACATTCCTTATTACTTAGTTTCTCTGGAAGAAAACTTTATTTTCTTATTTCCCTGAGCTTTGTTTCTTGAATTATACAGTTCTAACTGACATTTTTGAAGAAAAAAAAAGAGTTGTTTATCCTCCTAAGACCTGGCGTACACATGAGTGGACTCCACATTTTGGGCTGTACAACCATAATACTTCATTCTTAAGACCGAGAGTCCACATATGTGGACATCATTTTTCTCAAAAACTACATCATGTCAAAAGATGAAGCTTAGTTTTTATACTTATCAGGTCCCAATAAGCCCAAATAGCAAAGAGAAATTAAAAATGCATACCAAAAAAGAGTGCGGGTCTTAGGAGGTTATAGGGCACTAAATACATGTGTGAAGTTTTACACAAAAATACGGTTTAAAAGTATGAAAAAATTTCTACTGGGAGCCCATTCATTTAGAATTTTTGAAGTTCACTATCTCAAAACTCTCACAACGCAGATAGAGCCTTCTAATTCTCAGCTCATGTCTTGCTGTTACTTTGTTTCTAATTTGCTGTTTTCATGTTGCCATTCTTTCTATTTTTATTGCTGAGCTATGGGATGACATATTCTTAGCACCCACAGTGACACACACACACACAGACACACACACACACATACACTCCTGTCCACTCCCACCCCCCTCTCCTAGCTGTAGGTGCTGTGCTGAACCTGGACCTGAGAGTGGTGTCTCTGTGACCTCTTCCCACAACTACATACACACACACACACACACTCCTGTCCACTCCCACCCTCTCCCAGCTGTAGGTGCTGTGCTGGACCTGGGCCTGAGAGTGGTGTCTCTGTGACATCTTCTCAGCTCCACTAATCTGAGCAGGGGATGCGTGGAGGCGACTGGCCCTCCGTCACAGTAAACTGCCGTGGCTCTGGGCCAGTGCTGCACTCTCATCTCCTGCTGCAGGTAGCATCAGCCCTCACACATTCCGCTCACGTCCACTGCCACTCACAAACACCCAACATCTGGCCACACGCCCTCCTCCTCCCTCAGAGGGGTACCGCACGCGCGTGAGCAAGCACGCACACACAGACACGCAAGCACGCACATACGCGTACAAGCAGACATGTACACAGGCACGCATACACAGACATGCATGCATGCACGCACACAGGCACAAACATACACGTGAACAGGCACGCACACACACAGACACATGCATGCAAGCACAAACTTACGTGCACACACAGACACACGTACACAGACAAGCGCACACACACGCAAACACACATGCATGGATGCACACACGTATGCACACAAACACTTGGAAGCGCATGCATGTACACAGGTGCACACACACACGGAACAGGGCATGAATTTGTCCAAAAATAAAGTCAGTACATAGGAGAGAGCAATATACACACAAACACAGATTTCACACAATCCCCTGGTAACACCAGCAAACCTGCAGGCTTGTTTCCTTGTCTCATAATTAATTCCAAATAAAGTCACATCGCCCACAGCCACAGTTAACTCCCGCACATCGGCTAGTGATGCTGATGCACTCTGGCTTTAACACGCACACACAGACACACACACGCGCACACAAACACACACGAAGGCACACACACATGCGCACACACACACACACACAGCCACACACACGCAGACACACAAACACGTTAGCATTACAAACGCCGTGAGGCTACATCCCATGATTACGTGTCCACCCACATTACATATCACATCTATCTCCTGTCACTCATGACAGAAACATCAATCACAACATGTAATACTGCATCAGACTCCAGCACCAATGACACATGTCAACGGAAAGTAAACAGAGTATCCGCACAGAAAAAGATGTCTTAATGGCTTCTCTCCAGTATAAAATTATTGCCAACGAATATATACTAAAATAAAAAAAAAAGGTTATTCAACATTAAATTTTTTCGTCTTGAAAGCCATATGAGAATATATGCCAAATGGGAATTTGCTGATATCAATGCAAAACCACACTGTGTTAAAGACAGCTTAGCTTTTTTACACAATGAGGCCAACAAAGTAACTTTTACAACTAAATTAATCAAATTAAGCAAAAAAGGTTACATTTATGAGAAATTATGCCAGAAACTCAACTCAACTCCTATATCCATCCATATTAGTTCAGTGAGAACAGAGATGTACTGTAAAACATAACCAGAGCTGTTGGTCTGCAGTGACAGAACTCAGAACTGCACATGGGTTTGTTTCCCATCACAACTAAAACTCAAATGTTGTGGGTTCACTTCTCACCTGGAGTACTTGAGCAAAGCACTTAACCTGCATGTAAATATGCAGCTGTTCAAATGGATTGTATGTTTATCCAAGTTTTTCTAGGGGGGATATTATTACAACCAATGTGAAGTGCAATTATCATTATTATTGTTCTTATTATTTAGACCTTCTGACGCTCCTCACAGTTCACACTGAAGAACATCCATTAAAAACAACTGTCTGAAGAGAGGGACATTTTCAATGTCATGTCTAGGGGATAGTTACAGGGTCCTGATGCCTCTCAGTCGGGGAGGCCAGCGTGCTATCTGTCACACAGCGCACGTCCCCATATGCCATCCCCCAATCCCCACGCCAGGCTTTTAGGGTGCCCTCTGCCGCGTCTGTCTGCGTCCCTGCCCTCTCCTCCCTGCTATCGGAGTGCCATCTTCTCCCTGTCTAACATGGCCGCATTCTGTCAGACACAAGGCCGTATATCACCGCCGGCTGCACCAACCTTTCACCACGCCCTCAATTGTCAAGTCTGGAGGCTGCCCTGACTGTGATTGACAACCACGAGCGGGCACAATACCCTCTCCGTTGTAATCGGAGCGCGTTCTCGCCCCCGCTCTCCGCGGCGAGGCCGAGCGATACGGGGCGGCCGTTAAAGTGAGAAACGACCCTCCGCCCCGGGATCGCCGCCGTCTCCGTCCGTCGGCGGGCCGGTCCCAGTGCCAGGATGCAGCGGTTTCTCCACCGTGGACTCTCCCGCCGTGCCGCGTGTGGCCCGGCCGTCTCGCGCCCCTCGCGCGTGTCACGCCGTCCGCGCTCCGGGTCCACGCCCGCTGCGGCAGACGCTGCCCCTCCGCCTCCCTCCTCAGACCCTCGGCCATCTGCGCCGCCCTCAAATGCGTCCCTTCTCCATGTGTGTGCGTGCCAAAGCTCGCCACCTCTCTGGCCCGCTCCGTGTCAACGACACCGGACCCCACCTACCCGGGTGCAGGTGGCACATGCTGCCCTGCTGTCTGCCCCACCAGGCATGGGGAGGAAGACTGTGTCTCATGAAATGGGCTCGCTCACAGGCATGACTGCTCAGGTGCTGCCTGAACCGGCCAGGTGCTTCACCCTTTGCCCCGATCCTTGGAATCCGTCCACCCTGACACAGAGTTAATTGCTTCAAATGCCGTTTTGTACACCGCTACATCACCCCAAATACCGTCAAATGTCATTGCTGTCAAGAGCAAGTGAGTATTACGGTCCGCAATACAACAAAGTAGACATGTTACTTCCTATCTATATTACACTATGTACATTCGGTGTAATTCTTCCCGTCACAGTCAGATTAGATGAGCCAAATGTGTTTGACACTTCGTATGGCCAAATGTAAATCGTAAAATCTACTCACTGAGCACTTTATTAGGAACGCGAATTATCTAATCAGCCAATTGTGTGGCAGCAGTGCAATGATGAACAATCAGGTAGCTATGGGTCAGGAGCTTCAGTTAATGTTCACATCAACCATCAGAATGTGGAAAAAAAAAGATGTAAGTGACTTTGACCGTGGAATGATTGTTGATGCCAGACAGGGTGGTTTGAGTATCTCAGAAACTGCTGATCTCCTGGGATTTTCACTAGTCTCTAGAGTTTGCAAAGAACAGTGCAAAAGACTAAAAACATCCAGTGTGCAGCAGTCCTGCGGGCAAAAACACTGACTGGTCAAAGCTGACAGGAAGATGACGCCAATTACCACACATTACAACAGTGGCATGCAGAAGAGCATCTCTGAACACACAACACGTCAAACCTCATAGTGGATAGGCTACAGCAGCAGAAGACTTAATACGTTTAAAAAATAATTACATTAAATAACTAATAAAGCGCTCCCAGTGTGTATACTTGAAAACAGGTCAAGACCAAAGAGTTTAAAGATACGTTTTCTGACCTGTCTCCTTCCAGCTCGACAACTGCCACTGGCCAAACTTATTTTGGGACATGTCGAAACATAGTCATGGCACCAGAATCGAAAACGGAGCCAACATTTCCAAATATTTCACGATGTGTCATCAGTTCTGACAAAAAAAATCAAAGAACCCTCAGACTTCCTTCCACCACAATATTATTCATCCTCTACACAGATTCTCGAGATCGACCTAAATTCAGCGTTGTGTGGGTGGACAAGCAGAGTGTGCTTTTTCTCTAAAAGAATGACTATACAGTGCTTCTATCACAAATCAATCAATTATGAAAATGCCTTCTAGGAAATTGGCTGCTGAGCTGTGAACACATACTCACAACTCACAAATACATACAGTCGCATATCCTCACCATCCCGATTTCTCATTTACATTTCAAAAATGCAATTAAAATGCTCTTAGTTTTCCACTCACTCTGAGCCAGAGTGACTCAAATTGCCATATGCCAGTGTTTACCAGTACATAGTCTGTGGAGACCCTCTCGCATTTCTCCCTCTATAAAAGGACAGATGAGGGCTTGCTGTTATTAGCGCACTTTGTCGCGCTAAGACTAACAAAAAGGAACAAGCTACAATTTCCCCGGCTCCTGCGAGTCCCCCTCGCCCTCCTCGAAGTCAGAGTTCCCACCTGGAAGAGGCGGCAGTTGGGATCGTGGGCGTTCTGGGGGAACCTGAGCTGCTCCGCGCTCTTAATAACGGAATGAGAGAGGAAGTGAGCTCAGAGCGCTCCTCTGTTCATCAGAGCTGGCTCTTTCGCCTGCCTATTCGGCACAAGGAGCGCCAGTGTTTTCCTGTATTTATCAATGACTGGCAGAGCAGGATTTGGCCCCGGCCTCTCTCCATGTCTGGTAATGGCGGGCGCTGCAGAATTTCTGCTCCCCTGTCTCTCTGTATATATTAATGACCTGAGGGCCAGAGCCGAGCCGGTGTTTTCCCTTTGATTAATGTCAGCCGCCCAGGAAATGAGCATTGGACTTTGACTGGACTCGACCGCGGACAGATGTTGCGGAGCTCGCCGCAGAAAGGAATTGGAGTGGACCTGAGGGGCTTGGGGGGGGGGGGCTGAGCTGGGTATGGGGCACGTGGAGTTCAGGCGAATGGTGGAATTAACCCTTCGGAAATTGCGACCCCTTTTGTTGGGCGTGCGAGGACCACTCGTTTAAATACATGGAGGTGCCATTGCCAGATGCGGTTGATACGTAGCTGTTAGGACCCCGTCCATCCCCCTGAAATGAGCTGGCCACTTAAGTCCTTGGCTGACGGCTGCGGAGGCAGTTTCGGATTGTTTTGCTTTCCAATTTAAAAAAGAGGAAAAATGTAAATAGGTTTTATGTGAATTCATTTCCCTCAATAAACGCATGCAGACCAGCTTCTGTTCGCTGGCTTTTATCTCATTTGTCGGGAAAAAAAGGGGCTGGGAAATCACACACGCATGCACACACAGGCACACACATGCACACACACACACAAAATGGATCAGATCCCAATATAACAAAATGCATGAAATTAAACTGAACGTTTCCCGAAAATCTCAAACACAAGCAGCTGCTGTCTGCCCCTCCTCGCTTATTATTTCCCAGCAGGGCTGTCTGCCGGGAGGCTCCAGCCCTGCCCAGCCACGGTGCGGAGGCCATTCCCCGACTTTTCGAGCTCCGCCGTCAGTATTATGATAAATAGCACTGCCAGTCAGCGGGGGCTCTAGGTAGCAAACAGATTGGGAAAAATCCACTTAATGTCAGGATAAATGAACACAAATGAGGACCTGAATGGAGAAAACCCAGGCAGACGCGCTGAAGGACATCGCCTGCCCTGCCAGGTCACCCAAGTGATGCCGGAGACAGGGGCGCCAAACATGATCGATTACTACAAGAAACTGGCACAAGACACGAGCTGGGAGGGGCGCAACATTTCCAAGAAGGCGATGCCAGTCTTCAGACAGACCGGGATGATGGATGGTCCGGGATGATATGGCTTTATTAATGCGCGATGCGAGGTCGAAGAGGGCAATATCATCACTGCTTACTTTTACTTCAGCGCTGAGACTTCCAGGAACGTGAGGCTGGGGAATCAATAATGCAATCAATGCTAATGCAGGGTTTTGATGACACAGTTTGAAGTAGCTCTTGAACAATATGTTTAAGAAACTGAAAAACAAATGTTTATCTGGAACAAAACTATTACAATATTACACTTACAATTCTGCAACAGTTAGCAGATTGAATAACTAAATTGTAATTGTTATTATATCTTTAACACAGACAGTTCCGAAAATGATTCAGGTCAAATGCATTGTGGGCTCAACAGACAACCTTCTCATTACCAACGTTTCACCCCGCCTCAACTGTCACACTTCATGCCTGCTGCAAAAAAGTTTTTTTCTGGTCGCAACACCGATGGAGATGTGAGGAACATCTCATTAAGAAATCTTCACCTTTAATTTGCGCACCAAGAACAGAATGGAATATGTTCCCGACGTGACTCGGTGAAACGCACCATAACGAGACCGCTCAACAACATCAGGATAACGTCACATCAGCACCTCGTTTAGACTTGACAAATCACTTCATGCTCCACTTAAGCTGCGCCAGCTTTTCACACGCTGCGAATGGGTCACAGGTTTCTGTGTGGGAGGGTGTTGTTTCTATTTACATTCTTCTTCACAAAAACCTTTTGAGTATCGTGATGCCAATTTACAGCAATGAGAAAAAAGACATAATTTAATAAAAATATCCACGTCCGAAGTGCTGTCGCAAACTTTTTTTGCTGGGTTTTAGTTCATAGTACACAATATGGAGTGGCTGCTCTATTATCCATAGTCTATTATTAATTAATCCACCTTATCAGGTTGCCTTTGAAAAATAACCCACGGGAATAAGTGAAAGATTCACAATAAATACCATACATGTATTCAAATATTAGACCATTTAAATTACTCCTTATTAAAAAATTGAAAGCTATAAAAGTATAAATAACAGACCAAAAGTTTGTTAATTTTCTTTGAACTAAATTAATATTTTCCAAATGGATTCATTGCAATGGCCAACTTTTAAGAACAAACATTATTGTAGAAAGTAATTAAGCTCAACTATTGAATACTTCCAACTCCACTGGAATCCCAGTTCTGAGCAAAGAATATCACACTACCATGTTACACGGTCGCACAACGCTGAGCTCCACGTTGATCTAAAAAAATATAACTTCCAAATTGGGAGGCCCCAACAACCTTCACAACTCATTTTTTATACATTTTGGCTTCACCATGTAGAAATTGCAGTCATTTCACAGCCCAATAACGTTTGGGACAATGGCTTCATTTCAGATCAGTCAGGCGTGTTCAATTGTTTCCTTAGAATAGGTGAGTATCTAGGGAGCTTTCAGGATCTAGCTCAAGGCTTTTGGTTGACTTTGGAGCCTGTTGTTGGCATTTGTCAAAGTGAGGACCAGAGTGGTCTGAAAGTCAAGAAAGCCATTATTAGGCTGAGAAATAA
The DNA here is from genome assembly GCF_963514075.1 of Conger conger. Taxonomy (NCBI): domain Eukaryota; kingdom Metazoa; phylum Chordata; class Actinopteri; order Anguilliformes; family Congridae; genus Conger; species Conger conger. Next base: position 21,000,626 of record NC_083768.1, read on the forward strand.
GTGAAAAAGACACATAGTGTCCGATTTACATACATGAAGCTTGCAGCGCATAATGCTGCCTGACGAGTGTGCATTGGTGCGGTCGCAGTTTGCCTGAAATTAAGGTCTTATTTACGAAGGCTACAGCTCATTACGCAATCAGCAAATGAAACTGCCTACCAACCACATTTTGCGAAGAGACAGATCTGAAACAGCGCAGTTAAAAAGGTGTTTAGTGTATATCTTCACTGCGTGTGGCATATCCAGTGCAGGACAAAATGTGTACATATTCTAGCTTTGATGGCTATTTTACATATTCTAGCTGTGTCTGCTAAATGCGTGTTATAGAGGCGGAGAAATTTCACACACAATTCGACCCTCGTTAATTGCGTGAACTTTAGTAAATTCAACCAAATATATAATCAGCCATACTCACAATATCTCAGCCCTTTATTTGCACAATCCACCCTTAATTGCATATGCATTAAGGACAGAAGCGTATCTTGCAATGACTCAGATAGATCACACGGTCCGTGCACCATGATACATACAATGCAGGTTTCCTGGGCAGAAGGTGTCACATGTGCGCCTGAAAATCATCGCAAAAGGCTTACTACATCTGGCCCACAGAACTTTAGGCTTACAAAAATCAACCGTTTGGAACATCATTAAGAAGAAAGAGAGCACTGGTGAGTTCAATAATCATAAAAGACCTGGTAGGCCAATAAACACAATGAATAACCAAAGAATTCTCACCATAATAAAGAAAAAACCCAAAACACCAGGTGCTGTCCAACAGATCAGAAATGTCAATGTTTAAGTGACTACTGTAGAAGACTTCACGACTAGTAGCTACAAAAACATGATGGCCAGGATACAGTTTGCTAGTACCACCAAAAAGTGTTCTGGAAAAAGGACAGATGAAACCAAAACTGAATTATGTCAGGGTGATGGCAAGAGAATAATTGGGAGGCTAAAAGTGCCAAAGAACCAAAGTACCATGAAAGACTATACTTTTTAGCTTTAAAACAGGACATTCAAGCTTAAAATCCAAAAGGCTCTAATAATGACTCTGAAATGTCCTATTTTGTATGAAAATGACCATTCCCCATCTTAACTAAAATGGGCCACTCGAAACACAATTTGTTTCTTAATGTGTCGCTGGGATGTTTTCCTCCATTCATATCAGTAAAAGTCTGTGGTTGTAAGTTGATATTGCATTTCTATATCTCTGCTACGGTGTACAGTACTTTATTCTACGTTGTGCTTTTACTTCTCTTACACTTTTCTATATTTTATATGGAAATGTGCAATGAGAAACCATCTCTAGCACAGCATGCAAGATTTATCAGCTTAACAACTGAATGAATTTGAAATAACCACCCAATTCAACCATTACACTCAGAAGTAAAATGAGCCTTCACATTGAAAAGATTCACAATGAAAAATACCTCGGGAAAATATCTCAAGAAATAGTAATTGTTCAACTCAAGCACAGCAGAGAAACTTTTTTATTCCCCAGTTAACACAAATTGTCTGAGATAGCATACAAGTGACTGATTTAAGTAATAACATCTAGGAAATATCAAGCACATTTCAATAAAGTTCTTGTAAAATATGACTGTATTCACCCTCAAAACAGATGTGCTGAAAATAACAGATAATGTGTAATTTGTTACCACCTCCAAGTCTGGTTAGGAAAAACACATTTTGTGTTACTTACAACACAGTCTGAGTTTAAAAAAATTCTCCCTTTATAACACATAAAAGTTTACACAAAACATAACGATTATTTACACATTTGAAACGCAAAAGAAGTAAGACACAACTTGTTGAAAGAAATACAAAAAGTGTGTGTGATATTTGCACATTATTTAGAGTGTGCAATTTGTTCATTCGTCAGGATATTACATATTATTCCAGTTGTTCAACTTTAGATTATCCAATCACCATGCAGGTTGACTTTCAGCAAGTTTCACTGCAACCATTTTGGCATCGTTCACATAGACCAGCATTTTCTCAAGCTGTTAAAGTAAAGAAACTGACTGTTTGAACTTATGACCTCCAAAGGTAGAAGTCAGCTGAAATCCCCACACTGCTGCTCATGGTAAGCGCAGATAGAGAGAGGAATGCAGAATGAGATATGCATCACCGTACTCTGGGAACAGACCCCAGTGGCACAATGCATCACGTGACCGAAAACGCACGCGCTCTTTGTCGCGCACTTTACCGCTCCTCAGTAAATCATCGCCGCGCGCGCGTCGGGGGGGTGAAGCATGCCGCCAGGGGAGCTGGGATTTTAGGCGGAGTCTCGGGAGGTTTGGCGAACCATCCGAACCGCAGTAGTCCATATGTCTTTTTTATACCCAGACTCCCTTTTACCTTGTTAATACATTCTCTCCCGTCGCACTCAGTCAGGAAAACATAGAAAAGAAAACAAATACAGGCATAGTTAAACGCTTCCCCCGGTTTCTAGGGATTCCAGGATTTTTTCCGTTAAAGACTACACTGGGGACCGCTGACCGCTGTCTGGCCCTCCTCGGTTTATGCAACACACTGTCGTATTTGTTTTTCCCCGGTCTTGCTGACCCAAACCTTGCAGGGCGATCGATGTGTTTATGATTCCCTGCTGGTCTCTGAATAGACAACATGAAGTCATAATTATCGATCTAGCCCAGTGGGCTTCCGCTGCAAATGTGTGGTAACAAGCCCGCTGACCACCTGTTTCCTGCCTGCAGTTCGACATCAACCTGTGCCGTAACTAGCGTGGTGGAAATCTGCCGGGAGCGGAAAGAGGGCATTCATTTTTCAAAGCCTGCCATTAAAACTGGAAAACTGGAACTAAAGTCAATACACCAGAGTAGCTCGCTGGAAAATATTTGCCTTATAACCCGTGCACTTCATCTTTCAATTGAGAGGATTAGACCTTAACCGTGCAGTAATATAATCATGAACGCTAGTGCCATCACTGCTAGAGTGGCAGTAATATCTTCTTTTAGGGCAGTGCTAATATACTTAGGATCAGTCCTAGTTTCCAAATAATTACTTTAATAAGACTGCTTCCATCCTCTGCCTTTGCCTGCAGTGTCATGTGCAATTTAACCAGTTAAACCTGCTTTCCGGTTTCAGGCTCATTTGAGCCCGCATCAAAGTACTACATGAGGGGGATGTCCCTAATACCAAAGCTATTGCATTTTAACGCTCCTGTTCCCGCAGTGCATGATGGGATGGATAAGTGGTGCCTTTCGGAGCTCAGGGCAAGGGCCAATGCGATTGTGGCGGGCTGCCAGACGGCCTGGTCACTGAGCCTTTAAGCTGGGCCGGTCCACACAAGCGGAGAGTGGATTCCAGCGAAAGGAAGAGCTTGTAAGAACTAAAGCAGCACATAAAAGCTTTCAGTGCTTAGCGGGGGGAAAAAAAGGACGGAGGGATGGATCCGATGGTCTCGGAATACTAATCCTGTTACCACGGCAATCAAAAACAGCGTTTGCTTACTTCTGGGCTCCGCTCTTTTCCCCTGGATGGAATTGAAATCCCCAAACCCCTCAAGTATTGTCATGCTTCAACTTCAGCTCCCCCTGAGATACACAAGCACACGTAAACACAAACAAACACATACAAGCACACGCAGCGCATCTGGTGACAGGGTAATGAATAGACTGACAAACACAAAGAGATAATATGGAGGATAAAACGGTAGCAAGGTTGCTCTGATCAGAAGGTTCTTCTCAAAGATCACAGATGTTAGTACTTCATGGATGCCTGGTACCAGAAGATCAAAATGAGATGTGTGCACACAGTGAAAAAAGAAATATCAAAAAATCTAAGTAGCATTCATTCACTTCATGTATTTGTTTGTTCTGAAAATTAAATCAAAGAGGCAGTTGTGAAATGACTGACATCTTAATGTGTTGTCATTTTGTTCGAAGTCACAACCCTTGCAGAGTCATCTTGGGACATACGGTATAAAAGGAAAATGTCACAGCTGAAAGTCATGGCATTTACTGTCATGACATTTTCTTCTACCATTACTCTTTCCACTCATACGTTTACTAGAGCACAGTTATTACAAAGATTATCCGTCCTGCTATTACTTAACCTATCACTGTGATTGTTTATACAACTGCTTAAAATTATTGCTGCTGCTTGAATGTGAAATGAAAAAGTAGCAGTCGTTGTGACAATGGTAGCCACTGTGACAATGGAAATACGTTCTACCATAGTCGTTGTGACAATGGTAGAACGTATTTCATCCAGTGTGGTATCAGGACAGTACCAGATGCTATAACAACCTCTAATATCTGTCTGCTTTTGATATATCACCATAAACAACACAGTAAAGTCATATGCAACATTTTCTAAAATAATTAAATTGCCCTCCACCTCTTCCCCATACAGCACACCATCATAGCCTGCTGAGAATCTTTTACCCCACTACCAATCTTGCCATAGTTTTCATGATAAACCATTCATTTTTTTGGACCTACAACACATACTAACTCCCCAATCCCCTTGTCTCTACCCCACCTCCACCTCCACTCCTGTCCAATTCAAATGAACCAGAATGCCTTTAACAGACTCTCATACTACATTAAATCTTAGACTCTTCCCACTGCATATTCAGTCAACCCCTCCGCCTACCCCGACCGATTTCACAAATGCGGTTATCTGCCCAGCCCCCTCGCCCCCCGAATCCCCTGATTGAAACCGTTATGAAGCCAGAGGTGGAGCGGATTTGTTTGCCAGTGAGTACTCAATCTCCAATTGCCTCATTTCGAGGTGCAGTGACCTAGAGAGCGACACCATATAATGTGCGCAGCACATTGAGTCCAACCTCAACAGCAGCTCAGTATATTAAAACTAGCAAACCTTCTGCTAAATTCATACCTGTCAGCAGTATTAAATGGAAAAAATATCACCAGTAATTTCCCCCTCCGGCCTTGTGCAGAGACACTGCAGATGCCGTCTGCGATGCACACAGAGTCACAGACGCATGCGGGCATTTGGGAAATTACCGAAACCGTTGGCACCGTGGCGCAGTGGTTAGTGAACTTGATTTGTAATAAGATTTCCGCTGGTCCAAATCCCAGGGGGAAAGACCTTGAACAAGGTACTTAACCCGAGGTTTCGGTAGGTTCCCCACTGCTTAAATGGATCATATATAAAATAAACCCAAAACAAGTCACACAAGACAATGTAATAATGACACTGCGGTGGAATAAGAGGAGTGGCAAGACAAATGGAAATACTGACCGCAGACTGATTCGGAAATGGGCATTGGAGATTACATGTTTGCTGCCTCTTTCTCCGCCCGCCTGTGTTTTCCCCCATTCTGCACTCCATCTGTCGTATTATTAGGTAGCCACGGCCCCAGGTGTTACAGTGACACCTGATAGTGACCCAGATAATTGCGTCCTCATCACCTTGTGCACGTCCCGCGAGACTGTGACTAGGGCTGAGGTGGCGGGGGGTGGGTAAATAACACACACAGCATCTGTTATATACAGACTTTTTTTTACATTCAGTTGGCAAAGGCAATAAGGTACGAGACTATAAATGTGACCACAGAGACAGAGAGAGAGAGAGAGAGAGAGAGGTAGTGGAGTGTGAGAGAGAGACACAGGGAGAGAGTAGAGAGTGTGAGCGAGAGAGAGTAGAGAGTGTGAGAGAGAGTGAGAGAGAGAGAGAGAGAGAGAGATTAGGTATGAATAGAGTGATTAAAGTGCAATGAAATGGGAAAACAGTAAAGAAAGAGGCTTTGGAAAGTCGGTTTGCTTCTAGGTCTATGACCTCCCCATCCCTTTCTGTTTTTATTTATTCCTAATTTTTGCAAAGCAATGCGCAGTAGCACCAGAAGCGCAGGTGGGGTCACGCTCAACGGCCTTTTTGAGTAATTATTCTGAGCAGCAGTCTGTGTGGACGTGAACAGAGCAAACTTGGAGGCTGGGAAGTCCCAGGAGCCGGACCTGATTTCACACACTAATGAGAATTCCCACTGAAGCACACTCCTGCGGTAATCAGCATCTTCTGGGACGTGTGCACGGTCCCGGACTCTCACCGTGGCCAACTGCCGTGTGTCAAACTGAGTCTGGGAATGGCAAGCCCCAACCCCAGATGTGTGTTCAAGGCGGCGAACCTTAGCAACGTATTCAAACTTTTTTTCTGTTCGGCACAAATGTTAGGTAACGTTACCAACAGTTTAAAAGGTAGTGCATGGTGAACAAAATTGGCTGGCGAGAGAAAAGAAGAGAAGTTCACAATCATTTGGCTGTTATGATGCACTTTAATCAATGTAATATTGACGCATGTGTATGTGTGTATGTTTGTGTGTGTACCTTTGTGTGTGAACTTACGTTAACCTGCTTGTATATGTGTACACACCCATGTTTATGTGTGCTGAATTCTGGGTGCATCTATGCAGGGGAAATGTGTGTGTGTGTGTTTGTGTGTGTGCGTGTGTGCGTGTGTGTGTGTGTGTGCGAGTGCATGCATGTGAGCATACACATATGTGTGTGAGCGAGCGCAGGGCATCCATGTGCCAGCGCAGATAAAGTTAATCCTGCTGTCAGGGGCAATGATGCGAAGGTCGTCGGAGTTCTGGAACAATGTCCCCTTTTTCCAGGGGCGTTTCTTCTCTCGCCAAGACTGGGAGTCCCCGGGAGGGCACCAGCGGATGTCTCCAGAACGGGAGATCCCTCCCAAAGCTTTCCCAATGCGCCAGGAGCACCGGGAGACTCAGTATCTAACTCACACAGAAAATTCCGGAACAACCGAAAGAGAGCAGTGTCGCTGATTTCAGCACTTAAATGCAGCAAATACATGCATAAATAAATAAAACAAATAGAACGAAAACCCTGAGTCAAGAGTTTCTTCAAAAAACATCTGCCCCTGAAAATGACTCCAAAGCACCATTCACAACACAGTTCTCTTCAAGAGCATGGCCTGTGGAAGAATCATCCACAACTTTAATTACTTGACAGAAAAAGGTTACAGCGTATCATATGCACAGACGATGTATGACATCAATGCCCCATCTGCTGTGTGAAACAACTGCAACCTTCTGCCAAGAAGACAAGATCTATGCTGAAGAAAGACCGCAATCTTCAATGTAAAAGCAAAGAATAAAACAAATAACATTTCAGAGAGCGGCTGAAGGATGAGGGTGGAGAAATACATTTTACCAAAACACACAGATTCTTAAGATTACATACTTTCAGCCACCGAACAGGGGTTTCACAGTATATTCCACTTTGCAGACATAAAGGGAATTCCAAACACATTACACAGCATACAATAGCAACAATCCACTTCCCCATCATGCCACACTGCTGCAAATAAAAAAAGACCCAATCAATAAATAACATTTGACCACCTGCTTACAATAAAATTCACAATGGAGAGATGCTCTAAAATATTCCATGGTTGCCAACTATGACATTTTCGGTGTAAGACACAAGCTTTCAGACTCTGCCAATCTCACATGAGATAGAACAGCAATTTCAATAGCGCTCAATAGTTCTCATTGCCCCCCCCCCCCTCACCCCGCTCTCACAAACAGAATAACTCTTGCGCCAGCCAGTTCACATAACTTGGTAACACTGCAATTATATTTACTGGAATAGGTATATTCTTGTGTATCCTTCCAGAACACGTTCTCTACCCGGCCTACGCAGTTGTTGACAATAAACGGCCGCATTGGTTTTCAGTCCTTCAAAGGCCAGGTTTGTTTTGCGTGTGTCGATGACATGATAAACAAGATAAACTTGACCGGATAGACATCGGCGAAAGGAAAGGTGGAGTCTCGCGCGGTCGTGCTAACGTGTCGAAAGCGCACCGCGTCATCTGCTGTCTGCCGCGTTGACTCACGGAGCGTGGAAAGAGTGTCGTTCCCTGGCTCATTACCCTCACACGAGAGAGAGGCACACAGAGAGAGAGATTCCCATGGGTGTGTCAACCGTTGCGCACGTTGTCCCAGAAAACACATGCGCAGACACACAAAATGGCACCTCAAGAAATACATGCAGGCCCTCATTCCCCAAGAGAACAATCTTCACGTAGAGTAGCGGGGCTGTCACCTGCCACGGCAAAGAAGCGGGTCAAACTCGTTATTAAACTTCCCTCAGTGGCACTGTGCATGACAATCAATTACAAACCCAGAGGGGAAAAAACGTAAAGCAAACATAGTATTCAGTCCCAATTCTATAAATCAGGGCAGAATAGAGTTGTGAAGCGAGCTTTAATCCTTCTGTGGGTTGTTGCCTGGGTGTCTATATTCCTGCTATCGGGTTCTGGGCTGCTCCACTTGTGTTTGGAGGATATTTTGAGGCTACAGTTGTTAGGTCTGACACACTGCCTCTGTACACCTGCCTTAGCAGCCAGTAAGCCCCAGGGAAATGCACCTCCAGCAGCACTCTAAACTATAATGCTGGCTTTTCAGTTACAGTTATTTGGCTGGCTTCGGTTACAGTTATTTGGCTGATGCTTTTATCCAAAGCGACTTATAGTTGATTAGACTAAGCAGGGGCCAACCCCCCTGGGTTAAGAGCCCAACAGAAATGGCTACACCACCAACCTTCTGCCTTCTGGGTCCCAGTCAAGCAACTTAGCCGCTAGGCTATAGGCTGCCCCTATCATGCACCCAAGTCTCCACTGATTAGCTTTATTATTAGTCTGGGAGAGGGACAGCAAATCTACTTTTGGGAAAAAAAGATGTCTGGGCCCTAGCTTGAGTCCCATATATACAATACTTCAAATGAGCATCTATTTATAAATCACATAACGATTGTGTGAGTGTGTGTGTGTGCGTGTGAAAAAAAGCTGTTCATTCTGAACAAATCTTCAAAGGATATTTTAGGTTACTCTGCTGCCACTTTCGTTGACTGTGCAGAAGAAAACCATATAACTCATTTAGAGAGAAACCCTGGCCCTGACATCCAGGGCCACGGATGGAAGTTAGAGACGACACGCCTGAGAAAGCCCAGAAAACACTGCTGGCTGCCCGAGTTCACGGCATCGGACCTCGACCACCAACAGAACTAGCGCGGCAGACATCCACCATCCATCACGGCGACATGTTCTTTGCTCCTTGCAGCATAAACAACAAAGCCCCATTGAGCAGTTTTTATTCTTCAGAGCCCCATACTAAAATGCAGGGGTAGCACTGCAGTCATATCCGCTACACTCCCTATACAGGTGGAGGTTTGACTGAATTCAAAAGGTACATTTGCCAGATAAGTGACAAAGCCAGCTGAGCAACAGCTTACGTGGGCGAATGCAAGTCCATGATAACGTCTTGTGAGGATAAGAGGCTAAACCGACCAGCGTGGCTGATCATTGGCCTGTAATGTACGGCAAACATTTTACTGAGTTAAGCTTTGTGTTAAAGGTTCTCAGCATCTTTGGCTCCATTATAAGTCCCAGAAAGTTATCCCATGCATGGATCGCTCAATTTCTGAAGCAATGTTCCCTGGTCATAGTGTGAAATTGAATTCAAGCCTATTTCCACCTGTGCCCTCAGATGTTATTGGCAGAACTTTGCACGAAAGATCCCGTTTAAAGGTTTGATTCTGTGGGAAAAAAATATTTAGAGGCTATTTAGAATCACAGCACCTGCACTGAGAAGTTAATGTATGAATATGGCAATGTTCTTAACCTTGTAAGAGACCTGAAAAACTGACAAAGGGAGCCCTTGGGGAGCTCTTGAGCCCTACAATAGACTGGACAAGAAACATCCAGGAAAAATATATTCTACCTCTACAGAAAGGCTGAAGCTTTAATCCAACGCTTCTGACTCATAAAATATGTTTTTTTTTTAACTTTTTTGTGGTCCTGTAGTCATTTATAGGACAGAACACTGTACTGCTGCATATGTATGGAAAGGCACACCATTAGAACATCTCCCTGAGCACAGAACAGCAGGAGAGTTCAGACTGAGCACAACTCACAGCTCTCAGTACTATAACTCCAGGGAGATGACATCTCTGCTGGAACAGCATTATTGCCCTTTCTCTCGCATAAAAATCGACTATAACTCTCAGTGTTTCCAAGCAACGCGATCATGACGCTCCCTTTACACATTACATGCTACAGTAAGTAAACTGATTCACTTGGCTGGTCGAGTGAAAAGGTAGGAAATAGCCCTGTAGCCCCAGATCGAATCCCGACCATGCCAGTGCCAACGGTGGCAAGTAGCTCCACAGAGCACATGCAATTGATGACTGCGTAGCTCAGAGCAAAGGTTCGGTCGGTTAGCGTCCCCAACGTGATGTATATGCGAGTGAAACAAATCATTTGGGGGATCTTTTTGAAAGGCGGGGAGTCGATTTGACTGACGTGAAATGAGGGAGGGGAAGAATATGTGCTGCTATATGAAAGGATATTGACATTGGCAGACACCCACTAATACATAATGACGTAAAATCTAAATTCAAATTATTTTCCAGGAAGGATGGCAAAAAGCTTTGGTGTGAAAATACAGAAGTGTCGGAGTTGTATTAATTTTATTGAATATATACTTTTATTGAGGACACATTTGTACGGTTATGAAGAACTGACTAAATTGAGGAGAAAGTGAATTTTGATTTCAGCTCGTCTTTATAGCTGAATATGGAAGGTCTTCCTTGGACATGCTCAGCTCAGTTGGGCTCCAAATCTATTTATAAAAAAGAAATAGTCAGAAAACGTATCACTGCGGCGCTCTGATTAATTTAATGCCTCTGTAAATTTCCTGTGATAAGTGAAATCCACTCTTACACAGTGAGAAAGAAGAGTGCTAGCAGGGGAATGGCTGATACAGGTGCACAAGTTGTTGAAATCCTTATTCAAGTGATGAGAGCTGCATTGATTACATAATTAAATCCTCAGGGTGAGAAGGTGTGCGGTTGAAAGTGTTAGCCCAAGTGTCACATTGGGCCTTAATGTCTCTAACTCAAAGTTATAATGGGTTATCAGCATCTCCTCAAGGAGGCCTCATTAAATAGAGACAGATCGTCTGATTAGCGAGGAATTTCAGAAAAGATAGCCTTTTCAAAATACATATCCTAAAGACTGGGTAATACTGCATAAGTGGGACTCTCCTGTTCTTTCTGCAGGGCAGACTCAGTGCCTGAGTCCAGACGCTATTGCAGGTGAAAAATGTGGATAAATTATATATTTGCCGACTCGGTGTCTCCTCAGAGAGCCAAGGCATTTTAAACATAATTGTTTTCATTGGCCTTCTCTTTTTATTTACTTATTTTTCTGTTATTATGAGCCAGGGATGGTCTGCTCTGCCAAGGTCTAGGATGACCTAAGCTGGCCAGACACTGTACGCCGACTCCATTAAGAGCAAACATTCTGCCAAACTAAAATATCTTAACCTTTTAGCAATGAGGAGCTATTATTTCATACATTACTTGCTCATTTCCCTTCCACTAAATACTGGCTATATAACCCGAACTGTACATTTTCTGCATGTACATTTCAGATATCACATCAGAGTACTCATTTGGTTGTGGAGCACTAAAGATAAAAGTTTGAATTCCTGGCCTTAGATGCTGTAGATGCTTAGAAAGAATACTTTTTCCACTTTTGCAGTTGCAATTTTTGGGTTTTTTTCAGCATTTGGGCTTGGTTTAATTGGGATCTTGACAATGTGGTGTGTCCATATAAATCCCTTCATTGTTCACTGGGAAATCCAATCTCTGACCCAATTGTCTGCAGACCCACAATTCAACTTGGTTGACAAAATAAAGCACTGAATACATCACAATTGTGTATTTGCGGTCTTCACTCTTTTTTAGTGCCATAAAGAAAGCTATCAGGTCATATGGATCTGGGTAAGCCTGGCTCTCCGATTCTCACCTGGCTCTTCTGGGAGAAGAGGGGGTGCAGGAACCATTAAGGCACACAGAAACAGACATAATCAGCCTGGGCTCTGACACATCCCAAATTAATGAGAGCTTCCAGGTTAAGGGGCTTCGAGGAGGCGGTGAGAAGGATCTGCTTGAGCACCGTGCTCTGCCAAGAGTGAAGGAGAGGTTCTTCTGTAATAAGGGGGAGGAACTCCAGGCCCGCTTGCAGGAGGACTCTTACAGCGCAACAAAGGAGACGAAGCCAAAAACGCCTCCGAAGTTAGGCCAGCGAGCCGGCTCCCTCAAACTGGATGCATTTTAATGAAACCGGATGATTATCCTGAAAAATGACGGAACCTCGGGGCAAGCGGGATACGAATGTAAATCCTCTCTCCCGCTGAAATGATGTATATGTCTACAACTGCACCCACTTCCCTTCCCCATGTGCGGACTGATTTTACAAGCTAATACATGGGCGACTTCAGGGTAAACCGTAGTGAAATATCTCATTCCCTCCACGCCCTCCTGGCCCATTTTCATTCCCTCTCATCTCCCCTCCAGAGTAGACAAATGGATCCCGGAAAAACACCAAAGAGCTACCGAGGATGATAATTGAATTAATCAAAGCTTGATTATGTCAACATTGACTAATGCTTACAGTACCTCAGTATGCCTCAGCCAGTGACTCATTTCTCACTAGGTAAACAGCACTGGATGGTTGCGTGGATAACTCGGTCCAGTCTCAATATGAAATATGGTAATACGTCCGCAACCTAAATGTTTGAATAAATCTACGTGTTATGAACGGCACAGTGCAGACCTACCTTATTTACATGTATTTTAATTGTTGTGATAATTAAAGATGGTTTTTCTGAAGAGGGAATGCCTCGCTGTGTGTTGCAGTCATGTCCTCTGTTGTCAGTTTGTGAGAGCGGAGATGAGCATGTGTTGTCCTTCGAAGCGTGCCGTGTCAGCTGCCACTTCTTATTACACTGCAGTTCACAAGCAGGGCCCTTGCAGATGCTTCAACAGACAAACTTGCAAACAACGAGTGGGGGTCAGTGATGCGCAAGGAGATGCTGACATCCTGCCCGACTGAAGACATTCTGTTCCCGAGTGAGAACTGTATTACCCTGCGGGGTACTGTCCAGATTTCATACTCTCCCCAATTAATTACCGAAATGGATGCCATCTTTGGATAAGCTGCAAAGAACAGCATCCTATATCTTTAGGAGGTCTGTCTTTGCCTGCTTTCAATTAGCTTTCTTTTGCTATTCTATGCAAAGGTCCGCACAGTAAAATGTTCAGCGTTAAATAAACTCTTCAGAGTTTGTACTCTCTTAGGGGTTGAATTAACCCGGGAGGTTTTACTGTCTATGAAATCGTGATTAGATGTGACTTTTTAGTTTGCCTGCAATAACGTTTCAATATCTCACTGTCTATGTTAGAAAGCAAAACAAATGTTCTTGAAGTGGGGTCAAACATCAATTTAGCAAACAGACAATGGGCAATTTCCACTAAATTACAGTACCATACAACACTATAATTTATTGATGGTCTTCATAACTAGTATTTTTCTCTTTGTATACACTGTGTTTTTCTCCATTAAAAGTATCAACACTTCATACTGCATATTTTTATTCTGTATCTCTGCCACTCAGTGATCACTTTATTAGATAGACCTGTTCACCAACTTGTTAATGCAAATATTTAATCAGCCAATCATGTGGCAGCAACTAAATGCATAAAAACATACAGACATGGTCGAGAAGTTCAGCTGTTTTTCAGACCAAATGTCAGAATGGGGAAGGAATGTGATCTAAGCGACTTTTACCATGGAATGATTATTGGTGCCACACAGGGTGGTTTGAGTGTCTCGGAAACTGCTGATTTCCTGGAATTTCCACGCACAGCAGTCTCTAGAGTTTGCAGAAAATGGTACGAAAGACAGAAAACACCCAGTGAGCAGCAGTTCTGCAGGCAAAAATGCCTTGTTAATGAGAGAGGTCAGTGGGAAAGGGCCGGACTGGTCAAAGCTGACAGGAAGGTGACAGCAAATAACCATCCATTACAACAGTGGTATGCAGAAGACCATCTCTGAACACACAACATGTCAAACCTTTAAAGTGGATAGGCTACAGCAGCAGTCTAAAAAGGTCTAATAAATACCTAATAAAGTGCTTACTGAGTGTATACTTCATTTATTCGGAGCGTGTTGCATATTCCCTCTCAAACCTAATATTTATCTTTAGTGTCATAACATAAGCTGATTTGTATGTTCCGGTTTTCAGAGATCTTTAATAATTTTTTAAACACTAGGTATGGATCAAGGCTTTCACAGAGAAAAACAGTGTGGTGTAACAGCCACTGACCATGTGGGATCAACATCCTTTCGATGCAATCTTAAAAACTGGCACAATACCAGATATATATTTTATTGCCTGACACGATTAAATATTACATCATTTAAGCCACGGAAATTCTATAAACCAAACTGGACCTTGGTGGCTCTCCTGCTCATACGAATACACATTCATTCAACTGACTATGTGAAGTGTTTACTACTCTTTGGCTACTGAAGGGGATACATTGTGATTAATCTCTCGGTGCTTTACAAACTGTGGACAGCTTTACGAACGGACAGTATGCATCCACCCAACAGATTCAGGACCTTCGGATCAATTTACCAACAACAATGAGCAATAGTTTGAATAGCAGTGCATACTGGCTATCGTTCCAAAACAATTACTCACAGTGGATTACACAGCTGGATTTTCCAAACTAGGGCTGCATATTCGGACACATTAATATAAAGTATTTCAGTTTCAAACTAACACAATGTCGCTGTTTCTCAGGACTAGAGGTGTCCTCACATACAGGTAGGCAAAGCTTCACGCATCAACCGGACAGCTACTCGGTCCCCATCATCCCCACACGTTGACCCTGTTGTGTCTTGCATACACATGTGCATGTGAGCGTGGCGATTAGATGATGGGCTTAATCAATCCCTGCAATCGCCTGTGCCTGGCGATAACCTTCCCATCGGCTCCACCGAGAGGGCTGGCCAGATGCAGGGGAGATAAGGGAGGGGAATATACAGGGGGGTGAAGGGGGGGTTTGAAAATGTGACTTGAATGTCTGATTCCGGTCAGAAGAGGCACAGAACCCCAGAGGGATGGGGCCGTCAGGAGTGGGGGGCTTTGATCCCAGTCAGAGCAATGGATGTTTGTCCCTTATCGCCAGAACAACCTTGCTGTCACTTCTCCAGACGCAGCCTACAACAAAGATCCCCCAACCTGGGGGAAGGTTCGGAGGCTGGCTTCTCCCCAGCCAGCCATTTAAATAACACTTTCAGCTAAAGGCCTTGGTCTTGCCTCAACAAATTTCAGCTCTCGAGAGGCTGGTAGCTGTTGAACCTGCCGGATTGTGGCTCACAAAGGCTCTTCGCATTGAGAAACAATGACTGACAGCATAAACCCCGAGTTTATATATTTTTTAAACTTTTGTATATTAATACCAGACATTTACTGAACACACTATCCAAGCCAATACTAAATACCTACTGTAGGTCAGGTCCAGCTCTGCTGAAGACCACCCGACTGAATATCCAATGAGAATGCTGCAGTGTGCCAGTGAGAGCCAATGACAGAACAGCCTTACCTTGTCTGACGTCCCTGGGCGCTATGGCGATGGCATTCTTGGAGTGCAGCTGGGTGACGCAGCAGTCTTCGGCGGGGGACAGGATGACATTGGAGATGGAGTAGGGGGATGAGTCGTTGTGGGGCGTGGCGGGGAACAGCGTGATGGCGGGGGCTGACTCGGGGCAGATGCAGCCCGTCTGGGTGATTCCGCAGTGTTCCCCCCGCCGGCCGAAACGCAGGCACTCCTCGAACCAGCGGCACAGCACCCCGCACGTCAGCTGACTGGAGTTCTCGTTGTTGATGAGCAGGGTCTCCACCAGCTGGAAGTCCAGCGTCTCCGCCGCCACGGGCTCGCCCCCCGGCAAGGGCTGGGCGGTCAGGCACAGCTGCACAAAGTTCTTGTCAAACTGCAAAAAGGTGTGGGGCCCGTCAGACGAGCAGAGGTCCGCCGCCTCCGGGTCGCGGGCTTCCGAGGGGGCGCAGGTACGGTTGGCGAGGTAGTGGTCCAGCGGCTGGACCATGGGCGAGAAGGCCTGGCAGGCCGCCGCGTGGTGGTTGAAGCGGAAGTAGAGGGAGTACTTCGTGGGGTCGGGGTTCTCCAGGGTCCAGGAGCAGCCAGAGGCCAGCGTGGGGAAGACGTCCCGCAGCGAGAAGGAGCCGTACAGCACCCCCGCCACCAGAGAGGAGCAGGGGCGGCCCTGGTCCAGCAGCTCCACACCCCAGACCAGAGCGAGAAGGGACGACAGCACAGACAGACAGAGCTGACCAGCAGTGTTCATCCTATGTCATTTGTCCTGTAGTGGGGAGAGAGGGAGAGAGAGACAGAGAGAGACAGAGATAGGGAGAAAGAGAACAAGAGAGTGGGAGTCAGCACTTTGACATCGCTACTGGCCAGCTGTCTGAAACATGCACCGGTACAGGATACTTCACTGTTCTCTAACCAACTTCTTAATCACAATTTTTCTTTATTGCCTGGTCCAGAATGCTCAATCATAATTGCATGCATGAGCAATCGAGCAGCTGAAACAGCTACTGTGGTAGGTGGCAGAGAAGATTTCTTAAAATGTACATACAGCACAGGAAGGAAATTAGGGTAGGAGCAGCTGTTGCCTTATGAGGTTGGGAATATCCTTCCTCCCTGTGTGATACCATGGTAAATGTTGCATCGCCACTGCACTGGATGCACCACTAAGGAAGCCTGCCTGTTCATTCTTAATTCAAGCCCAAACCCTGACCTCAAATACAGGCCCTTTACAATCACTATGTCCTACTTAATGTGAAATTACCTCAGATGCCCATGCCTAACACATAGCCAAATTACAATGATTAGGGCCCTTCTCCCGATAACGGTGTCTCTTAGCGTTTTACGAAGACTCGTATAGCTTACTAAAGTAGTTTACTTTTCTAGGTGGGTTTCCCGAACTATCCCTTACGAGGCTGCTTAAGAGATAGCTTCTACATGCAACATTACTAGGCCCATCGACTGCTCCAAGATTGATTATTCATTCCATGCAGCAACTGCTTGACTGCGTTATGAGAGAAAGTAGTGTTCTTTTTAAATAAAACACTGCAGGAATACTTACAAATATTGAATTTTCACAAGTGGTGGGGACTTCAAAACGTACAAACTAAATTATCCAACCGTATATATATCATTTTTGCCAAATGGGTGCAAGAACCTGGCACCTCAGATTGTGGTATCACACCTCATCCCGCTACGCCACCTGGCAATACACCTTCTTTGGCATGTCATGTTTTATTTACGTTATTTTAATATCTTTGTCATTGCGCCTAAAATGACTTTGCAATCAGGGTTGATTTGCTAGAAGCCCCATCACATTACTGGTGTAATTCACTATTTTCTCTGATTGGCTGTCATTTTCAGTAAAAAGGCAGCAACACACAAAATGCACCAACATGAAAAGAACATTAGCTATGGTGAAAAAAGAAAAAAAACAAAGAAAGAAACGGTCCCCCAGCTTCACAGAGAATAAAATGGAGACATTTTTAGAGGTTGTAGCGCTGTATAAATAAACATTATTTTACAGTTTTAGGACTATAGTGTCCAACAAAACTGACTTTGGGAAATATAATTTAAAAGGCAATTAGGCTACATGTTCAATAAAGTGCAACAAGCATCCATCATAATGTACTTTTATTCTTTGCATGAAAACACTCCCATTAATGTGGTATTTTAGTAACATTATTAGCCAACGACAATTGTATAATTATTAGTGTACATATTGCTTAACAGATTGAGATGAAACTACAAGCAACAGCTGGTTTCAGAGGCTTGCGGTCGGAACAGTGGCGGCCACTAGCAGAGTGAGCTGACAACATCAATAAAGTATAGCTAAGAGTGGTCCAGAACAACCTTACAAAAGTATCACTTACAGAAGGTATACTTAGCTAAGAACGTTTGGGGAAACACCCTGAAACATTAAGGTATCACTTGCAAACGACGTAGCATTAAGAAGGCCTCGGGAAACGCAGCCCAGAGCAATAACAATAAAAGTATTGGTAACACTTATAACGATGATCAGTTATAAGTCATGTATAAGCCATTAGTTAATGATTAACTAATCATTAACAGATCATTTAAAGAGATTTGAAAATGATTCATAAATATCTTTTTATATAATGTTGTAATTCATGTATTCATATATTCATGAACAAAACATTATTGTAAATGAAAGTAAAAAACATGCAAATTAATTATTTAATATGTCTGAATAAACCATGAACAAAGCATTAACAAATTAATCAACAAACAATTTGCAAATGATATAAAATGACATTAGTTATACTTGTTAAACCTTCACAAATGGTGTGCAGATTATTTATAACACATTATCAATATTTGTAGATCTTTTTTTTCAGTATTAAATAATGTAAGTTAGAAACCCATTCATAAATGCTTTTAAGAATGTACAATTATTTCAAAACATTCAACACTGTGAATGTTTACTTGTTTTACTTTGTTTTTATGATAGTTATGTTACTATCATCATTAACGAACAAGACTCATTAATGTATTAATGGACAATCTAGTCTTTGTTTCATTTTTGTTTAACAAATTATTTTTTAACATTCATTAAATGCATAATAATAATAATTGTTCGAGGTTTTTGCAGCCCATAAACTACCCTTCACCTACAATCATTTTATAAACTATTTGTGGACTACCTTCTACAGTGCTTCTAATTTGTTACATGTGATCTGTAAATGTATTATTGAATAATTTACTAGTCATTTACAAAGCTTTTTATAGCCCATGTGCAAATGTATGGACTTTGTTATTTGTGGTCTACCATTTCAGATTGTTTCTCACCTGTTACACATAATCTGTAAGTGATTATGTGTAAATATAAATATAAATCATTATATGCAAAAAATGTACTTCAGTCTATTCAGTCTGGTAGACAGCTTCTTTCTAAACAGGACCACAGAATGAGCAAGCAACCTGAATTATGACTAATTTATTGCATGAAATTGCTTTTTTGTACCAAAGTTTTGATAAAGTTGTAAGCACCACACCTCCCAATGGTAAGCATTTAAAATTGAGATTGTCCTAAAAACAACACAAATTACATATTTCCAATCATGTGATGCCCACCCCACCAAACCACTCAACAGTTCAGCTAAACAAGGGATTCACTTCAACATAATAACCATGCATCACCTGTTACCAAATAATCCCCAAGTGCCAACAATTTTGTCAGCAGGAATAGAGGTAGTATCTGTAGTTTTGTACTATCATGAATGCAGTGGGTAGCACTGCCGCCTCACAGCAAGGAGGTCCTGGGTTCGAATCCCCGTCGGCCGGGGCCTCTCTGTGCGTAGTTTGCATGTTCTCCCCGTGTCTGCGTGGGTTTCCTCCGGGTACTCCGGTTTCCTCCCACAGTCCAAAGACATGCACGTTAGGCTGATTGGAGAGTCTAAATTGCCCATAGGTATGAGTGTGTGAGTGAATGGTGTGTGAGTGAATGGTGTGTGTGCCCTGTGATGGACTGGCGACCCGTCCAGGGTGTATTCCTGCCTTTCGCCCAATGTATGCTGGGATAGGCTCCAGCCCCCTGCGACCCTGTTCAGGATAAGCGGGTTCAGATAATGGATGGATGGATGGATGAATGAGTTGCCCCAAGTGCTCATTAGGATGATTTGCAAGCCATAGATGCCATTACATTACTGCCTGGTCTGAAAAGAATGCAGATATCTCAAAGCCTTTTTTTGAAGATAAACAGGCAATGACCGAAATATGAAAAACAGAAAAATAATTACTCCTGTTTCTTTGCGGTCTGACATCTTTGCTGTCTGACATTTGTATTATTTATAGATCAATATTTACATGGCCTTTGACATCATTGCACGATTCAAAGAGAAAACACTTAATTTTAATGGGAAGTCGAAATGTGCGCACAACTTGTTTTCCTTTTTGGAAACAATAAGACAATAGAAATCCATTGATAAAATAAAGGTTAATATATATGTGTATATATATTCTTTGTAATACTTTGTATAAAACGAACTAAAATCATTGGTGTTTTGCTGCCAGTGGTCCAAGGGCACCATTTATGATCAATGGCACAATTAATTCAACAAAGTACCCAGAAATTTTGACAAAAAAAGCTGGGTGTCTCCGCTAGGAAGCTGATACTTAGTCATACTGTAGCTAGATTGTTCAGCAGGACAGTGACTCCATACATCAAAATCCATTCATGTTCTACAATGGCCATCTCAGTCTCCAGACTGTACAAAACCTGTACAACAGAAGAGGGCCGTTCATAAGTGTAAGCCCAAGGATATCAATGATTCTGAAAAGTTCTGTATGGAAGAACGGTCAAAAATCCCACCAAATGTATTCTCTTACCTTATCACATCATTGGAAAAGACTCATGGCTGTCATCTTTGCCAAGGGTGTTTGCACAGTATTAAACCGGGGCTGCCAATAATTGTGACAAAAACTATTTTTTGGGGAATATACTGTACTGTGCAAAAGTCCTAGGCACCTGTATAACATTCTGTATAGATAAGATTCTTTCAAAAATAATTCTAAATAATACTATACATTTTACATCACATTTGAGTAATTTGGCAGAATAGTTAAAAACTGAATCAAATCAATATTTTTTGTGACCACCAAAACTGAATCACTTCTATCAGTTCTATAAGACAATCAGCAGAGAGGTTGTTCCAAGCATGTTGGAGAACTTGCCACAGTTCTTCTGTAGACTTTGGTTGGCTCCTTGCTTCTGATCTCAGACAGCCTGGATCAAGTTTTTATGTAAAAAGTAGTCAATTGCTTACAGTAACAAGTTACTTTTTAAAATTAAATGCAAAATGAATATTTGGAAATCTCAAATGTGTTCTTTTATACTAAGACACACAAAAAAGTAAACATATATATAATAAAGACTTCTGCACAGCACTGCATATATATATATATACATATATATTCATGGATCTAAAGAATCCACACAACCGACTTATACATATTCACACACTTTGTAAAACTAACAGCATGCATGAAAACAGCACATGCAGTACAGTATATCATGTAGGGGCAGTACAACTACATTCATTATACAGTTGCACAGCAGTCCTTTTAATATAACTTTTAATATAACTTTTAATAGATATTTAATATTTGTTATATTGTAATATTTTGGTTGAGAGACTTTAGAGAACATTACTGACAGAAGAAATGAATGGCTAAATCTTACAGTTGAACATTTTGGCAAGATGCTAAATGAGTTTTGCTCTACATTAGGAAATAATGGGGGTGGAGTGGCCTTGTCATTTGGGCTTTTACAATTATTCAGCATTTCCTAGTATTTCCTACATGAAGGCCTAAATGGCATACTGTATAGTGAATCCAGACTAAAATTACAGGCTCAAATGATCAAATTATCCAGGCTCTAATTACTCTGAAATCATTATTTCAAACAGCTTTTGACTTTTCCTTAGTGGAAAAGTTTTTCATAAAGACAGCATACCATAGAGAGTGCAAGAACAGAACATACGGTTTCTCCCTGATCTCCACTCTGGCCCCTCTCTGTCCTACCTCCTCTATATCTCCTTCTCCATCCATCGATTTTCTCCCTTCACCTCAACTCCTTCACTCTCACACTATTCCTCTCTATGCCACAGTCTAGCCATCCGCAGTCTCGTAAAATGTTTAAATCATTCATGCTCTATTTGAGGACCCTCAGATGTGGGTGAACCTCAGATGTATTCTGAACATGCGGTTTACCCGCAAACAAACATAATATTGCATTCATAGTTCCTGTTTGTAGATCAACAGAATATTCTGAATTGTTATTCTGAATATGTTTACCTACAAACAAACATGTCATTCCATTTATAGTCCCTGTTTGCATGAGCAAATGCATACACAAATGAAAAAAAAAATACTGCAGTTTTGACACACGTCGTGTCAATCCACCACAACATAGAGGTACAATACATATTTTGCAATATTCTTGACAATTGTTCTTTTGAAAACCAGACAACCAGACTTCTTAAAAAAACAGAAGAATGGGCTTGAATCTTCTGCTACTCTGAAAAAATACATTTTTAAATCTCTCCATTCAACACCACCACCATCTCGAATTACAGAAATTAAAGGATGAATGATGTACCAGATTAGTGGGTGAAAGATGTACTTTTAGAATGTACTGAATATTTTTCTCCAGACACGCTTCAAAATCAAAATCACGTGCAAAATCCAGTCAAGTATTACAAATGGGTATTAAAATGAGTATTTAATATGACCTTCATCAGAATATGAATGGAGCATTCACCTCTTCATTTCAGAATTTCTGCATTAATATTATCTTATTATGGATAATGAATTCTGAATAAGTGTAATAATGGGGTATTACGGCATAACTGTAGTGACTGCCGGAATGTAACCCAACTAAACTGCACCTCTGACAAATGATTATGCTACACTAAACACAGTGACTGCAATGCCGCCCCACAGACAAGTCATTTATGACAGCCAAGATTGTCACCTTGTGGTCTCATGCAGTTCAATGGTTTGGGGGCCAGGGGCTGATCTGCTGAAACAGCTGAATGTATTCATAAGAAGTATTCTGCTTGTTAGTAGAATAGTTTGTCTTTAGTAAACCTCTGAAAATTGTCCATTGGTGTAAAACAGTGACGATAATCCCCATGCTGACAGTTCTTGGTACAGATGAATGATTGACGCTAACTGCCTGTCAAGAAAGGATAACCAAACGTCCCCATTGACCCCCCAGAAAAAAAGAATAAATACAGTAAATAAATAAATAAATAAATAAGCAAAACATCAGGTGCTCTTATATCCCGGGCCAACCCGTTAGCATATGTTTTCTATAACGCTGAGTGTTCCGGTGACTGGCTGTCACACTCTAATTCTCAGGCACAGACAGACACAGCCACACACGAGGTGCTGTACCCCACCGCCTTTCCATCGACCGCACAGACATACACAAACGCATATATACTGTTTCAGCGGACGGAGAGCCAATTGTAACCTACCTACGCGCGGAGGACATCAGAGATAATACAGGCGATAAATCAATGCGGGGGAGGAGCGGGGGCTGCGGAGGCTTTGCATGCAGCCAATTGTGCTTTTAAAAGGGATATCATGGGATTCGCCGCGCAGCCGCTATCCGCAAATGAAAGGTTACGAGCTGAAGTGCGTCTGCTCCCCAGGGCTGGTGGAAATTAATTGATGACAAAAATAAGCTTTGAAGAGCGCTTTTTGAAAAGCAAAATAATGGAATAACGGGCCAGAATGTGCTCTGCCCTTTTCACTGTCAGCCTGTTAGCGCTCTCTTGCTGTTGTGTCTTTGCGTTTCCAGCTTGGAGCGTCGACGCGCCAATAATTTCGGAGCAATTTATGTTTCGAGCTCAGTTCAATTCTCAACAGTCTCCCAATTTCGAATGATATCAAAACATAAGAAATAAATGCACACGGATGATTAATGTCTATATTCACTACAACTTATCTGCTCAGTACATTTTTAGATGCTCAAAGCATCACAAAAATGAATTGCACTTGGCAAACCCAAATATCTCAAAAAGCCATTTCAGTATAGATTTCCTTTAGCATTTTATCCCTAACAATAACAAAACCCCACTTGCCGGCATATAAAATTGGAACGGCCGTGAACATCACAGTTGCACTGCCTCTTCCCAATATCAGTAAGAAATTCAATTACTCTCGGCCTATGAAAGTATTGTGATATATAAAAGGCTGGCGTTAATAACTGAAGCACAGCAGTTTTGATTTATCTGGCAGGATAATCAAAGATAGGGTGGCGGTGAATAGAGAGATCTGCAATGCCGCTGGTTATTGAAGGCATTACCATTTCTGAACAATTGCCTTCACTTTTCTCAGTTAATTGGATCAGGTGATTCGGAGAGGCATTTGTACCAGGGGGTAGGGTAACTGGGCTTAGGGCGGTGTCTATTGTCACTAATGGTTGAAGCGCAATAGAACCTCTGCTGGGTCAGTCAACAGAGTCAGCCCCTGAGTGTGAGTGGAAGGATTCACTTGAACAGACTTTGACCTTGAGCATGTCTGTAGCACCAGCATGTTATTTTATAGTTTAATGCTGTTCAGTAACAGGGCTGAATAAAGCTTGAGGAGTTTTGCACTCTTACCGTAAGCAAGTGGGATAACATTCCAGTCTATTTGTTTCCCATTAAAACAAAAAATGCAACAAAACAGCATGCTGCCATTTTAAGCTCAATTTATTAAACCTCAATGTTCTGAAGATAATTAATTTTGTTCAGCTGATGTGCCCAGCAGACACAGTTAAATCGAGTGAATTGGAAAATTCTTGAGACTTATTATGCAGCTGAATCATGAATACCTATATCAAGCTTTCAAACACCACTTCAAGCCAGCAGGGATGATGTTTTGTAGCTGGACTTTTTTTTCCATACCAGACTGAATGTGCCACACAGCAATCTATTTTTGCCACGATAGCAAAATTTGTTTAGAAGCTTTATCTCCACATAACATCAACCTTGTCAACAGTATAGTAATTCCTCTATGCAATGCTTACGGGCGCACATAGGCCTGTAAGTCTTTCTAGAAAAAGAAAGTGCAGGTTCCATATCATGAAAAGATCAGAAAATGAGATAGTGTGGAGAACAACCTCATAGTTAGCACTGATCAGTCTGAATCACCACTCACAGGTCGCAACCATGTGTCAAAAATGACATACTATACATAACACATACTGTACGTTTCACAGTCAAGCAAATCTGATGCTGTGGTTGGACGATTGAACTTAATCTTCTCCAGATTTGTCATCATAACACCTTCCGGAATCAGCAGCCCTGACATGCTATTGAACACACACAGGAAAACACATATACAGTGGCATATACAGTGGCTGTGGGAACTAGGGGTGCAGCAACCCCAGGTGAGTAAATACTACAGCTAATGCACGCCATAAGCTATGTAGGATATGTTGACTACACTTCACATTTCCTGTTAATTCAGAGAAGATCAGATGGCATCACAATGGCAAGTATGGTATGGATGGATGGATGGATGGTATGACAATGGCGTAGAAACTTATTTCATTTTTTTGGGGAAAACCAATCAATCCTAAAAGGAGCAGATGACCCAGGAAAGCAGCTTGACTCTCTCTTTTTCATCTGCCGCCGAGATCGCCAACAATGCACACAGTTGCCCTCCCAAGGTTATTGAGGAGTCCAAAGTTACCAATGTTGCTCCAGCTCTAGCAGCCAGTGCGGGTGAAAAAGCTAGCAATAACCTAGCTGGTGCCATTTGAGAAACATTTCCAGCCACCCAACTTTTCCAGGCCGACATTTTGCAACAGAAATGTTCAATTGTGCATTCAAACCAGCTTGGTTCAGTAAATGGAAGTGGCTACATTACATGTCAGAGTAATCACATTGTGTGCTTTTCTTGCATGAAAGCAGTGTATTTGAATAAATGTGACATGTTTCATTAATTAGTCAAATGTTGATATGAATAATTTGTGTATGAATTGTGTACGTCAATTTTTATTATTACCTGCACAAGCCAGTATCAGTATGGAGACAACCATACACATTTCACTAAATAATTTAGATCAAACCCATTCAAAGTCATTAAATAACAATCCCCAGATGCACAGTGTATGAAATATATTGATATATACATATCCGTATACATACAGTGGCTGCATGAAATAAACAACATGGATAATGATCTATATTTTATGTTCAAACAAACAGGAAAACTATATAATTTCATTTCAATATATTTACTGTCATGTTTACATTTTTCTTTTATTGAGTAATCTCATTTCTTTCCAGAAAACCACAGCTGCAAAAATGATTGGCACCCCTAACAATTATTTTAGATAAAATCAAACAAAGTGAAAGAAAATTTCACTTCCGATTTAGTTAAACTCAGTCTAAAGGAACTACATTGTGTCATTCCATCACTTCCTGTTTCACTATATTATCAATAATATCATACATATGTACATATGTACACATTGGCCAATAAGATTTCCTTTGACTAATAGGTTGCAACCTTGAAAATAAAATTAAAAAAATGTCAATATGTCCCATCTACCCGGGTAGTGTGATTTTGGTTCAATTTGCTTATCTGTCTCCTATACGTTGCTGCAGCCTGGGCACAAACGGTGATGCTGTTCCTGGCGCGCCCAGCGTGCCGAGTTGAGAACATGCAGAGTGAGGCGCGTGCATGCAGTTGAGCTAGGGCGCTCGTGCTCGGGGGTCCTGGCTCGCCGATCAACTTTCTCAAAGTCTCAAAAAAACCAACCTGCACGCAGCAGCGGCTTCAATTAGAGTTCAAACCTAAATATGAATCTTGACTGTACAGTGCTTAATCTATATCAAAGTTACATCAATTAGCGTCAACTCACGTTAAATCGCACACACATGAACCAAATGCACAAATGAACTGAATGCCTTGTTCATTATTTAGCTAGTTCAGCTATCAGCATCGTGAGCTATAACTTACTTACTTCTTTCAGAGACTAATATTAATTATACAACTTTGTCTCCGATTGTTTTTTTAAATATCTACATGAAATATGAACTCATATCATCAAAATTAAATGTACATCATGAAATCACGAAAAGAAAACCATAACGGTACTGCCGTTTCATAGGCTAACATTAGCTACACGAAATGCACCCAATACAAGCATGACTCATGAACTGAAACTCACCGGAGCTTTTGCTCGATTAAACTAGAATATTAAACAATGAAAGGTGAACTTTTCACCGTCGGACACTTGGTCTTTGTTAATACAAAAGGTTTTACTAAACCAACTCAAACTAAAAGGGGTTATTTTTAATCTGTTTGCTGCTCATTTCTAGACTGACGTGCCACAGTCCACTGGGCCCTCTAGTGGAACTAGGGGGATTTACGTGAAAACACATAAATCATAGAAAACATTATTAACCCTTTCTATATAGGGGGAAAATACATGGGTTACACATCCAAGGATAAGCACCTCATACCTACTGTCAAATATGGTGGTGGGTCATCGATGCTTTGAAGATGTTTTATTGTATCCAGCCTTTTTTCTAAATTTGTATTAATGGCACCAATAATTCTGGAGCCCACTGTACATGTATTGATGTACAGGCACATTAATTAAGAATTCAAGTTTTTATAAGCTCATGGTCTTTGTTAAAAAAAAGAAAATAAAGTAAATAACAGCACCTGACATTGAGAGGAATGAATGAGCCCTCAATTGGAGTGCTTTTCATTTAGATTCAAAAGGTTCTTTTTTGCACTCACTCATCCAATCCTTTCCTGGGCAACAGCAATACAGATGGTGCCACAATGAAGGAGGCTGAATTAGGGCATGGATTTACAACCAGGGGAAGAGGAAGGTTTTCGATGGCAAAAAAGACCTTGACGCAAGGCATGAAGTGCATGTCACAATGAAGGTTGACGATTGGATTTTTACCTTTGTTCTTTAGACAGCTTTATTGCTAAATACTTACTGTGGTGACCTCAGCACATTAAGACTACAGTCAGTCTCCTTTGAAATAGATCAAAGACCTGACTGCAGTTGAATTTGGTTTTGGCTGAGAGTGAATGCATTCAATAGTACTCCCAAATAGTGTTCTGGTACGGTGTGTGTGCGTGTGAGCGTGCGTGTATGTATGGAGGGTGCCAAAATGAGTACCTCCCCTGGAATACCAAAAACTCTCCTGCCTGCACAAAATGCAAGCTGAAGATGAAAGACTGACCAGATTGATGGGATGTTCTTCAAACTGCCAGCTATTCTGATGCATCACACGCTCTCTATGTCATCCCCAGTGAAGGGATTACAAATGTGTGCATGGTACTCACACGCGGGCTTGGTTCTAGCATTGAGAGACCTTATCCTTTGGGATCAGAGGTGAAGGTGTTGCTTTGTGAAGCAGAGCTAAGAAACTAGGAGACAAAATGAAGGCATTTGCAAGTAATTGCTGGAGAAACACACCCACAGCCGAGTGTGTTATGCCTCCTCCCAGTATCACAGCTAGGCAGGGAAGTGTTGCAATTGCGATATCTAATAACTAAAAATTCCAAGTTTCAACTGTGATTGTGGTGCTCCACTGGTAGTGGTTTAAAGCACTATTTAATCACAATATGAAACAGTTTCAATTTCAGACTAATTATTATATTTATCTCAAATTTATTTTGATATCTAATTGAATCCAATTTGCATTAATTAAACTAAAATATTATTCCTATTTTACATATATTTCTATTTTAGATTATTCAATACTCAATCATACACCTTCAGTCATATGAATTTACTTTTTAACCATTACGTTAAAGGCATTTGGCTGACACTCTTATCCAGAGCTACAGTTGATTAGACAAAGCAGGACAATCCCTCCCTGGAGCAATTCAGGGTTTAGGGCCTTGCTCAAGGGCCCAACAGCTGTGCGGATCGTATTGTGGCTACACCAGGGATCGAACCACTGACCTTGCATATCCCTGTCATGTATCTTAATTTCAGTCTTTCAATTTTCTTAGTCCCTTTCAATAAGTCAGATCCTTCAAAGATGCTAGATTTCCAGTGTGAAAATCCACTGATCGCATTGCACACGAATTGCTGAATGTTCTTCTCATGGGAGGCTCGCCATCTTGTTTTCCTTCAGTGAAACGTGGTCGTTGAATCTACACAATGAACTTCAATAAATAAAATCGCAATTTAAGCTTGTGTTATTCCTTGTTAAATTAGAAGGGAAAATAGTTTGTTCACTCTTCAGATTCACTGCTGAGCGTGAAGCTACTTAGCTAGTTAGCTCCATAGGTAGATTCGTTTTTTATCACGAATATCAAAGTTCAGTTTTTCTTTCTAGGTTATTTTTGTCACCAACCGGTAGTAATACTGTATGTTTTGGTTATAATTTGTTGATAATATGACCCTAATTGTCATTGATTCAGCAATCGTATTTTGTTTTATGACATTTATTATTTTAAGAACGATTATCTTTATTTATATTTATTGTATATTTATTATATTTTATCTCATTTTGACATATGTTATTAGATATTTAGATAAAACCTAATAAGTTGGTTATCCCTGTAGTTCTACAGGTTAATGCATTGGAAACCTGGGTTACACCTGCATGGATGAGTCCTCCTCAGGTCCTTAAATGCCATCAATACAACAGCGTCACGGTGACAATTTTACAAAATGTACAGTAGTATCCGAACATGTCAAACATGTGAAGAGAATGTAGGCCACTTTCTTCAGTATTGTCGTCTTTTCTGATTTGCCTGTGTATGTTTTCATCCAATGTCAAGTGTATAATTTTTCATAAGTAATGATGCAGGTGATGTAATTCAGCATGATGAGGCCAGCTAGTTAGGGAGGAAGATAGCTAAATCAGAAAAAGAATCATTAACTAATGTTACAGCAGGTTACAGCTGTATATTAATATATATCAATAACTTCTATGCTCAACTGCTGTCAACTGCATTCAATTGTTCAAACACCTCAGTCTAAGAACATGCAAAGATGTTTATAATGGAACTTATGAAAATGTGGTGTGGAACTTCACTGCAATAACTGGACACTGGCTCTCACATTTCCACATTGAGGGCATGAAATGAGTAAGTTAAACAGCGCTTTTCAAGGTGTTTGTGCACCCTTGTGCCAGCCTGTAACATTATAGCATAATATATCCTATATCAGTGGTCCTCACTCCTGATACTGGAGGGACGCAGAGTGTGCTGGTTTTTGTTTTCCTTAATATCACCAACTAATTCAGACCAAATAAACCAGGTGAGGTGCGTTATCTGCCTAATTAACTGCTATAATTGGTCAATTAAATGCGGAGTAACAACAAAAGCCGGCACACCCAGTGGCTCTCCAGGACCAGGAGTGAGGACCACTAGCCTAGATAATACTTTTTTTTTATCTTGGCCCACTAACACTGTCACGATAAGCCCAGTCCAAGAAATTCTGAAGCTAGCTAACCTAATCCACAATGCACAATGCTAATCCACGATGCTTCTAAAAGTGAAAGAATCATATAATGTTTCAGCACCAAAACTATCCTATAAATACGGTGGGTGAGGATATGTTCAGTAACGCAAATCTTTCTGATCTTGAAAAGGTCTTATTAGTATCCCATGGTAAAACTTTGTGCAGATTGTTATAGCTAGCTGGCTAGCGAACTCATCGCTCAGTGGTCCAGTCTGGAAATCTGTAACATGAAATTATGCACATTGTATGAACCTAATCAGTTGCTTTCCCATAAGTTATTGCTTTGTTTACTTCTAATAAATCACCATAATGGTGTTGCATCTGAAACCCATTCTCTTGCAAAGACTTGCATGGTGGATTCGCTAATGTTATTCCCTAACAATCCCTGACATACGTTTATTTTACAAATAGCCTAAAATAAACGTTGAAATGCCGAGCCGGAACACCCATTACAGTGTAAATAGCTTAAAATCAGAACTAAAAGTATGCAATGTTATATTCATTGGTTTGTTTAAAATCCAATGGGCTGGAATACAGAACGAAAACCCGCAATAAGAGCAGTCTAGAACCGGAACTGAGCTAAATTCAGAACTATCATTGACAAATAGCCACGTATCCATCCACTGGGCACAGTAATCTGTTGCTGTGCAGCACCACTTGAAGCATTTGAGGTTTTCTAGGTATGCATTATTGGCTGGAGCAGATGTGGCAGTGGGAGCACAAGTGTGCAATCAGTGACACCCATACTGGCAACCCCCAACTCACAATTTTTGTTCTGTCACTTCATTTAGCAGAGTTTATGTTTTTGTATTGGGTGGTCTGTAGCGTAGTGGTTAAGGTACATTCTCAGTGTAGCCACAATAAGAACCAC
Organism: Conger conger; assembly: GCF_963514075.1. Taxonomy (NCBI): domain Eukaryota; kingdom Metazoa; phylum Chordata; class Actinopteri; order Anguilliformes; family Congridae; genus Conger; species Conger conger. The sequence continues at coordinate 21,031,440 of NC_083768.1, forward strand.
ACAGCCATTGGGCCCTTGAGCAAGGCCCTTAACCCTGCATTGCTCCAGGGGAGGACTGTCTCCTGCTTAGTCAACTGTACGTCACTCTGGATAAGAGTGTCTGCAAAATGGCAATAATGTAATGTAATATATTGGACACACAGGGATCTCAGTGCTATCAATCTTATCGTCTCCTTGCTGTAAAATCCAGCTATGACCATCTTGAAATTACCTCCTACCAGCTGTTCAAAAACCTAGCTTGAGATGTTGGATCTATGGGTAAGAGAGCCAAAAAGTGAATTTCTTAAAAAGTTGGATCACGGATACTACAACAGTGCCTGACCTGGGAATTGCTCCTACAACCTTGCAATCACAAGCCCAGCTCACTAACCATTGTGCTCCAGTCCCATGTGAGGGTCAAGCATTAATAATACACTCGTGTGGGAACTCAAACAATACACTGTGGCAAGGACAGAAAAGAATCATTCACCTTTTGTCAAAGGAATCTTCAAATATTCAAGTGTAGGGGTCTAATAACACTGGAGAAAAAAATGAATGACATATAATTGTGCTGATATGAAGGAAACATCAGTGCAGCTTTAGGCGTGAAAGATAAGGATGAATGTGGCATTAGAGCCAGCAGTGCACAGCTATTAACTGAGCATGGCTGGGCCTGGAGCTCGACCAAGGATTGTCTCTTCTCTTGACTAAATACTTAGAGCCCAATTTTTTCTCTCTGTAAAGCCTATAGCATCCCATGGAAATAGTTTTTGCCCCTTTGTTCTCCTGGGGAAAGGTGTTGGCTTAACTGGTTTCCTGACTGGGAGCCATTGAATCTGTCCATTCAAAAGAGACAATATCAGTCAGAAAGCCTGCCTCTCTTGATGTTTGAATGGATAATACAAAATGGATGCCAGAGCTTGGTTCCAGCTTGGTGTGAATTCACACCATTGCAAAAGTGGTGAAATTCTAAAAATTTCAAAGACAACATAGAACAGGCATGCACTCAATGATTCTTGCAATTGTGAAGGGTGCAAAAGACCTGAGACAAGAGTTGAAGAAAGAAGGCAGGAAACCTTGACACTTAACCTGAAAGTGGGGTGGCCAATCAGTTATACAACTGAGATTTTAGCAAAACCACATATGCAGAAACATAGGTAGTAAAATAAGATTTTTTATTTAACCATGTAAAAGACCAGAGTCAAATCATCATTCAGAAAAAAACTTTACTATCCACCCATGTGGACATTTGCTTCTGGATACACATGCCGTATTTCAAAACATATTACAAGCATAATACACATTATAGTAATACAGCACATATATGCCATGTACTCATAGATAATCATGCAGTTTATTGCATTCCAAGTTTAGGAACAAAGGACCTCTTATAGAGATTCTTAGTGACTCTTGGCATCTCCTACCAAGAGTTGCACAAACTGCGAAAAAGGGGGATGTGATTTGTCATCAATAATCTTTCTTGCTTTCCTCTGGATCGAGCTGGAGCTATGTCTGAGTTTTCCCCACACGCTTAGTGTCAATATTCTTAATGAGTTTACACAAACTTTTGAGATGTCCAAACCAAACAGTTGAATTGCAGCACAAGACACTTCCAAGAAGGCTCATATATCTCAACAATATTTTGGCTAACCTCAAAATCATGCAGTTCGCTTGTCAGGTGTAGCCTGTGGAGACACTGCTTGTATATAAATGGAGTTTTTGTCACAACATAGACAATTGTCTAGAATTACTAACAACTGGTTACCCAATTGACAGTTTCCTAATTTATTACGGCTTAACTGTGCTGAAAAGAAAACTCAGGCTAGGTTTCGAAACAGGGAGGGATGCAGGCGATATAAAACATGCCTTGTTTTATATCAGCTTTTATATAAGCTCCTGCAGGCTACTGAAAAATGAAAAACAGTCACATTCAACAACATTCAGAGATTGTAAACTCTTTAGCAACATGTTTAATTGAAAATTCTCAAGGATTCATTTTATATTTGAATGGCATCTGCATTGAAAGAATTTAAAAAGGGATTTTACTCATAACTGAAATTTTGAACTAACAGCAGTCTGTTGACCATCATACAAGTGTGAATAATCCATTCTGAAATGTGTTACATGACAAGTGCCAAGGTCTCATCAGTGAAATTAAGGGTAGAAATCCATATCAGGCCTGCAGTTAAAATATGTCATGACCCTGCTACCTCTGAAGCAGAATTTCTACACCCAACACAATGCCTGCATAAGAATGGGGAAATTGTTACATTTTTACCAATACTAACATTTTACATCAAGACCCTGAATCATTGAGTAAAGTAACCATGGCAACTCCTGAAGTCTTCAATTCACCACAACTATTTACTCATTCTCCGAGAATCAAAATCCTGGGACAATTACTGGGCATTAAATTCTTAAAACGTTTGACATTGTTTTATATAATAAGTCCTAGTATTTATAGTATTTGAAAATAAATTATAACCAAATTAATTACACTCGAGCCTGAATTGCCACAGCTGGTAGGGCAAAGAAGTTACACCTTCCCAAGGAAAGTAATTCTTCCTAAGGAAAATGTCAGGCTTCCCACATCTCTTTGTACGAGCACATTGTATGCTTCCTCCGTAGCCATGACCTCCCTTTCAACATTTGCGAAAGTGCTCTTTGACTCGGGAGAGGTAGTAATTTAATGGATGAATGGGAGTGCGTCTCCATGTAAGTAGTTTATATAAGGGTTGGGGGAACAAGGCACGAACACACTGTCTGATTTCCGCTCCACCCCACAGCTGTCTCCACAGCTGTGGCATCGGTGGAACCTTTGCAGCTCTCGTAGGCTGCCCTCTCCTAAATTGATGTGTGCCACCTTTTGTTCTTGGCAAATTTGGGTAAGGACTGCAAGTGAAGAACTGGATTTTACTGAGATGCTAGGACACTGCAGTATGAATGCATGCACAGGTATAGGCACACTCACAACTGCACATACACCGATACCGACATACATGAACTTACGTCCGTCACGCAAAAGTTTACAAAAGGAGGCAGGGACACACCGGTGGACATACAGAGGACATTTGCAGTGAATGATTTTGCAGAGGCACAGATTCCTTTCACCAGGGCAGCCTGGCTGGTGACAATGCTTAATGATGTTGTGGAACGAGGGACATGCTGAATAAGTAAATGCGTCCACAATGTGATGATTCATAATCATAGTGCTGCATAAGGCAGATCTGGATACAATCTGTTTCTCCTCAGAAAGGTGAGCCTTGAAACCATGGGGGTGCACGACACATATTTTGAGGGGGCGTCTCACACCAGGGGACGGTGCTGAAGCACAGAGCAACGAGGGGGAACAGTCAATCGATTGGATGACTAACAAGTGTAAGATAATGCAATGCACACTATAGGCATACTACAGGATTTTGAAAATCAACAATGTGCAGTTATTACTATGATGCACTGGCAACCTGTGTGTGTTCACTTCTCCCCAATACCTTGCTTTTCTGCCTGTATTTGTTTTTCAAAAAATTGTTTGGGGTGTTTCTGAGGGTGGCTGTGTACTGTATCTGAAAAGCATTTGGCCAACAGAAGGGGGTAGGAGGAGATGCACAAGATTAAAAGCCTGGATGGATTGGCTGTACAGCTGTGTTGGGTTAGTGAAAGAAGGAAGAGACATGTTGGCTAACTGCTAACCAAATAACTGACATTCAGTAACATTCAGTAACATAGCTGCCATCATTAGCAAACTAAATTCTGTTATGTTTGGTAATATTAGCAGGCTGGCCAAGATTGCATGAGAATTTTCCGAGGGTCCAATATTTTACAAAGTATCAACTTATGGCTTGAGTAAAAGATCTCACTTCACTTATGTGTGCTCATATGAGCTAGCTAATAGCTACTATCTAGTAACAGTGAGCTACTATCCTGTATAATTGATTATTTTTTTAGCCTAGCCTACTGCCAATCTGCTGAAGGAGGTAGACAGCCACCCATGTAGCTACACAGTGGCAGAGACATTTGCTGCAATAGACACAAAAGCTAGACTATGTAAAGCTGCAAAAAATAATTCCGACAATGAATAGATGTGTTCCTGAGTATGCCTGCTTATGTTATATAATGTTACTGCGCATTAGACTGAAACACATGGGAGCAGTATCTTTGAAAGAGATGTCATTGCAATAGTTACAAAGCTACCGACAGACTAGCCGGAATAATAATTGTTTGATAGGTGACTGAGCTTCGCCTTGGAGGTGTAGGTGGGGTTGAAAGTGTGGGCGTAGATGTTTTTTGATGGTAAACACAGGAGGAAAGCAAGGAAATAAATCCTGCATAGTATGCCTTTATATGCTGTCTGCCATTTAACTGCCACCTTTGGACCTCCACAGTCCAGGTTTACTTAGGTCTTGCTGAGCTATATATTGAATTTAATTTTTTCTAATATGACAAGCAAGTCCAAATCGGCAAGAAATATGAGCCTATATGTCCCATTCTTTATAAAAATGACTGCTTTTTGCAAAAATAAAAAAGTACAGCCATTATGTCACACCTCACAGTTCATGAGCTATCATGAAAAATGCATCTGCACTCATCTTCATTTGTCCCATTGCATTGGTTTTGTTTGCATCCCACTGTCCCCAAGCAAACTGTCCAAAATCTACAAGAGACACACGCCCTATCGCCCAACGCCCCCAAACTGCCATCCTGGCAGAAATGGCCCCAAATGTCACCATCTGTTTAGGCAGAGCTTGTGCGGTGCTTGGGGGGGGAGCAAACTCCTCTCGAATGCGAAGCTAAAGCAACAGCTGAAAAAAGGTCTCTATTCCCCTTCAGCAAAGCCTGAATATTCATCCCTCTGGCTTATTCTCTTCTCAGTGTTACTGTGGATGAAGTAAAAGCCCCGCTCATCTGGGGAATAACGTTGTCCTCAGTCTAAGAAGAAAATGTTGAAAAACCGCAATGCTATCATGTGGTGTCAGGTGGTGCTTTGCAAAATTAATTTGTTGCCATTGCTTTGCAATCATCATTTTCTGCTTCGTAATTATTATTGTACTGGGAGAGAAGGCAACGGACAAAGAAGTGAAAAGCTAGTTAATGCTTCAGGATGCAACTAGAGGACTGTCTATCCAAAACGGTCCTTAATCATCTGTCGTGATAATCCAGCAGTGTAAATGATCAGCTCTTTGACCAAAGGGAAAACATATACACGCTCAGCTACACGCACGCACACACACACACACACGCATACGCACGCATACGCACACACAAACTGAACATTAGTGTAGGTTTGGCATTGGCTGGGTTGTTCCACCATAGGACTGTTCCAGCCAAAACACTTCATTAAAACCAATCTATTCTGACTGATGAATAAAATAATTGCTTCCAAATTGCACAGGGGAGCTTTTGAGTCCAGATAAACATGGAACCCTATCTCATTCGCGAGCTGATGCACAAAACATCATAAAATCTCAGTGCACAGTACCCTAAAATATCAGATCCTGCAGAAAATCCATTAAAGAAAATGAAAATTGTCACTGAGGGTGTAATCCACACAAACAGCCGTAGACAGAAGATGGAAAAGATTGCCTGCACAGTGCAATCTTTGGACTGGAATCCAAGGCTGAAGTGAAAGTTGACATCGTACAGGCCTTTTATTGAAAGGGGAACAATGGCTGGACTTGACATGACACGGGGAGGTCAGAAATGTTTAACCCTATCCACTTTTCCCCCTTGTGGTTGAGTCGTCGACATCTGAAATTATTGTAGCATTCATATTTATATCGTACAAAAAACTGTGAAGTAATAAAACCACAAAAGAGCGATGCCAGATTGTTAAACAGACTCTCCGCTAGTGAGAACAGCAGTTTAGATGCTCATCAACAAGGCAATAAAACTCTGGCTACCCCCTAGCCACACTCTTGGTTAACAATCCTCACCTCACCACAGACTCAGAGAATGAAAAAATAATTGAAGCCTTTTCTCTACATTTTATTGAAATGTGTTTTATACAGACATATTTATGGAACCAAATATCCCACCTGGTTATGAAGCTACAAGTGTTCTCTGACTCACATTAAAGTTTATTTCGTAATCAATTTTTCAGAAAACTCTATTTGCTGCTACTTCTTATTGTTGCAGAAATGCATTGCTAAGTAATTTCAGTACTGATCTAATGTAAAACATAGTAAGCTCCTTGTACGGGGTTTCCTACCCTTTCCAACAAGGTATAATGTGTGATATTCAGGAGACAGACAATTTAGGAATATAGCTGCATTGGCATAGCAGAATAAATAAGCAGGCGTGTGTAATTACAGGATTTGGACTTGATATAGATAAACCTGTAATTGTGCTGGCTAACAGGGCTCTGGTTAACATAATTTTGAAATACATTTTAAATGTGACGCAGGTAGGTTAGAAAGCATTTTGGGTGAGTAATCCCTTTTGGAGAGCTTTTTGGACACTGGGCACTCGCTTTCATGTATGTGAATAAAACACACATGAAGGTTCATTTTCTATACATTTTGTATAAAATAATCTGTTTTAATTGAAACATATATTGATCATTCATATGTCTGATGTTTTGTATTTGGACAGGTCTGGGGACACTTGAGGATATGTGGGTGCAGTTTTAGGAAAATTCATGTGGAATTTGAATGCCTGTCGATAACTTAACCAAACATTATACAGAAGTTCACATCAAGTTTGTGCACAGATATGTAGTAGGTCTGGTTGACCCATGACTTAGAAATTGAGATAGTCAGTGCTAAACTGATGTATGATGGTTTGGTATTTTAGTGTACCTTTGTGTACATCTGTTCAGTCTCATATTTCTGAATGGTACAAGCCTCTTCTTTAATTTTAGTCTTCAAACATGCATGTGCAGTAAATAGTTTTTAAGATATTGACACTTTTATAGGACTAGTACTAAATAGGTGGAAATTGCCCGGCGGCAAAGTGGAAAAGGTTAAGAAATGGGATCACCCATGTTACATTTGATGAAATGATCAATATAAAATCATTAAAATCCTTCTAATCCTCCATCAAATTCAATATTTGTATTTCATTTTGAAATGCTTATTTTATCATCTCTGGGCTTGAATGTACTGAATGTGAATTTTATGAACCTATAATTACAATCTATAATGACAATTCCACTTCTTGCCTACAATGCATTGAGCTGGATTGATTTATGCCTTTCATTTGGGAGGCATCATCTCCCTCAGTGTAATGGAGGCCATGCTAGTCTACAGGTTGCAGAAATTCATATCCAAAGGGTGTGGCAAAGCAGGCAGATCCGGGCATAGCTGATAACAATTCAGTGAGAAATAAGCGAATGTGATGTAAAACAACATCTTTACGGTCCGGAACAATGACTTCTCTGCTGTTCAGAACAGTGACATCTTTAATGTCTTTCTGCACATTGACAAGGGAATGTATAAATGTGGCCAGGTGTGATAGATTATGGCAGGGCCTGGTTTCCTCTCCAACCCTAAGGAAGACCATGTATGTAAATTTAATGCAAATTGGATGTCCATCATATGGAATATGTATTTTGCGGGATGAGGAACCTCTCCCCTCCCAATCAATTTCCCAGCAATCATAATTCTAACCTTCAGAGGACATTAAGAATATTTCAGTCAGTAATTCAATGTTTTCGCGACTCCCCTGGCCTCGACTGCTGTAGCAGTTGTTATCTTCTGAGCGAGCAGATAGAAGATTACCGGTGTCCATTTTATTCCACCAAATAAAATAACTGCCTGCCGGTTGCCATATATTGGATCACATATTTCCATGCAGACAGAATAGGCATAAATGTGTGTGTGTATGTGTGTGAGTGTGTGTATCAGAGTGCTTGTTAGTGTATATGCAGTGCGTTGAGGTAGGATAAAAATGCGTTGGGAGTGGCATGGGGTGGGATTGGGTTGGGTCAGCCCACGGAAAGGTTCTGGGCAGTCCATATCAAAGCAGATTAGAATGACAACAAACAAGCACACACAATCAGACACACACAGACTGCTGGAGCCAAACTCCATGGAGGACAAAAGCAGAGGATCCTCAGAGAACTGTTCCTTGGATCAACCCCCCACTCCCGTCCTCCCCGTTCCCCCCATCCTAGCCCTGTTGTCGCCCCACCACTGCAAGACCTTCATTACCACCCATCTCCAGGAACACTTTGTCCTCTGCCCTCTGTCCTCTGTCCTCTCTTCCTCCATCTTCAACCTCCTATTTTCCTGCAGACAAATTACCCGTGGGGCATGCTCAGAGCAGCTGGAGAAAGAGGACTGCGAGACGCAGTTTAGCTGCTTACATTAAGAGCTAAATTAAAACGCCAAATTAGTGCCCAGGCATCTAGGAGAAAAGAAAAAATTCAATCAAATGTAAAAGGACCTTCTTTGTGAAGTTATTAAGGGCTTTTTGTAGTAATTCTCCATTATGCCTGTGAGACAGAAGAAAGGACCCCACTAATGACCTGCACTTCGTTCGGCGAGTCAACTAGCCCTTTGACCATCCTGCAGGGCATGTTCCGCTAATGGGATTTCCACACCACATACTGTCAACTCCATGTAATTACACTGGCACATAAAACCACTGTCAGGCACAGTAGTTAAGGCCAATGACTTGGTTAAGGAACTGGGCTGGTAACCCAAATGTTAGTTTGTAAGTTAATTGTGAGTTACTGCCATCATACCCATTAAGTCATCCGTTTCAGTAGATATCTCTGATATGATTTTTACAGACCCTATACAGGATCTACTAGGTTGTCTAATCAGCCAATCGTGTGGCTGCAGCGCAATGCATGAAATCATGCAGATATGTGTCAGGAGCTTCAGTTAATGATCAACCATCAGAATGGGTAAACAATGTGATCTCAGTGATTTTGACCATGGCATGATTGTTGGTGCCAGACATTTCAGTTGGTTTGAGTATTTCTGAAATCACCTGGGATTTTCACACACAACAGTCTCTAGAGTTTACCCAGAATGGTGCGAAAAACAAAAAACATCCAGTGTGCAGCAGTTCTGTGGGCCAAAACCACTTTATTGATGTGAGAGATCAGAGGAGAAGAGCCAGACTGGTCACAGCTGATAGGAAGGTGACAGTAATGCAGATAAACACACATTACAACAGTGGTATGCAGAAGAGCATCTCTGAACACACAATGCATCAAACCCCTTACAGGGATAGGCTACAGCAGCAGAAGACTAATAAGTCTAAAAAATTGTCTTAAAAATACCTAATAAAGTGCTCACTGAGTGTATTATAATGTTTAAAACAGTGAAAATTTAGTCTGATAAAATGTATACTATTTGTATACTATTATTGGATTGTTAGAAGTTCTGAATTACATTATATGATTAATTGACTAAAGCAGACGGCAAGCAGACTAAATAGCCTTGTGGACCTCATTTGTGTATTTAAATAATATTATTTAAACTGTAATCTTTTTCATATAATGAGAACTGCCACTATGCAGCACAGTCAAAGAAAATATGCAATTATCCACCATACAATTATCAGGATCAGACTGCATGTTTATATACTGAAGGCCGTCTGATTACATAAATGACAACGCTCTTAACCTATACTTGAGAGATGAAAAAACACAACGAAAAAATAAAAACAACACGTTTTGTCAGATTAGAATCGGAGGGGAAGTGACTCGTTAACATGGCAAATGGAGCGAAAGATCGCAGCAGAGTAGAAACGTGTCACCTGTCACCTCGAGCGCTTCCTGTGTTCTTTCCCTGTGAGTATCTGCCTGACCTCAGCCGCGGTGGCCCCTAAGGACTGGCAGCCTCATTCAGGACGGAGGGGAAATGCATAAAAAAAGAGGGGTTTGTAATACCGTGCTGAAGCGTCGTGCTAGCGCATCCTGTTCATCCCTCCACACCTCCATCCCTTTACAGCCTAATTTTACCTCCCCAAATGTGTGCTTCGCCTCTCTTTCAACTCCTTGCTCTGTCCTCAGCACTGCAGCGGAGGGAAAGCTTTGATCTGCTGCCAGGATTTTTATTTCCTTATTAGCTTATTGCCATTTCTCTCCTCTGTCCTTTTTCCCCCTCCTTTTCTTTGTTACAGTGGGGCCATCAAGCTGTTGGAAGAGCATGATGGATCTTGGGCTTCTGGTCTCTTCTTGGGTAGTGTGGGCACAAGTGTTTGATGTGTTCCCAGGGACCAGCGACCAAGCCACCATGTGCCCGTATTTTAAGGTGCATGTGTTTTGCGTGTGCGCGTGAGTGTGGGCATGTGTGTGAGAGTGTGTGTGTGTGTGCCTGTGTGTGTGCATGTGCAGGCAAGCACACAATGGTGCGTAACAGCTTGTGAGTATGCATGCTGGCATGTGACCTTCACGTCACTTTGAATCACGAGAATGCGGGGATCTTCCCCTCAAGAGGCTCGGAGCGGGTCAAGGTCTTGCGTTTTTCTTGTTTGCTGATGAACTGACATGCCCGTGGGGTGTAGAAATCCACACTTCCTGCCAGGATCGGGATTGACAAGGAGTGACAGGACTTCAATGACACCACAGGACATTCCCATCACCCCCGCCATCTCCCTGTTACTCCTGATGCCTTCACAGTTCAGCTATGTCATAAGGTCACAGATTTCTCCACCCCCATTCTCCCATCATTGCAGCCGTCCACCCACTTTCCGAGCCCCCCACCTGCCCCTCCACACACGATCCCTCCTCTCCTTGACTCCCTGATGTTCTCACCTGCTGCTGCAAAGCACCATGTCAGTCACGTAATGTCCCCTCTTGTCTCTTTGAAACAATCCCTTCTGATCTTCTCCACTTCATCTTTTCAGTTTTTAATACGGTGCTTGTCACTCGCCTGTTTACTGCTGCTATCTAATACTCACTCACGGCTCTCCGTAATAGGAAATAAACCAAAAATAATAGTGCTAGAGGAAATATCCATCCTAATGCAGCAAGCAAATGTCCTTCTTTTTTTTACAAGATGTGTGTGTGCTGCATATGAAGTTGAATGAAGGTAGTCAATTTTCTTACATAAACACTTAAACATGGACAGATATCTCAAGTTATGGCAGAATTTCAAAAGACAAATTCATCAACCTTGAGTGCAATAAAGGAGGATTCGGTGACTATGACCTCCCATTGGTCATTTAAAATACCCAGTATTCTGAAATGTATTCATTGCAACAATTGCGATCACATCCCTCCGAGTACAAAATGGCACCTGCCAACAGGAATCAGTTCTGTACAAGAGGATTAGTCACCAGGGGAAGTAAAAATATGTATTAGTAAAATACAGCTTCAGTATATTTTCCACAAAGCAATATATTGTTTAGTAGAATTATGTGACCACTAATGTCTTCTCTCTCCTCCCATTACCCTGCCAAATGCTTGAGTGAGCTATAAAAAAAAGAATCAGACTGACCATCTGATCAGACCTTGCCATTAATTCTTGATCTGGATTCTGGCACTGCAATATCTACAACAGCAGAGATGGGACTAGCATTCCCAGGTCACAGCTGTTTGAGCCACCCTTGTCTCAGTAGATTCAGGTGAGCCCACTAAATGGTAATTATGTGTTTATGGTAAACTGATCTGCTTCTGGAATGGCTCAAATGACTCTGCATTAAGAGTACCATTTTCATTCCTGCATAAGGCAATGCAGTCTCCATATCAACAGCACCAGGCCTCTTCAGCTCGTGTGAGAGTGTGTTTTTGTTTTTAATTCATTAACCCTTGTGTGCTGTGCGGGTCAAATTAACCCTTTTAAAATTTTCACTAAAAAGAAAAGGAATACTGGAAATTACTTTTTTAACCTGAAACTCCATGGCCTTGGCTTATTTTCTGTGAAGAACATGTAAAGTAAAATAAAATAAAATCACTGAGTGCCCATGCTACACTCCCCCTACAGATGTATGTCCCTGATCCGATGTTCAGGTCAAGTTGACCCGGGAATAAACTGTAGGTGAAAAGCAACAGATCATGGTAAATACGAACCAAAAAGGGGTCTTCACTTCTTGTCACACTACCTTCATCTCTAATTTGCTCTCACACCTCTGCACATACAGTGACATTCACTGTACTCTAGCACTTTGAGTTTGAAAGAATACAATAACAAAGAATGGCAAAGAGGTTGAAGTGCAGCTTTAATTTGAGGGTATTTTCATCCATGTCAGATGAACCGTTCATATTATAGAACCTTTTGTACATAGCACACAGTCTGCACTTCAACCAAATAGTCTCTTTATTTGACAATTGTTTCTTTATTATTGTGGATTTCTTCCATAAATTACAAATTCTTCACCAAAACGAATGGCAATTTTTATTGTATTTACGTATTGCTTATAATCCCAATAATGTCCGGGTCAATTTGACTCAGCGAACAGTACTAATGGGTCCAAAAGGTGAAGTAAAATGTTTTTGCACTAAAATGTGGTTTATCCAACCTTATTGAATGTATACAAACCTGCAACTTTCTATGGCCATTCCATGACTATCATCTTCATCATCAGCATCATCCCGTCATTATCAAAAGCTCATTTCCTTGTACAATCCTACACCACAGAGGCATTCATATTCCACCCTTCCTCAACCTGCTTTGCTTCCAGATACAGCCCCAGATGGCGGTAACATGCAAATGAAAAACTGCCAGATTTCCTCCACCCCAAACGTTCTCAAAGTGACAGTTCTCCGGAAATGACTCCTCCTCCTCTTTCAACCTGTACAAGGCTTTTTGTTTCACACAGAGTGGTTCACGGGCCTTCTGACTGACAGATGTTTGCACACAATAACAAGACATGCTCAAAATCATGGATATGTTTGCAATTTGTGAAAGTTCTTGCCTGCCAAAATCGGGCAAGTGAAAATGTCTTAAATAGCTCAATTCAAGAACTCAGGAAAAGGTTTATACAAAACAATGGATTGGGCAGATGAAGTGACTTAATGAATTTAAATGAAGTTTCCATTCCTGAGTCTAACCATTAAATTATAGTCCTTAAGACTCATACACATCCCACACGGTGACAAAAGTCTGCATGTCTGGTTTGGTACTGACTTTCATGGTCTTTGAAATCTCTTCTCTGGGTCCTTTCCGCTGCTGAATTACTCCAGGGAGGGAGCGCTTATCAATTTAAGCACCGACATCCAAGCTCTCAAAATCATAAAGTCTCTGACTTTCACAACAGCTCATCAATTCTTATTGGCTTACTTCCCACATGCAGGACATTTTGGCAGCGAGTCAGTACCATTAGTGCACAGTCAGTCTGAGGAAAGCACACTTGCAATCAGTGTATTTTCAATAAGATCACAGACTTTTATTCAAAGCCCCCTACCATTTCTCAATTTGTTTTCCACAAGTACAACAACTTGATCTCAACAGCCTCTCACCTTGGACATTATTATCAAGCATCACAACCACTGTGAGATTGAACCAGGTCGCTGTGTATGGCAGCTTTTGTCTGTGTGTGTGAGGCGAGGATCCGGAAACTGTTGTCCTCCGTGAATATAACACAAGCCAACCGCCAGCCGCTCCACTCCGTTGACATTCAATCTCTCAACATCTAATTCCAAGACCTCACAAGAGTAAACATCCGACATGTGATGAAACAGTGCAGAAAGGAAGGTTGAATAACTTCTTCCTCAAAACATTCTGTATTTCAAAAGACAAAAGGCTTTTAACAGCATCGTAAATTAAGGTAGACATCAGGCCTGTGGCAACCCTGCCTTGCAAGACAGGAGACAATAACCTGTTGAGGAGGCATCGTTTTGGGATAAGACACGTGAACTGTGAATACATGTGCACACACATGCATGCCAACCCACGGACATACACATACACACACACATTTACATGTACACACACACACATATTAACAGCTGCCTTGTGGAGCTGTGCCAAGGCTATTTTATTGAAAAAGAATAGCTGGGATTCTTGACATTGTGCACAAAATGGCAGCCATGGTAATCTATCAAAACATAAAAGGTACAAAGGTGACAGATATTTGGAAGCAGAGGAGGTGTTCCACAAACCACAAGCACGTCCCTTCCCCTCCACCATTTTTATCTCTTGCACCAGACCCTCCTACTGCCACCAGCTATGCAGGTGACCCCGGTTTTAATATACACCCCATTCCAATCCATAAATGCAGCCATATATACCCCACAGGTAACGGCAGGGAGCAATGCTGTATTTCTCGTAGCCTGTGTGTTGCCAGGATTGTGTCAATATTCTGGCTGAAGAATCCTTTCACTGGCATGAGAGTGCCCCTTATTTAAACTGACAGTCAGCCTTTGATGTTTGACGCTGGTCGTAGAGTTGCCAGATCTGCCACCCTCTGAATAATAATACTGGTGTTAATCAGGGGCGTTAATAAAAAGGAAAATAAAAAGGGAAAAGATCACAGCTCGGCTTATCTGAAAAAAAATCTTTAAATCCAACCCCGAGAGGCACAGAACCCCCCATATATCTCTCCTTCACGCTCATTTTTTCTCCACCCCTTTCTCCCTGTGCATTCCAAATTGGACTTGTGTGTTTTCTTTTATTTTTAATGAGTCTTCCTTCTCAGACAAAGCTTACAGGTTCTGTGCCTCTGGGTGTCACGCAGGTACCGAGAGAATCTCAGAGCTTCCTGAGACTGGGGACGGGACTGCGGACTCACGCGGTTCTCCAGCAAAGGGGATCTGCAGTGTTTGCTGTCATGGCTACCTGAGGGCACATAAACACAGCATGGCAATTAGCAAAGAAATGAGCGGCATAAGGAGCCATTTGCTGCGATTAAATCTGTTCTTCGCTGCGATTAAATCTGTTAAATAGAATAGAGGAACAGGGGTTGTGGCAGGCTTGCTGTGTATGCAGTTCTGTGAGACCTACCACTCACACGTCAGTGTCTCAGGTAAAGACGTACACCCCTATGCTGTTGAATGGAGCACAGTCAGGAGAGAGAGAGAGCGAGAGAGAGAGAGGGAGAGTGTGCATGTAAGAGAAAGACAGACTGAGAGAGAAGACTTCTTCCCGAGACTACATGAGTCACTGTGTATCCCCCATCTCAACCCAGCCCGTCCACCGCCTTGCCAAAATTTCACCATCACCTCCCACCGCCTGTCTTCTATGGTATCTGGTCACCATGACAACAGCAGCTTTGGTCCTAGCATATCCATGGCAAAGTCACTATGACAACAAACTTAACTGACCAGATGGAATTCTCCACTACATCGGCACAACATTGATTTATCCTACCCATTACACCAGTCACGTAACCGTGACTACGTGTTTGACTTCCCGGCCTTCTCCACTGCTTTCACTGTTTAATGCCCTCACCAAATCTGTTGATCCTTCTAGCCTGCCGATCTCGCGGACCCTTATTCCTGACCCAGTCAACCCTACTGATGACTCACCCCTTCAACCAATCCCACCATTCACCCCTCCCTCCTGGGACATGCCAGCAGATAGAATGTCTGCACTGCTATCTCTAAAGCTGTGTAACTGTGATCCAGTCCTTTAGTTGCAGCACTTGACATTACATTTAAGTGCTTAGCAGACGCTGCTATTCAGAGTGGCTTACAAAAGTGGATATACTGTAAATATCACATATTTTTTGTAATCCAGTAAAACAAGCCCTTCACCACAAAAACTGAGAGAAGACATCAACCTTTATTCAGGAATCGTAACAATAGCTTTGTAACCTGGAACCTGGCTTGATATCCAAAATGTACTGGTTACTCCCCATTAATGCTGTCAAATTCCCTCAGTAAATATCGTAAAGATACAGCTGTATACATGGATAATATTTGCATTAAATATACTTGTGGTTTTTAATTCCGTGAATCATTTACATACAGTAACTGAAGAGTCAAAACTCCTTGTTTACATGGCCTAAATTGCCCGCATATTGAAAGTTTGAAGTCCCTACTTTACAACACCATGCTAAATCTTATAATATATATTTTCCGCACTCAACCCACCCACCTCCCACAGTCCTTGCCAGACAGTTTTGTTGATTTGAAAATTAAATGATCATTTCTCAGCAAATGTGTGAGAGATTGTCTCATGTAGTCATCACCTATGAAGAGTGGAATTCTGCCAAAGGCACAGAGTTATGCTCCATGAAGGCTCACCTCTGTAAAACAAGTCTTTTTTTTCCACCAACTCCCTAATATTTCTACCGTACATGCCTCATTTGATGCCTTCAATTTACCTTACTCTTGACCTCTCTAATGAGCCAGTGATCGGCCCTGTCAAATTCCTATGAATTCTTAATTTCTTTTATCTGAGGTTTCTAATTCCTCAAGACTGCTTATTCCTTTACCTCAGGCACTTCATTCCCTCAATTAATTGCTGTCACTCTTGCTGTATCTCTTGCTTATAGTTGTTCTACTTCTTTCTCTGTAAGAAATTGTAAACATATATTTAAATCAGAACTTTGAAGTTGGTATAACATGGTTGGGACAAGAAAATCCATGCTTTTTATTGTACATCTCAAGGGACGTGTTTTGAGAACATATTGTTCCATCTTTTTATTTAGTTCACCGGTTATGTTACCAAATGTTCATATTTGCTCACATGGTCTATCTATTTGCATACTGTTACAAATTCTGCAGTCTATGGTTGCGTTCATTGAAGACTGGCTGGGATGGGCTGGGCTTTATTTTAATGATACCAGTTTTAGAGAGGTCAGAGTTGTATAGGGAGTGATATTTCTGTCAGTCTACTGCTGTGATGCACTGTATTGTATTTTAAATATATTTTCTTTCATTTCTTGTTTATTTTTATTTTGTTTATTCAAATGTGCTTTGCCTGCCTTCCCTCTCCTGTCCCAATGTCTCTAACTTTTGTTGTGAAGATTCACATTTGTATTATAATGAGCAACAAAAATAAAAATAAAATAATAAAAAGCTCTTTGATGCATTTTCCCCTAAAACATGCAGTGTTCTTTTTCCCTGACCTATTTCTTCTGATAGAGAAATGATTGACATGTGAAATTCCTCCACAGGATGATCACAACAAAACAAACAAGCAAAACAGCACAACAAGACATTGAATTAACTATTGAGCCCACTGTCAGAGCTTAAACAACCCACAACCACATGGAAATGAATAAAGGCTAGTATTGGAAATTTGACAAATAAATGTTATTCTGTTTCTATCCAAATTTACTATTGTACCATAGAGGTCCATATTTCATTTTTCTTTAAGTCATTGAGGTTTAGAGACCAATATAAATTTCTAATCACAGATTAATGGCAGCTCTGTTCACCAGAAACTTGTGTAGCAGGTTTACAGCACTGTTTATGTTTCTGTGAAACTGACACTTTAACCGTTTCTCCAGTATTTCCTCAGCGAAGCGAAGTTTAAATCATAGTACCAGCTTTTATGTGTTTTCCAAAATCATTATTTAGGGCAATTTGAAGATTGAAGTTTTTTCCTCCACAAAATTAAACTCAAAATCATTCTGCAGGCTATTTACTAAAGCTATCCAGGCTAAGAACCTCATTCTCACAAGACTAAAACTGCAGTGCTCCAAATGCAATGCAATGACATTACAGTTATTTTATCCAAAGCATCTTACAGTTCATTAGAGTAAGCAGGGGACAATCCCCCCTTGGAGCAATGTGGGGTTAAGGGCTTTGATCAAGGGCTCGACAGCTGCAATCCTATCATGGCTACACCAGGGCTTGAACCACCAACCTTCTAAGTACCAGTCATGTACAAGGCTACAGGCTGCACGTAGTGAGCACTCATCTTGTGTGTTAGTCCTTTATTCCTTTGCTCAGTCCTAATTGCCTCAATCCTAATGCAGAACTCTCTCTCTCGCCACACTACTTGGATGTACAGTAATTGACTCCCTCAGTCCATTTCCCTAACAAACAATCTAACCAACCCGCCAGACCAGAGAATTTCTCAGTGTCATAATCAATGGCGCGCTCTCCCTTTGCCGGGTCATCCTTAACGATCCGAGCAACGCCGGCGGACGTGACCCTGAGTGACCTGGGGGAGAACCGCTCGCTAGCATCACTAGCTCTCGCTCGTTAGCATCGCTAGCTCTCGCCGCAGGCTGATGGAGGAACCTGAGCAGCAGTTCTCTCCCACTAGCAGGTGAGCGGGGCTTGGGAGAGAGCTGTACCTAGCGTCCGCTCGTAATGAATTCCAGCACAAAGCACAACCTGCGAAGCGCTCTGTATGGCGTCCGCAAGCCGCTCACGAGCGCTCATGAATATGCATGCTCTCTTGTGACGTCTGACTCCATTTTTGCCTCGTGTTAAAATTAGTTCAAGAGCTGCATCGATGATTAATGTGAGGAAACCGGTGAACACAGAATAAAATCTAATTAGGTGCGTGATCAAGCACGGCAGGCAGGGGCGAGCAGCCTTCCCCTATCGAGTCAGAGCAACAACAGTCGGCTGATTGCGATGGCTGTGCTTCAAACACTCGCACGTCCCCGCGGATGCCTGTTAACACTTTCTGGTAATTGGGAAGTTATTTGTAAAATTACAAATGGGGTTGTGGGTGCAACTGTGCACAATCAATTGGCATTTCTCCATCCCACAACAAAGAAGAAGTTCTGACATAAACACAGGGGTACGGATTATAAGTTTTAAATCAAAAGGGAGAAGCAGCGTGTGAACAATACTAGAGAACAATAACTCAGATATGACTTGTAGAAAAAATAACATAACTGCGTGAGACTAAATGCACTGATTTTCTACTTGAAGCAGGGCTTCAACAAACTGCGCTATGTTTTCTTACAACCTCTTTGAGGGATGAGAGAAGACCAGGGATTTTGTTGCTTCATAAAGACATTAACCATGGATGTGTGTGTTTGTGTGTGTGTGTCTACAGTACAGTCTGTAAGTATTTGGACAGTGGTACAATTTCTGTTATTTTGGCTCTGTACTCGAACGTATTACAGCATTGCACAGCCAAAAGAACAGAAATTGAACCACTGTCGAAATACTTACAGACTGTACTGTAGACACACACACACACAAACACACACATCCATGGTTAATGTCTTTATGAAGCAACAAAATCCCTGGTCTTCTCTCATCCCTCAAAGAGCTGCATTAGAATGGGTGGAGCGGACACTGAGGCCGCGCACTCAGCAGTAAAGCTCCTTTCACCTCTGTTCCACTCAGGCTACCAGCACATGTGACCCTGATGTCTGCAGGGTTTCCTACCTGGGTCTAAGTGATAACTCCCCTCTCTATCCCTTACACACTCTCAACTGAGGCCAGCAAGCCCGTATGAAAACAGCGGGCCATGCTATCTTTCAGACTTTCGGTTTTTACTGCACCACAGGTGGCGCGCTTCAGACCGGAGATGGGC
Organism: Conger conger; assembly: GCF_963514075.1. Classification (NCBI taxonomy): domain Eukaryota; kingdom Metazoa; phylum Chordata; class Actinopteri; order Anguilliformes; family Congridae; genus Conger; species Conger conger. Next base: position 21,050,708 of record NC_083768.1, read on the forward strand.
GAAGCCTGCTAATCCTGGCAAGTGTCAGCTTGCAATGGCTTCCGGAAACCTGAGGCTTTGCGTTACCTGGGCCAATTACAAAGGCACTTCTGAAACTCTGGGTTAAGCTACGCTCGTCCCCAGTGTGATCGTAAGGCGAGATCAAATGCGGCTGCTTTCTTGTTTCGACTTAAGCGACACTGTGTCCAAAAGTTTCTCTGCTGCTGCGGCCTGGTTTTGAGGAAGCGGTGAAGAACAAAGGAATAGCAAATAGGATATGGATCACGCGGCCACACACTATATGAATAACCCAAAGGTAAAGCAGATTTGAAAGGAGGGAGATCTGTTTGAAAGGGAGGCAAAGGGGAGGATTGATAAAAAAGAAATGTTCCCATGGGCTCGGAGTGAGAAGGAGAGGAATGAAACACTCCATTCATTATTCATGGGGATATTCTGAAGGTAAGGACAGGGGAGTGACAGGTATGCTCCACCCGGCTCCCTGGAGAATTCAAAAGGTTTCCTCTAGTTCTGAAGAGGAAGAACAGAAAGAACAGTCTCAGGGAAAGTACAAAAGTACTTATGCTCAAGGTCAGATTCAAAACTAAAGGAAGAGAGTTCTTTAAAAGAAAAACCTCACATCCCCAAAACACACACACACACACACACACACACAAACACAACTCCCACGGAACACAACCACCGTCCTTGCCCCCGCAAGCTAACTCCGATGCAGTATCACCTCAGATAGCACGTTCCTGCTTATTAGATGAAAACCAAAGCCGTCTACCTTTTTTCTGTTTCGCGCTGAGGTCCCTGGGGGTGCTCGTTGAGAGAACAAGGGGGAAAAGAATCGGGATCTCTCTAGGTTTTTTTTTACTCTCTTTCCTACTCTCTTTTAAATGGCTCATCAAGTAAATGTACTCCCACTGTGAGAAGAAGGTCACTCAGACTTCTATGCAATGTGTTCTTTATTAAGGCTCAATGTACTTATTTAATTATTTCCTTTTAATAATGAAAAAAGCAGCAAACAGCCAGCCGGGGCTTCATCGTAAAGTGTTCTTTTTTTATGCTCGCAATTCAAATTTAGCCCTTAGAAAATCAGAAACTGTATTCTTTATCAAGAGGCTTAACATTAAGTGAATTGGGGCGCTATGTCATTTAAAAACTGCTTCAAAGTGAAAGCCGGAGAATTCTACTGAATTCATGAATAACTACAGTAAAGTCTTTAATGTGGGACACCAAAGTACTTTGGTACTTTCTTTGAAACAGTGCGTAAAAGTTTGAATCAGCAGTATTCAGAAAGCTGCCAGGATGTTGTAGGTTAAAATATTACATTGGGTACTGCCAACCTGGCATATTGCATACCTATCATCAATATCAATATCCTTGAGGAAGGAATTGACTGGAACGTTTCAGTGACTGTCCAACTATGAATGGATTCATTGTCAAATATCAGATATGGAAGCAACCCTGGAAAATAACAAACTTAAAAACGGGCATTTACAAACTAATATGAAATACACTATCCTCCAAAAGTATTAGCAATCATGATTATTGTGCATGAGCAAAAAATGGGAAATTAGACCTAAATTATTTTATACAAATGTATTGTACTGCCAATCAGAAGATGCAATCATGGCATCTTCCCGTGAAGTGTCCAATCACTGAGACCTGTAATTTATGCTTTGGGTTCTGCTGATAAACAATAATGTGCGAATGGGTAAGGCACCATTCACACACCTTTTCTGTTCATACGAGGCCAGATATTCCCACCGGCATAATGTGCTGCTTTCTGTGTTCTATTTTATTTAAAATACATTTTTACAGACTCAATAGATGCCGTTATCCAGGCTAACTTTCCCATTTTACTGCGCATTATACGAAATGTATATTTATACAGATGTCTGTTAGCTGAAGTAATCCGTATTCACCGCCTCAACTCGATTATAATGAGGAACCTTCATATGTTACATTTGGGAATTATTACGGTTCGGGCTTGCGAAACTAGGACTGAAAAGAAAATTTGTTATTTAGTGGCAGTGACTATTTTCCACATTGCAGCGCAAGAGTGGGTGCTGATTGGGGAAGGTTGGGGAAGGTTTCCTGTGAAGCATTTGTCTGATATAAAACCACCCGAGTCTGTCAGTCTTTTGAGCACAGCCTGCACTGGTATCGGGTCCATTTTATCACACAAACCGCTCTGGGCTCATAACAGATAACCCAATACCATGATTTGTGAAAATTGCATTGCTCAGATTAGGTTTGGCTGAAATACTGCAACAATAAATATAGAATGCAATAACGATCATTTCCACCTTGTGATGTATTTTTGTACTTTTCTTTTAGTATTTATTTATTTAAATGTCCCTGACAGGGTTGTCATGAACCAAATTTCTGAGGCTGCGTGAAATGCTTACTGGGAAGAAAAGTCTGTTATCTATTGGGTGTTGATGAGACAACCAATCAGCAGCAAGGTGATTCTAAGCGATTGGCTCACATCAAAAACTCATCACACAATCACATGGAAGGTGTAGGACCTTGGTTGATTGGATTGTCTCTGCCATTTCAGTTATAACCAAAAAAAAGAAGAAAAAAGGTAATAAATCACAAGGCGGTGATAAATGTCATTGCATTTAATAATTATCATTGCAGTATATCACCCAGCCTCAGATCTTTCCAGCCAAAAGAACTAGGGCCGTTATTTGTAAAGTGTCTTTGAACAAGAGCATGTATCTAGTAAAGGCTTTGCCTTTGAACTTCTTATAAATAAGGCTGGGGCATGGATGACTTAAACCTGATTCATGATCAGGATTTGGACATGTTTTATGGCTCCAGGGTCCACAGATCTCACTCCAACACTCTCAGAAATAAAGGGACAAAAATTGCCAATAAGGTACAAATGCTTGCCGTTGGGATGGTAATCTATGGGTACATAGAAGTGTGCCCCTAGCCAGCAATATATAATTCATTTGTACCTTAATTTGTACCCAAAGAGAACATTACTGTACTTTCAGGGTACACTTCGGAAATGTGATTCTTGAAGAACAAAAATGTACATCCACTGTCACTTTACGGCATTTACGAGAGTGAAAAGTGACAGTTCTGCCTGTCATGATACCACTTCCTTGGGTTCTCTACAACCCCCTCGTCATTTCAGTCGTCACATCACGCCTATGCAACCACTTCACAGCACAGTGTTGCTGAGGTCTTCCAGTTCCACCCTTCGCCAGCTCTTCCTGTTCCTCTCAGTGGTGCCACAGTCTACATCCCAGCACATAAGCTGAGAGTCTGTTACAGCTCTGCCCAAGACCCAGCAGTGCTCCTCTGGCAGAAGGCCGAGACCGGCTCTGGCTATCTCCTCAAACAGTGCTGAGGGTACAGCCATAATCAGAGTCGCTCAGACGCAATTACCACAGAGCCAGATGGAGAAAAATCCCGAAGTCGCTGCGAATATGTTAAACAAAGCACCACGGCAAAACTTTCCTAAAGGTCACACGTCACGCGTCTGCCCGTTAAGTTACCCCGACTGTCCAATAAAACTGATTCATGCTGGGCTGGCGGTGAAATATTTGACCGGCTTTGCCTCTGCTGCAGAAACAAAGTGGGAGAAATGGACGGGAATGGCCCGTTCGGCGTATCCGCCTGGCTCCGTGCCTCGTCTCAGACCGCCGCGGCTTTCCCGCGTGCTCCCGCGCTCCCTCCGGGCGCCGGCTGAGCTGAGCGCGGTGATGTATGGGGTTGACACTCGGCCGCCGTAGCCGCGTGCTATACTGGAGCAGCCTGCCGTTCAATGGGGAGAGCGATTACTCACGGCCGGCTTTGATTTATGTGCGGATGCGGAGAGCGTGGACTCATTTCCTTAAACACAGCAGAGCAGTCGCAGCCGCCCCCTTTAAAGCTCCGCAGCTATTAGCGCTGCTGCGAGACCTTGAATGTGTGCCCCTGAAACACTGCAGGGAGCCCAGCCGTGCACAGGCACAGACTCAGCACAGTGGTGGAAGAGTGCAGCAAAGTATTTTTAACCTACGGTGCAAGAAACCGCTTTCATTCTGTGCAATAGACAGTGTGTCTGCTGAGGATACAGTTTTCCCCTGTATTATATCACAGGAGAAAACAAAAAAAAAAACATCTTCAGTATGTTTCTTCAAACAAATTTCATGGAAGTCAGCTTGAATGTAACTATTGTTTTCTACTTGATCCTACTACAAGTGCAGCTTGTAGCTACGTGACTGGGACCCGCAAGGAAAATGGTGTTGATCCCCGGTGTAGCCACCATAAGATCCGCACAGCAGTTGGGCCCTTGGGCAAGGACCTTAACCCCCCATTGGTCCAGGGGGGATTGTGTCCTGCTTAGTCTAATCATGTTTAAGTCGCTTTGGATAAAAATGTAATGTAATGATCCAGTGTTTTATTGTTTTAAGCGAAAGATAATTTAAACATGCAAACAGCAAACAGCACTGCTCACGGTCTATCCTACCACTGCTAGGATACCCAACTCTTCATCTCATTCCCACCATCTGACACACAGGTTTCAGCCCATATCTCTGCTTGAGTGACATCCAGAGCTGGATAGACAACCACCATCTAAGGTAAGACTGAAATGATATTCATTCCTGCTATTACCTCTCCCCATCTGGATATCTCCATTTCCCTAGGGGATACCTCACTGATGCCGTCACCCTGTGCAAGGAACCTCGGCGTGGTGATGGACAGCAGACTGTCCCTCTCCAAGAACATTGCGGTGGTGACCCGGTCATGCAGGTTCTTCCTATACCATATCCAGAGGATCCGTCCCTTTCTCACCCCCTACTTGACCCAGCCCCTGGTCCAAGTGATGGTTTTGTCCCGCCTAGACTACTGCAACTCTATCTTGGCTGGCCTCCCAGCATCCGCCATCAGACCCCTCCAACTTATCCAGAATGCAGCAGCTCATCTGGTCGCATGTCACCCCCCGCTTACTTCCCTCCACTGGCTGCCTGTCATGGCTTGCATCAAATTCAAAACATTGGTGCTAGCCTTCCAAGCAGTTAAGGGTCAGCCCCAGATCACCTCCAAAAAATCATCAGACTCTACACACCTGCCAGACCTCTTCGTTCTGCTACCACAGGCCACCTGGCGCCTCCCCCTCTACGAACTTCCACCGCCTGCTCACAACTACTGTCTGTTCTTCCACAATGGTGGAACGAACTCCCCGTGGAGGTCAGAAGGCCCTGTGCCATCTTCAAGCGCAGACTGAAGACACACCTCTTCAAGCTGCACCTCTCCCTGTCCCACCTTACCTCCCTGTAAACCTTAATTGTTGTCTTTACCAGTGATATTTACATTACATTACATTAATGGCATTTGGCAGACACTCTTATCCACAGCAACGTACAGTTGATTGGACTAAGCAGGAGACAATCCCCCCCTGGAGCAATACAAGGTTAAGGGCCTTGCTCAGGGGCCCAGCGGCTATGCGGAGTCCCAGTCATTCACCTTAACCACTACGCTACAGGCCACCTACATATTTACTTGTGTATTAGGATGTTTTGTTCGGCTAGGTAAGCAGTGTTTGGCTAGGTAAGCGGTTTGTTCATACAATTGCATGTTGCGGTATTACGATTTGCTGTACAGGCAGCAAAATTGAAAAATGAAAATTGAAATTGTACTTCCCTCTAGGATCTTTCAGCGCACTTATCCCTGGTTATAGGTATGCACTTTGCACTTTCTTGTACGGTGCTCTGGATAAGAGCATCTGCCAAATGCCATTAATGTAATGTAATGTAATGCAAGAGGGACATCAATTTAGTATAATGGGGCAGCCTGTAGCCTAGCGGCTAAGGTACATGACTGGGACCTGGAAGGTTGGTGGGTCATGCCCTGTGAGCAAGGTCCTTCACCCCACATTGCTCCAGTCTAAGTCTAAGTCCTGCATAAGTCTAATCACCTGTAAGTTGCTTTGGATAAAAGTGTCAGCTAAATAACAAAATTAATAAAAATGGGCCTACACCTACAGTACAATATAATATAATTCATAGCTAAACTGCGCTAAGCAGCTACATGTATATATTCCATTAAAATAACATTTTTCTTTTTTCCACATAGAAAGAGTGTGAAGGCAGCCTTTAATGGCATAAAAATGGCATACATTACATTATCCTGAAAGTAGAAATGCCACAGAAATCAGTATTTAGGCAGTTCATGAATAGTCAATGATGCGGTTTCCCTTTTCTGCGCTGTAAAGCATGCCACATCTAGATATCCTTCTATTACTGGGTGAACAGTTGCTTGAGGCAACCAGAAAACTTTCGTCAGACCAGCTGAACACTCTGACAGTGGTGACTCATACTGAAAATATATAAATAATCAATCATGCACATTGTCTGCATGAAGATACATTTTTTCCACCCCAGGATAATTAAATTTCCTTCTATGGAAAGTGTCTTTCTTTCCCACACTTTATTATGGTTCAAGAAGAGTTCAAAAAAGCAAATAAATAAATGAATAAATAAAGGTAGCATAATTATCCATATTCTTACATTTTATTTAGAAAGTAATGATGCCTTCTGAGCATACTATGTCTCTCTTGACAACAGTAATTAACACGCACACACACATGCACATGCACGCACACACACACACACACACACACACACACACACACACACACACTCCAATTGTCAATTACACAATAATACAGCCATTGGTTGTATTATTCAGACATTTCATGGGAATTATGTCAGTTTTAGGATCAGCATTTCTATGTAAGAAACTCTGAATCTATAATACATAAAACAAAAAAATCACACAACCGTCTTCATTTTCATCATCCACTGCAGGCTTTTCACATTCGTCTTCTGTGTACTAAAAAACCTGCTACATGGTTGCTTTGAATGATCAAAATACATTCCTACCAGAGCCTTGATATTGACGTACGGAAACAAAAAAGCAACATCGCTGTGAATAATGCAAAGATATTCGGTCATTTGTTTCCTTGTGTGATTCAATAACTGTGACATTATGCTGTGAAAGCAGAACAAACGCAGGCCAGTAAATGATAACAGGGTTGAATCGCTCACGCTAATCCACGCTGGCCCCTGCCATGCATCAAACGGAGACGCGACTGTCCTTGAATAGGAATGTGCGGTTTAAAGGCTTCTTTCTGTTCCCAGAGCGGGCTCAGTGGGTGGCAGAATGATCTCAAGATTGTGCGGTGGAAGTACAAGGGGAATGATTTATTAAAGGGTGATGCGTCATTAAAAGATGCCATGTTACATGCGAAATTGTGTACAGTATATGCATCTGTACTGTACGTGTGTGTGCATAAAATATATGCAATTAACTCAATTCAAAGAAAAAATGTCATCCCCAGGGGGGCAATTAAGAAAAAAACTAATCAAATGTGATACAGTAAAAACAACAGAATGTGAGAAGACAATGAATTGAGGTACTCTAGTGTGTTGCATCCGGGAAGGGAGAGGTTACGGGAGAGATAAGATCTAAAAATGAAAATTGCAATTCCCAAGGAACACTGCATTTTTGTTTTTTCTTCGGCTTTCAGAAGAAAACCGTGCCAACTAGGGTGAGATCTATGGGTTCTGGTCATGTGACTGCAGCATACCACAGCGCCAAGCTGGGCTTGAATCCCTGTAGTCAGTGTGTGGTAACGGGGTGGGGGTTGGGTGGGAGCGAGGGGGGTGGGGGGTGGGGGGGTGCTTCGCTGCACGCCGCCAAGGTTTACACAACGTCAGCTCGAGGAGGCACAAGAGGCCACCCACACAAACAGGAAGCCCGTCGTTAATTATGAATGGCTGCTCCAGCTGCCTGTCCAAGCGTGAAAAGCAATCAAAATCCGAGATAATGCAAACGCGGTCCCCGGCGACACCGTGCGCGTCACCATTCGCAGGGCGCCCAATCCCTCCCGCCCGCATCACCTCCCCCGCCCCGCGGCGCGGTGCTTTCGGGTGTGACGGATCCGTGAGAGATGCTTCGGCTGGGCCGCGGCTAACCAGCGTTCGTCGGTCCTGGTTCCTCACCTCCTCGGGGCTGAGGCAGGAGCAGCTGGCCGGCTTGGAGAGGGAGGGAGGTGTGCTTCCTGCCTGAGCGGATGGGCGGGGGTGGGGGGGGGGGGGTCGGCCGGTCGGAGACAGCGTGAGCCCCCTGCCTGAAGAACGCCTGCACCGTGCGCCCTTTCGCACACGCCGCCCGTAATCGGGTTTGAAAGGAACCCTCAGGGCGAACGCATCAGAGAGAGCCTAGATTAAAGCACAGGGCTTTATGGAGGAGTATGTTTTATATTTCTGCTTTATGGAATTTTACGAACTCTCCCGCTCTACTGCCTCTCCTTCTCCCAGCACATCCTAAATGTACTTGGGGCTTCTGTGTTTTTTGGGGGGGGACTTCCTGTACACGAATCCTGACAGACAACACACACTTATCTGCGTTATATCCATTTCCCACCCCAGGGCCAAACGGAAGCAAATCTGATTTGGCAGCACTTGAAATGTTAATCTGTTGCACAAATTCATTCTGCCAGATCTGCTCCTCCTGCTCTTAATACTTGACAGGAATCTCCCCCACCCCCTATTTAGCGGCATAACACATGCACGCATGCACACACACACTTACTCTATGTCTGATGTACAATGTTTTCATAATTGTTTGTTTGCATTTGCAATTTTTGCCATCTGACCTAAAATTTGATTCATGCAAGTAAACAACGACTCGGAGCCACTGTCATGTCCTCAGCTTTTGGCATTCAAATGCTTTTCAGATCAACACTCACACCCAGGCCTGAACAAAACAGCCTGTCGTCTCTGACTGGCATCCTTGGATCTGGCTGCCAGAGAGGAACGCAGCCCTGAAAGTGAAGGCTTGCCAACAGAGACGGACGGACATCCATCTTCCTAGCAGCATTACTGAGCCGGAAAGTCGGGCTTCCTAGCGCGTGCGGCGTTAGCTTACTCTGCCTATGCCATAGGAGAGGCATTATAGTATCTGCAGTCCTGGCTATAGCACTCCCGCTGGATAATCACGCGGCGTCAGGCTCTCTGCGCTACGGGGGTGCGGTAAGCGCCGCGCGCTGGATTTCCATGACGGTTAAGCGGAGCATTAAAGTCCGCGCCTCTGAAGATCCGCAGACGCTAAACGAAGCCTCCCGCTGAGCTGAACCGGGCCTGTGATGCTCGGCGAGACGGGTGCAGGAGTGGGGACGAGGACAGCTCGCTGAGGCTCACTCTGACAGATATCCACATCGTACAGTTTGAGGGGCAGCTCTGAAACTTAACGGCTTTTCCGTATCTGGTAGCGGACAGACACCTGGGAACTGCGTTACCGTAATTGGTTATCTTTGCCCTTTGTGTGGGAGGGTTGTAGGTTTGTGACCCCTGTCCAAGTCCTACAAGTTTAGACAAGAGAGGCATGATATAACTGTATCCATCGCCTTCGCTCTGGTGAGGACGATGCGATTCAATGTGAAGGGCGGTGGGGGAATTCAATTGGATTCGCCTTGAAAAATCTAATGGTTTCTTTCTGGGTCTTTTTCATCAAGAAAGTATTTTTTTCTTCCTGTTGTAAAATTAAGCTACAACAGCTAATAAAAGGCAGAAGACAAGATCAATATCATGACTCACTTTCATTGAAAATCAGAGATGGGCTATGCATGAATCCAGTAGATTTTGGCAGCCCGTCGGCAATTATCGTGCAGATATATAGTGAAAAACGCTGGAATCAATAGACCCATGGTCTATGACATTCATGGACTGGAATCAGCTGTTTAACTAGATCTAAACTGTCTCAAATAGGTTAAAGCAATCTGTAAGCAACTGATTAGCTCTGGTTAAAGTACCCATTTTGAAATTAACTTGACATTTAAATTTAAATTTAAATTATCTTTATATTCTTTACTCTTTTGAGAAATACTTTGATCAGTAGTTGAATTGTAAAATGAACAGACATATAGGCCAGCAGATACAGTACATGCCAGCCATTTAATGAAAAATAAAGTGAATATTCTAAACTCACACCATCTCTCTCTTGCTCTCAGTAACTTTTAATGATCTAACACTTGACAGAGCACACTTTGTCTTCCAGAGCCAATTTCCTCAGTGCCAGGTATCATGTTTTCATGAGCTTTTATTATATATTGATCACAAATTGGTATCTCCAGTAGAGGAGTGTGATAAATAATTCATGCAGTGCCACATTGTGACAGCACCTGTCTCGGTAACCTTGCTCGTGAGCATTTGTGTGGCATTGGTGCTTGTTCGCCTACATCAATTTTCAGCATGCGCACAGCAGGCCCGTGTTCACTTATAATGGGAACAAGAACCCGAAATGGGATCTTTGGTCTCGGGCAGCAAGGCAATTTAAAACATAATAGGCGACGGCAGAGAATTGGTGACAAATTTGATGTTTATTTTTCGATAGATACAGACAGACCTGCGATCGTATCAGCATACATCTAGCAAACCCAAATTGAATCACGTGTTGTTTCCTTAAGAGCTTACAAAAATGCTGCTGAGGGCCATAAACTATGAAGATACATTGGACGCATTGACAGCCTTGGCGGTGATGATTGCCAGCATTGTGAGCTCTCGCTCATCCAGCTCCAGAAGAACTATTTCAATCCCGCTCGCACATCTGTGAACAAAGAAACATAATGTGCATCTGCTGGCGGGGAGCGGGGTCTCCTGAATTCTTTAGCAGGATCAATGCACACAGCTTGGAGTCACCTTGTGCAAAGCTATCCGAATGCTACTTGTGGGTTGCAAAGCATGTGGGTTGGTTTACCTTAAAGGTAGGAACCTTGAAGCCATATCCACCCACTGATTCTTTTCAATACACCAGTACTTCCTCTGGCACTCAAGGCTTAGATTTCTAAAAGGTTGTTGCCTTGAAGGACTCGTGAACGTGACCCCTTTTCATCGTCCTAACAGATAAGGACCCCCATCAGTTCGCATTGCATGTGAGGCAGGGCATGTTTACAATGGTGCAGTCCACTCTAACTCCTCATAAGTGTACTTAACTGTCTAACAGGGGCATAGCTAGGATTTGAGGTTAGGGGAGGCTAAACCCCCTAAGAGGAAAACATTTGAGCTTGGCTTTGTTTTTGTTAGTGTTTTGGCTGGTGTCAGCGATTGTCAGGGAATAGCGAAGACACCGCACTTAATGGGTTTTACATGCAACAGCATTAGCGTTATACCAGCCAAGTAACTTCATCATATGGCAACTTATTAGGTTTATATAATGCATTTTGTTCTCCAGCTGTAGTTTATTATCAGCAGGTGTGCAAGTCCAGACAGTTGGAAACAATATGTTTGCATGCACCTAACTTGACATAGTAAGCTATCAATAATGGATCGCTTCAAGCATTCCATTATCTTCCCACAACAGGAGGCTCCAACACTTACATCGGAAAACAACATACGCATGTATGTTTCCCAGAAACCTTTGCATCTCAGAAAAGAGGACAATACGCGACTGCTTTCAAAGTATAATAGCCTACATGCTACTAGGCAGTATAAGTTGGATATTAAATTCTTACTTTTCTTGCACATTTGGTTGTGAAAGTGACCAGTATGCCTTTAATATTTCTGTATTTTGGGGGAGAAGGGGCAGGGCACTGCACTTCTGGCCCAGTTTAAATGTAGGGACATAAACACAGCGGGAACAAATAAGGCTTTCTCAGATATGTGTCCCCCATGAAAATGACGCTTATTCTAATGTTATTGATTCTCAGATGCATATAAGTTGGGGAGGCGACAAAAAAAGACAAAAATCACTTGGACATCTTGGGGGGTTTATTTGTAGGTCTAAACAGGCTCTATGTGGCGGCTAAAGCCTCTAAATTCACCACTGTTGTCTAATACACCTACAATTTAAAAAGATCATATACAATTCAGCAGCTGTTATATTTCTGGATGTTCAGTATACCATGAGAGTAATTATGTAAATCATCAGTAAAATTAAGGCTCATGTTTGTCTTGATAATTAGGCATATCTTTTCAGTTCAGTTATTGACTCTAGGTCTCATTCAGAAGCATACTTGAGCTGGCATTGAAGAAAAACTTCCATACATGATTTCAACAATAATTTGATCAAAATCAAATGTTGTTTGTCATGTAGATTATTTCTGGGAGAATTTTGTAGATCTGATTTGTAACTGTAGCAAGAGTGTATATTTGTACATTTTTAACAAGGAAAATATGTCATCCTATATAATATTAGCATTGCCAAGGTGTCAGTATTTTGGTGCAGTTTTAATCCATTATAAAGAAATTAAACAGGGACTCTAAACTTCTCTAATTTGTTTTTCAGTACTTGCTACAGCAAATGCATACCTATTTTTCAGACTTTTTTTGTAATTAAATGAGGAAAATCCAGCTTTAACAAAGAAATCCTCCAATTCAAGGTTGTTTTCAGAGAAATTCAGCTTTACCTAGACTCTAAACTCCACTAAACTCACACAGAACCCATATTAAAACTTTAATTATTATCATCATTATTTTGGTTTTGGTTTTGTTATTATGATTAGTCTGAAATAAAAGTTAACATTTAGTTTGAAATAAATGCAGTGAGATGGAATGCAGCTTTCTGCCACAGGAGTAGAGGGGGAACTCACCATGTACTGCCTGTACAAGTGTGCTACAAACTGTGTGAGGTGACAAACATAAAATCAGGACTATAATTGAATCTCCAATCTTAATAACATTGGGTAAATTGCAGTGCGCAGGTGTAACTGCAGGTTTAAAACTCTAGACTACACATCTGCATACCACCTGGATCAGATATCCAAAGCTGTGGACTAAGATTTAGCTATTTGAAATGCAGATCTGTGGTTTAAACCAGCTAAGCACACTGCAATTGACCCAACATCTTTTTGTAATGATAACAGAAACATCACCAGGGGAGGCACATTACGCCCTCCCACTTCCTTCCCAATTATTCCACTTTCCCACTGAAATGCTCCCAAATCCTGTTAAATCAAACCAAACGTAATAAAGAGTGGAGCTAAGCCTGGCCTGACAGGCGTTAGCAGTGAATCGCGGGTGGAGAATTGACTTCTGCTAAGCTTGGAGAGCTTTGCACCACAAAGCACCCTAATCACGAGGATGACTGGTCTGGACAGGCACTAAGGAAAAGCGCAGAAAAAAAAGAAAAAAAGCAATCTCAGTTTAGACAACACAGTTTGTTCACAATTATAGGCCTAATCACTTAATGCAGAGTATCACTTGTATTTGCTCTGTCCCTGGTTATCCTCAAAAAGCCCTTCAAATTTAGCTGTCCCTGGGAACAGGTTGTCAGTTATTGATAAATTGTTAAATAGTCAATGCTGTGTCAAGAAAACAACACATTTTCACTAAGAGTGTGAAAGTCTGAGGTATTTTAGCAACAAAATGATTCTGGACTAATTATGGATTATTAGCGCACATATCTCTGAAGTCTACTCTAGAGTTTTAGACCAATGTTGGGATTTGCAATTTAAATGCCTGCAATAAAATTCATTGTAGCAGTGTCACGCAACATCTCTCTGGCAATGATCAGCATTACAGCATTCGGTTTGCCATAATTCAGCATGATATAATTACCCAGACAGGTAAGAGTGAAGAATTGGCTTAGGAATAAAAGGAAGAAGAAAACACCAACTGCCAGAGTGACTAATGAGGAGTTAGTATTTCATATTTTAAATATGCCAGCGATTCTCATATGTTGTCAGGGGTTAATTGTTGCGCTGACCTTTATGGATGAGGATATGGACCAAGTGCAAAGCAAACTCACTCATTATACTCCAGCACAGGGACCACCTACTGTATACACTAATAATGATAAGGCTAATTGTAGTTCACATGCATTTTAAACTTCAAATTGCAACTCAAATATATTTGATAATTGCTATGTAAATTCTCATAGCTTTTAGTGAAATGACACTTGTCAACATTAAGTAACCTGGCTCACCTTTTACATTATTTATGAATAGGCCTACTGGGAACAACTACATGATTATTTATTGAATATACAAAATAGCCATTTATCTTGTACTCACACCCCTGCGCTAACCAACTGCATGCTATACAAGCCAATATCAATCCATGAGCTCTGCTATAACACTTTGATATGGGAGACAATCTCTGTTAACTGAGAACAATTCAGTGCAGTTTCACACTGCAATTCAAAAATACAATCAATGCAGAAACTTATGCAGAATATGATCAACTATTAACCAAAATGGTCCATACAAAGAAGGCAATTGGAATAACTGTCAATGTTGTACCTGATAAACCCATGTACAGTCCGGCATAACATGATTTTAATTTAGATTATTCAACCTTACTTCACCCATGAGTCCACCACAATTTCTGAACTCTTACACATCATAATAATCAACCACATTCATATGGCACACGCCTTTCATTGCTCTTCCTCGTGATTTAACAATCTCGAGTCACAGCAGTTAATCATACTCTATGTTCACATCCTTGTCCTGCCATGATTTTGTAATTCCAGAGTCTGGACGGGAAACTAGGAAATTCATTCCTGGAAAAAAAAAAATGTTATCTCCTCATGTCAGTCTGCCAAGTTCTTGTTCCTCAATGTTCCAATCCTTTTTCAGATTTTACCAAGCTGACACAATGTCTGGCACACCTTATCCAGGTACGGAAATGGAATATGTTGAGCCCCTGCCAACTTCAATTTCCAAACAAAGTGGCAATGGTAATGTTTTAGCTTGAGAACGCCATATTCCTTTTACTGGCCAAGATCATTTTCAAAACATTTTTTTTAAAAGATGGCAAGATGGCAACATGTTCAGATTAGTATCATTTTGAAAGAAGCTTGATTACAGGAATATAAAGCAGATTTATTTTGATTACATGCCACTCCATATCCTAAAATGAACACATACCCATCTCAGGATTAATCCAGTAAAAAGGGATTATCACAGATGACCTTGTTGACATCTGACATTAATATTCATTAATAACTGTACACAGCAATGTCAATCCTTAGAATATGCTACTAGATATTACGGGATGTGATTTCTCCTTAACTATTTAAATACCACATTTGGGCACAGTATGGTATGCTAAAAGAGATGCTTGTGGTCAAGTCACGTTTGTCCATAGCCTCACATCAGTTTAGTCATAATGCACATTGTGATGACCTTAATTTTCACTTTCAACTGATTTAAATACTGGTGACTGGCAGACATTCTAAATTTGTTTAGCCGTCAGACCACTGTGTGCTGTTCTGGGGACCGCAATACAAGAGAGATATAGAGGCGCTGGAAAAGGTTGAAAGAAGGGCAACCAGATTGATTCCATGTATAAAAGAGAAAAGTTATGAGGAATGACTTAACAGGTTTAATCTCTTTAAGTTTAGTAAAAGGAGACTTAGGGGTGATTTGACTGAGGCTTTTAAATTCACTAAAGGCATTAACAAAGCATTAACAAATTACAGGCGATTCTTCAGGGTGAGTTTGATTAGCAGAATGAGGGGGCATAAATGGAAGCTGACAAAGGATAAATTCCGCACAGACATTAGGGAGTCTTTTTTCACACAGAGAGTGGTCACTGTGTGGAATAGCTTGCCATGACATGTAGTAGAGGCAGAAACACTGGGGGTTTTCAAGACCCAGCTAGATACGGTGATAGATACTATTTAGCTTTTAGGCAAATACGCTGTTGGTACATGCAAGCAATGCTGGGCTGAATGGCCTGTGCTCGTCATTATGTTATGTCATTTTATGTTATACTATCCATGATAGCTTTCACATTGAAATGATATACATCTGGATGTGTACTAATGCAAACTTACTGAGAAAAAACAAACTTATATATTGTTTCTTCTTCTTCTTCATGAGTGAATGTTCAAATCTAACCACATTGGGGAAAGAGGAGAGGGGTCAAACACAGAATCTGATAATCAGGAGCTAATCAGAATCTTGGTGGCACTTTTGCATCTCACTAATTGCCTGAAGATGAAAATAAATAAATTACATTTGTGAAATTCTAATTTACTTGAAAGAAAACGGCACACATAAACAAAACAATGTACGGCTAATTTGACTTAATGCAGGAATTAAATTATTTTTCAGCATTATTGTGTGTATGTGTGTGTGTGTGTGTGTGTGCGTGTATGCTTGTGTGTGTGTTTGTGCACACGTGTGTCTCTGTATGTACACATAGAAAATCTGGGTCTTGATTTTCTTTTGCAATAAAAGCTGGGAATCTGCTACTTTTTTCAAATTAAGAAAAAAATGATTATGGAGCTCACTGAATATGCATGCATTTCCTGATTTCCACTATTATTGCATATTTGTCACTAAATGGTTTCAGATCTTTCAATAAAATATTACAGAAAGTGAACCTGTGTAAACAAAACACATTATTAAAAATTATTTCATTTATTGAATGAAAAAAGTTCTGAAACCAAATATCACCCGTGTGAAACTAATTGGCTGCTCAAACTTAATAAATGGTTGCACCACCTTTAGCAGAAATGCAACCAAATGCTTCCAATAATTTGTTATCAGTCATTCACATCACTGTGGAGGAATTTTAGCCTACTCTTCTTTGCATAACTGCAACAATTCAGACAAATGTGCCACAGTTTTCACTGCATCTATGAAAATATGAGTAGCATCACTGTAAACTTAGCTTTTTTCTCAGGGCAATCAGAAAACAAGTATCCATATTTTCAGCATCTGTGGTTTTTAATTTCTTCTCAAGGTCCAGGTCCCAAAACAGGCAATGCTCCTTTCCCATCATGCTCCGATATAACTGGAACCCTGACAGAGAGAGAGCCATCTGGAGCACATCCAGTCCATTATTATATTACAAAGCATATTAGTTTGTTTTTCTCCCAAAAGAAGAAGGAAATTCTGGTCTGGAGCCACCAAAGACATTATTGGACAAATTTATCACGTCCCAGGCCAAGTCTGACATTCTGCCATTCCAGTGCCAAAGAGCAAGAAATGCAGCACAAATAGTTTGGGGTTGCATCCAAGACTAGATGGGCAACTTCAAGGAAAAGCAGCTGTGTATCTCTATGAAAAGTACTTAGTTATTAATTAAACATGCCTAAGAGCAGAATTCCACAGGATCTAATGCCCTTCATTTGCCAGTGTTAACCCTGTTCTTCCCTGAGCTCCAGGAGCTAGTTTCACCAACTTGACATGTGCGTGGTCTTAAAGTTACGTCCGATGTAGAATGGGCGCAAAGTCAGACGTGAAAAATATACCTGTTGCCCACCTGGATGTAGCGCTACATCTGGGTGTGAATTTTAGCTGTGCCTAGTCATTTTTAGATGGTGCAACAGGAATAAATATTGAACACAATGCCAGACATAGCCACGACTAACTTAGCAGTTAAGACCAGCCTTTTTACGTCCAGCTGGTGCAACCCTGCAAATCCCAATTCTAAAAGTGCTCCAGTGATTGATTTATTGTACAGGTTTTTCAACAGAAAATTCCAGTACGAGTGTTCAAAATGCATTAAAAGGCCGTGTTACTTCGGTAAGAAGAATTATCCTTACACTGGAAGTACAGGGCAGCCAAAGACTTTACTCAAACAATGCGAGAATGCTCTTTCCTCAGAATTACCTCCACTCCCAAAGAGAATCCAGTTTCCCTTCTGGCATCAATGGGAAATTCATTAGCTTCACACTCAAGCTAACTCAAAGGCCTGTTTGTTTGTTTGACTGCACTGGGCCTGAACTGTGGGGCTATGCTAGAAAATGCCACTCTGGACCCACAATTTACACTTGTTTCACAGACCAATTTTGCTCAGTTTGTGGAATGGTGGAGCTTATTAACATGGAAGTCCTCAGAGAGATTGGCCAAATTCCTTGAACAGAAAATAAATGAAACATTGAATTGAACTTCAGTATTCAAGGTAGGCAGCTATGTCTGATGGCAGGCTTTGGCTCAGATCTCGCTCTCCCCATCCCTCACTCTCTCCCCTTTCTTCCCATCTTTTACCCTACCCTTCTTACTCCCTCGCTCGCTCCCTCTTCCTCTCCCCTTGTGTGTAAAGGGATTAATCCAATGCGGTTTGACTTTTATTTTAGGAGGTCCACAGTAAAAGGAACCCCTAATAAAAATCAATATCTCGCAGAGGTTGTGAAACTAGCATCTGACATTTTCAATGTCACTGAGACAAGGGATGCATTTCCTGTGCTGGCAGGCTTGCTGAAAACACAGGCCCCAGGAGGAAACTTCACATGTTTCTCAGATTTTTCATATTTATGGATACAAGGCTAGTCATTAGGATGACAATAAGAAGGCGACACACAAAGTGTCACATTTTTTATTTAGCAAAAATCTCTCATTTATTTAAACTGTTGGGGTTAATTTGACCCCAAACATAAAAACGGTCAAAAACTCTTAACATAATAGGAGGGTTACATTGATTTTATTGGAACCATTTGTGATGAGAACCACATGGCTTTGGTGCTTGGTATAAGTCCCTCCCTGCCGACAAAATTTGGTGAGTTTTTTTTAAATCAGTGCAGGCAATAGCAATAGGAGACTGTACAATATTAATTCCCTTTCTAAGACTTTGTAATAATACAATCAGCCTTGAGCTGTACGCAAGACTCAGTCATGCTGGCAAACAGGAGAGGATCCCCATCCAAATGCATTAAGCACTAAATCCAGCAATGGTGGATTAAACTCGGGAAACCAGCTCCCAATGCAAAAAAGAGCAGGGACAAATCAGCATAGTTTCTCAATGATTATGACCACTACAGTAGGTGGTTTCTCGTAGTTAGCCATTAGATACCATAACATCCTGGCATGGCCTACAATGTGTATGGTTAATGGATACAGCCCTCTGAAAAGTCATTTGTGGGCCATTGTGATCTTATCAGCCACTATTATATTGAATTCTGCTCCATTAATTATTTTCCTGATAAATACTCAAAGTTGTCTTTACATACTTCCAATTCATACTACTGCATACTTAGTGAAGCAGTTTGGTGCCTTGTGGTCTTCATTCTGCCACCCATTTCTGTGGATTCAGATGTAATGCATCAACTAACGTCTTATATGACCCCGAGCAAGTGCTACTTTACCTATAGTACAGGAGTTTGGCCCATTAGCACACTTCTGATGAAGAACTTTTATCCAATTTGTCCAATATTTATCCTTTCATTACATGACATTATCCATATTTACTCTGGCCCATTTAGAGGAATATCAGTGCTACTCAACTCCAGGACCTGCGGGCCACAGTGTTTGCTCAAACCAGGGAACACACCACCAAATTTTACTAATGAGCTTACTTTCTGACAGTGGCAGTTACTGCTCTGAAAACATACAGGAAACCTTCACTAAACTCATCGTCATCGGGTCCAACTTATTTTCATTCATTTACATTACATTACATTATAATATACATTACATAATTTAGATTGATTTGTGTCTAACACCTTGAATAATCCATTGGCAGGTAAACATGGATAGTCGAAGGTCTATCCAGAACATCAATGTTTCCTTTGTATTGGCAAGTGGATTTCAGGTTTTTAAATAACTGGCTTCCAACTGGAACTTAGTGTAAAATATACCACCCAGGTGGGACAACAATGTAGAGACGGTGTTCACGTGGCCGACGGATTGTGGCACAGCACTGTCGCTGCAGTCGCAGGGGGAACCCCTTGTCACTCATGAACTATTACAGACGACACGGTGGGGGGGTACACAGTAGGCAGGAGTCCCGTGCTGATCTTGCTCTCTCCCTCCCCACCCGGCTGATCTTATGGATTGACACGGTGCACTCGATGCATCAACGCTGACGATCCTTCCTCCCCACCGGGGCACAGAAGGAGGATGTGAACACGTGCGTCAACGATGTTTCACGCCGAACGAAGCTTCTCCCATCCCTGGAGGCAGGGGATGAGTCGCTTTAGCAGCTTGATTAAAGATCAGAGATTCGCTCGTCAGGAAGCAACAGGAGAAGACAGCTGCCTGTCTTTGGTTAGTCTGCATCTGCAGTTAAAAGAGAGTCATTTTGTTTCAATAAGGAAGAGGGAACCCTTCTATCCGCAAGGCGCCATTGCCAGAATTGAACTCTCTCATATAAATAACTGCGGGGTGAAGGCACAACAGCGAGTTTGCAAGCTCTCCGAAGGCGAGGTTCCACAGAATGCTGATGGGCTCATGAGAAGGAGACACATGCGCTGAGAAGAACCCGTGCTAGAAGCACCGCCTAATGAGGAACTTAGTCCAATTAATTATGCCTGCACTACTGATGCATAATGAAATGGCCTTGAACCATTTGTTTCTTTGGACACTGATGTTGCAGACATTTCATGACGTGATGCCTCTGGTCTGACCTTTCCTCAAATCAAGCAGCACTACCCAGGACCACACCACATGCACCTATTGTTAGGGTAAAAAGTGTGCATGTAAATAGGCAGCAAGAGGACTGACAAAGGGACAGTGCTTTGTTAGTGCTTTGTTATTGCACAGTCTCCTTTGTTTCATCCGTGTTGTGCTACACTGGTTTTAAAATTGGGACAGTGTCTGTGTCTGTTAGTCTACAGAGGACCAGTACAGCACTCCCACCTTCAGCTTGTGTTGTAGTATGGGATGACCCATGCAATCTTCCGTCTCTCATAAGAAGTAAGGGTTTCATTTAAATCCTTTTTTAATATGTTTTACTGTATCTTTATAGCGAATTCATATAGAAGTTATTTCAGTTATTTCTTTTCCAATTTTCTTATTTTTTATTGCATATTGGATTTAAAAATGGATGTTGGCAGAAACTATTGCTGTGTTTGAAAAGCAATTGATTCATTTCTCAAGGTTTGCACAGGACAGCATATCACATAAAAATTGTCCATTTATGCTCCTGAGTATGCTGTTTATATATGGACATACTCCAATAATGATAACAAATCTCTCTGTTGATGTAATATGCGTGTATATTTATATGCATATACGCACACGCACACACACACAGTCTACTCCACAACATTCTGCGGAACATACTCGCTTGTCTCTTAGCATTATAGATCCGGCCAATCTTTGGAACAAGCCTCCCATGTCTAATCGCTTTTACTCAAGTCTCGATTACCACTTTACAGCCATTGATAAAAGAGCTGTGGGATGTGTGGGTGAAGGCTGTGCCCTCCATGGTGGCTCGTGAGCTCTAACTAACCACGCCGGCAGATAGATC
Organism: Conger conger; assembly: GCF_963514075.1. NCBI lineage: Eukaryota > Metazoa > Chordata > Actinopteri > Anguilliformes > Congridae > Conger > Conger conger. The sequence goes on from NC_083768.1 coordinate 21,071,842, forward strand.
CAGCGCTCGCCTGATTGCATCTTCTCCTGCTAAGTGTTCCATCTCTTGAGCTTGATGGATCGGCCTCATTTGGCCGGGAAAATCATCCGATCATTTCTGAATGCGGAAGAGCAGAGAGCGCGAAAGCATCCATTTCACACGTAGATGGCTGCTTTTCCGTATTAGAAGAGTATGTCAACTGTGCCACTTCGGGACAATATTGAAACAATTGTTGGAGAGTGGGAGAAAGATATGAGGGGGATTCCAAAAGATATTTTTAGACTACACAGGTCAAATTTCCAGTGGGCTGCATGGATAAATGTAATTATTCATCAGCTTTCAGGCAGAGGGAAGGAAAGAGTGGTAGCACCTTCTCCTTCTGTGGGCTGTCATTATATTACTGCATTATTACATTTCACATTTTGCCTGTTTTAACATAGAAATCTTACTGGGATTGTTTGGTTAACAGACTTGCTTTAAGGTGCCACAGCACACCATCAGCCAAAAATTGTATCATCAACCAACTCATTGAGCATTTAAAACAGGTTGTGAATGGTTAAACATTTAAACGGTTAACCAAAACAGAACTGAACTGGTAAACTTTTATTATTTATGTATTTTTATTAATTACATAAATGCACTTTCACCACCAGTGACAAAATGCACAAATGGGTTGGACAATTGAAAGAAAGATTCTGTCTTTGCACTAACTTCCATCATTCTAGTCCGAGCAAGCAGTCTTTGGCTATTTCAGGGGTTTAAAAATGAATTGAATGCTGCAGTATTATAGTTCTCAAATAGTTCCTGTGTGTTTTAAAGCTGTAGCTGTCGGATCACTTAACGGCATATTGTATGGCGTTTCCTTAGGTTTACAGTATTCATTGCCATGCAAATTCAAACTACCAGCAAACTGAACATAGCTTTTCACTATGCCGTATATATAAAAACAAATAAAGCAATACATCATTCGATAATGTTGCATGCAACATTACTAAGGAGGGAAGTTGAAAAATAAAGGCTATAATTACGTGTAACCACTGTTCATAATTTAATTAAATCCAATTTTTATTTTTTTAAATTTATTTATTGAGTCTAACTTATAGTGCAATCACTACCCAATGTTTCTTTAAAGTGCTGTGTTCTATACTAATGTTGGCTCGAGCTAGCTTACCAACATTTTCCAGTAGCGTGTATTTTAACCGTCCCACTATGTTAAGAGTTTATGACCGCTTATATGTTTGGGGTCAAATTGACCCCAACAGTTCAAATAAACTCGAAAGTATTGCAAAAGAAACATTTTGATACTTTGTGTGTCGCCTTGCCCTAACCCTAACTCTAACCCTAACACCTTATTGTCTCCAAAATGACAAGCCTTTTAACCATAAATATTCAAAATGTGTGACTGTGACAAGTGAAAAGCAGTAATACACTAATAATTTGTGAAGTTTGAAAATAATTAATTCATGGTCTGGAATGTGATAAGGTTAAAAGTTAAGACGATCTTATTCTGCTAACCTGATATTGATTACTCATGTCTGCCTTTGTGCAGTAGGGGGAGAACTCACACAATTTCTCCATTCGTGATAAAGCCATTAGTGGAGAAACTCTGTTGAGTCACAATTATTATTTCGTCCCCCTAACGCCGATGAATCGGTTTAATACCTTGAATTAAATTGTGTGTTGGAGAATATGATGTAAGATCCCTATCTAGGTGATTGCAGAGAAATGGGTCTCATATAAAGTACGGTATATAGCTAGCTACGATAGCTAAAGCCACCAGTTTGCTATATCGATGGCTAGTAATTTCGAACTTCCCAAACGGATGGACATTAGTTCACGGTTTTTCTGCATATGTTGCTCGTTAACTACGTTTGTATTGGTATTGTTTCTAGCACGCAATAACTTTCAGTTTAATTTAGAGTGGCATTTCTAAAATAATGTATTTTGCAAGTAAAATAATAATCTGTAAAATAAGAGTAAAATGATTAATTAGACAATTGTTTTATTTTATACTGGAACAAAATGTTATTTGAATTAGAAATAGAATTTCTGAATTTCCTCTCTGAAAGGGCTCCAGCTAATTCGAAATGTAGCAGCTCGTATTCCTACAAGAACAAGGAGATTTGAGCACATCAGCCCAGTGTTAGCTTCACTTCACTGGCTGCCTGTTGAATTCCGAATAGATTACAAAATACAACTTCTGACTTTTAAAGCCTTACATGGGCTTGCCCCTCTGTATTTAAACAATTTACTTCATCCTTATACTCCCTCACGAATACTCCGTTCGCAGAGTGCAGGCCTCCTTGTTATTCCTAGAAAGGTTGCTAAAAGTTCCATAGGTGGCAGAGCTTTTCCTATTGTGCTCCTTTCCTGTGGAACAAATTGCCTGCTCATATTCGGGGTGCAGACACTATCACCTTATTTAATGCTAGGCTAAAAACGTATCTTTTTAGTCTGTCCTATAGTTGAGGGGCAGGAGTGGGAGAGTGGGAGAAAGATATAAGCTATAGAGTCTCTGGTGAACTTGGCGGTCAGTGCTGTCAGTGGATCATTGTTGGTAGTGCTGTGTTAAGCATAACCAATCATGGTCTGGTGGTGACCGTCTCAAGCCTGCCCTCATGGCTGTGTTGGCCACTGCCTCTGTTTCTTTAAAATAAATAAAAAATAGAAAAAAGAAAATTAAAAAATAATACAGTATCAAGATGATAAACAAAATTAACTGGTTTTTAAGAGATGTCAAACACAGAATGGGGTCAAATTAACCCCAAACATAATAGGAGGGTTAACTATTTCTAAAATCAAGTAGAATTGTTGGCATAAAATAAAAATCCTTAGACCAGTAGCCTATGATATCCATTGGATATTGAAAGAAAAAATTCCCTGTTCACAGTAACCCTGTCACCACTAAGAGTGCCCAGAAAAGGCATTGGCAAAGTTTACTGTTATATAAAAATAAAAAATATAAGCCAAATTGTATGGAAACTATTGGCATAAAAGTAAAATCATGAGACCAGTTGACTATGGTATAAATCCTATTTACACTGTTTCCGTAGGATTCCCTGCCTAAAATAGACCAGATTTATTATGTCGCCACCACAACATGTTATCATGTTACTGCATATCACGCTAATTTTGGACATTAACGTGACCATGGAATTGTGAGTGCACAACCCTGTCTGTAACAAAGTTCCAGCAGATTGGGCGCATTCCATGTGAATCAAGTCTGTCAGGCAGAAGCCATGGGGAAGACAGATGAAAACAAACAAAAAAAAGATCATTTTAATCGATGCATTTTTAAAAATGACAACCGATCAACCAGCAACCAATCAACCTGGATGTAGCCTATATGGCTTTAACCACAGAATGCTGGACATCTGTGAGCACAGTGTCAATGTAAATCCTTAATTTTGGTAATTAGGCTACTTATCTGGCTTACAATGTTGACATTTATATGAAACAATTTTAAGATGGCCCAAAATATTTTGAAAATGCAATGACATTTTTGTCGGTACTGGCTACTGCAGTTCTTTTAGTTTCTTAAATACACAACATTGTTTCTCTCTCCACACTGTTGCCCTTAGCAATAATACACACTGCCAGTGTGTAACACTGCTGTGGTTTCAATATTAATGCTGTTCGGTGTGTATGCTGCCGTTGTGAGCCAATAAAATTGGCTCAACAATGGCAGAACTTATGCAAGCACAGCAAGCTTCCCTGCTGATATGCTAATGACTCTGACCCAGGCCTTGCCCTGACATGAAGAGGAGGTGGTGAACAGCCACAGGGATGCCACTCTCTGAAACCAGCTCAATAAACACAACAGTCCCTTTACCACAGTATGGGAAGATAACAGTTGCAGGCTGCACATGTTGTACCCCTAAAAAAGGGGAGAAGGATCACATAATTTTCCAATATCAAAAGTCCACACAGGAAAAAAAACTTGAAACGTTACGTAAATGTTCTTTATATACTCAATAAAGAACATCCAAAACATTTGTCATTGAATTTGTCATTCTAGAGATATTAGCTCTTAAAATTGGGGAGTATTTGATTTCAGACATCAAATACTGAAATCTATCAATTTCAGTATTTGATGGCTTACTACAGCAGCACCACTTGGTATATGACAACGGCTAGATAATGACCAAAAACTGTTGCATATTCAACCAAATAGTTGGTAAGGTGGAAGGTTTTCTAAAATTAAACTTTATGTAGTTAAAAGGTATAATAGGCCTACTTATGTACACAACATTGAGTTGTTACTGATATGTCTTGGCATGTTTTAATCATTTCAAAGAGCTTAATTCACAATAAAACATATTTTGGCTTCCTATAGCAGCGTCACATCAATGTTTGGTATCCAAACTTAAACACTAGTAAATATCTTGGTTAACCCTTTCTCGGTGCCAGCTTTTTAAGAATAAATCACATTGTAGGGCCTTTGATAATACACTAATTATAACAATTCACTGTTTAATAAATATATGTGATGTTATCAACATAAAGCTTTGAAAAAAAAGTATTATCAGTCATTTATTACTCATTTAAAAAAATTATGAATGAATTATGCCAATTCAACACACCATATTAGGAACAATCAAAGTAAAATATGATTTCTAACAGGAATCACAAACAAAAACCTGAATTTACTTCTATGACTATTCTTTGTTCCCCTTTTTTTAATTTTAATTTTTAATGTCCACTAGTCCCTTTAAATTTAAGAGACACAAATGACGCTTATGACTAGAAAAATGTAATATTCAGTAGGATGACGTCAAGAGCGCAGAATAGCCATGCTTGACAGGTTAAGGGTTACGAACAGCCACAAGCAAAATTAAGTCAAGTAGATACTTTATTGTAAAAATGTACAAAGTTGACAAAGTTGTGTTTGGTTAGACAGTGACCAAAAAGTGTTAGATATTCAACCAAGTAGATGGTAAGGTAGAACATTTCCCATCAAAATTAAACTTTAATAACAATTGTTACCTTAAAGTATACTGTCACTAGTAGATAGCATCACGATAGTTTAAATAATTCCCAACTATCAATTTCAATTTGTAAGCTTTTTAAATTTGTTTCACTGTTTAAATGTGGGCGGCACGGATGGTGCAGTGGGTAGCACTGCCGCCTCACAGCAAGGAGGTCCTGGGTTCGAATCCCCCTCGGCCGGGGCCTCTCTGTGCGGAGTATGCGTGTTCTCCCCGTGTCTGCGTGGGTTTCCTCCGGGTACTCCGGTTTCCTCCCACAGTCTAAAGACATGCACGTTAGGCTGATTGGAGAGTCTAAATTGCCCGTAGGTATGAGTGTGTGAGTGAATGGTGTGTGTGCCCTGCGATAGACTGGCGACCTGTCCAGGGTGTATTCCTGCCTTTCGCCCAATGTATGCTGGGATAGGCTCCAGCCCCCCTGTGACCCTGATCAGGATAAGCGGGTTCAGATAATGGATGTTTAAATGTGAGTTATTTAACAGGCTGCTCTTTTATATTCCACGTCAGTTTGATTCAATTAATTAATAATTTCATACAGCTACATGTCTTTTCCGCCAAAAATATTTACATTTTTAAATCTCAGGTGAGCTACAATGCATATGAATACAGCGATAAAACTGAATAATTATGGTTAATTTATGCACAATTCATGGTTGCGCAAATAAAGCTGATCGGGAGAGAGAAAAGTCATTATTTTGTTTGCCAAAAATTATTACCCAGCACCACAGAGAAGAAATGCAAAGGTTGTCAACAGAAAGACAAGCAAGGTGGATTTGCAAAATAAGTAGGGAAGATCTTACAGCAGAAAAAAATTAATATATATATATGAGTTTATTCGGCTCACTTTCCCACTGGTAAGTTTACTTTGAATGTGTTCTATTATATAACTTCCTCATATTGAAACTAGCATGAGCCAGTGAGCTGAAAAATCCCAAGGAACAGTTTTATCAAGTATGAAGTCCAAACTAGAGAGCTACGAGTTGACAAAATCTGCTAATAAATGTTACCATAATTACTTTGTGAAAGTTACCAAAATTTGTGAAAGTTATTGACACCGTGATTCTTCGGCAATGAAAGTGCAATGGAATACAGGTCCCTTTGTATTGAGTGGGATCAAATATAATGAGGCAAATATCTGGAGATATAGGTGGGATTTACCAGCACTCCAAGCCTCTCAGTCATCACATACATGTAAGGTACTCCTGGGACTTCCATTAGATAACACCATAAGGCAGAAGGTGGTCATTTGGTAAATTGATCTGTCCCATAGGGGATCACAATAAAGACAAAGGGTTTTGAAGCAAACCTTTTCACTTTAACCGTGATGTGCTTATGGAAATCACAACTGAAGCTTTTTCTTTCCACATTGCTGCTTAGGAAGCCCAGAAACACTGCTTTTAGTGACAATCCCTTTTTAGCATACATACACTGGCAAACCAATGGGTCTCTAGTGTGTTTGGTCTGAAGGCTGCAGATTTGAAGTAAAGCGGTACATTCATGTGACACCCTTTAAACTTGGTAATGTATACCAAAGAAAGAGCGGATAGATAAGCAAAGTGGTAAGTCAAAACAGTGCTAATCAGCTTGGATCCTATCGCGTCCCCTGAGCAAATGCAAATGTTATAATTTAGTGTGATGCTAGCCACCCACTTGTGCAGCTTTAGTGGCAGGCAATGTACACTTACAGTTGGAATGACAGCTACCCAGGGTATTTAACGCCTTGCATTCACTGCTAACAATGACCCTGCCATGGCTGTTATAAAAAATAAGAAAAGAAAAAAAACCTAGGGATTACAAGTATTAGAAGCTTTGTGGTGACAGCAAAGCCTTGACAGATCACCAGAAATGTATAAAGACATTCAAAACATTATGTCCCTTTGGAAGTTTCTTTGTGGACAATGCCACTGTGTACTTTTTCTGCACACAGCCTCACAATATCCAAAGGCAAGGTTATTATCATGCTTTTCCCTCAGGATCACATACAGTATGAAAGAAGAAAACTCATTATCAATGCTATACATTGTGTCATCTTGTGGTGAAACCCTTATAATTGAATAGCAGATAGCACCACAATGTTTTCTCTAAGCAGCCATCTGTAAGCCTGACTGCAGCAGTGGGAAATCAAGTGCACCCAGAGATTGCCAAACAACTTGTTGAAACGGAGCATTCGGTTAGCCAGTGTTGTTTTTGTAGCATCCCATGGACATTTCTTTTACCGTGTGAGCAGCAACGTACCACAAACAGCCACACAATACCACCAGTGAACTCCCTCCTCATGGAGCGTTATTGGGACGCAATATCCCGATTATGAGGCACCTATCAGAGGGCCTTATGATGAAAAGTGCGAACGAAAAGAATTATGAATATCCAGATATCACAGTTGAAGCCAATTTAGGAGCAATGCCGCAATTCTACTCCCCCTGGTTTAATTAGGGACTTGTTCGTTTAAATGCCTGATTTCATTTGACTGTATAATTGTTTAAAAGGTGGCGAGAGTGGCAAATTAAAAGGTGCCCCCTGGCCTCACAGTTATGCTGTGATACATTAATGCTCACATCTGCACGGGGAGAATATTCAAGCACAATCAACAGCCTCTGTCTCTACCTGCTGCTTAACAGTGCCTGAAATGGCTTCAGTACAATATGAGCACAATTGCATTGACTTCCTCCGAAGATTAGCCGTGGTGCACTAAACCCAGTACTAGTGGTAGTAGTACACTGGAGGCAAAGGGAAAATGCACCACTCTAAAACTTGCTTTCCAAAATGGACCTCAGATTCTACACTGCAATGTGATGTAGAGTGGGGAAATTAATTGTTATTCATTAACCTGATCCTCCTTAAGGGATTTATTGTTCAGTACTGCTTAGCAGTTGCTACAATTAAATATTTATCGGGCAAAAAAAACAAAACATTTGCAGATTAAACAAGGATACAGTTGTAGATTATGTCACAGTTGACATGGACTGTGATGAAGCTGTGACATGTAGAACAGCGCTGAAATTCAGTACGTTAGTGTCACGCAACACTGAAAAGTAGTACATGAACATTCAGTGAGCACCATAATTAATTGGACAGTGACACATTTTTTTTGGTTATTTTGGTTCTGTTTGAGTTTAAAAAGGATACAATGACAAAGATGTTGAAGTGCAAATTGTCAGCTTTAATTTTAGGGTGTTAATGACAGCACCTTTTGTTCATGGAGCCCCCATTTTAAGGTACTGCAAGTATTTGTTGAATTGGTTTCACAGATGTGTTTTGTTAGGTAGTTGTATTCATTTGTATCGTTGGTTAATGTAGAACAGACGTTGATGTCGAGTCCTGATTCTAGACTTTGCAATTGCCTTTGGAGATTGCTGTTGGCGTGTGACAACATGAGGAAGGCAGCAGTGTCGATGCAAATTAAGCTGGCTGTCATTAAGCTCAGAAATGAAAATCAATCAATCAGGAACATTGGAAAAATCCTGGGCATGCCCAAGTCAACAGCTTGGTTCATTATTAACAAGAACTCAATTATGTTAAACCAAGGTAAACCTAGGAAGACCACTGTTGTGCATGACTGGAGAATACTCTCTATGGTGAAGTAAATCCCCATGACAATGGCCCAACAGATCAAAAATCCTCTCCTGGATGCAGGTGTAGATGTGCCAAGGTGACTACAGAGGGTACACTACAAGATGAAAAGCACTGATAAGCCTGAGGAACAGAAAGGCAAGATTACAGTTTGCTAAAAAGCACCTTAAAGAGCCCCTAGAGTTCTTGTGGACAGATGAGATAAAGATTAACGTGCCAGAGTGATGGAAAGAGGAAAGTGTGGAGAAAAAAAGGAAATGCCCATGATCCAAAGCAAACCACCTCCTCCGTGAAACATGGTGGAGGGGGTGTTATGGCTTGGGCCTGTATGGCTGCCAGTGGAATGGGCTCATTTGTCTTCATCGATGATGTGACTACAGACAGAAGTAGAACAATGAATTCTGAATTCAACAGAAATGTATTATCTGCTCAGATAAAACAAAATGTCTCCAAACTTATTGGACAGCACTTCATCATGCAATGAGACAATGACCGAAAACATACTCCTAGAGCAATGAAGGGGTTTTTGAAGGCCAAAAAGTGGAAAATTCTTGACTGGCCAAGTAAATCACCGAATCTGAATCCAATTGAACATGCATTTTTAATGCTGAAGAGGAGACTAAAGGCAAGTCTACGAAACAAGCAGGAACTGAAGACAGCTGCAGTACAGGCCTGGCAGAGCATCACCAGGGAAGATACCTAATGTCTGGTGAGGTCTATGCATTAATGTCTTCAAGTAGTCATTGTATGCAAAGGATATGCAACAACATATGAAAAATGATTACTTTATTCTACATTCTGTTAAACTGTCCACTATCTTTGATGCCCAAAAATTGCATAATTTATACATTTATGGATGAAAATACCCTCAAATTAAAGCTGACAGTCATTAAAAGCAGCTCAACCCCATTGTGATTGTATCATTTCAAAGTCAGTACTAGCGTACAGAACCAAAATAAGGTTGTCATATACAGTATGTTACATATATAGTCATATGTGAACCAAACATATATACCCCCTCTGGATATATGGATATGTAATGTATGTATACCCCATATATGCTAGAACATATATGAAAACATCTATTGTCATTTTTATATATGGCAATATATGCAACATACATGCAACATGTATTTGGGATAGTAACACCATGACAGGTATAGATATGCTATGTACCATTTTTAGATGGCTTGCATGTATACAGAATGTGTATGTCATGTACATGGGTGGCACGGTGGTGCAGTGTTTAGCACTGTCGCCTCACAGCAAGTGTTTGAATCCCCTGTGTTTGAGCCTAATTGGAGAGCCTAAATTGCCTTAGTGTGTGAGTGAATGGTATGTGTGCCCTGCGATGGATTGGCGACCTGTCCAGAGTGTATTCCTGCCTCTCGCCCCAATGCCTACTGGGATAGTCTCCAGAACTAACATTAAGTATAATCAGTCTAAACAATGACAGTTCATTTTTTTGAAGTTAGCTAGCATTTACTTAGAACCTTCTCCATTTCACTCTTTGTTGTTGATGTGAATTTAATGACTATTTTCTTCTCTAGGCAACAAGTGACACATTGGGCAGCCCACACATTTGGACATTGAGTCGTGGAGGATTAATGAGATGTTAAGACTTTTTATGTCTGACTGCCTTGCAATGTTGAGAACTGTGATGTTTATGTCAGCAGAAGGCCTAATGCTATTAACATTATGTAAAAACATTCTATTTTACCGCAATATATTGTGATTATGAAGGCCGGGTGACCAAGCAGCATCTACAAGTAGAAATATCGGTTTCATTATAAGTAACAAATGAGAAAAAAAAACCCACAATAATGGTTAAAGCTAGAGATAGGGTAATGCTGCTGTACCTTTGAGCAAGGCAATTGACCCGAGCTGCCTCAGTAAATAACAAGCTGTGAATGGAAAATGTCAAATCCAGCTACGCATGTTACAGTGTCCAGAAAAACTAAATAAATAATTGTAATAGCCTAATTATAATGAGGCTGCAGAACTGCACTATCATCCAACAGCTGCTCACTACTACCAGCAGTTTTATAGAGAATAAATGATTTAATATATTCATGCCTTCCCTCAGCTGGCTATTTACATGGTACTGCAAATCCCATTCAAGTCCGACTATGAATTTGGAAATCTTTTAAAAAACAAAAACGGGATTTCAGTTTGCTGTCTGCTCAATATTCAGACTTTCCAGGACCATGTTAATAAGCTCAGTGTTTCATGCCTTTCTACATACAATCATTATATTCATACTATAAATTAAAAATTCAAATTTACATAAATGTCTAATTAATTCAACAAAACCCTTTGCCAAATGGCTTGGGAAACCGCTTTTTCCTAACAAAGTTCTAACTGAGACCAGGCCTTGGAATCAAGGCAACTAAGGTTTTCCGGACTATAAGATGAAATCTTTACTTTGTTTGAGACTCTGAAGGTCCAGATACAAATTTGACAGTTTTCAAAATAGTATTCAATGAATGGCTGATGTCAAATGATATTACAGCCACCCCCTGTTTTCACAGTAATACAGAGTATAACTAGGTCTACTGCAGCCAACTTTGTAAGAATATCTGAATGAAGTCACTGAAATGCCATGCTTCTAGTCTAACTCTCCATGTTCATCCAGGAAATTTCACATGAACCCTCTCTATTCAATGTATGCACTGCTATAAATTCAGAGAGGCCTTCTTTACCATGAAGCCAAGGCTGAAGAAAGAATCAATACAATCCTTGAGGTTTTATTTTCGTTCTTCACTGAACATAATGAAAGATATTAGGCGAAAACAAATACAGCCAGTATACTGAGATGAAACTAGAGGCAGCTGATACATAGCCTATAGGTTCAGATGGCACAGTAAAAATGAATTAAGTGGTAGAAGGATTTTAATGAAGATGCAAAATGGAGACCAAAACCCTTACCTGTATGAGTTAAGAGTTATGTGTTCTTGGCTCACCCTACCAGGGGTCAAAAATATCCTATCTGTTCATTCATGTGGAATGTACTTCTCACCAATTTGTTTGCGGCACTTTTATCCTCCTGCGATCAATTTTAATCAAATTGTGCATTATCTGAGTAATGCAGGGTAATTTGTGCCACACCTCCCACCCCCTCACCCCCAATTCCCAGTGGTTTAGAATTTGTTTCCAAAATATTTCATTAATTTGTGTACATTTCAAGTTTGGTGATCTGGGACGGCTGCTTATTACTTAGGTGTTTTGCATAATCCACTTTCCACCACAAGGCATGATCATACCCTGGATACACACTGAGGAAACATTCACCCCCCCCCTCCCGCCAAAGCTATTTAAAATGCACAACTCCCGTGTCAAACAGCATCATACTGATTACAAGATCCTTAAACAAACACTGAATCGCTAGCTAGCCAGAAACTGATTCAGAAAGCCATGGAATGATTCATGCTGGGAGAAATAATTGAAATCCAACCACATATGTGTGATCTGATAAGAAGACTGCTGACAGAGAAGCCTGGAGAAGCATGTTGAGGGTTTAATGCTCGTTTGTCAGCAAGTATTACATACGGTTTTGCCAGCCTGCAACATGTAAGCCGACAGTATGTGCTGGAAATAAAATATCATGCCTTTACTCTATGTTCGAATAGGACACGTCTTAGGCCTATTTACCACAAAATGCCACAATCAATGAGTTCAAATGCATTTGAGTTTTTTTTGCTTTATTGTTTCAAGTAATGAAATCACACTGGACTGCTCAACCACAGAATGCCAAGCTGTTGCCTGGCTCCTAGTCCATATGTCTCTCCACTGCCCACCACATGCATGCCAGTGTGAGGGGAAATTCCCTCCTGAAGATCTTTACAGCATGTTATGTTCCAGAGATATCGCGTGAGAACTCATTTTGAAATAATAACACGACATGTCCGTTGTCCAGAAAACAATGATATGGATAGCGTTCGGTTCCAAGCTTTCATTATTATCCATTTTACGCGCTATGTGGTGTTCAGAATGTGACACACGAGTATTGGCAATAGCCTAATTATTCAGGATTCTCTCCCCCGTAGCAATGCCTTAGGACTGACACGTTTCTCGAATCAGACGCTGCAAATTGCATTTTGGTGTCCGGACTTGCGGTCTGATTAAACAGATTCCTCACCCCCATTACGCAATGAACGCGCCAATCCATGGCGCAATCCTGGCGAAAGAGGGAACATCACGCGCTCCACGACAGTGTAGGATAACGGGCATTTAATACTTTTTTTTATATACAGCCATGCTACTGTACCTTCTTTCAAAAGAAATTATATATATATATTATATATAATAGCTTTATATAATTTAAAAACAAAAACACTTATCACACGACTTAGGCGTAATGGCGTCATAGAGGGCAAAATATTGAGCAGTTGTTGGGCTCAACAGCTGTCTTCGAAGATTATATAGTGACGTGTGTCAAGATTCACTAATGCCCCCTACCTGTTATTACAATACATGGAAGTCCACTTACATCGGATATCAATAAGTGCATCGCGGGAACAATAGGTAATACAAACATAAATACTAAATAAAGAAAGAAATAAAAACTTGAGCCAACCATCATCACATCGCCAACTATTGTCTAGAATGACTACAGCGGGCGCCAAAGCACACTTGTTTTTAAACCTTCCTAAGATTCTGTATGCACTTTGAACGGTGTGGGAGATTCACACAATATTATTTTCTGAATGCAATATTATGAGTATATTAGATGTAAACGCATGACAGCGCTTAGAGGACGGGCTGTTCATGCAGTTTTTGAATTAAAACGTTTGCGTTCGCATCTTTTCATATGATCTGCATTGATGACAGAAATCATTGTCACAAAAAAACATTATCAGATTAAATCGTATGTTTTAACCGCAAAGACAATAGGAGACCTTCGTCTTATTTATTCATGTAGGAATCACAGTATTTCTCTCCGTTAAAGACAGCGATTCCGATAGCATGCTATTCACTGCGCACAGCTACAGCTTGGGGGGAGGAGAGGGGTTAAACGGGATTCGGCAAGCGTCAAGACGTTCACTGCCAATAAAGGATGAAAAGAAACCCGACTCATGGTCCACTCACGGCAAGAAATGCGCAGTTGTGCAGAATGTAAATGCATACTTTACTTTTCACTGTGTGCCTGATTTGGAGCGCTGCAAACCTGTCGCTTGAATTGACTACAGATAATCATCTACCAAGAGATTTTCTGAAATAATGTTCCGCATCTCCATTCGTTTGACTTAAACGCTACCCAACTTTAAACCCTTTTAGTAAATTTGAGGGACGCCGTTTGTTCACGCGATTGAATCGACCAGGTGCTCAGCAGCAGTGCCCAGCCAATTCTCTTTTGCGTATTTCCACCTCAGTAACCAAGCACTATAATCACTGTGCCGAAAGTGTCGACACAATGCATAATTTAGCCTGCGACCATGGGATGATTATACTTCAGCATTTTCATCCAAGCATTAGGCTACATCGTAAAATCAATATTGCTTTCCGTAGCCTACCTGATCACTGTTAGCAGTAGTTATTAGATATTCCCCGATCTGTTCCGTTGGTCCACATGAAGTTTTCCATCCCTGGCGTGTCTCAGTTTAAGAGAATATGATTTACCGGTGCAGCGCGACCTACGATCTCGCACCCGCTGAAGCGCCCCTGCTTTCCTCCGACAAGCGCATGAGAATAAGAATTTAAATTAGAGGCAGACAAATAAAAACATGAAATAAAAATAAATGGAAACGAAACTAAAAAAACATATACAATGTAATAAAATAGGCTAAATAATACAGAAGCGCTCGACGGAAAGGGCGCCAGTTTTGTTCACGAACTGGAGTCAGGATGGGTAATTCCACGATGCGTCTCCATCATCTGGTACACTGTATTCCAAATGTGTTCAAGAATGCGCTCATTCTCAAACTCTGCAACATTGGGAACATGAGAAGGAGCTGCTCTGCTGTCCGTTAATTCCGAGTCTGTTCATTTTCCAGGGCTTAAAGCTAGACGCATAGGCTGCACACAGTGGTCGTGACTCTGTCTTTTACACCTCTTCTCTGTCACCTCGCTCCCAGACTCTTCTACCCTGGCATTCGAGATATCCACAGGCAACCGCACACAGTCGGGAATCTAGCTGCCCGCATTCGCTTATGCATGGAGAAGAAGAGCGCGCTCCCGCAATCCGCGCACCAGAGCGCGTGCACCGTTTACCTGACGTCAGCACGCGCAGGATCCAGACGGAGCGAGCTGCAAATTCAATGAGACTGGGGAGCGGGACCGCGCCTTACCTGTTCGAAGTCAGATACCATACATTTTCTTGTCTTCCCTTTTGCTCATACAAATAATTTCCATATTTTACAAATATTTTTATATTGTTCAAATGGGTTGTTATATTTTGTTGTAGTTACAATTTGTTGTTACATGTCGCAGGGTTTGCATGCAATCATCACAGACGGACATATGAGTAGGGCCAATAAATGCAGTTGCTGTGTGCAAACCAGGGAATCATGATAAAGCAGCATGGGCAAATTGGAAGCGGTGAAATTTTACACATTTAGAAATAATGTTGTGTCTCCATTGACCAAGTGAAGACATGAGGCCAAATTTAGGCAAACTCCAACAAATAAAACAAACAAGGAGAGACACAAAATATCCCGGCCTGCGACTCTTCATTTTTTGATTATTTTGTAACATTCGAGAAGTTTCAGCCTGATGTATGTTAAGTACTGAGCATTTTAGCATTGACACTTTAGCATGTGTGTGTGTGTCCAATTTCACATGCAGTCGAGCAACCCAGGAACATGTTGTACTGACTTGAAATTTAGTTTGCTTGTTAAGACAACTCAGCCCTTGCTCTTTACTGGGCTTGCAAGTTCATAAGTTTGATTCCAAGGTGAGGAAATGCGGTGGTTCTATTGAAAAATGTACTTAACCTGTTTTGTTTAAGTAATATATTGAGCTCTGAACATTGATTGTATGCAGTAATAAAATAATGTGTAAGTCATTCTGGATATGTGTGTTAAATGCTGACATGTAGCCTTGTGAGATGTGTCAACACAATAATTGTATGATTGTATTGTACACTTAAAATATAATTTTTTAAATGTTATTTTATCAAAGGAAGTGTGCCCCTTTGATATAAACACAATGGAAGCTCTGAAATGAATCTGTTGGTGAAGATCTGTCACTGAGGAGTTGTTGTTTTTATAGAAACAGCATCAGTTACAATTTACAATCACTACAGAATTAAAATAAACACAATGTCCTGTAGTTAACCAGCAATTCATAATGAGTAGCTTGATAAAACTGATTGCAAAACAGGCTGAAACAGAAGCAAGTGAAAATTTTGAGTTGGATCAATATTAAGTAGTGGTGTCAAATCATATTTACAACATCAACATCAATAAACAAGTCACACTGGGTACCCTGATGCTTGATTTTTATGCTTGTGTTTGCATTGTAATTTGCTGTGGATAATAATGTCGGCTAGTGTTAAAGTATTCAGTGCCATATTACTGTGAACACAACTGATAGCCCACTACTCATTACCCAGTTTTTCAAATGGCAGCATTACAGTATGTTATATTTATCAGTATGCCAACTCTGTGCTAGCTCATCACTGGCAGTCTAAAATGCCAACACACATACCAATGCTGGACACAAGTTTGCCATTAGTTTGCATTTTGGCAACAACATGTGGCTAATTGTTGTTCTGTTCTGTGCAATACTTATCCAAAGCTGCCCACTGATTGTTGCATTTTTGCTGATATTTTATATGCCCAGCTATATCTCAATGTTGTCACTTTAAATCTGGTGAACGTGACCCTACAATAGATTGGCTTCAGATAAATAAAAAAATAAAAATGAAACATCTGCTGTGACCTTTAGAATGCCAACTTTGGCTGTTGAGGAAATAGGGTTGTTTAATGTAGCTGTAGTAGCATGCTGCATCACACTGTGTTGCTTCATGACATTGAAACTGCTTTATGTCTGCTGGACGTGAGCCGTGTTGGAGCTTTGCCATTAAAACAGGTGCATGGTTTCTTTTTAAACTGACTGTTGAGTTTTTCTTCATTCTTAATAGCCAACTGTAGGGAAAAGAAAATAAGCATTGTAAGTGGCACTGAATAAGAGCATTTGCTTGATTTCAAATATGTAAATGCCAAATGGATGTTCACAATTGATGAACCCTTGGGGATACGTTCTCCATGGCTACTGTGCTTTTGTTGGATTTGCCATGTTCTTAGCCAACAAAATGAATGCCGTTCTATGACAATGCAGTAATTTTGTGAGCTGAAAACATATTGCTCAATCGGATCTTTTGTTGACAACAGGAGCATATGATGAAATATGAAATGAAAATAAATAAAAATACGTTTATCCACATTGCAACAATGTTTTTTCATGCAGCAAATGCTATAGACGGCGCAATGAGCAGCCACACAGATTGCATGGGGTCAAGAGTATGATGTGAAATGTGGACAGTTTTGGTAGGAATCTGATTTTGAAACGGACAGGGGGAAAATATGTGATGTGAAAAATGTCAGAGAGACAGTGCCATTCTCGCTCTGAAATATTTACGAGTCGGATTCCATTATTTTGTGGGGGCTCAGGCTGGGCATTAATCAAGTGTCAGCACTTCCGTTCCAGGGGAGAAGGTTTTTGTGGAGAAGCTCAAAGCCTCACCAGAGAGAGACAAAAGTAGAAACAGTCTCTGAGACAGATTCATGAGCGGCTCACGGTATTACTACGCTTTAAATGGTGTGCCAGTGGCTAGTCCACCGCCGGTGATACCAGTGATGTATCACAATCATTAGAGCAAAATCCCCAAGTACTTTAAAGTGCTTTTTCACTCCAAACATAAGCTCACCAACATGCTGGCAAATTATATTTACAGCAAGTGGCAGCAATACTTAACAAAGCCATATTAACATATTAAAGTGCCCATTCTTATTAAATCCTTTTTGTTTTACAGTAGGTCAGAATATGAATGGTCTGGAAACAGTATTAGCAGCTACACAATGATGTTAATAATTGTGTGTTGGTTCTGACATAAAGCAACATGAATCTTACACTGTGATTATTTCATATAGTGGACAATTATCTTTGTTAACATTTTATACATGGGGCCCACCTGGTGTCATTAAATAAAAGATTTAGTACTGCAGTGCGATTATTTTTCAGGAAAGAAAGGATTATATAATGTGTGATTAACACAGTAATTTATGAATCCAGCAGTTTTAACTGTCAACACCCTTGTTCAAATGTCCAGCACTAAGGGAGAGCGAGGGGCCAATTTAACCAAGTACAGTTTAGCCTCCAATGCCTTCAACACATGACAGAAATATGCAGTCTCTATTTTTGTCACATCATTATGTGTTTGTTTGCTCTCTGTTCTGTCGGTCTTCTAATTATGTTCTGTGAGTCTTCAAGATATTAAACTAATGGCAACAAAAAAAACATTAATACAAAAATACAGACTTTATGAAGTCTATTCAGCACCAGCCCCTTGAAATAAGTAAATAAATACTATATATAGCATCAAAGTGCATGCAGGGATTTGTACTGAAGCATTTAAACCACTTATTTTTCACAAAAATAATAATACTTCACTGAAATGTTGACTGTACCCTGCCTTTTGTTCCCACCTGCTCCGAGTACCCAACATGCCCTGAAAATGGGGGGCCTTCTGCTTGTATGTCTTCAGTGCATTAAAATGGGTATAAATTAAAACATGCACATCATTCCATTTTACTCACCGTTCAGATAGTGACCATTGGGGGCGACATTAGCTTAGGAGGGAAGAACGGTTGTCTGACCCTCCACCCTGGGTCTGTCCCTGAGAACAATTTCTAACCCCCAATTCTCAAGAAATTACGTGCGCCTTGCATGGCAGCCTATGTGTGAATTAATTGTAAAGCGCTTTGGCTAAAAGCACTAGATAAATGCAGTCCAGTTGACATTTATCATTAACACATTTACACATACGCCATTTACACACACCACTGTCTACACGACCTTACATAGGTGCTTGCCGAGAATAGACATTGTTCTTCAAGAACAGTTGGAAACTTCTGGATGCATATTCTATTACTGGAAGGAACTAATGTCATGTGAACCTTTATTAAATACAAATATAAAAGTAATTTTTCCTCCGCATTTGACCCATTCTAGTTACTTGGGAGCAGTGGGCAGCCACAGTGCAGCACCCGGGGACCAACTCCAGTGCACAGTGTCTTGGTCAAGGGCAATGGCAGGAGCACACCTTACCTGACACGCATGCATGAGTGTGGGAACTCCACGTGAACATGGAGAGAACATGCAAACTCCATCTGGCTGGCCAGGATTCGAACCTCCTTCCTGCAAGGCAATAGTGCAGTGCTAACCACTACAACCCAAAAACTGTAGCCAACTTCAACCTTCCCCACCCATATCAGGACAAAGCCTGCAATCATGGCAAAGATACCTTTACAGAGTTGGCAGTACATTGAGCTTTTGAATAACCCAGGATGAAATGTGCTCCCTTATTGTAGATTAAATCATTTGCTTCAAATGCTGTTGTATTTGAACACTGCAGGTTGTTGATTCCCTTTTCAGAAGTGTTCAAGTATCCTGTGCACATACAGAGGAAGAATCACGCAGGCAGGTTTCTCAAGTAACATTTTTAGGGGATTTTCCTTTCTTTTTAAAATCAATAAAAAGCTGTTAACAAGCACAGTTGGAAATGTAGATACTGTCCAAAGACAATGAAAAGATTTACAGCATAACAGAAACACAGAAAAATAGTTGTTTTCATGTGGGTGGTATGTGTTTTGGAACAGTGTATAGTATTCTCTCGTCAGCAAAGCGTAAGACTTGTAGGGGTGCACCAGTTTGGGATTTTGAGTTTCCAATGTACTCTGCACGTTATACATTTTAGGATCTGTAAAGTATGTTACTGTCAATTTCATCATTTTATATGGATTGTCAGAAGAGGTGATGTCACCAATTAACTGTGATATCATTTTTACAGCTGCATTTGTATGGGTCTTAAATATATTATAGATTCATTAAAAATATATTTGCTGTACATTGTCCCCCATCCCCATCAAATAATGTGGAAGTAGTCATGCAATCCACCCAGTATATTTGACAAGACAGCAAAGAGTACTGTTCAACAGTCTGTATCCACATGGCCGGATCATTATGCTCAAGGACCCAGCCACGGTTTTTCAGCCCAACAAATTGCTTTTATGTTATGAAAACAGCTGTTCAGTTTCTCCGACAAACAGAAGACGCGGGGCTAAAAACTGGACAGCAGCGCTTAAGAATATTTTCCCAATAATCTCCTATTTCACAATTGTGCAAGAGGCTAATAAACCACAGTAGCTCACAACTAATCATTCTATGTCGTTATGAAAAAGTGTTCTCCGTACTTTTGTTGTCTCTTGTCATTGTATATATGCTGTGCTAAAATCCCCAATGTTCTGGTCTGGCTTTGTTCAGTGGAATTTTCTCCTTGGATTGGTTCATCCGCTGGACTTATTTATGACCAATTTCTATGATTAATTCCCTTTGATTACCAGATTTTCATTCAGCATGCAAATGTGACACAAATAATTGAAAATGTATTTAAAAACTATTTATGTTTTTCATTTCAAATTTGAAACCTAGGCCTGGGCCTTGTTGGCCTATGCGGGGATCTGGCCCTGTGCATGTATGAAGCAGTGCAGATGTACATGCTACAGACATGCTACTGCTACTGACAGTTTTTAGCTCAAATTCCAATACTTTTTATCAACAATCACTGGTTACTTTTTTTGCCAGTGTTAGAGTACAGTCTGTGCATTAAAACGCTTAAAAACACTTGACTTTCTGAGGGCCTATGTAACCTGCCTATCAGCTTTCAAACAGGGGTGGCAGTATAGCATAATGGTTGATTGGCTTGTAACTCTGAGGTTGTAGGTTCCCAGCACTGTTGTAGTACCATTGAGCCAGATTTATTTTGATGAATATTCAACTGTTTAATAGATTGTATATAAAAGGATGTGAGCTCTGTCACTCGGGATAAGAGCCTCTGTTAAATGCTCAATTTGAAATAGTTAAACGCACAGCCGGACCCTTTAGCTTTCCGTTTCACTCTCTCTATCCCTCCTCGTCTCTGCACAACCTCTCCCCCCCACCTGGGCAACACACTCCCTCCCAAAGACTGAGGGAGGAACTGCATACAGAGAATGGGAAAGGGGAGGAGGGGAGGCGGGGAGAGGGGCAACTGAATATGGAACAGATGAGCTTTGAATATGACCAAAGGTTGCACATAAAAAGAAATGATTTGATTGGGTACACATATTCTCCAGGCCGTCTCCACTGTCTATGCGGCGCCCCCTTGCCGCATTGTTCAGCGCGCGCGGCGTTCGGAGCGAGAGTCTGCACCAACGAGCCATGAACTGAGCAGGAGCGCAGCGCTGATCAAATGTGACAGTTCTCATCATTTCTACTCTCCTTTTCGCTCCCTCCCTCCCGCACGTTCCGCCTCTATTTATCGGAGCCGGCTGAAGTCATCGTCATGGCTACCTGAGTAAATACACTCCGCCTCATCAACAAGCCCTTCTTATTTTGGGTGTGCTATAAATCACATCGGAGCAACCTGGCAGCTCCCCTCACGCACACACACGTGTGTACACACATGTAGACAGGCAGGTAAGAACATACGTACAAAAAAATGTACAGTATGGTAGGAGACCAGGTGGTGTGCCACTGTGAAAATCACCTTCTACGACTGTCTCATGTCCTCTGCAAACACCTAGAACTACACATTTAACACAAATAAGTAGCTTGATTGTGTTTGAAAATTACATTTCTGTGGACATGAAAGAACATTTAATAAAAACTAAACATATGTAGCACTGAGATATAGAGAAAGAGGGCGATAGCAATTACAAATCAAAACATGTTGTTCAGATATTACCCAAGACATATGTATTCACAAATTACCAGCAACAGTAATTTCACTCACTTCATTTCAGTGAACCAAATTTAAAATCTTCATTTTATACACACAGTCAATCAGCAGCAGACCAAATGTTGGAATTATTTTCAGAGATGCAAATGTGGATATAATTGTATTTGTTCTTTCTGAAGCTGTAATTGTGGGTAGAGAAGCTAAGCTGCACATTTTAACTAAACACTGAATTTACACAACATTCAAAAATGTAAATAAACAACAAGATCATGTGCAAAATGGCAGTACATCAGAGGTGACACGGGAAAAAATACAAAGAGCAAAGTAACCTTAGAACATTTAAAGAGCACAACTTGCTTTTCTGAACCTTGTGAATATCAAATATCAAAAATGTATTTGATTCTTTGTTTGGCATTCTTTTTCCCTATTAACACATTTTCTTTTAAAATTTCCCCCAATTTGTGAATACACAGTCATAATTATAAACCTATTCCAACATGCTTTATTCGTGCCCCACATGTGTAACACACGCTAAGGCACATGCAGCATGAAGCTGCTCATTTCCGTGCCCTCAACCCCCCTGAAGCGTTGTATGGTTACTGTGTCTGAGGACAACGCAGCTGGTGCAGCACATCCAGGGAGGTCCCAGGCTCGTTACATAAACAAACTGTGAAAAGTCTGGTTGCAAGCGGCCTTAAAATGACTGTGTAATCCTTCAGAAATAAATAATAATAATTAGCGTGAGAGCATGACACATCAGAAAATCTTACGCGGGGACACGACCCGCTCGCTGTTCGGTTAAAGCAAACATTAGCCCCAGCTGAGAGCAGTCACGTGATCGATGGGACACATCCTTCAGTGTGCCAGTGTCTCCGCTCTGCAACAGCAATCGCACCGCCTCCATTAGAGGTCTCCCACACATTTGTAAACCAGCCTGGGAGGTGAATACATCCTTTGGAACCAAAACATTTTCCCAGAAGTGTGATTACCTCCTCCCTTTTGACAATGCAATATATAAAGATTTTATTTAACCCTCCTATTGTGTTTGGGGTAATTTTGACCCCATTTAGGGCTTGACATTTCTTAGAAATCACTTAACCTTGTTTCATATTGATACTGTATGAGTTTTCTAATTTGGTGGGATTAAATGGTAAACATGCAATAAACATAATGCTATGCTAAGTCCTGTACTTTGCATACAAATGTGTTGTGTGGGTTTCTTTTGACCCTCTGTAACTGTATAAAATGTAAGAAAATATACAACCATTTTTATTTGTGGATGATTCTGGTGGCACTTCCCCATACAGGTGCCAAACTTTCACTTCCTGTACCTCTGGCTCCAAAATGAGATTTTTTACATTCATGGATAAAAGGCTAGTCATTTGGGATACAATGCGAAGGCGAATTGGTGTCCGATTATTCCTATTACAATAAGTGTGTGTTTATTTAAACTGTTTGGCTCAATTTGACCCCAAACATAAAAAACTGTCATAAAATCTTCACATAATAGGAGGGTTAAATGTTATAGTGTTTTGAAGTTCAGAGTTCAACCTCCTTCATTTTAAGAGACGCCCTGCTCCTTCACAAAAACCATTAGCACGGAAAAGTGGGTTCCATTTCCAGAATGTGTCTGCTGTCTATCACCAGAGAAATGAATAATGTACTTTCCAGGAGAGAACATATTTTTATAGTTCTTCACACTGACTGGAAATTTATCTGGGCTTGATGACAATTATCTTGACAACTGTGGAACACACATATACATTGTGAATGTGGGAACACCATGATGAAAACATGTTAACTGAGAACACACAGTTTTCAGCACTGTTCTGCTAAAAGGGAAGAACAAACATATCAGTGTGGCACAGTGATGTATGAAATCAGTACATTTTTTAAGTATGAATGAAGAATGACTCAGTATGGTTCTGGGAACATACAGCATATTCACTGTTTATCAATGTTATCAAATTTAGTAGAGAGAGAGAGACAGCGACAGAGAGAAAGGGAGAGAGAGTGAGAAAGAGACAGAGAGAATGAGAAAGAAGCAGAGAAAAAGAGAGAGCAAGAAAGAGACAGAGAGAAAGAGAGAAGGTGACAGAGAGAAAGAGAGAAGGACACAGAGAGAAAGGGAGAAAGAGGCAGAGAGAAAGGGAGAAAGAGTGAGAAAGATACAGAGAGAAAGAGGGGAGACAGAGAGAAAGGGAGAAAGAGCGAGAAAGATACATAGAGAAAGAGAGGAGACAGAGAGAAAGAGAGAAGGTGACCGAGAGAAAGAGAGGACACAGAGAGAAATAGAGAAGGAGACAGAGAGAAAGAGAGAAAGAGAGAAGGAGAGAAAGGGAGAAGGAGACAGAAAGAAAGGGAGGAGACAGAAAGAGAGAAGGAGACAGAGAGAAAGAGAGATGGGGACAGAAAGAAAGGGAGAAGGAAACAGAGAGAAAGAGAGAAGGAGACAGAGAGAAAGAGAGAAGGAGACAGAGATAAAGGGAGAAGGAGACAGAGAGAAAGAGAGAAGGAGACAGAGAGAAAGGGAGAAGGAGACAGAGAGAAAGGGAGAGAGAGCACACTCCAGAGAGCACAGATGACAAAGTGGTGTGAAGTGTAGCAGCCTCGAGCACGGTGATTAAGGTGAACCGGACAATGACCTTGCACCAGAATACCTCTCAACATCCCCTCCGAGGACAGAGACACGGTGACATGTTTATCAGGGACTGTTTTCATTTCAAGTCTTCCAGACTCTCCTATGACCAACAGGAGGAAGCTGCTGACGGCCTTATCAGGTTCTGAATAATTTAAAATGTGCCATGTGAGGCTAAGAACTGCAGCTCAAAAAGACTGAACTTTCCTTCTTATGATTATTATATATATTTCGTTTTTTAGCTTAACACAGGAAGAATAGAGGCAACCTTTTCCCTCTGCCTCAGTCTATTTCCCTTGTTTAGTTCTTCCTGCCGTAAGAATAGCCTGCCCAGACCACATACATAATGGCTCCATGAGGCATTCATGGAGCATTGCATTGAATGGAGCAACACAAACAAAGATGAAAATGTATAGGTAAATGCATGCAAGGGATTTAATTAAGCAGAAAAAACAAATAAATAAATGAATAATGAAAATACCTCATCAACTGCAGTATTGATTCTGATATGCTCTGAATAAAACAAAGACGTAAGACCTCTTAAAACTGTACAATGAACAATGCTGAGTGCCTGAGGGTGGGTGGTGGGGGTGGGCTATAGCAGTTCAATGTCTTTAGCTTTACTTTATTTAATTAATTTTGAGTAAAGCCATTACACATTCCTGCTGTTTAATTTGTCCCAACACAATATACATTGATTTTGAAGCTTTTTTGAATACTAATTTCAGGAAGAGCGAGTGTGATATCGGGCCACTGAAAATTGCTAATCAGTTGTTGGTTGAAGCTGAGCACACCGTGATTAATCGACCCTGAAGAAGCCAAATAATGACTCAGACATTGATAGCACCTAGTGTTTGGTAATGGGAGAGATGACACTGCTTTCTTATTTCTTATGGACCTTATTATCACAAAAATCATTGCTGATCACCCCTATTTCAACCCCACCTTCTTCCCACCCTGGGTTCACAGCAGGCTTACCTAAAGTAATTGTGAGGGCAAGACTCATTTTCCAACAAGCGGATTTGATTAATCCACAAAGTGCCTGGAGAAAGTGTGGAGAAGGTTGACCTCAGGTACCCGCCTGAACGCTGTGTACTTCCCGGACTGAAAGGGTGAGCCCAGGTCATCTGGGGGGTGGGGGCGTGGGAATGCGCAGAACTGAGAGGAGGAGGGGGCACTGTCCAACAGGAGAAGGAGAGAGAAGGAGGAAATCAGGTAAAACTGTCAGCTCCGACAGCAGGGCTAGCTGGTGCTCAGAGACAGACTAGAAAGAATGATTTCTGAAATGTATTTTTCTTTTGGGGGGGGGGGGAATGTTGTTGGTCTCGCTTGTCACTTTTCAAGCCTCTCCTTCTGAGATTCAGGCAAAATGAAATTTTTAAGGGCGACTCGCAGGATTTCGAATCGAGAAACCGGTTTGAACCGGTAGCTTGTCAGCCGCGTTTGCACTCCTGTATGCCTGTCACACTCCAGAGAAACACATTAAGCTTGACAGCAGGGTGAGAGGGACAAGAAAGAATATGTTTATCATTAAAATTGAATGAAACAAATATACACAGTGCAATGATCCTCTGGCCTTTGGTAAGCCTTTTTCATGAACAAATTGTAGAAATGCCTGCACACAAATACGCACAAAAAAACAAATAAGCACACACGCACATATTCATGCCCACCCAGGCCCCGTAAATTGTTGTGATGCTCATTTTAGTGAGTGGATCCATATGCTGTGAGCAATACAAGCCAAAGAAATAAAATCAAATCAAAGGACAGTTGAAGTGTGGATCCGCCAAAGACACCACAGAGATTGAAAAAGACAGCAGTGACTGCAATCTAAACTTGGTCCGGGCATTGACATCTGCTAAAGAGATCCCCTGATTCAGTTCAGCCCATGTGACATACAGTACACTGAACCCTGAGCAGGAATGGTCAGTATTGCACAGGACGGCGATGAGAGATATGACACAGTGCCCTGTATGATAGAAGCTTGAGAAGAAACCGGCAGCAGTTTAAGTAATTCTGAGGTGAAACTCCCCTCTCAGGTGGTGCGCAAGGCATTATGGGGGCACGCATGGAACGGGGTGCACCAAATAAAGCCGAAAGCAACACGTGTCGGATCCGGGAAGCACTGCCGTCAGAATCGAATGGAACAGGCTACTTATCCCATTACAGGCATTTCGCTTGTCCTTGGAGCGCGGGATTCACACTCTATCAAAGAGCTCTCACAGAATGAATTTGCCTTCATAAATACTAAACATCCGCCCTCATCCTTTTCTCTCCCACCCCTCCTCCCCATGCGGCCGTCCTCCCACCCCACGCCGTCCCTCCCTTTTCCCCCCTATAGCGTACATTTCAGTCATTTGCAATTCTAAGTGTTACTTGGCAATCATGTCAGAAGGCTGGAAGAACAGATCTCAGTCTCCTCAATGGCGGCCTAATCATTTTATCTCTGCCATACAAAACTGCATAATAAGTGATTTAGCGGGGATTAGCGATGTAATATATACACGCGCTGTTGTTTTTACGCTTCCCGGTTCTTTTGTTCCCAGCTAGCCTCCCCAACCCCTCCATCACTCACACCCACCACCCCCCCCTACATAATTTTGTTAACAAAAGAGGCTTGACTCCTGCATTGGGACCAGGAGACAGACTGGGGAGATCACCACAGAATACAAACTAGTGGCTACGCAAGACACCAGACACAGCGTCATCGTAACCCTTCCAGCTGAGGAGGTGGTGTCTCCTGGACAATAAATTCAACAGAAGGAGCATGCTATAAATTTGCTATAAACACAGAAGGGTAATGGCTATCCTCTTTTTTATATGAAGCAAATAATTTAAGCATTTAAAGGGTTGATGCAAACTCGAAAACAAGGAAACAAGCTAATTGTAGCTGGCTTGTGCCTGAATGGATTTTACATTAGTCTCAAAATCGACAAACCTTAGTTTTGCATTTGAAGTTTGTTATAGAAAATAAATATATTTACATGTGCCTCTGAAAGTTATTTCAGTAATGTTATGACATCTGTTACATTTGATGTTATAGACACTAAAGCCCGTGTACTCAGTAATTAATTAATCTTAATTATGCTAAATACAAATCTGTTCAGAGCCTCAGAGACCAGAAATAACCAGGAGATATACTGTACCTTTGCTTTCAATATGTATTTTGCCTAAACATGATTCCAACTCTCTGCTACCTATATTTCACAAATGAGCTTCTGCCAGATAACTGTCAAGAGGTGTTCGCTTAATCAAATCTAATTAAAAGAGCCTATTTGGATAGAACACTAATATACACATAGTCTCCAGCACCAGGAATGAACACACTGGCAATGCGCAACACTGATCAAAGTTTGTTAAACTTTTCCTGCTCCTGGCCCAGGTAGGCAAGTCATTTACTGCAAATAAAGTGCAAAAATGTGGATGTATTTTCTTTTAAGCAATATGTATATACAATGAATGTTTTCTTTCACTCCAATCAGTCGTCATTTGAAAGCATTGTGTTCCTCTCATACATCACATTGCTCTGAATGTGGTCTGAGTTTAGATTGGGTTAATGGCCTTGGTTGTTTTGAGTATTTGTCAGCCTCTGTGCTACAGTTGTAGCATAATGTGCATATTAGCAAAGTGCAATTAATCACGCTCATGTAATGGCCGTTGCAGAGAAAGATTAATTACACTACTGCAGTACTGCACCTGAATATTATATTCAATTAGTTCTGTGAAATTTTAATATGACCTGTATGTGTTTTACT
The DNA here is from genome assembly GCF_963514075.1 of Conger conger. NCBI lineage: Eukaryota > Metazoa > Chordata > Actinopteri > Anguilliformes > Congridae > Conger > Conger conger. The sequence continues at coordinate 21,099,712 of NC_083768.1, forward strand.
ATTATTAGCCATCGTAAGGTAAATAAATAAATAAAATAAAAAACATGATCTTTTGCTGAGAAGTTTCCACACTTCCTCAAATCCCAATATGTGCATAACATATCAGTTCTGTGTAAAATACTGACTTGTCCAAAGTCCAATATTTGTTTTATTATTAATGTTTCATTGTGTGAACAGATTTATTTAATTAATTATAATAGCAATTGATTGAAATTGCTTTCTAGCACTGCAATTAGGTCCTTAAATATCTCTGAAATAAACATAACACTAATTGAATCCATGTTGTAGTAATTCACTTCCTTTTTACAAAAGCCAAAAGTGAATACACGAGTGAATACCTTAAAACACGAGAATAACCCAATTTCTCGTGTTTGAATAACCTATGTGAATATGGCACATGTTGGTAAATGTTCATGGTGCACAATGATAAAGACACCTTATCTATAAACAAGACAGCACGTGTAATGAGCAAAGATTAATTTCAGAAACTAACGTCCAGCTGAATCATAGTTGTGTAGTTGTTAATAAACCAACTAAATACCAATATCATTCGTTTCTCATTTCACCAAATGCTTCTACACAGCTCATTTAATTTGAAAAATTATTGATTCCCTTCAGATGATATTTTCCCCTTCAGTATTCATTGCAATGATACTTTCTGGACACAACTTTGTTCGTATATCCTGAGGATCAATTGTGCAAATTATCAGTCACAGCAAAAAGTTGATGTTCTAGGGAATTTGGTGAGCTCAATGACAAAACAGCAATGTTTATGGGCAAGATTGTCTTCGGTGCCCAAGTTGACATATTGTTGTGGCGCTCAGGGAATAGCAGTGTCTGCCAGTCCACTTCACACACATCAAAAGTGCAAGCCATAACATTTCAAACCTTTCACTTTTTTCAACAGGAACTGACTTTGGCACTATCAGACAGGGACATTTCTATCACCGGAAACCTTCCCTCCCTGGGTGATGCTACAGCCGGGTGATGTTACAACCAGCCACTATCTAGCAAGACTGGCAATGTCAGAGTTCAGTACATCATCATCTTTCAGACAAACCAGTATCTTCATATTGGCAAAGTTAGACCTATCAATACTGAAAACAACACATAATTGATCAAGCTATGAAGCTGCTTATCTCAAATTGATGCACCTGTTCATAGGGCAAGCAAATGAGCAAACTGGAAAGCAATGACAAAACTAAACTGTATCTAAACTTAGGTGGAGTGGCAATATAGAATATTTCCTTTAGCCAGAAGTATCTGATATGTATGGTGGATAATAGCCTGATGAATATTGTGAATTGATGGTGCCAGTCAGCAGGAGCTAGCTGTCCTCTAAAACTACATTACCCATGGGGCTCGGCTACATCACGCAGTTCTTTGTTTTAGGTGAAGTGAACAGGTTAGATCGATATTTTGCGGCCACAGATAAAAAATGAGGCTGCAGATGACATCTCGTAGTAGTACTTAGTTTTGTTCCAGCAAATTCCGATAAAGCACTTCCTCCACAGTTAAGGCATATCCCTGATTTAAAATCACCCCCTCCCCGACCCAATCACAGAAGTAAGTACAAAGCACACACAGACATCAGAAATAAAGGCTTCCTATCTCTCATCAAACAGCTCAGCCAACGGGCAGGTCACATCATGCAGGTTACGGTGTCAAGTTTGCAGAGGTGAACGGGAGGCGTGGGGGTATTAGACTATAACACACTTGATAGTGTCACTGCAGGCCCCCTCTGTGTACTCAAGGGAAATGTGGGTAGAAAATGTGTGTGGAACATCCTCTTCTGAGACCGCCCTACAACTCTCCACGCTTAACTTTGAGGACTATATTCCCCTTGTGTCATCAAATCCGAAAAGGGGCATGAGGACGAGGGAATGTTGTGCCTTCAAAGAGCTAGAGGTTCAGGGCGGTCAGTGTCATGATGGCTACAAAGGCCCACGCCAGTAATCCCAAATGGCTTAATTGTGTAGCAGACACAATTATTAAACCACCATAAAAAGACTGCCTGTTATTAATTTATTCTTACTTTCCTAAGGCTGAGGTTTAATCTAACCACAAAGACCTATTTACATCTTTTTGGGAATAATTATAATAAAATATAGAATGTTTATTTCTGTTAAAAGCAAAGCACAACGTGGCAAGATTGACTGCTGTCTACTGGGGTCTCATTAATTCAACAGGCACCTAGGTAAGGACACACACTATAAAGGAAATAATGCTTGCTTTGCCAGTGGGAATCAATCAGTAAAATAAACACTAAAAAGTACACAGTGGCATAACATTGCGGGCCATATACACATTTTTCAAGGTAAAATATTATGTCAATTATGTTTTTTTCTTTTTACTGAATAATGAAAAGGAAGCATGCAAACTGAATAATACTGACAATGAAATAAAAGAGGAAAAAGAAGCAGAGACAGAGCGGTCATGCTGAGACTGATTTTGTTTAATGAAAAGATGAGAAAGGAATTATTTCCCATCTGACAGCTAATCTCAGGAGACAAATTATTGGCAGCACTCTGCATCTCTATCCCCATAATGCAACAGTTGTAGCTTTTACCAGGTGGAAAACACTGTTGAAAGGAAGGATAGATCATTACTGCAAAATAGAATCTTGAAAGGGAGTACCTGTGTTCATTGGTTGTACAACATCAGGCTCAACTCACAATGTTCATTTGTTTTTGTGAATAATGCTTGCTGCAGTTTCCGAAGCAGTAAACAGTGAAAACTTCATCCTATCAAAATGTTATAACAAGCCAAATAATGTCCAAAGGTTATTTGTATGGCTGTAATTTGCATATATACTCAGTGACCACTTAGGTAGACCTGTAGACCAGCTTGTTAGTGCAAATATTTAATCAGTCAATCATATCAGCAACTAAATGCATAAACACATGCAGACATGGTGAAGAGGTTCAGCTGTTTTTAAAACCAAATCTCAGAATGGGGAAGAAATGTGATCAAAGTAACTTTGACCATGGAATGATTGTTAGTGCCAGACAGGGTGGTTCGAGTATTGCTGATCTCCTGAGATTTTCACGCACAACATGCAAAAATGCATTGTTAATGAGAGAGGGCCAGACTGGTCAAATCTGACAGGAAGGTGACAGTAACACAAATAATCACACATTACAACAGTGGTATGCAGAATAGCATTACACACAACATGTCAAACCTCTAATTGGATAGGCTACAGCAGCAGAAGTCTAAAAAATAAGTCTATCCATCCATCCATCCATCCATTATCTTAACCCGCTTATCCTGAACAGGGTCGCAGGGGGGCTGGAGCCTATCCCAGCATACATTGGGTGAAAGGCAGGAATACACCCTGGACAGGTCGCCAGTCCATCAAAGGGCACACACACCATTCACTCACACACTCATACCTATGGGCAATTTAGACTCTCCAATCCGCCTAACCTGCATGTCTTTGGACTGTGGGAGGAACCTGGAGTTCCCGGAGGAAACCCACGCAGACACGGGGAGAACATGCAAACTCCGCACAGAGAGGCCCCAGCCGACGGGGATTCGAACCCAGGACCTCCTTGCTGTGAGGCGGCAGTGCTACCCACTGCACCATCCGTGCCACCAAAATAAGTCTAATAAATCAATAATAAAGTGGTCACTGAGCATATGCTAATGTGACATCATTATAAAATGATAAATAAGAGCTAACAATTGCTTAGTTCAGATGTGTATTTCTTTGGCTCGATGGCAAGCTAGCCAAGCAGTTATTTCTTGTACTCCTTTGTCTGTAGGCTACTGCATGTTGATACAAACTTGTAAAAACAGTAGGATGGTCATAAATGTAGCCTACTGATAGTTGCACAGTTCATGTTATTGTAACATAATTAAATGAGAAACTTCCTCATTTGAGGAAATAGGTCTTGTTGTATCTCAGCTTTGTGTTTTCACTGGTGCCTCTGGTTTGTCAGTTTGTGTGTCAGTGCGCCTGCATGTGCGTGTATGCGTGTGTGTGCCTGTGTGTATGGAACCCCACCCAGGTAATTGGCCACCAATCGCCACTGGGGTTAACCCATATTCAAATCCGCCTGTCTGGCCAGGGGTTACATTTACTGCCATGACACCCTCCCCTGTGGAACTCCCCCCTCCCACTTTACAGGGTTTTCTGAACGAATAAAGCACTCAAGAGTATTGCACAAATTTCAGGCTCTTAAATATTTCCTGCAGATTCCATCTGGTGAGCTAAATCCCTGCTGGCACAGAGGGACCCTGAGTACGCAAAGTACTCAACCTGCCCAGCCAATATGAAGACTGGTTAAGAATACATAAAGTAACATAACATAACTGTAAGGCCACCCTCTATAGAGAAAACTGCAAAGCCGTCACCATGGTCAGTTATAATGGAGTCAGTAATACTGAACACAATTCATTAAATGGCACGAGAAATCTAATAAATTCAGCGTTCCCCATCTATCTTGTAAAACACAAACAGAAGGGTAGCACTGCCATAATGGTGTCAGCTTGTGGCTCCACTCTTTGACAATAAATATTACATTTATTCTCTAGTCTGTTGAGCTGCTTCATTGGTGTCCTAATTACACTTTCCGACAATAGTGTCATATTGAACAGCACTCTTTAATGATCACAGAGCCCATTATTCTAATATGAGCAGGCTGATGGCAATGGGTTGGACTGGCTGACATTGTTAGTGTACCTTCCCAGGCAGTGGGGCCTTTCTCTGAATATGAAGAATAAGTTAATAATGGATCTGGGTTGGCACAGGGAAACATTAATAGATTGCTGAGGAGAGCAAAGCAGGAGTGACTAATCAGATATCTATATGATGAAAATATCTATGATGTCTCTATGATAATATATTTAGAATATATCTCTGAACATGTGTGTGAGTGTATGTGTGTTGCGATGCCCCACAGAACTGCAGAAGCACTTACTGCAGCGTGGAGAGTGGCCATACTGCTGGTGTTGGGCCTTAGGGAATGTGCCGGAAGGCCAGTAGCTCCCATTGACCTGTTCAGTGCCACAGAGAGCTCCAGCCTCACACAGGTAGCCTGCATTTAACCTCACAAACAGGTGAGCTGCATCACTCCTCAGCCTGCAGCACACATAAGCAGGGGCAGAGGAGCTGGATGAGAGCCTTTTGGCTGGGTCTTCTGAGAGGAATAGCAAAGGCTAATTTATCTGCGTTTAGTGTCCTGCGGCATGTCAGTGGAAAAACATTATGCGAATTTGACACTTTTGACATCAAGCCCATACATTTGAGTGCCGGCAATGGGTTCCTGTACCAGGATACATATAGCAAGCTAATACCAGCTTTGACTGCGTGACTGAGAGTCAAGCTTCTGAAAGTCAGAGGGATGGAAGCTGGGCTCCTCCTTCCCACAATGCAATGGTCACACTGGAGGTTTGCTTTGAGATAAGGGACAGAGAAAGGAATCTCCTTGTCACGGACTAGCGCCGCAAGGAGACTTACACTATTACAGACACGCAACACAAACACCGCAACACAACACGCTTTACATTTGACCAAAAACAGTAACGGTAATAAGCAACGCACAGCGAGTGCATTTAAAAAAGTTTACCTGGGTCCGTTCGATCCTGGTGCCACAACCAAACAGGAAGTGAAGGGAACCAGGTGGTATTTCTGGAGGGGGGTTAGCGGGAGTTTGATGTGTGTATGGGGGGAATTTGAATGGTACACGGATGATTGTTTTAATTTCTGTTTAGTATCCCCTTGTTGTTGTTGTGGTATGTTCTGTTTGATCATTTTCTGTTTTATTTTGTTAATTGATTTTATTTATTTTTTGTTCATGGAAGGTGCCAGGTGGGAGGGGCTATGCCCATTTATAGCTCCAGGAGAGAGCTGAGGGGAGAGTTTTTTCTTTTGTTTGAGACTTGGAGTTGGTGTGCTGTGTAATGGGCTTACTTTTCAGGCATAGCCAAAGTACACGCCATTTTCATTTTCATTTTCATTTTCTTTTGTTTATGTTGTTCAGTTTTCTTCATAAGTTTATTATTATTATTATTATTTTTTGTAGTTGTCACTCTAAATATTTCTGCCCCGCCACCATCGCACCTGTAAATAAAATACACCTTCAGCACCTCATCACCGCAGTCCCTCTTCCTTCGTGTCCTCCACCCTCGGTGCACCCTAACACTCCTCATCTTTGTTTTTTCACACTAATACTATATACTGTATCTTCACTGTGGAGGAAGCACAACGTACAGTAAGAAACAATGATGATTCATTTCAGAGATGTCTGCTCTCTTATCAGCAGACAATATTACTCTCCCATCTATGATGTTAGAACAACCAAGAAAATATTTCATTATATTCACACCATGTTTAATCCAGAATCCCCGGCTACCATACAAAAAAAATGAAAAGTGTCTTGTCAAGACAAAGGGAGACAAAGAAGCCTTGTCAAATGTATCTGATATGACAGGACATGTGAGGATATGAAAAGGAGGTGTACATGTTGTGATTATACATTATGACCCCAGGCATCTCCAGCTTCATAAACTTGTAATGCAGTTATTTTACAAGACCTGGCATGCTTTTATTCTCATTAGCAGTCAATGTGCATAAGGCAAAGCAATGTAAATGGGTTTGCACTGCCTTGTCCCTTAGGTTTTGGTCATTAAACATGATTGATTCTTCAATGGGCGAGTGTTCTAAAGAAAGTGCTCTGCATTGGCACAACCAAGTCTTACACTAGTTAAAAGGCCACCCGCAAAGGAGCAGACACTACTATGATGACACTATACCGCATCATGTAACGTGTCACGGATGCACAGAAACCGCACACTGCTCAGGTTTGTAACAGAGGCGGATCCACCACACACATACACACACACAAGAAAGGACAGTAGTGAAGGGTGATTAATGTTATGCTGAGCCGGCTGCCCACCGATTGGGAAAGGTACTGTATGTTGTTATAATTCACTGTGAACTGGCCCATGTTCTTGCTGTTAATGCCATGTTCATATGAGTTGTGATGTTTCTCACTTGCTATTCATAGCGTCTAGTCAGCATTCATTTCCCATGCACCATGTTTTTGAATTTTGTAGATTTTTTTCCCATTTTTCCATTTGGTGGTCAATTGTATTGTCCATGTATTGTATATTGTGGAACCACTGCCCCTAACCGTGATTCCAGGGCTCGTTCCAGACATTCATTACATATTAATGATGTCATATGCAGTTGGTATAGACAAAATTATATACCACTTCTACTGGACAATTATCAGATGAAAAATGTAAATTGACTTATTAAAACAAGGCATTTTTCCCCACTTGTTTTCTGACATTTTGGACGCCATTTCAACTTGCTGTGCCCCAGAGCTGTTTCAACTTCCCCGTAGTCGTGGCATGTTGTGATGTCACTCCCGCTGCTTTCAACTGAACTGTAATCGCCATTCAGGTCCTGGAACTGTACCGATGGTCTTTATTCATAGGAAAGACATGCATCTTTCTGAATTCAAAATATTTGCTCTAATATGTGTATATTACGCACATTTTTTATAATTGAGCAAAAACCTAAAAGTTGTTCCCAGTCTCCCCTACAGTTAAACAAGCAATGGTCATTACTTACCATGATGTACTGGTTACTAACAACACGGAGCAGTCTTATGTATCTTGCTGTTAAGAGAGCCAAACAGCACAGTGTTTACAATTCACGCCAGTGCTCTATATGCAAGCTGCATTTAGTGCATTAGTTATCTCCTACCATGTCTTCATCGGTTTTATCACGTTGTGAGGCTGCTGAACAACAAGACGTGTTGTGATAATTTTTTGGTCTGGAGGGCCAGCTACGCAGATAGCCTAAAAATCAAGGTCTCACCTGCAGTGTGTGCAAACCCCAAATGCCCGCTTTCCAGTCTAAAGAAAATCGCTCAGATCAGTTTAGTAAGCTATATCATTCATGTGAATTAATTATTTAAATCATATGTTTATTTTTTCTTTCGTTTGAGCAACAGTTAATACTGAGTCATTCACTGCTGCGAATGGCTTGTAATGATCTTCCCTGGTTTTATTTTGTTTAGTAACACTTAAGAAATACTTGAAAAATATGTTGTTATTTCTTACTTATAAATGTTTAGGTGATGTTTTATTGAAATTCTGACACAAGAAAATAACATACAAATGCCTTTTTCTTAAGTGATTCATTAAATAATTTTTGGGAGAAACATCCACCTAATCGTTGTATTTGTAGAGACTATGGAAATTGTCAATCCAACCTGCGCAATACGCATGGATCTTAATTATCATGAAAATTGCTAATTTGATTGGATATGAATGAATCAAGGTGCACTGCACCCACTGATTATATAGTGAGCATAATCCAACCCATTTTCCATCTGGGTGCCCTTTGCTACCAAAATGGCAACCTTCAATAACCATGCCCAGTGCACCACACACCTCGCCAGTGACCGTGCCAGTGCAGTCAGTCTAAACTAGTGGTTCTTAACCTTATTGGAGGTACTGAACCCTGCAAGCTTCATCAGTGCATTCACCGAACCCTTCGTGATTGGAAAAATAAAATATGATTTCTTCAAAACATAGATATATATTTTATGACCCCTGCCGAACCCTTGAGAATGTCTCAACGAAACCCTGGGGTTCGATCGAACCCAGGTTAAGAACCACTGGACTCTAAACAGTCCATTTAGACTATTCACAAAAACGTCATTTACAGCTGGACTAGTATGCTTCATGCCAGAACTGATTTCCATCCAATTATAAAGCAACTACAGACACTATTATTCACAATTTACATTTCAAACATGCCTGATATTGTGTAATTATTCCTCAGCAGAAGCCTAAGCACTACACCAAAAACATGAAGTGTTCCATTATCGCACCAATCATCCCTTTCATTAACAGTGACCATTTAATTGTTCTGTAAATGATAGAATGAGGGGAGAAGACCTGTGAGGACCTTATTAAACCCATTGATTGGACATTGATTTGACCTTATCTGATCCTCACCTGAATTAAAATCGCCCAATTACAACCTCTAATCATGAGTTATACTGTATAGTCTCACAAACCCAAGATTATCTGTATGGTCTGGTGCAATGGACTCTGAAAAACATATGAGAGATTTTTGCATGCAAAGAGTGGAATGACTGTCAATGTTTACAGTCTTTGGTCAGAACACAGATTTATCTGTCCACAGTTGCATCTTGTGAAAATGTGGTGGAGAAAGCATATTCCATTACGAATTTGCATATTATGTTATTATCCTAGATAAACTTCCCTGCAAGTATACAGCATGTTCAAATTTAAATGGCAGGATATTTACTGAAGCTGTAATGATTAAACGCCTCTCACTTTAAAGATAAACAACAGGAACAAACCTGGAATTCACATCTTAAACATTCTGGTCCCCCTTCCCAAAGTTGTGCTCCACAATGCTGCTCTTAAGATATGCACTCAGCTGTTGAAGTAGTTCTCTTATGTAGCTGTGCAAATTATAGGGTGATAAAAATAGAGGATTATAAAGGTTACAGTTTTGTCACATGGGATAGATCTTGCATGAAAACGCATGTAAAAATGTAGGACTTTTCAAGTAATGTAGCACATACAGTGGTGTGTGTGCTCAAAAAGCCTTTTACAATTAATATCTAATTGAACAAAAGCAAACCTGACCTCTAAGTGGTACAAAATTAAACATGACACATGCCTTTGAATTTTAAAGCAAGATTACTTTTTATTTGAATTTTTTACAGTTTGAACAGCTTGCAAACATTTTCTGTAGCCAGTGAAGAGTCTTTCAATTCCTTCTTTTGGATTTTTTCCACATTCTTCCTATCGGGACACTCTAGCTCAAATATTATTCGGCCTCCTTGCATGTACATGTTTGAGATCTCTCCACTGATTTTCAATAATATTCAAATCTGGGGACTGAGGTGGCCATTCCAAACCTCCATCCGTCTTTCCTGAAGGTACTTCATGGTTTATTTCAAGGTATACTTTGGATCATCGTCTTGCTGGAATACCCAACCCCTCTTCAACTTCAACTTCAATATCTGGACTGACCTTTGAACATTAGCCTCTAGAATTTATTCATATTTGGTGGAATCCATTTTTCCTTCCACTCCTGCGCCCACTGCTGCCACAACTCCAAAGCATAGTGGATCCACCTCCATGCTTAAAGGTTGGCAAAGTGTTCTCTGCAAAGGCTTCACCCTTTTTTGTCCAAACATACCTTCTTTGGTGGTGGCTGAAAAGTTACATTTTGATTGGCTATTTCCTTGCTTTTTACAACAATTTCCCCAATTAGTGAGAACAGCAGGTCCCCGCTTCAACTCCACACTCATAACACCGACTGCTGTTATTGTTTTGCCTGAGAATGGCTTTGTCGTGAGTATTCCCAAGACAACAAGTCCTGATGTAGGCAGACTGTAAAAAGCCTTTTGTAAGAAAATAGGACTATATTACAGAACATTTTGCCCAGATCATCATTACTGCAACTGATGAAAATGTGGAGATAATACTCTGCATTTTATTTTAGGAAATGTACATCTCTAGGTAAATATGTAGCTACATTTTTTCATGTAGTTCACATCTAGAGGGATCATCTGTGCTAAATTAGAGCTGACTGGTAGCATAGACTGCATTGAAGTCGCTTTATGTTTTTATTTGTTTTTCATTCATTTTTACAGCAAATGTGGGTGTTGAATACACAAAATCTGTTATAATGGTTCCGAAGACCCAAACGCAGACCGGGGATATTGAAAAACGTTGTCTTTATTTCAGTCCAAGTCAAAAGCCAAGAGATCACAAGACACAGTGCCAGGTCGAGATGCAAAAGAAAAGTCGTAAAAACAAGCGGGGGTCAAAAATCCAGAAAATCAGAAGGCTGAGGTACAAAAGGGCTAGGCAACAACAAAATCAAAAGCAGAAAGTAAATCAGAACCCAAAATCAGAAGGGCAAGGCAAACTTGAAAAAACAGGCAAAGAATCGGCACTGGAAAATGATCAACGTTCTGACAAGTTACATGACTGAGAACAGGGTTTAATATTATGGGATGAGACAAACTAGGCTTGGCAAGGGAGTGAGGAGGGCTAAACACATAACAGGTCAGCAACATGAATAGGTAGTAATAAAATAACACAGAGAAACGAAAATGTGGACTGGATTCACACAGACCCACATGTAATTAAGGTTGCCACAAGTTCTGGTTTTCCCAGGATTGTTCTTTTTTTTGAGCGACTGCCCCGGAAAATGATTATTCTTTCATTTTTTGTACTTCTAAATGTAAGAGTTCCAAATAAAACTGGATTTGTGTACTGCTATTGTTTTTTCCTCTTTACATTTAGACATCCAATCCTGTGTCTGTAAACAGGTAAAAATCTGTAAAACACAGCGACAATTGGCCATATGCCTATACTTATTTTTAACTGGTAGCAGAAATAAAAAAGTTTACCTTATCACCCAGCAACTGCTGCATGGGCTGTCAGTCTGGCGCGTGCATTCACTTCAACGACCTCAGCATGGGAAAGTTCAGCAAGCTACTAGCCTCGAGGTAATCGCCTAATACTTCTGATTATTATTATTTTTTTTGTCCGTTTTATAAAATTGGGGGATGAGGAGGACAGGAGAACAAAATCAGGCAAGCAACCAGCAGCAAAAAAACCCCTAAAACAATATACAACTCAGACTGGGCAAAAAGAGAGCACTTTTCTGAATGGATAAGGCCAACCCTACTGTTAACATGTGGCTACCCTACATGTAATACAAATGGCTCCGGACTAGCGAGTAGACAATAGCACAGAGTAAGGAATGTAGTGATAGCGGAGAGCAGGTGCAAACACTTCGCTGAACCAAGGCAAGTAATTAGAGATAGAACAGGTGGAGTTAGAGAGCAGTATCCAAGCTAGAGATAAATTTAGTTTGTTATTTAATGTGATTAAATTAACATTACCGAAAACTGGTGACAGTTAGTTAATTAGTTAGACAGATGATAAGTTTGTTAATATAATTTAGTACTGTACAAAATCTGCGTAAGTAGTTATCAGTACATTAGTGCTATAAAAAAACGTAAATGGAGGAAAGCAGGAAGTAAGCAAAAACGAGAATGGGAAGGAATCGTTGGAAACCGGAAAATTCCAAACCCCCCAAATAGTGAATCACAAAGACAGGGAAGTGACTCGAGCTGAGAATACATTAAGACACATATATCACAGGGGAATATGCAATGAACTATGAATGGATGAAGAAACAGATAACCAGATATCAATAATGAAAAATAATAAATTACAAGAATCATAAATAATCAGACAAAACTCAGGAACATTACAAAATCGGCAATGGTAAAATATTTTATTAAGTTACAAAATAAAAAACATGTAAAGATGTTTGTCCATGCAAATATGAAATCACGAAAACATGCAGAAAGGAAAGACCAATGGGGAGGATTAATAATGAGAGCGCTAAAGGACATTAGAGTGATGTAATGATCATAAAGGAAGAAGTGGATTTACATATACAGAAGTAAATTTTTGTGGACAATGAAGGCTGTTGTGTTTATTTTGTAGGAAACCTTAAAATAGTCAGATTCTCAGTCCTAAGAAGCTATTCCCATCTTCTTGAGCTTAATGTCTCTCTTGGGGCTATACCTTCTCTCTCTTGGAAATGACTGCACATTGACCCCTGACCTTTACGATTGTGTTTGCATTGTATGATGCATCATGGCATCCTCTGCTTGTTAGTGATGTAATTTCTTACGTATTTAGAATTGGTAGCATTTTAGCCTAGTTAACTGTGACTAGTGCCTTAGTGATGTTGCTCACTCATCTGGGAATGTTGGCCAGGCACTATTGCTCTTTTCACCTCAGTCAGTGAAATGCAGTTGTTTTTGTTTTGGTTGCTATTGTTAGCCAAAATTTCAGTAAAAATGCATTTAGCTTCTTTCTTGTTTTAAATATAAAAATGCATTTACTGTATATGATGCATAAGTTAACCTGCTCTGATGATTGCCATTTTAAGAAATGCATTTCCAACAAACTGAATTTTTCTGGAACTGGAAACTGAATGTACAAGACCAACGCTTGAGAGAATTTATGCCATTTAAGAGCACAAAAGATACAGTTGTAATGTGCATGATTGAATCATATGTGATTTAACACATTTTCAAATGTGTCAGTTAGAAGTAATTAGTCGGCGTGCAACTATTCCATTACTGCCGCAGAATCTTTCTGCCATGACGCTTAACTACAATTAGTGTTATCGGAAACGCAGGGCAAAAGCAAAAGTGCTTTGTTGATATTCCTGCAGGATGGAGGAAGCAATAAGGGACAGGGCCATGAGGATAGCATTGGCGGAATCTGCGGACGAGAACAGTAAAACTCATCGGAGACCCATAAATCTGACACGACAGTTAAGGGAGCTGAGGACAAAAACAGGACTAGCGCTGCATGAAGGCAGAGGCAGGAACCGAATGAGAGGGGAATTCCATATGCATTTGATTTCACTGGAGGGACAGAGCAGAGGAGAAAGGTAAAAGAATGAGAATGTGAAATGGAAGTGAGAGAACAAAAACAAATTGAAGGTGGGGTGGTGGGGGAGTATGCAGATCGTGTGACTCTTGCCTTTTAAACATCAGCTCCAGCAAAACATGTTTCATGGATCCAGACACCTGTGGAAAGAGCTGCTCCACTCACTATTCTAATTTTAAAGCGCATTACGTTAAATACGCCATGTACGGCAGAGTAATCTATCTTACTGATAGAGTCCTATACACACCCAGAGGAGCTCAACAGGACCTGAAATTCGAGAGATTCACATACACTGGTAATCTCCATGAAGTCATCAGTGACATTTCAGTCATCTATCAATGCAGAACAAGTCCGAAGACACCGGTAGCGGCTCGCCATTGATGAATGTGAAATCCAGATGTCATTGGATTGTCATTGACGTGGGGAGAATATGAAATGTGAAGAGCGCAATGAAGGCGCCGCTCTTGGGTTCTATAGTACTGTGGTGGTGCAGTCTGTCAAGGGTATTCAGAGGATTTCTGCAAATTTTGCACTGCTATTATCAATGAACAGTAGTAAAATTCAAATGATAAAAAGGTATTTGCTTCTTGTCAAATAAGCTGCAAAGAAATCGGGCTCCCCCAGAAAGTGCTTAATTGGATAGACTATAGTATTTGAAGTAGAGGTAAATAAGTGCCAGTACTCAGTGCAAAACAAAGAAGGGCCAGGCCCAGTAGGCTACAGCATACTGGAACATTCCGGCTGACTTCTAGCACTGGTAATCAGGGGCATCATGCACTATTTTGAGGGGTGCACAAAAATCCTTAATTACTCAATAGTGCACACATAATTGAGAATTATTTTCATCCTCAATACCTGTTAGTCAACAATTGGTATATATTAGACCTGACCATGACCCTGGAATGCACACCATTAACAAATGTACAAAGAGTGCATTTCAAGAAATTCTGGCTTTACCAGGGTTAGTTGGGATGGTGGGTGGGATAGATGTGACATTTATTCAAATTCAAATTTATTAATGGATAACCCCTAGAGATGAGCCATCTCGTTTTCGAGGGGGTCCATTTATCTTTGAAGCTAGCCATTTTTAATCCTTACGTCAAGAGGTAACCAACATAACAAATAGTCACTAGACCAACTGCAGAGTTCATTTTTACCAAACTGGAAACAAAGTAGCCCTGCCATCTAGCAAGAATACTGGATATTTAGCTTGCTGGTTAACAATTAAGCATTATGGAACTAATACCTGTATATCATGGATATTGGCACAGCTAGTAGGGTGGTTAGCGGGGCCATTATACCCCTTACTTTGGTAGGCTACTAGCGATGAGATGATGATAACGTTAAGTTACGTTCATTTTGGTTACATAGTAGATAACGGTGACTACAAACGTGGAGTAATATTAAAAGATTTAAAGTGCGAACATTCCATTTAGCCGTGTGCATATTGTGGATATTGGCACGGCTGGAATGCAAACTGACCAATAGAGACAATGGACCAGACCTATCCCTTGTATAAGCTAATGTATGCGCTAACTAGTAACTCAGCGTGACTAGTGCTTAGCAATTAATGTTTTTTTTTTTTTTTTGGCTTGATTGCTTTTGTTGATTTTGGTACATACAACTTACAGCGTACCCGGGAGTACTTCAAGCACTGATGGACTGTGCTGTGTACAGTCGATACCATATAGTGTATGGTATGTATGCACATGTATACAGGGCAATGAATAACATTGCATCAAAACAGTTGCTGATATTGACATGTCACACAACGGCGGTAAATAGTGATCGCTTTTTTACTGCTATTCTCGTTTGATATAGGATGTACTTTTGGTAGAAGTTGCAATGGGTATTGCTGTCGCAGGGACAAAGGTTGCAAGAGAGAGAGCTTGGAACTCTTGAGATTTTCAAATAAATTCCTTGTTCTCCCATTTATCACACTGCCCTTCAACACTAATGACACTTTAATGCAAAATGCCAATCAAAGTGCCATATAATGGGAGTCTTAACAAAAGCATTTAGGAGAACAGACCATACACAATGCTGAGTTGTGCTGCTCAGTGAACTACTAAACACTTCTGGCAGTATATAATGGTGGAACTTCAAGGCCTGTAATGGGCCATATATATAACAGCACAAATACAACACATTAATTGAAGAAAACAAGGCTATTTTGTAATGATTAAGCATTCGCTTACCTGAATCTTTAGTGACCAACCTAGTTTATATTTAATGCATTGCCCAATTATAGCATAGCCTGGTATTAATTTCGGGAAACTGAGGTTAAGTACCTTGCCCAAGGGTACAACAACAGGGCCCCATCGAAGATTCTCTGTTTAACCTATTTCAACATCTTTCAAAATCTGTTAGCCCAAACTGCCCATGAAACAACAATAATGTGTCTTTATATTGCAGCGGGGCCTGTAGCGTAGTGGTTAAGGTACATGACTGGGACCCGCAAGGTCAGTGGGTAGATCCCCGGTGTAGCCACAATAAGATCTGCACAGCCGTAAGCCCCTTAACCCTGCATTGCTCCAGGGGAGGATTGTCTCCTGCTTAGTCTAATCATCTATAAGTCGCTTTTGATAAAAGCAGCAGCACAAATGACATGTAATGGAATGTAATTATATCTATCAAGAGTGTGTATTCGGGACAATACTGTGTACGAGTACCTTAAATATATTCACTCACCGAGCACTTTATTAGGAACACCTGTACACCTACTTATTGATGTGATTATCTAATCAGCCAATCATGTGGCAGCAATGTATAAAATCGTGCAGATACGGGTCAGGAGCTTCAGTTAATGTTCACATCAACCATCATAATGGGGAAAAAATGAGATCTAAGTGACTTTGACTGTGGAATTATTGTTGCTTTCAGACAGGGTGGTTTGAGTATCTCAGAAACTGCTTATCTCCTGGGATTTTCATGTACAACAGTCTCTGCAGAGAATGGTGCAAAAAACAGAAAACATCCAGTGAGCAGCAGTTTTGTGGGCAGGAACGCCTTGTTAATGAGAGAGGTTTGAGGAGAATGGCCAGACTGGTCAAAGCTGACAGGAAGATGACAGTAATGCAAATAACCACACTCTGGTATGCAGAAGAGCATCTCTGAACGCACAATGTATCATAGGCTAGTGGATAGGCTATAGCAGCCGAAGACTTGAGTCGAACAAAAGTGCTCACTGAGTACACACACACACACAGTCTCAAAAGTATGTATCATTGCTTCTAGTGTGGGCATTTGCTTGAAACGGTAACAATTAATTTGAGTATCCTATGTTAATTGTGGGGCCCCTATGGAACTGCAACAGTCTTCAGAGAAGCTGTGCTAATTTGCGCCTGTCAAAAGTCACCACAAAAGATGCAAAAATTCCATAGCCCTTGCAGGCCTTTGTTTTCTTTTTCATTGTTAAACCTAATGAAGTCTCACATATGAACAATCCTGTGGTTTATTAGTGTTCTTGCAGCACACGTTTTAGATGTTGAATCTAATGATTATACACCCCTGCTTTAGGCAAAAGTTTTTGCTATATTACAATATTACTTAATCGCCAAAAAATGTTTCCCTGGGCATGGAGCTATTTGAGCAAATGATAACTCAGTGGCCAGTTAAACTGCAGGTTGATTAGGTAGCAAGATTTGGAATGTGGCCAGGGCATTAGGGAGCACCCTCATTCTTACCAATAATTGCCATGTGGGCTTTAGAGACCACTGTGATTCCACCGCTCATCTGAAAGCAATTACAATTCCTGTTCTGATCCATACCTTACAATCTGTATGTGCAAACCAATGTGCAAAGAAACCATCCCTTCTCATAAGGTCCCCAGGCTTGAATGGAGCAAGATATGATCTCTGGGCAGGGTACATTACTTTTCTGTTGTTTACTTGAGAGAAAAAGCCAGCACACAACTGAATTAATTATTTAAACCAGGACAAAGGACATTTTCTGTTGTAGTGAGTTTGTATAACAATAAGCTTGCTATGTACATTTGGGCTTAACTACTAAAGAGTAAACCCATTAAGTTGCCAAACAATTCAGGAGCCAAATCTGTTAAAACGAGTACTAATACAAACAGAACAAGGGTATTACTAGTCACAGTTTTATGCTTGTGTTTTGTTTTTTGTTTTTTCATGTTTAGCATTTTTAATGTGGATGCGTGGATGTATGACACTGCAAATAATATACAATAATGCATTTTGTAACCAAAGGATAATAAATGAGCTAACTGTGAACATCAACTGGGATGTAATAACATTGCACAGTGCATTTTTGGGCGCATGTATTTCTTTCAAGTTTTTTTTTCTGCACTTTGTCTGTAAGAAACAGGATGGATGAAATCGCTTTTTGAAAACTACATAAATCAATTCCCAGGCGAACAAATTTGGACTATTTAAATCCTCTGAAATGGCACAGTAACCGCAGTGGACATTAATATGAAAATGAAATATATAAGCGGGGAGAAAACCCTCAAGTTTAATTCATCTTAGCCTGAGGTTAAATCACCAAAATGATGAGCAATCCAGGACCCGGATTAACAAGACAGATTCACACAAGATTGATAAAGAATATCCCAGAAAAAAAAAAAAAATTAAATTCTTTATAAAATGCAATGAACATACTCGACGGTTTCATTGCGTCTCTAATTCTCTGGGTTCTTACAAATGGAATTAGTTTTCATTCCCAATTTTTGCCCCCCCGCTGCATCACCAATTTGATATCCCCTGCTCCTTTACAGAATTCAACTTCTGAAATCCAATCATTTTCATCTGACATTTAAATAGAGCCTTGGAAGGTTCCGGTTCTGTAAGAGGGGAGCCAACAACACTTTGTGACTCCCCTGCATTGCCCCCCCCCATTACGACGCTGAAACCTGCAATGCCAGAGGCTGTGCTGAATTTGACTTGTCTCTCCAGTCGGTCTGACAAGGCCCTAATGAAAACCCTCATTCTGATTGACTGGGCGACATGACGACCTTGCCTATAATTATGCCTTAAATAATAAATAGCCATGCTTACTTTCTCATAGTCTGCCTGCAGAAAAGAGCAGGTGGCTGAGAAAGAGCCTTACATCCTTCTTGTTTTTTAACTGAATGGCCACATGATTGCCCAGAAGGCTCATTTACCTGTTCTTAGAATGCTGCCTCATTCCCGATACATAAGTAATATCCAAAGACTGTGAAACCAAAAGACTGCTAATATAATCAGGCTAGGTGACAAGGAATATTACTCACCGTTATGCAGGAATGAGAGCAGTGCCCAAGCACCACATAGCCATTTTCCATATTGCTCGATTTGCATTTTACCAACTGGTTAAACGCTTGCCTCCTGAGACTCAGGACTTACAGTAGGGGTTGCTGTTTTTTAAAGGATATGTTGGAACTGATCCATGAAAAAAAAGTGAAATAAAAAACTATTAAAATAGCCCTTTTTCTGTGGCCACCCTAGCGTGAGACTTTCGTGGGCCTACTGTACCTCATGCTCTCGCTTCACTGGGAATCGATCAGCGTGTGCGGTCCAACCCTCACCATCTGGGCTAAAATAATCCTATCAGCTCACGGGTCTCTGAGGAGGAAGTTCAGGGGCTTAGGAGAGCGAGTGCACCTTTCCTGAAAAAGCAGGGAGAGCAGACGGCACGGGGGGCGACTGAAATGTCAGGAAATGCAATAATGCTGAGTAATCGACTCGACTCATCTTAACTGTTGATTGTCGGCAGCAACCGAAAAAGAGCGTGAGATCTATAAAACTAGACTTAAGTGCTGATACTCTGTGATATACAACTCACAGCATATGCCACATGAGGGCTATAAATCAAAACCACAAGGTATAAAGAGTTATTGCGATTACCCTTGTGGCCCAACAATGGCTCGATTATTGTTCAATTACAGAATACATAGATGACAGCGGGAACAAGTTGCAAAGATAATGTCTGGTTATTCAAGGCTGTCATTGTAAGAGAACTACCTCTCTTTGTGCTGTTTTTTTTCATTCATTTCGCCTCTGCCATATGGCAAATATATAGTTTGCCTGCGGCTGTGATGATATAGGAAGATCAGGTATTTTCTGTGGGACACATAATGACCTTCTGGCAGACCAGCCAGGATATTCTGCACAGTGAGTGCATTTGGCCTGAAAGTATGTCCAAGCTGCCCAGTCAATGACCATCCATGCATGAACAGCCCAATGAAACGCACAGTCTCACCCAGATGTGCAGGGTACAGCCATACTATTTTACATTACATTGCATACATTGCATACTGCACCAATGTAATTGTTCAGATTAATGTTCAAATCCCTGCACCAACGCAAATGCCCAGACACACAGACATACAAACTCACGTTCATAAGGTAAAGCCAATTTCACAAAATCACAGCTGAGCATACCGACTTCCAAGCATACAGGCTTCCATGCAAATGGTTGGCATTTATATACAATTGATACTTCTCATTCACTCATTCATACACATACACACTCTCTCACACACACACACACACACACACACACACCAACAGCAATTGGCTGCCATGCAAGACACCAATCAGTTCATCAGGAGAATTTGGGGTTAGGTGCCTTGCTCAGGGATTCTTTGACACACCAAGGGTGGGATCGAACCGGCAACCCTTCGACTGCCAGACAACTGCTCTTACAATCCAATGTCGCCCCTCAGGCCTTTTGTGTCACATGTTCATTTCAAGGGCGTGGGTCTCCCGCATTGCACAGAGGACCTCAAATCATTTTCGCCTCCCCACAGCCAGAGAACCATATGGCCCTATGAACAGTGAGGTGACAACAGGTTCAGCTTGTGCTCCCAGCCGGGACCAATAGGCACGCAGAGGTCTGCGAGCAAGCCAGCCCTGAGGGGCCTCTGCGCTCCGTCATAATCACCAGTAACGTCTCAAGAGACGGAGGGCAGGCCGGGACAGGGAGGGGCAGAAAGCAGGAGGAAAATGGTGTGCAGTCTCGCAAACACAAAAAAACCGTGACTGCTGAACTGTGAAGAGAGGAGAAACAGGCAAGGGAGGCTGAGGGAACGCACGGAGTGGAAAGAGGAGAGGGACCGCAGTAACTAGATTTAGATTTAGATTTTCTCTTTTCTTCAGTGGGCGGGACTTTAACATTCACACACCTACACATCTGGCCAATCATTCTGTTCTCACTCACCCATTCAGTTTCACTAGGACAGCATCCTCTGAGTTAACCATCCATTAATCCCGCTAACAATGATGTTCATGCCGTGTCTTTTCCCAAGCTCTCATTTCTTCTTTTTATAAAACAACCAGAAGAAAAATGCAATGGAAGCATAAAGATAAAACTGACCACTATTCAAATCATTGTAAAAGTTTAAATCCATTCCTTCACTACATGCAGTATTTGAACTAACTAATTACAAAGTATACAATATGCTTTATTACAGTGTTCGAGCCTGATCTGGGATTACAGACATGTACTGTATGGTTGAGTATCACATTAATTTATTTTTTAAGAGAGGTTTATCATCTGTAAGCTATGCATGTATACAGTATAATGTGGTGTGACAGTTATCTTGCACACATGTGCACAGAGTGGGACGGATTTACATTTCTTTCATATCGGTGCTCTGCAAAATCTGTGAAGCAAACCCCTAATTCACCTGTTTCTCATAGATGGGTTTCTTAACAGAGACTTTTCACTCCAGATACAGTTTGCCATTTCTGTGTACTGTGTTATCTATTTTATGGCATTGTTACTGGTATATCTATTATTTTTGGAGAGATACTGTATATAGATCTTTATTTATAAAGCACTTTTCCAAACAGTAGTTAAAAAGTGCTTTACAGAAACAAGCATAAAATCAGGATAAAATAAAACACACAAATATACTGTTTTAAGATCAATTTTTACATTTTAAAATGCCAATAAAATGCTGTAAATAAAAGTAGCAAAAGTGGTAAAATAATAATAATAATAATACCACCAACAAGAATAATAATAAAAAACAACAATAAAACCAAATAAAAACATACTGTGTAAAACAAACCAGGGAAAATGCTCCTATATTAAAGAAATGCATGTTGTGGGTTTTCAACAGTTTTATGAAATGCAAAACAGACTCTATCTAATGCAGATCTAATGTGTCAAGGGAGGTTATTGGGGCTAGGTGCACAGACACTAAAAGCATGATCACCCTCGATAACAAGTCTGGTGCGGGGCACTACTAAGCGGTTTTTGTCTGCCAATCCAAGTGCCCTAGGTGGGATGTATGGCGTAATTAGTTCAGTCATATAACTCGGGGCCCAACTGTGCAGTGTTATTAAAGTTATCAGCACAATTTTAAAATCAATTCTAAAACTCACTAGCTGCCAGGGCAAGGATGCTAAAACCGGAATAATGTGAGACCTGCAACTAGAATTAGACAGATATTATGATATGGGGTTGAATATTGTTACGTGATGTAACTGCTTTGTACTTCATACTGAGGTGTCTACTCCATAATTAATAATAATCCGAACACAGATTTCAGTGCTGGGTACATCCGTGCACTACAAAGGTCATTGCTGCACTGGCAAAGCAGAACAATCCTTAATTGGTTCCAGAACTGATCTTCAAAGCTAAATTGCATTAACACATCCGTGTCCATGTGAAAAATCTTTCCCATTTTATGCACTGCTGTCTTTGCTCACTGGTCATATGGGGCATATAAACATCTAGTAAGATGTCTCTGTATGATACGACTGTTATATTACATTACATTACATTAAAGGCATTTAGCAGACGCTCTTATCCAGAGCGACGTACAATGAAATGTGAATCAAACCCAGGGACAAGTATGTTCGGGACCCTAGAGGAAAGAACAGTTATGAGTCCTGGCATGATCACATAGATACTAATTGAACCCTTGAAGAGTACATCAACTTACCAAGTTGCATACCACCATGGCAGCTAGAATACCCCGAGTACTACAATAACTATATATAAATGCTATTATAATCTATGGCATACACAAGGATAATCGTGGTAGGGAGAGAAAGGTGCAGCCTGAAGAAATGTGTCTTCAGACTGTGCTTGAAAGTGGTCAAAACTCTGCTGTTCTGACATTGCATTACATTACATTATTGCCATTTGGTAGACGCTCTTATCCAGAGCGACGTACAGTTGATTAGACTAAGCAGGAGACAATCCTCCCCTGGAGCAATGCCGGGTTAAGGGCCTTGCTCAAGGGCCCAACGGCTGTGCGGATCTTATTGTGGCTAGGCCAGGATTAGAACCACTGACCTTGCGTATCCCAGCCATGTACCTTAACCACTACGCTACAGGCCACCCCGGACGTCCACAGGAAGGTCATTCCACCACCTTGGGGCCAGAACAGACAGTAATCGTGACCGAGAAGTGCAGGATCTGGTCTGCTTGGTATGCGAGCCCCAAAGTTTCACATTTGATGCGAGCTATACCAGGCAGCCAGTGGAGATCGCTCAGCAGGGGGGTGGTGTGAGAATTCAAGTGACTACTGTTATCTGAGAGTGATGGTCATGGCTTTCGAGGATTTCCCATAACCTACCTGGAAAAGTGCTATGCAAGCCATTTGTTTGTTATAAAACAGGTTACTATAACATCCATTTTCATATGGCTTTCATTTCTGGCACCTTACATCTATCATGTAGCATCTATCCTTAATTTGAAGTATTTTTAAATATGAAATCTTCTACTCTCATTTTTTATATTCACAGATGGAGAACATTTTACAGCTTGAATTGTGTTGTTTGTTAAGCTTATTCTAAGAGAAAACAATTGCCTGAAAGTCAATTTTACAAGTTACTGAAAGGAATGAAAAACAGGTCAGGAACCTGCGACAAGCCACACAAGAAATAAATAAACACTTTCATAAATGAATTAAACGACTGAGTACCATTTTGTCTCTGGGCAGTAATAGATTGCTACCTATTTAGCTACATAAACTGAAAGCAAGCTTGCTGATCATTCTGTCATCCTCTTTGGCAAATGTTTACAGTTATCATTGGATATGTCTAAATGCTAAATGATAAGTTATGATAAGTGTGTAATTAGATAGCTTGGCAAAATTGCTTTGGAAAAGCTTTACCTACAGAACTGCCGGCTGAACATTTCATTGCCTCTGGAATAATTGGCTTTGTAGATGAATGTTACCAGGGTGTGTGATAAGAGCTATGAACAATCGCACAACAATCAACTGAAAAATGTTGTTTAGCTCAGTCTGCATTTTCAAGATGTTTGTCACAGTGACTGGTATAATATAACCCAGCAAAACATACTTGTATCTGTGGGAGTCAGTTATTATTTTACAGATGACAGCTAGGAAGAGGTAATATGGGCTTTGAGAATGAAAGCTACACGACTGCAAGAAGTACTTCCACTGTCAAATGAATGTTATTTTTAAGTATAAAAATCACAACTCCCACTCCCATTGTATCAATTTTATTGACACAAATGTACATGCCAATGGTTTAAAAAGAATGTATTCGTCACTCTTCACAGTTGAAATGACAAATAATAGAGCTTTGCTTCAGAATTGCTTCAGCCAACAGTAGAATGTATAATTTCACAGTAGTTGTTTCACCACATTGTTCCACAGCAGATTGGTTAGAGAGATGAGAAATGCACCAGGTGCTCACCTTTCTGCAGCCATTTGAGATCCAATGGTGTGTTCAGGGGCCTGTTTTACAAAGCGGGATTACCGAGTTAGCTGGATAACTGCGCAGAGCAAAACCCGGAACCTTCCCAAATCTGGAACATGGATTGTAATAAAGAGCTGCTCTCTGTTTTACTCGGTGCAGTTTTCCAGCGAACTCCGTAATCCTGCTTTGTTAAGAACCCAGTTACTCTCCATCCTTTGACCAGTGCAGAAGAAGCTTTTTGGACAAAAGCCTTAGCTAATCATCTCTCATGCTGCCTCTGCCTTTGTCCTTGAAACGGGTTAAGTTGCACTTCTCCACCCCCTTGATGATGATTTGTGTTCCAGTCCTGGTCTAATTGACAATTAACAACGCTCACAAAGCAATCAGATGCAGGCTGGGCAGAGGCACAGGAAGAAAATGAGCTTATTTATGATGTCCGCTCTGAAGTTCAGATCTATTTTGGAGGACAGAAATATAATGAAGAATGCAGCACAACTGAGTGTCTTTGAGATGTGCAAGTGCACTTTGCTGCTTGCACTGGTACCTGAACTGATTAGAAAGACTATCACCAAATCATGTAAAGGGGACTGTTATACATTTAGTGTATGTATTATTCCATGGACAGATACATACACTCACCGAACACTTTATTAGGTATTTATTAGACATATTTTTTAGACTTCTACTGCTGTAGCCTATCCACTTAGAGTTATGATGTGTTCAGAGATGCTCTTCTGCATACAACTGTTGTAATGTGTGCTTATTTGCGTTAATGTCTCCTTCCTGTCAGCTTTGAGTAGTCTGGCCATTCATTTCTGATGTCTCTCATTAACAAGTCATTTCTGCTGCAGAACTGCTGCTCACTGCACCATTCTTTGCAAACTCAAGAGCTAGTCTGTGTGTGTGAAAATCTCAGGAGATCAGCAGTTTCTGAGATACTTAAACCAACCTGCCTGGCACCAACAATCATTCCACGGCCAAAGTCACTTAGATCACATTCTTTCCCCGTTCTGATGGTTGATGTGAACATTAACTGAAGATCCTGACCCGTATCTACATGATTGTATGCATTGCACTGCTGCCGCACAATTGGCTGATTAGATAATCACATTAATAAGTAGGTGTGTGTGTGTGTGTGTGTGTGTGCGGCGCATATGTGTACTTAAAAAGGCGAGAGGGAGGGAAAGTAAGATTGTGTGTCAAACTTACAACACCTAGGGTTTTGTCTGCTTCTTGTTGTCTGGATCTTGTCCTGCTTAATATTTTGAGAGTTTACTTTTTTCTTTGAAGTTATTTTTAATTGCATTGCCTGGGTGAATGCTCATTAAGATGCAGTCATTAAATGTGAGCATTAGCTGTTTCGCTCCTTCGTGATCACTCCTGTAATAATGTACACACAATAAGACACACACAGAAAGGAAAGAAGCAAAGGCAGCTACTCATTTTCACCATCAGGTAACGAAACGGTCTGTTTGTTGAATCAGTTCCTGCAAATAATGCTTATGTGGTAACGATTTACATTAACTCTATCTTCAACAAGCATTCATTACACATTCATGTGCATGAAAAATATTATATAACAATTAGCAAAGCATTGTAATGTTTTACTTGTAGGCCCATGAATCTTATGTTGTGGACTACAGAGAAATACATTCATTACTTATATACAAAACAGCATGTGTACTGTATGCATCATTTCGCCACCAAAAATGGTTATGACTTCACAATAAATAGGCTACTATACATGGAAATCCTTTATGAAGCCTTCTTGTGTGATTAAGCTGTATATCTTACAGTATAGTTTGAAAATGCATTAGGAATGGTAAAATTGTCATGACTTTACATGAACTACATGTAAATCATTAATGAACCCATAATGTATGTGTTACAAAGGTTTGTACCAAACTATATAGCAAATTATATCATAGCATAGATTGTAAATGCATAATGAAAATTAAAATGGCAACGACTTTACATTACCTAATTGACTAACTGACTTTACATTAATTAGTTAACTCAAAAGACATGTGTGTCAGGTTAGGTATGCTCCTGCCATTGCCCTTGACCAAGGCACTGTGCTTTGAACTGGAGTTGGTCCCCGGGCGCTGCACTGTGGCTGCCCACTGCTCCTAAGTAACTAGAATGGGTCAAATGCAGAGGACAAATTACCCCACGGGGTTCAATAAAGCATATCTTAACTATATGAAAATCAATCATGAAGCATTAATCTATATGTTATGGAGACTCATGTCATGGTGTAATCCTGATCTTTCCCATGTGACCATACATTTATTCCAACTGCAAAAAAGTGTATCATTAATAGTTAGCATTATGCATTCATGATATAAGTCTATTTAACAGCCTCACAACATAGTGAACCATTTTAGAACTATTAAAAAAAACATTTAACATAACAATTATGTATGCTGAGCGGCACGGATGGTGCAGTGGGTAGCACTGCTGCCTCACAGCAAGGAGGTCCTGGGTTCCAATCCCGGTTGCATGTTCTCCCCGTGTCTGCGTGGGTTTCCTCTGGGTACTCCAGTTTCCTCCCACAGGAGGAAACTGTGTTAACCATGTGACTCGTGTTAACCATGTGTTTTACGCACAGATTTACAAAATTGTTCATCTTTGTGCTACCCCTCCAAACAGTTTGTTTGTATGTATTCTTTATGAGACTTGGTGACCCCAAGATGCCACCAATCTCTGAAATTCTTAAACTGCAGTCCTTGGGTTATTTCTGGCCTCCCTTGCCATCTTCCTTACCATCAAATGTCCACTGGGGGTGCTAAAGGGAAGCTTCGATTTTAACTGACAGGAGAAAAGGCTTGTTTGCTCTAGAGAAGGGCTTAACCGCTCATTTAATGTAGTGGTTAGTGCTTCCGCTTCACACGTTTGCGATCCGGGTTTGGAAATCATATTTATAGAATAACATATTAGACGGCTAGAAAATGTTAACTTTCCCATTTCCTGTAATACAGCAAACCGGGAAATACACCCGCTTCAGCACAGGGACACACACCATATCCGATTAGGAACAATAATAACAATCTCCACCTGCACAATGTTCACACAGAGCCATTGTGTGAGCATGCAATATTGTAGCCCTGTCTCTATGAAACTGCTACTTTGGTCGAATGTTATTTAGTGTTGATGGTTTCAGCAATCAGCCTTTTATTATTATGGGGAATATAGTCACATATCCTACGGCGGTTTGTGTGAAATGAATCTAGTGGTAGTAGTGGTAAGATATTGATAGATGTTCAGGCATTTACAGTAGGTTGCCCGAAAAAGCAAATAACATATTCATGTGAGAGGCAGGGAAGTGAGGGGCTCTCAGACAAAGTGTGCTGATGTTAAGCAGAAGCACCCAGGCAATATAAAGGGCCTCAGTGTGCTCAATAATCCACAGTAGAAAATAGCATCGCTGTTTGTAGTAGGATATTGAACTCTCTCACTCTGCACGGTCAAACATTTAACAACTGCATGCGCTAATGCTGCTGGACCGCTCCCCTCCTGACTCACCGAGTCCCTATAGTCCCCAAGTCCAGGCATTCCTCCAAATGACCTTCCTCTTCAGCAGGGCCTGTGTGTGCGTCTTACTGCCAGTGCCTGCAAGATTACCTCAAATTGTTCCTGGCAGAGTGTGTGGGAAAATAACCCTCTTTATGCCCGACTCACCCCTCCCTCTCCCTTTTGTCACCATCCCTTCCTCCATTCCTCCTCAATTGAGGAGCGGGGGAGATTTCAGGGAAGCGGATTCTGATCTCCGGTAATCCCAGTGATTACTGCACAGCTACGCCTCACGGGGAAGAGTCTGCCATTAAAACAACACGACCAGAGATGCACTCATTTATAATAAAAGGAGCTATAGCACTTATTTTTCCATGATTCTGTCATTTTTATTTGTTTCATACCCTTTTCGGGTGCACCTTACAAATTCTCTGCAGCTATCCTGAACCTCAAATGAGTAAACTGCAGTTTTCACTATCAAAGTGCAATTTGATGGTGTTCTAAAAAGTGTTCAGGTAAAAAGATGTAATTTGTACTTTCTAATGGCTTGGAAGGTGGGGAGGCTGTTTCAGCCTTTTATTGGTTACAGACTGAAAGCTTTGTTTGCTTTTATTTTGTCTCTTTGGATACTTTAATTTAGACTTTTATATAGATACAGGCATTCATGTGCTAATTTGTGTTTATGTTTGAAAAGCTGTTCATCTCTTATCTTTCACTTCCCTTCCCATGGAATGCAAATAAAATGGCAAGCTTTGTTCTTCCTGCCCTTGTCTGTCAGAAGAGAGCATGCTGGCTTGCTCTTATGCAGCCAGATGAGTGTTCATTTACGGCCCGCTAGCTAAGCATGTTACAGGTGCCTGAGCAATCTCAGGAGTCGCTAATGTGAGCTAAAATGGAGGACACTCATCAACCTTCTCCGACCAGCTCCATGGCCGATTGTCTAATGATGGGCGATTGAGTGTTCAAGAACCCTATCAAGCCAGCAGCTAAAATGATCTGTCAGCCACTGACTTGTTTGAACACATAGCAAACCACAATTGGTTGAAACCAGTGACTCACTAATGCCATATGATAGCTTTGCCTACCTTTGGTTTCATTAAAACTCAATAATGTGTGTAATGTGTTTTTATCGCAGTTAGCCCAGGATACAGTTAACACCAGGATGGCCAGGACTTGATTCCAGTCCGTGGGGCAACTTTTTTAACCTCAATTATATAGTCACAGCTTCTGCAGTGGTAAACAAGGACACATCAGCATTCAGTCTATGTCATTGTAAATTGGACGATTTTGGTAAACAACCTCACATTAGTCCAGGAAAGCCATAAATAATAATGAGACCAACTGTGTCCTCATTATACACATTTAATCTCCATAATATTCAAGTTTGATCATTTTGCAAGATTTTGTCAATCGTACAATGCACAGCACCGCAACACTATTGTATAATGAACAACATGGTAGATTCTATATCCCATGCTATGCAATGATCAGCCCAATCACCCTTTGTACTGATGACTTCCCACAGTCATGGCAGTGGTGCAAGATGGCACTGTAACCCTGTCCTCACCGCACCCCCCACACCATCCACTGTAGCGTGCAACCCCAGGTCACCAATATTCGCTCTTCATATTCTTCCATTTTCCTTGACAGCGTCTGCCTTGTCAAACCAAAAACAAACAAATAAATATAGAGTTCTAGTACTAAGGAGTTGAGTACCTTCTATAAATTGTCAATACACTTGAAGAGGAGTTCCAAGTATTTATAGACCCCCATTAAACCTGACCGCAGCAGGACTGTGTTTACTTTGCTTTGAGTAAGCACTGTACCATAAATAGCATACTACTTCCACATCACAAAATGCCAACTTGTGTTAGACGTTTTATTTTCAGTCTTAAATACAGTGACACTATTAAATATTGTGACACACGTGGATAAAGAGGCTTAGAACAGCAGTTACCGGTGTAAGGCCCTCTTCTGTTAAATGCTATCACACTGACCACTTAAGCGTACTGTACACAAAGGGCTGACACACGAATGATGCCAATCCCATGTACTGTGGTGTGGGGCATTGCATGACAGCTGGGCATCTGTTTCTTTTTGAGGGAGCCAAGTGAGTGTGCCTGCCAATCTGCGTGTGATATAGGGAGGCTTTGTCAATATGACCATCTGATGTACACACTTGCACTAAAGGGGGAAAATGAGCAAATGTTTGTCAATGTACAGTGTGGTTGGGATTTTGTCTGAGAGCCTCTATGTGGTTGGCATGTCTATATTTGTTGAAATGTGTACTTTGATGAGACCGCATGTGTTTCTATGCAAAAAAAAAAAAAAAAAATTGCACTTATGATGACGACTATATGTTTAGAACAGCAGTCCAGGTGTATTTTTCTAGTTCTGGATGTGATGCTTTGACTTGTGGTAGAACCTATGCACTTGTAAGTCGCTTTGGATTAAAAGCGTCTGCCAAATGACTAAAATGTAAATGTAAATGTAAAATGTTGTTTCTGTCATGGTGGGAGGTAATTCTCACTGGTGCCACTAGTTGGCCGAGGATAATTGTTTCCACCTGTTCCTCGTTTACGCCAGGGGAATTACCTCCCGGGAGAGTATTTAAGACCAGCATGGACTAGTTTCTGTGCTTTTGTGTTCAACCGTTTGCCCTTGGCACAAAGCCGGTAAAGCGTCCGGTAGACTCTAAACCTATACGAGTCAGGTACGGTGCTGGTGGGTAATTCTCTCATTGCTAAAGTAAGAGAAATATCTAAAAGGTAAGGAAGGCGTACAGCTGGAAGAGTTGTGTGTGCTGGCGCCTTCCTCAAGGGTTTTGTTTTTTCTTTTGGACTCGTGTGAGTCGATGGTAGAGGGACGTTGTCCCCGGTGTTGTATTTTGGTTTGCATTTTTGTCCCGAGCTGCGCCTCGAGGTTTTTATTTTCGTGCCTAGCTTTTCTCGCTAGGTTGTATTTTCTTTTGGTTTTCACTCAGTGCCCAGCTATTTGGCACGGTACCAAAGTTATTGGTTCGCCCTGGTTACTTAAGGGTTGTTTTACGTTCGCTAGCCGTTTTTGAGCTACCTTTCTGCTTACTATTTTCGAAATTTGGTTTGTTTAATTTCTATTCCTCCCATTGTTCCGGGAGAAGTCCTGTTCCTAGCTGGGTATCCCTATTTCGGTTCTCCCTGGGATTTAGTGACTAACACGTTCGCGTGTTGGTTAAAAAAGGTTCTACCTTTGGTCGCCCCTGGCTCTCCGCTTAGCTTCCCACGCTACAGTTTCGGGCAATTGTTTGTTAACTTGAGGTCAGGGAAACTGCAAGGGAATTGTACACAGACTTTCACATCAACCTTTCTGGTACAACACATTAATGCAGATTTTTTAAATATTGTACGAATACTGTTTTATGACATTGACAAATATTGCGAGGCTCAAACTAAAATGTTTGAGCTACACAGTAACAGTAAATAGTTTTGAATCAATTAGTTATGAATTATTCATTATTGATTTCCTGCAGGAAAAGAGAACTTTAATGACATGGTTATGACCAACAAAATTACAAGAGCACAAAATATTCCACTTTCTACAACCTTTAAAAAATTTTTTGCATTATTTGTCCAGTTGCTTCTGGGGTTTGATAATGCCAGCCTTGCAAATTAGCAAGACCAATTAAAACAGAAACCTTATGAAGTTTAAGAAATTATTCTCTGAGTTGAGAGCTTTGTAAAACACTTCCTTAACAGGACAGTGGCCATTAATTAACTGAGCTGACGCCTGATCTAATTGAGACGACTGTACGAGGGTTTGCTGCCTGGAGGAACATCAGTGTTGCTTAGCATTACAACACCCTCTGGCTCATTGAAGGTCACTTTCCTCCTATTACCCTGGAAGATGCTTTATATTTTGACAGCTCCCTGTCCCAGTTGCTCTCAGCAATATAGGAGCCGGGGAGCTTTCTTGAGGCCGGCTGGCGCCACGCGGGCCTGATGGTATCTGTGGAGGATAGAGTCTGATTGGGGGCGGGCCTGCTAGGCAGGGGGTGAGGCCTCTCTTTAACAGGCAGAATTGCTTTGACCACCTGTGCTTGGTCACATCTGACCTCCCACCGCCCCCCCACCCACCTTCCGAAATGTGAAGTTTAAATGAAATCTGCTGCATAAAAAACCTCTCCCCCCGCCCCAACCAACCCAGTAAATAGTCTGTGACTTATGAGTAACTGGGATTAAAACCGCAGTGAATGTATTTCCAGACATATTTCCTGTGCCACCACCCTTAACCCCCCCTTCCCGCCCCACCGTATCTTACCGATGCTCTCTCGCTTGCGGGACAAATCATCTTCGAGCGGACGTCAGGTGACGTGTAGCACATGTCACCGCGTCCGCAACACGGGGTGCGTCTTTACTCGGAGGGAAGGGAGAAAAAATAAATAAATGTGATCTCTCCGGCTGACAACTGGTCCGGTCACACGGAGCGTCCTTGGGGATTAGGTGTCAGTGTGTGGTGACATGTTTTATGGGCTGCTTAAACGGACTCAACGCACGCCAGCCTGAGTGAATGGGCCCCGCTGTCTCTGACATGAATCAATAGCTTTTAAATGGAAAGCCAAACTATGGCCCTTCCTTTGCTGATTGGGTGCTCCGTGGCTGGAACAGCGCTACAGTAAATAATAGACCTAGTTGTTGTCTCTCCTTCAGTTTTTTTGGGGTTGTTTTTGCATCCGCTCGCCGTGGTTAAGCGAGCGGGCGGTTAAGCCTGGCGAATAGCGTGACTGTTTTTTGATGAACAGCGTCTCGCTTTCCCCGCCCGTCTGTATTTCCAGTTTCCGACAAAACCGGCGACGTGTGGAATAAATTGGAAGCTGTGCGTGGGGGAATAGGCGGTTTGTATTTGCCTCGCACAGACATACCCCCCACCTTCCCTGTCGACCCAGAGAGGACAAAAAAAAATACCCTCGACCGTGAGTGATTTGCAGTCGGGGGCTGAGGTTTATTTACTGGATGCAAATGCAGGGATCAATGCGGACACCGACAGAAGACGTTGAGCACTGAATGTGACACCAGAGGGGCATGGGTTCATATCCCTGCGGAGCGTCGTGCGTTGGAAACCTGGCAGATTCACTCGGAGCGGGGAACGACACCAAGCCTCTTACCATAATTCCCCGGCAGTAAGGGAGCGCTGAGCGTGGTGTTGTTGTTGGGACATGTCTGTACTTGTAGTGAGCGAGGGAGACCATCGCGACACCCTGTGAAGCATTACTGTGTTGTTTTTCCTCCCCTATTCAAATGCGCACTTCTACGGAATTCATTTTCATCTGCGCTTGTACCTTTTTTCCAAGAAACAAGGAAACAGGAATAAAACGGGAGATGTGTAGCTGTGAAGGAGAGAATGATAGGAGGATCAGAAGAGTAATTTTACCATTCTGCCGGGACAAACCAGATCATGTTCCCCTCGCTTCGGGCAATCTCTCATCTCAGACGGCGACGGTGACGACGACGTTGTCAGATGAGGCCACCTTCTCCCTGGCAGACCAGCAACGGCACCAAAGATGTGGAGAAAAGCAGCAGAGCCAAAATCCCAGGCCCAGCTGCGCAAGCCATTGCAAAAGTGGAAAAATAAATGTATCGGCAAATGTAGCCGATTGAAAATACGTTATTCAACTGTGCAAATGCATACTGGCTCAATCACAAAATGCTTGTGGAAGTGCTGGTTAGTTAGGCTGCCTGAATTCAGATTTCTTGTTTCAGATTGAATTAATAATTAAGAGATAAAAAAAAAAAATGAAAATAATATTAATAAGAATAATTTATTTAAAAGCTCTAAAAACTCTGCCTGTGTAACACTGATAGTATCCAGTAAAATATTGTATAAATATAAGCATTTATCTGAAGATTAGACAAAATTATTCATTTAATTAGAAGTTTACATCCCGCAACTGAACATCACACTGAAATAATTATCTATTGTTATATTACAAAATTGTTATTAGCCTTTATGAAATTATGTATTGCTTAACAATAGTACTATTCTAACCACTTGCTTTCTTAGTCAAAGCACATGGCAGAAAGGTTACAGCTGATTTGAAGGTTATCAACTAAACTGATTTTCTTAATACATTAAAAAACGGATTCAAAGCACAGAGAAGAGGCAGCATGGAGATTATATTTTCTTTGTCGGAGGACTACGCTGTGCTGAAAAGGATGCACACCCATATTCTGTAGGATGTCATGCACAACAGGCTAATCTGTAACAACAACAATAATGAGTTATCAACCCTTTTCCATTTACAAATGTTCACCTTTTGGTATAAATGGATTCTAAAAACTAACAAGGACATCGCTGATTATTTCATTTCTGTGGCTATGTATTTAAGAATACATCCATTTGTATATGCAGGGCTTTACAGAAACCACTGCAAAGAAAGCAGAAATAAAAATAAGAAAACCAATTGTTGTTGCACATAAATGTTTGCCATCTCTAAATTGTTAGTCTATTTAACAGATAATGCATAAAATGTAAACAATTCATTTGTTACAATGTCTGAAAAACATGCTGCTATGTGCATTAGAACTAGAGATTAGAACTATACATACTAATTGTGGAATGGTTGGAATTTATGTAGTGCCTTTAACTGAAGCGCTGTACAATTGATGCTTCTCATTCATCCATTCATACGCACTCAAACACCAACGCGATTGACTGCCATGCAAGGCACCAACCAGCTTGTCAGGAGCATTTAGCGGTTAGGTGTGTTGCTTCAGCACAACCAGGGTGGGACTGAACCGGCAACCCTCCGGCTGCCAGATGACTGCTCTTACCGCCTGAGCCAATGTCACCTCTATGTGTAGTCCATTGTTCATTATGCATACTGTTCATGGTGCGGGACTGGCTTGCTGGGACCTTTTTTGGGGGGGAGGGGTGTTTCCTACTGTGTCTTCCATTATTACAGCAGGTTCTTTTCCAATGCCGCTGAATGAAAGTTCAGTGTTTTTCGTTGTGGAAAAGAAAATGGTTGCAGCAAAAAGGTGGCTGCCACCATATGTGTTCCTCCTGCATTGGGCGCACACCGTCTTTGTCAATAAATCATTTTGTGCTGGGGAACATCAACTGCTGGTGAGGCTACCGACAGCTTCAAACCATTCATTTCACATTGATTGTTTTCATGGGGATTGGGCACTCTTTTAGGGTACTCTTGTGGAAATGGTAAATGGTTGGCATTCATATAGCGCCTTTATCCAAAGCGCTGTATTGGATAAATTGATGCTTCTCATTAACCCATCCATACACACACTCACACACCAACAGGGATTGGCTGCCATGCAAGGCACCAACCAGCTCATCAGGAGCATTTTAAGGCGGAATCAAACCAGCAACCCTCCGACTGCCAGACAACTGCTCTTACCGCCTGAGTTATTGTTATTATTATTGTTAAAAAATGTTCGACAAAATGAATCACAAAAATTATTCACAAAAAGCATATCTATTCAAAATGCATTCTAATATATTACCATTACCAAAAGCTGTACATGCTGGGACATCAAAGGAAGACATACTAATGTTCATAGGACCAAAACCATTTACTTATTTATTTTCTTTTTCTTTTTCTTTTATTCAGGACTGCTCACATAAGGTAAAGCAAGAAACAACACAATGCAACACAACACAAACAGTTAATAATAAAATCAATGGATTTTTAAATAAATAAGTCGTTTTGTTTTGTTTTTATGTATTGTTGTGTACCTCCTAAAGACAAGGGAAGTTGGAAAGAGCTGAAAAGCTTTGATCAGCTTCCCTCCATTTCCATTCCTGGGTCCCGCAGGATAGACCTGGGGGGACTCTTGGCCACCACATCCACTCGTATTCCCCCGCTGTTTCAGATAAGTACACCTTTTTGGGTAGCCGTGCAAGGCTGATGAGAAGCAAGCAGACTTCAATGGAGCAGCCCATGGGGAGAGTGCCTTTTTCTCCTTCCAAGAAGGGACTCTATTTGTATCTTGGAAGCTCCACTGCCACCATCATATTGTAATGCACTACAACTAACTGCAGGACATCACCATCTTGGAAAATAGAAAAGGACTCCATGAGAAATAGGAGACGTAACATAATTGTACTCTGATGACCCATAATAATGATGAGGACATATTCTGTGCTAATTGAAAATGACAGTAAAGAAAACAGTTAACCCCATGAGTGTCACCAGCCTGTAGTCAAAAGGGTTCAAGAATAGTCTGCATTTTATTTTGGGAAAGTCATTTTCAAGATTGTGTTAAGAAAAGGGATGATACTTAAGGGGTTAATGAACCGGTTGGTTATATATTTCTGTTCTGCTACGCCATTGTTCGTTTTCTTCCTGTCAACTTTAAGAAGCACACCACTCCTGTCTGCCGAAGAACAAATATTGATCAAGCTTTCCAAAAAAAGGAGAAAAGAATAAAAAAGTTGGCCATGTGCTGTGGAGGTTCGTTCCAGAATCTCAGTTTGAATCCATTCTTTTCTGACTGTTTGTCAATATTTGAGAACAATAAAGCAAAGTTGAGTGAATTGGCTCATTGACAGTGTAATATTGTTTTGAAGATTTACTGCAGTGTTCATAATGACGTTTAATTAAATGAGGATTGCAGTGTGAAGTAACTGTTCAGAATTTAGCTTTTTTGAAGGATTTAGATTCAGTTTACAAGTGGGTTTCCATTGTTCAACGCGAAGAAAAGGTATATAATCTTGGGGAATATACACACAGTGAGCACTTTATTAGGTATTTATTAGACTTATTCTTTAGACTTATTGGTCTTCTGCTGCTGTAGGCTATCTACCTAGAGGTTTGACGCGTTGTGTGTTCAGAGATGCTCTTCTGCATACCACTGTTCTAATGCGAGGTTATTTGTGTTACTGTCACCTTCCTTCAACCAGTCTGGCCCTTCTCATCTGACCTCTCATTAACAACATATTTTTGCCCGCAGAACTGCTGTTCACTGGATGTTTTATGTTTTTTCCTACAATCTTTGTAAACTCTAGAGACTATTGTGCATGACAATCCCAGGAGATCAGCTATTTCTGAGACCAAACCACCGTGTCTGGCACCAAAAACATTCCACGGTCCCTTAGATAACATCTTCCCCATTCTGAGATTTGGTCTGAAAAACAGCCGAACCTCATGACCACGTCTGCATGCTTTTATGCATTTAGTTGCTGCCGCAGGATTGGCTGATTAAATATTTGTACTAACAAGCTGGTGTACAGATACACTGAGTGATCACTTTTAGGTATGTCTGAGAATTAATAAAACATATATAAAAAGTAAGATGTGTAAGGAGCCTTCAAATTGCTTACATACACTATAAGTCTGTTACTTTCTTCAGCAGAAGCCCTTTGCCAGGGCTTTATGACTGCATAGTACAGATGACAGTGACAACTAATGGAAGTGATATAGTGGGCCCTTGAAAATGACTTGCACAGTCACCCACAGTATGAAGGATAGAAGCATTTAGTCACACTTCGCATTTGTGGTGCTGGAAAACATGCCAGGTTAAGAGTCAAAACAGCGGAAACGAAAAGTAACAAGGTGTACATATGATTGGCAGTCACTTCTTTTCTCATCTTCTACACCTCCCTCTCTAGCCGGAAGGTTCCTCGCTACATGTGTGGCCTCACAGGATAGACACGTTTGACTTCTGATTCCATGATATAAAGAGCAAGGGATTTCTTTCCCTCCTCTTGTAGTCCCGGCTCACACGTTCTGCTTTATCCTTTTTCCCGTTTGGCCCTCACCATTTGTTCCTCCCTTCCTCCTTTGCTCCCGTCCCGCTCACCCCCTTCCCCCATTCACTCTTTCTTTATAGTGTTTATTTAAGATTTGTGAAGTTGATAGCAGGCTCGGGGCAATCGCTCAGACGATGAAAGTTTCATTTTCTGAGCCTCATACATCAATCTGGGCCGTGCTTTGTCTCTTTCCGACAGATACAAAAGAGCCGCTGCCAGCGATAGCATATTTATTTTTTTAATAAATTTGCTTCCCGGAGCTAGGTTAGGTGGCACTGATAAGACGACACTGAAATGTTATTCTTTATCCCCCTGTCTCCCTCTTACTATCGTGGTTTCCTCTGAGTTCCAGGCAGACTTGTATCTTTATTTGAGTTTGCATGTTTCTATTGCGTTTATCCATCCCATCTCTCTCTGTCTCTCTCTATCCCTCTCTCCCTCTCCTTCTCCCTCTCTCTTCCTTTCTCTCTCAGTTGGAGTCACGATTTGTCCCAGTCCTGAGTTAATTCAGCTGCCTACCGGGGCTGTTGCATGTGGGCTTGTTCGATAACTGGTACATCCGATTACGAATTTTCTTAAATATCCAGGGACAGCTTGAGTGAGAAGTGGATTTACATACAGTGAGACCAATTTCTGAAATTTATCTAG
The DNA here is from genome assembly GCF_963514075.1 of Conger conger. Classification (NCBI taxonomy): domain Eukaryota; kingdom Metazoa; phylum Chordata; class Actinopteri; order Anguilliformes; family Congridae; genus Conger; species Conger conger. The sequence goes on from NC_083768.1 coordinate 21,137,745, forward strand.
TTTACATATGCAACATTTGCATTTATGACATGATGCTTTGTCTATTCTTAGAGCTGCAGGAGACCACCACTGTAATACTATTAAAATTTGGATATAAAATTACAGGAATCAAGCATGTAGGAAATCATCACGATCTCTGGCACAGTTCAACAGGATTACACTATTACTAATCACAGAAAGGCAGATCCTGTATATGCTTTTTGCTTTAGGATAATGGCTCTAATTAAAAGACAAAATTTATTCCTTTTATAAATTACCCACTGAAATGTATAAACAGCCAATTAAATCCAACCACCTCCCCCTTCCCACCTGAAGACCAAATTTATTGAATGGTAATTCCCTACTTACATGTGCAATAGGTGCTTTGAATGCATGACCTGTGCATGTAAAACAAGTTGCCCAATTGACTGAGATACTTCCTCTCTCTCCCACTCACACACACACACGCACACACACGCATACATGCGCGCGCACACACACACGCACACCCACGCATACACACGCATACATGCGTACACGTACACACACGCACACACACACATGCACACACACATGCATGCGTACACGCACACACACATGCATGCACACACGAACGCACACACACACACACACACGCATGTGTACACACACACACACACATGCACACACGCACGCACACACGCGCACACACACGCATGCGTAAACGCACACACACACACGCATGCACACACGCACGCACACGCACACACACACATGCACACACACACACACACACATCTAGCCCACTCATGGGCTTGCCCAGGGATCATTTCAATAGCGTGACTATACAAGCTGCTATGCAGCGAATCTTTCAGCTTCATAAACAGGTTCATATAAGGTTCTCTGATCAGCAAACAAAACACATTATTCTTGTCATTCTTCATCAGACTCAGACAAGACAGGAAGTGACCTTCCGGGAGGGTATTTGTATGCATGCGCATGCGTGCTTGTCAGTATTGTTTGAGATTTATTTTGCTACAAGAGTGCTTGATACATTCCAACTTCAACATTCAGTGCAAACACATGGGACAGCACCTAATTTGATATTTCATTAAAATTAGTGTAAATACAGAACTTAAACCTCAAATGCGTAAAACCTGCCCCCCTCCCCTTCCCCCAAATCTGGAACATGATTATTGATTATTGTCATTGTGTTATAAAGCATGACCTGCCTTTCATATGATGATTGTTACACAGAGGCGAGGCCATTACAGGGATACTCAATTACATGTGAAATCAACTTTGTATACGTCCACCCAACCCACAAACAGATGGGTACGCACACGCACAGACACACACACACATACTGCACTGTGGGTGTGAATAGCGTGCTGATGGGCCAACTTTTGTTCATCCCTGAGTAAGAGAGATGTCATCATGCTCCCTCTCACACAGAAAGTTGCAGAAATGTTAATGAAGTTAGGCAGGCAGTATATTACATTCAGACATAAGAATAGTTTATCTGTAATTTCACTATTACAGAGCTCACCTCTCCATTCACTTCAGATCGGTGATTTTATGGTTCCTCATATAATTTTGACATCCATTTTCTGTGCTGAGAATTATTTTTCTCTCTCCTTCTCAATTGTGCTGTTTTTCTCTTTTGGGACGTATCCAAAATGGTGACATAAAGGAAAGTCAAGAAAAGAACAGAAATATAAATGAGTGTGGGGCGCTTCTTTCCTTCACTAGACATGAGATCTGGTTTTGCCTAAAGGTACAATAGGTAATTTCGGACTCCTAACAGTCAAGAGAGGAATTGCAGCATCAAACACAACACTGTTTATCCCTCCCCCTTCTCTGTGAATGCACTGATGTTGAAAGGCCATTGGCTGTGGCAGTTTTCCAATTTTCAACCAACGAGCTTGAATTATTGTACAGCTGTACAATGTTTTGGTACAGTGTCGGGGCGTCAACTGTATATTTAAGGACTATAAACACAGGCAGAGGGTGAGTCAACATGTCAGTGAGCCTTTACAATGGTCTTGTAACAATATTTTAACACAAAAATCTTACCTATTGCACCTTTAAGAGAAAGCTAGGAAACTCCAACTCAATTTTCTGATAGCAGAGGATGAGATCATGAGATTTTTAGTCTCCCTGGAAAAGGAAAGGTGAGATGAAAATTATTAAAATATTGTTCAACAATACGTATATTCTATTGTATAGAAGAATCTGTCCTTACAGCACATAGAAATGAAGGTCATGGGTGCTGTAGTTAAACTTGCTTTGTAAACTTTAATTGTCTTGTTAAAGCATACTGCTTTTCTTCTGTAGTGAAAGCAAACCATAAATGGCTATCCAGATGAACAGCAACAAAAAAAAAAACACATCTAAAACTGTAAACACTGTAGCCAAATATTTCTAAAAACAGTTAAATAGTTATCTCGAAATTATAAATCACTATTTAGTTCATTTTAAATTGAGGCTTTCATTTTGAAAAGAAAAGTCCCGCAAAGTGTGTTAGAATAATTTCACACATCCAAGCCTAATATTAATGGGGATAAAATTGTTATAGCCACTGATACAAGCACAGACGTTTCCCAATCCTAGTATAAAAATTGCATGCTGTATTAATCACACATTTAAATGATCTTCAGCTGCATTACTAAGAGTAATGACCCTATGCCATTACACATACAAAACAAGAAGAAAATAGCACAGTTCTGCACTGAATTTCAAGCAGCTACATGCTGACACTTCCACAGTCACCTAATAGCATTCTGAATTCTGCATTGTGCTTTGAAAAGAACAGGACATTTCCATAGATAAAGCTGTATAAATATACAGCAATGAAAAATATTTTCTATTATATTTACACAAGTTGTAAGCACTAGAATGCGGCACTGACCTAAACGGAACAGAGAAAGCCAGGAGGATTCAGGCAGGAGAGTACAGTGACAGGGAACAGATTCAGCCTTCGAAATGTGTGAGGCCTGGCAGTACTTCAGGTGAGTCTGGTGGGACGCTGACCGCGGAGACTCCCAGTAACAGATGGCTGAACCCGTATTAATACATCAGACCACCTGTATACCCACTGCAACATCTCTTTCTCTGGCGGCTGGAGGCTGACGCTTCCTACCTGTGATGTGTGGGGTAATTAATTGGCTTAATTGACTTAACGGGCGTGACAACGGGAGATCTGGTGTCTGTCAGGCTGCGTGGCGAGACGCAGAGCCCTGCTGGGCCTTTTTTAATCATTTAAAAGATCGGCACATTCTACACCAGCACGACACAGGAGGGGAGAAGGAAAGCGTCAAAGAAAAGGCTTTAATTACATTGCTTTTAACAAAGTACTCCATTAGGGTTCTCTCAACAGAGAACTGGTGGTGGGAGTATAATAGGCCTGTGCATACACACGTACGCACATGCTATCGCACACAAGCTCGTATGCTCTGTGTCTTCTGACTGCCAGAGCCTCAATCCACAATGAATTGGGAGAGGTGCTGAGAGAAACACATCTCCACATCCCTGCAATCTTCATCTGCCTCTTTCCCAGAACTCTACCATTTACTTTCCACAAAAAGTATAGTGTGTGTCATCTTTAACACAACTGACTCAGAAACTCAGAGATTCCAAAACATTCTGCTGTCACATTCTGTTTCTGAATATTTCTGGGCTGTTCCAACATGAAGGGCCAAATTTTCAACACTTTCTACTGTTCCAAGATAGTAAATCTGAATGTGTTATAAATATTGATCTGGCTGATAGCAAGCATTACATTTTTCCAGATGGCATATTATAAGTAAGGTGTTAGGTGTGTTGAGCATGACAGCATGCCAATGAAGTGTGACTCCCTAATACTAACCTGTTGCGCTGACAAAGAAAGCACTGTTATTTATGTTGCAAATCATTTTAAGTTTAGAATTTCATGACAGGGGCTCAGGAGTGGTGGCAAAGATGGGCAGGGTTGAGCATTGCGCACCTGATACTATGTCTTGCCCACCTAATCAGAGAGTGAACATTGGGAGTAGTGGGCACTAAAAATATTATTACGATTCTCCACAGCCAAAGGCATATTGCAAGAAATGCTAATAACTCGGTACACAATTCATGTATAGCGTGCAGTATGTGATTTATAAACCATCAGTTCAACAAATTTATAAACCATCAGTTCATGAGTTTCATGGTTACTCACTTTTTTAACTTCATAATAATTTTAAACTTATGTAGAGAATGTATTGCAAACATTAATAATTTAATTATTTGTGGGCAGTAAGCCTAGTATTCTGTTTTGCAGAACAATGCAGAACGACCTAATTGATTGCTAGTTTTGGTGGTGAAATGAAAGTCTGGTAACTACTACCTAGTGATGATTAGAGCAGAGGCATCCTCGCTATTAAGCTAGTTAAATAACCTTACAAACCCAAAAAAGGATCACAGAAAAGAGGAACTGATGAATGGATGGCTTAAAAATTGACTGAACCATGACAAAACATCTGACAATGGAACACAGTTGTATATTGAGTTACAGTGATATCTCTGGTGATAGTGTGTTGCAGTTATGTTGTTTTTGGCTGAAGCAATACTTGTTAATATGCTAGGTGGCTAACAAACTCCTAACCCAGTGATCGAGTCAGGAAATCTGTAAATTAATAGCATTAGCTAGCCTAGTATTGTAACATTGTATTGATAGCCTAGTACTACTAACATTACAATGTGAGCCATAGGGGAGTGACCAGTTAAGCATTTAAACGGCTAACCAAAACTGAGTCGTACACATTTACCAAATATTTCTAACCGATAACTGATTATTTTTTTCTGAAGCCGGAATGGTAAGCTCAGTTTAATTAAATAAATGCACTTTCACCACCAGTGACAAAATAACAAGTAGTTACAGTGGAAAAACAAAACAAAAAATGCAAATTTCCCACCGTTCTGCAGATCTCCCAAGGCAGAAGTGGCAAATGAAACACAAAACCACTCGAGTACATTTTTCTAATGTTTTTAATTTAATTATTTTTGAAAGCATTATGGATTTTTTTTTACGTGTTTAAGAATTGTGCACAGTACTGTATGTTTCCAATAGCCTATGTTGCACAATCCAACAGTATCTACTGTAGATAATGGTCCCCTCCCCGAAATCGCTAAATTGAAAATGTGTTCAAGTTTTCAATTTGAGACTTTATTTGTTTCCCTATGATACAACTTCTTATAATGGTCTCACAGTTCTTTGGTTTGTTTTGTTGTCTGTTTATAACAATGCTGAAATTAAAATAGATGTGTGCTCATTATATTTGAAAACAAAGCCCAACTGATACATCAAAATATCCAGCCTGTCAGCCCTGAAGGACTACTACTACTTCAGAAACAAAAATCAAGAATGTGTTCAGGAAGCAACACAGAATGCATAGAATAGATTCTCCATTTCCAGAAAAAATAATGCCATGGAGAAGGGCCCAATTCTCCAGAACTTGATGTGGTGAATGAACAGCAGATGATAATTGGGAGGAGTTTTGTGATCACTATGCAATAAAGCATAAATTCATTAATTCTGTAATGAGCTTATTTAGGATTGTCATACAACCGACATTACACTACACCTGGCAGACTAAAGTTCCATCAACCTTCCATTGTCCACTAATTGAAAAGAAACCTTATGGTTTACACAGTCATGAACCTACAGCCTTGGGTTTTGCTAAACACTAGAATCACTAGTATGCAGTATAATTTATATTAAAGCATATATTTTATCATGAACACTTTTAGAACACAAAATATTTTTACCAATACAAACGATATGTTTCGCCACATGAATTGCCATGCCTTTTTTTTTTTGGGGGGGGGGGGGGGGGTGAAGCTTCCCTGGGTTCATTTGTGTGAATCATGGATGAGAGGTGGTTTGAGAATGGGGGCAGGCCTTCTCCGGTAGCAGTTTAATGAACTGAGGAGCAGCACCTGCGACCCTTTGAGCCACACCGCTGACCGCTGGAGGGGCAGCTGATAGTTTGGGGCCTGGGGGATTTCATTAGGGCCAAGTGCATTAAGGAAATGGACCAAGGCCCTTAACTCTCTTGCCTCATATGAGGGGAGTAAAGCATTCTATGCCCATCTCCCTCTCTACACTTTGATTCTCTTTTAATCTTGTATTTGTTGCTCATAAATTAATCTTCATGATCATCCTAATTTTTTGCATTCCTCTCTGAGCTCTTAAATCCGTTGATTTAGAGGAGGGATTAGCTCTAGCTGTGTGTGTGCCTGTGTGTGTGTATGCCTGCATGTGTGTGTGTATGTGTGCAAATTATTAAACAGATGTTCCAATATAACACACTTGCCAGAAAACAGTGATTGTGAGACATAATAGGGGTGCCCACTACCCCAACACCCAGCTTGTAAGTGGATTGATCCTCAAATATCATTGACTGGAATGGAGTCCAATACAGAAAGCAACAAACTGTGTGTTACAACTCTACGGGAGGAAGAGATGCTGACTTTTGATGTTGAGATTCTGTGTGGTTTAATGTATTCTTCTCAACCCAGCACACCAGCTTATACATTCAAAGGTTATTCACAAAGCTCGTGTGACTTCTTCTGAAAGATACCACCTGAAGGTGATACTGTCTTCTAATTGTACTAATGAAATATGGATATGGGAACATACAGAATATGCATATGTGGCCATACATTGCTTCATAATGGCATAGTATTTCATATTTTATTGCAGAACTGCTATGCATCTATATTCCATTTCTACCCAACATATTTCACCTTAAAGATATCTCCTCTCTTCCTCTAAATATTTTTCAATTTGTCATTTTATTTTCATATTGGTATTCAGAAAAGGATTCTGGTACTGATTACAAATTACATGACTGAGAATGTAATTGTAACAAAATGTTTTAGATTACATAAAAGGTATAATCTAATGTAACTATTTTTGGATTACTTCTGACATAACATTGGTTTATTTGGTTCCATACACTTGTGTGTACAATAATCTTGATCTTATAACAAAAAATACAACAAAAGGCACATATGTCACTGACCACTTCTTTTATCTCAACAAAAAGAAGTAGCAGTTGTATCTCACTGGTTTGTGAACATAGAACAATGGTATTACTGTATTTTCCACAATGGGACACTGACAATCATCTCAGTGAGAGTGTGGGTTCACTGACAGAGATATCCTGCTCTTATTCAATAGCTAAGGAGCATATTTCACTGTTGTAGTGCAAAAGGAGCACAAAATGTTAGATTGTTCCGTTTTGGGGAAAGAATATCGCCCTCATGGCTGAATAGCCTTTCCACTGGAGCAGTTGCAGGGAGGGTACTGTTGAACTTGATGAATAGCCTCTACTGCTGGAAATTCATGAAGGCATTGGAGTTCTTAAGATGGATTGAGAGCTACAAAATGAGGTATCACTGATTTTTTGATAAGATTGACCAAATACTTTGGCCGTAATGTTTAATAGAACATTATGCTTTTGCAAACCGCAGTTTTGAGAAATCAGCCTTTTTCAGGTTTGCATACATTCTTAGCACAAAATCCAGTTTTAGAAATGGAAATGAAGCTTTACTTGCTCGATTTGGATCATGCTTCACTCTATGAAGTTCATTTTGATTGTGCAGTGCTGAAGTAAAAATGACATCATAAATGTATAGAATGTATGAAAAATATTATAATAATTCAAATGAAATCACCAATTGCTGTATGTCCTTTCAGCATTCTCCGTCTTCAACATATTAACTGTTGCTCTGTGTATTGTTTTATACTGTTTGATATGTTTTATATAAGTATAAAACAATATCAATAGTGTGTTCAAAGTCAAATTGCTCTCATCACCAATTTAGCTGTGACAGACAAGCTATTCCAGTATGCAATTGTACCTGAAAGGCTAGAGGACTCATGGCTGCTAATGGTTGGAAAATCTTTCCAATTATTCGTAAGGAGGGGTGTGGGGGTTTATTTGCAATTGAATGGTTGGAGATCAAACTGGGAGGACTACTTGTACTACTCTGATTACAAGTACTTGATTTTTGTAATCTGAGTACATAATCCAGATCACATGTACTCTGTTACTACCACTGCTTGTATCATAGCTATGCGTTATTTTATGTTGTAATTGTTATGTTTTCTTTACTGAAAATGGAAAAGATGACCGCAAAAGCATTTTTGTTGAAGAATTAGGTTGGCAAATTAAAATAAATTATTATCTGTATTATTATGTAAATGTATTATATCTCATTTATATATGATTTAGAGCATTTGAAATGGCAGGCATTACAGGCATTTCTGTAATTACCTTCTTGGTGTGTGTGTTTGGGTCCATATGGTTCAGTTCCACATGCAGTCACACTCTGGGTGAAATGTCCTACTTCACCTGCAAACGATATTTTTAAATACATGAGACAAATTTTATGGGGGAAAAATTATTCCAAGCTCAAGAAACTCAAATTAGATACAGGGCAAAATCACTCTCACAACTGAGGATTTTTTGTTGGGTGATAGTGTCCTATTAGTCATGTGCATTTCTATTATTACTCCTTTCAAAAAAAGTTTAAAATGTAAAATGTCTGCCTTGAAATGACTCAAAAGTTAAGAGTTTAAAGTCAAGAATATTAAAAACATTAATATTTATGTAAAAAGCACACATACATATGATTAATATATATCCAATATTTGGTCTAAAAAGAATTATGAGTGGGACATAAAATTAATGACAAAAGGTAAAAAATCAGCCATGACTAAATCTTAAATTTTACATTCCAGACATACAATGTGCAGTAAAATTCTATTCATGCAATAAATCTTGTTCAGTAAAACCCCTACTCTTCCGAGATAGAGATGGTTAGAGAGAGAGAAAAAGAGAGAGGGGGGGGGGGTGTCTGTGAAGCATTTTGACTCGTGATTATGATAATGTGGGAGACGATCTGGCCAAATGGGAAAAGCTGCCCATGCCAGATTTCCCCAGCTATTCACTGCCTGTTAGGGAAACAGAGGAGTCCAATGGGAAACAACATATGCCCAACAGGGAGCCTGGATGAACTCCATTGTGGCTTTGTGTGCTTAGCCCCCATGTTCACTGATTTTTTCTTTCTTTCTCACTTGACAAAGCAGCCCATTCTTGATCAAAAAATGAAATGCAGGGAATTTTCCTGCCACCTGCTTCCACACAAATCTGTGATCTTGAGTGCTGCCCTCGTTCCCCCATATTATCTCCTGTTCCTCATTCACTGACATGGGACACTGACTGTAGGTCTGGTGAAATCCAAATCCAAGAATACAATAATGCCATGGCAGCATCAACCACAGTGCTCAGTTACACACTGCATCTGTTATTGAACAGACCAGAGCATGGGTGGGTTCCTGTCTCAGCGGTTACCAAAAAAAGCCTATATGGGACACATTATCAGACCCAGATAGAGGTGGCAAATATTCTGATATTATGATTGTTTAATTATTGAAAATTCACATCTTGTGACCAATGCTCAGTGGCCCGATATATATACTGTCTATGAAATTGGCCAGTTTCATTACAAGCAGCTTTTGCTAAAACTGAGAAAATAGTAAAATTGGGAAAATTGCAGCAAGCCTGAATCTTGATCTCTACAAGTTTTTTTTTCTGTGAATTATTTAAATTATTGAGCTGGCTCACTATCTAATTAGTCTAGGAGGAGATTTTAAAAGAGTGATTAAAATAAATATGTACAAGTTGTGGAAAATGCAGTGTGGTGGACTTTTATGACTTTAGAATGAGTTTTTCTTGTGAGGAGATTGATCTAGTGACATTTGACAAATAGGGCATCAGTGATCATTTTTTGAAAATTGCTCCACTAAGCTGCCTGCACTAGTGCCAACTGGGGTGAAATTTGGCCTGTGTAATCTTCATCAAAATTGACTTGGTGGTTTGGTGGAAGTGATAAAATGGTGGCAGACATAATAAACGCAGCAATACAATAGGCAAGTAAAATAGGACACCTGTGGTGCTAGACCTCAAACAAATCTACAAAAGCCCAACTTCTGATCTTTTGAGATAAATCCACAGTGGATTAAGTTTGCCCGTGAGGTGCATAAGGGTTTTGTAAATGTCCATCAAGGCACATATTGTTACAGTTTGGGCTCATAACGTCTGATAGAACTTTGGAGTGTGACCGCTCATAAGGAAAAAGGTCAGACTAAATAGAAGAAAACATAACATGGATGATGTACTCGGTGCAGAAAAGTACTGTTGGGAAAGATGGGCCTTTCTGTGAGGAGAGAGAAAATGATTGTTGCTCAGCTAAACAACACTCCTGGCAAATGGATCTCATTTTATATTACCCACTAACACGAGAGCGATGATAAGACATTGTCTTTTTTAAAGCAAGGCCATATAACTTAATGAAACTTTCTTTTCTCTCTCTTCACTATGCAGAGCCATTTTTGGATTCCTAATTAATAGTTTATACATTTACTTTCTGTCGCTCTTTATGCATTTCAAGTGAACTTTCTGCGGGGAAAGTGCATAACCGAGAAATTAATTCAATCAAAATGCACCCAAAACAACAGGGAAACATAAAACAAGTAACAAGGTTTTTGTGATTAGTGAAAAATAAGAAGTTTTCAAGATTTTGCACCTCTTCTCTCCAGCAGGCAGTGCTGTTTGCAATATCCCTGTAAGTAAAAATACAAGATTAAACAAGACAAACAAAAACAACGGCACCTTCTTCATGCTTTATTATTTCACACAAAGGTAATCAGAAAGAGATGATACTGAATTTCAGATCTCTACAATAAGTGTGATTTCCATATTTCTGATATATTATATATATATATATATATGATATTTTCTTACTATTATTGGAACAATAATCCTTTTGTCATGCATTAAAATACCATCATGCCTCGTTAATACACACGGCATCCTACATTTTGTTGCTGGCAGATGGCCATGGAAGGAATACAGTTCTTTTTATTTGCCTTTCATGAATACACATGTAAAAATCTATTTAAATCTAGCTTTAAATCATTGCTTTTCAGTGTGCTTCTTTTTCTGTATGAAAAAAAAACAAAAAAACAAGGCTTAGTAACATTGTGTGTTTATAAGCATATCACAGTGAAGTGAGAAATTCAGCTTGTCCTTGTCTGGACGACCTTTTTAACAGATTGCACCATGCCATGTAAAACTATCAGTTCAGGTGGAGCAGCAAAGATTTATATATCCAATTGAACAAAGAGATCATTAGGAGACCAGATTCAGAGATACAGCTTTGGAATTTGAACAGAGCACAACTTTCAGCACCCATTCTCTTTAGTTAAGTGCTATTGAATCTTTAATGACCACAGTGAGTCGGGGTCTGTTTTAACTCTTTTTAACAGCACAGGACAAAGGGCATTGCAAATGCAAGAGCATTTTCTGTTCTAATTGTATATTTCTCTTATTTGTTTTCGTACAAAGGCCTCAATGTTCTGTCGGATAGATGGCCAATGGAATCAGCAAAAACAAGGGACGTAGTTTACCAATGTAGTTGGCACCTGATTGGGTAGACTGCTTTCCTTGGTTTGGCAAAACATCCGTTAATAAACCTTTTATTATTCCCCCTGAACGGTCCACAAAAAAATGTTTCTGAAAGCATTTGAGGCAAGAAATAGCCAATGCAGTTACTGCATCTTGATTCATACTTGATCTACAACGCCCAGTTTGAAAGTTTGATTTGAGTTCTGTGAGCCAGACGAGCAGGGCTGACATGCCCTCCAAACCCCTCCATGGAAATTAAATGGACTGCATTGCTTACATGATTCATACAACAGGTCGGGACCACAATGATTTAAGAACAAATCTGTTTGTATAAGTGGTTTTTGCATCAGGCCTAATGTTCGCTGACATGCAGCTTTGCAATTAAGTACAAGCCGTTGATTCAACAACATCACTGATAAAAGCAACCAGATTTTCCCGGTAGGTCACAAATCCAAGTTCTAAGGACAGCTTCCTGGCAGAAGAAGGCGACAACTTGACATTGGTGCTGGTAGAGCTATGCCTGCCAAAGGTTTGGAGATATCTGTGCTGTTTTTTAATTTGTAATTTGTTAAAGAAGGCAACGCTTAAAGTTAGCTACAGCTATTGTGCAGCAGACCTCATTAACTGCTATGTAAAAAATATAAAGCTTGTATTACATATTGTAATGTTTATTTTATTTTTTAGATGCAGGCACATTGAGTTATAAATAGCAAAGCATGCAGAAAATTAAAGTGACTGAAATTAAATCCATGAATGGATTCAGACTACATTGTATTAATCAGCAGCAAAATAAGAGAAATCAGTGAATTAGGGAGTGCATTCCAATGCCGACTTACATCGGTCTAAACATTCCATCTATTCCTATGAGGGGATCATAGGCAGTGGGTGTAATAGGCTTGGGGAGGCTAAGCCTTCCCTAATTTCTAAAAACAAAAAAAGATTTAAAATTGACCAAGTATTTACTGAAGAACAGGCCTTTGGGCCAGGCTATTGACTCAACAATATCATTATCATTACTTTGAATAGATATTTGGTGGATGTGTAGTGGATACATCCCGATGATTTATCAACTATTTCCACCCGCTTTACAGTCACATAAAAAAATTAAGTAAACAGTGAGCAACTGGAGATTTCCACAAAGAAGACAAACATTTTTCTGACAACTACCAATGCAATTACCTCAACTATTACCTAAACTACCCTGCTAAAAAGGTTTTCTCAACAGGTATAAATCAGCATGCAATTATCCCCTCTCACATTGGCTGCTGTCTATCTCTCTCTATCTCTCTCTCTGTCTTTTTCTCTCTCTCTCTGTCACTCACACTCTCACACACACATGCCCACACCTTATTGGCTGTTGTGTAGCAGGCCACCTATCACGCTGAAGTGCTGGTCATGAGAGAGGGAGAGATTTATCTTCCAGACCAATAGACCCTCTCCCTTCATCACTCCCCCCTCTACACCCACACAGGCTTAGTCAGTCTTCTCTCCTCATACATTTCCCAGCATTTAATTAGCTGAATGGATAATAAATTCTGATTTCCCTATGTTTATTTATTTATTGAATTTATATATTTATGTGCATGAAGCCTACAGCGTTACCACAACACTTGTTTCTATTCAATGGCATGAAGGCTGCAGCTGGTCTGCTCCATGCTAAATGAATGACTGATAATCACACTGGAATATGGCTGCTAGAATGTTACAGGACACACGTGTCCTTCTTGTCATGGTTGACCTAGCTGTACCTATAAAGAATGTATTGTGGGTTGTGTGTGTGAGTATGTGTATATCTACAGTGTAGTCCATAGGTAGCCTATTTGAACAGTGACACAATTTTTGTTGTTCTGGCTCTGTACTCCAGCACAACAAAAGTGCAAACTGTCAGTGTTCATTTGTGGCTATTTACATCTTTATCAGACCAGAGGCCCAACAAAACACCCTATCAGCAGCTGTAACTGCACACAGGAGAATGGGACTGATCATCAACACCAAAAATCTATAATCTGTCAGATATGTGCCAGCCTTCCCCACCACCCAACAACCTTCACAGTAGAAGGCCTACAGCTAACCATTCTACCTTCAGGTACTTGGGAAGCATAATATCTGACAACCTCTGAATTTTGTGGTCAAAAAGTATGAAAGTAAATGTTGAAATCAGCATAAATCATTATTTTATAAATAATTTATTATTATTAAAAACATTATATAATGAATTCCTGGAAATTATTAATTTATTTCAGAGACCCATCCATATATCAAAATAACATCATGTCTAGAGGCCCTTTATAACCCATTTTTGTCCATGCTGACCCTAAAGCATCACACAGTTACTGCAGTTATCTGGCCATAAATTCATGCTACAAGCCTCCCATTCCACCTCATACCAAGGGTGCTCTATTCGATTGAGACCTGAAAAGTCAATGTCATGTTCATGGAGCCCTATAAGTTGAGTGGCCAAGTCAATCCCCTAGAATCCAATAGTTGCATTTCATGAGCTGAGAATTAGAAGGTTCTATCCGCGTTCTGAGAGTTTTGAGATATTGAACTTCAAAGATTCCAAAGTAAATGGTTTCCAAGCAGATACCACTTTTAAATGTAGCATTTAAAAAAAAACTTGTAAACAGTATTTTTGTATAAAACTTCACACATGTATTTAGTGCCATGTAAAAAACATATTTCTGACACCAACTAACCAACCAAAAAAAAAATGTCAGTTCAAACCATTTAATTCTCAGCTCACAAATTTGCTGAAGACAAGTCTGAAGGCAAGGGAAAAACAAACTGAAGAGTATCAGCAGGGAAGATGCCTGTTGATGTCTGGGTCACAGATTTTAGGCTGTCATTGAATGTAAAGGATTTGCAACCAAGAGCAAAATGTAATGACTTTAAGATTATGCTAATTTGTCCAATTACTTTGCTCCCCTAAAATGGTCAGGCTATGTACTGTATGACAAGGGCTGTAATTCCTACACGGATCACTTAATATGGATGTAAATACCCTCAATTAAGGCTTACAGCATGCACTTTAACCTCATATTTATTTATCAAATGAAATGTGCTGGAGTACATAGCCAAAACAACAAAATAATTGTCACTGTCCCCAGACAATTGATGTACTGTGTATGGCCTGTAAAATGTTTAAATAAGGTAATTTAATTGCTGAACTATTTGAATCTACTCATTTTTATTTTTTAAAGTTTAGTCTTACAGTTTCTTATCATATCTGGATATTTTGGTCCTAACTTGGTTGTCTTTTCTCTGTATTTGTTATTCTGCTATCCTTTAACATTCATACCATGGTCTGGGTGAATACTCGATTCTGACTGGATGCTAAATGGGGATTATTTTTGTATAATGCTTCAAAATTTGGCAGGTAGACCAGGTCAAGCCTAGTCACCATTCTAAATTAGTAATCTGTCTGCAGTTAGTTACAGTGTGTTATTTGCATTTAAAAATGGAGAAATAGCATCTGATATAACTGTGAATGGTTTTGTGAAGTACAGAAAGGTTATAGCAACATAGCTAATAGCTGTAAACTCTCTAATGTTTCGCTAGATTGCTAATGTTACTAGCTAGCTGTGTGACATCCTGAAATGGTTGTTTGTAAATGGACAGCTCTCAATTGGCTATAATCTTTTCATTTTTCCAATCACCAGGGAAAAATAGAGCTAAATTGTATGATGTTTGCGTAATGTGTGCCCCGATTGGGACATGTGGATGTGTGGGACGATTTCAGTGCTTAAAAACTTCTGTCAGAATTGTGTATAGGTAGTTACAACACCGGTGTAAAAAAATGTAAGTGGATCGGGAATTATGAATAAGAAGTGGTGAATAAGAAACCAGTTGAATTTTACCAAGATAAAAAAATGATCAAAAAATAATTTGAGGGTGAATTGGCCTGCAAATATTGATGACCCCTGCTTATATTTTCATGTTTGGTAAAAGACCATGGTATGAACAGAATAAGGTGGTCATTACACGGTTTTAACGCATGCCACTTCCTGTCCTGTGGTTCTTCACCCCCATGTCCTGTGTTAAAACCATGTAATGACCACCGTGTCCTGGATTATTTCTTACATAACTACAAAGACATTTACAACTGTTATAGCTCGTGCTTCTTGAAAGAACAATGCAAAATGACAATATCATGTCCCGCTTTTGATAATTTCTTTATTTGTGTGCAATCACTGATTAAAATAGATAGTGGCTTAGATAGTTTTTTTCAACTCTAACTTTTTTTAAATACCTTTGATGGAATTATTATTTTGTCATGTTGTGTGTTGTGTGATGCATGTCTGTCCAAATCATGTGTGTCTGTGTGGATGTGTGTACACCTGATTGAGACAGAAGCTCAACCAGTCTCAACCCATTCCAGCTTGTGTTGCATCATTTAAGACCCAATGAGGTGCCAACAAACTTAATGCAATGGATAAAGATAGCAACTCCATCTGTATTTGTGTTTGAGTATGTGGCTTTCAAACAGACCCCATTTCCAAAGCTGTTCTCTTTCAATTTAAACTGTAAAATCAGTATACCTGCATTACTGATGCATGTCAAAAGTAAACTATCCTGGTGAATGCATGCTTAGTTTAATTTTAATTTGTGCTTTATTTAGCTTTATTTCATTCAAATTGTGTGCTTAATTCACAGTAGCATAAGCATAATGGGAGTTCAAATCATCAGGCCAAGTGGATGGAAAACTGATGACATGACAATAACTTAAACCAAATGATTTACATCATGACATCATCATAAAATTAATCCCAGTTTTAGGGCTCCATAAAGGTATGATGGGCTACTGATTTATGTGCTTAAATATGATCTAAAATCCATTCATTGTAAAGAATGGATTAATGTATCTGTATGTGTAGTTTTGTGGAATATAGATCTGACATTGAGGTAGGTGGAGGGTGACAGGCAGGGGGGAATTTTTTTCAGGAGCCTTTCAATGCATCTCCTAGGATAATTTAATATACAATATATAATATTTTACACCTCATAAGACCCATAATATAATGTGGTTACCATGTGTGCTTTTGGAGTCTCCAAATGGCATTAAGAAATCTGCCTAGACATGGCATAGAGTTTTTGAGCTCCAGTACCTTTGTTTTAGTAATATTCAGGACTCATGGAAAACAAACATCCAAAAGTTACCAAAAGACCAGGATTCAGCCAGTAGTCAAAAGATTAAAGAGTCCTGCCCAGCTTTTAAAAGATTTAATATAAGACACGTGCATTAAGTCAAAGCATTTGTTATCAAAGTGCTTTTGTGTAACAGTGATCTGTGGCGCACAACTGAATGCATTGCTTCCAATGGTAATGGCAGTTTCACAATAGAAAAGAAAACAAAGGCAGTAAAATTAAAGGAATGGCAATTCATTCCATGAAGCATCACAGGCCGTTGTCATCAGAGGCAAATAAAAGTGAGCAGTGATGAACAGTAATGTGTAAAGCGGGTATCAAGGGATTGGAACAAGAGCGGTGTAAGTGGAATTTTGGAACTTTACAGAAGAGCCAAATTTTTCACCAAACTTTCAACAAATGTCATTTTTAAACTTTGAACCATAACATTGGAACCATATTAGGTATTTATGAGACTTATTGTTTGACGTATTGATCTGCTGCTGCTGTAGCCAATCCATTTCAAGGTTTGACAATTCAAGCCCAAACATGCCTAGGAAGATTGTCCCATAAAACGGGAGCTCTGTAAGAGAAGGCTCTGTCTCCCATTGTAATTTTATATATACTTGGAATTCATAAATAGCCAGCATCTTGAGAACAAAATAATCTTGGAGGAGAGTAACTGAAATAACCATGCATTACAACACTGCACACGCCACAGGTTCCCAGCCCTTGATATTTTTACATTAGAGGCAGTTGATTAACTTGATTGATTGCTTGATTGAACAACTCAGGTGCGTTCAAAACAGCGAACATTCATGGCGAACTATGTTTGAAGCAAACTTTTACTGTTGACCGATTGATGAACAATGATGAATACAAATTGGCTGATTCGTTGCTTATCTGCAAATTTATTTTTTAAGGTAAGAACAAATATTACATTGATTAAAGTGTATTATAACAGCCAAATAATTGTCAACTTTTGTTCTCCCAGTATATTCCTTGTCAGCAGCCATTTCTGTTCACAGCGCACTACCTTTTCAAATAGTCAGCTAATGTTAGCTAAGGTTCGTGGTGAACAGAAAGTTTGAATATGTTTGTGAACATTAACTAATGCTTGCGATCTTGAATGCACCTCTGGTCTCACTCATTCTATTTCTGCCCTATCTGGGCTGAAACAGTGTAATAGGGGCCATAACAATCTGCAGATCTGAGAGTTACATGTAGCAGATGTTTGTAAAAGGATCACAGACAATTGCCGTTAGTGTGTTTGCACAAATGATAAGCATCAATACAGCGCTTAGGTTAAAGGTGCTATTTAATTGCAGATTAATGCAGATTATCACCCATCATCTTCCCACTGTAACTGCTGTCATGCTACAGTCTGCATTTTCCTCTGCAAGCACATTGCACTTCATAAACTCAGCTTGTGAACTGGAATTGTGATTGTACTTAATTACTAGTAGCATGTTCAATTGGAGGCGGCACGGATGGTGCAGTGGGTAACACTGCCGCCTCACAGAAAGGAGGTCCTGGGTTCGAATCCCTGTCGGCCGGGGCCTCTCTGTGCGGAGTTTGCATGTTCTCCCCGTGTTTGCGTGGGTTTCCTCCGGGTACTCCGGTTTCCTCCCACAGTCCAAAGACATGCAGGTTAGGCTGATTGGAGAGTCTAAATTGCCCATAGGTATGAGTGTATGAGTGTATGAGTGTATGAGTGTATGAGTGTGTGAGTGAATGGTGTGTGCCCTGAGATGGACTGGCAACCTGTCCAGGGTGTATTCCTGCCTAATGTATGCTGGGATAGGCTCCAGCCCCCCTGCGACCCTGTTCAGGAAAAGCGGGTTAGGATAATGAATGACTGAATGAATGAATGTTCAATTGGTGTTGGTTTTTCTAAACAGACCTGCAAAAATCACTGATCATGGTTTGGTTATCAAAAAGACAAGCTCAATTTAATATGATTTAATTCACAATAACTTGAGAATCCACTATTTAATTGGCAATTGTTTTCTAATTTTCAATCACTGTTAACAGTTTTAATGGCATCACAGTGAGGAGTTCTTGGCATGTTGCGTTCTCAAATCAAATATTTTCCAACGCACATCTAAACGGGATCTTAAAATACAAAATCCTTTCCCAGTGATCTAGGGAACTGTTCAGAAAAAAGCAGCTTAAAAGATTGATTCTGAATGTCCCTGCGGTGTGACAATGGGGAGAGAGAGAGAGGGAATAGGCACTTTTTATTGACCTGGGGTAGTGGGGAGTACATTGCTAATCGATTTTGATATAATATTGAAACTATTAAACGGTGCTGACACGCTACAGTGCAGAGAGGACTCTTTCAGAGGACAGATCGTAGAATAAGCACGCATGGTTAACCAGCTGGAAAGTATCCCCTGGTATGCGCTAATCTCGGCGTAATTCCCTGTGTTGAAATGAACCGGATCGATGCGAACAGGCTACTGCTGCGGCATTTCGAGCAAGCGAAGAGCCCGGAACCGAAACTGAAACTTCCATATGCCCGAGCGCGGCGTAGGCTACTCCAGACCAGCGTCTGATGGCCTGCAGTTAAAGGTCACATGGTAATAAACCTCTGCTGAGTGGGCCACTCCAATTGGCTATTAGAATATGAATCGAAGTTCCGGACCTTGAGTGTAAACGCATGGATGCCGGCCAATTACCTCCGCAACGACAATTGCGACCCGCTCGGCGGACGGCCATTCCGAAACGTCTCTCCTCTCAGATGATTGCACGGCCATGTTGGGAATGCCGTCCGCGAGGATCAAGGTCAGAACAATTTCCTGGAAATGTTCTTGCTTGATTTAGCCAAACGAATATGGGTGCGCAATCCAAAGACGATAAACAGCGCATGCGATGAGCTGTGATCAGGGTCAAAGCAATAGCCAGTCTGGCTCAAATCAACCCCCCTGGTTATCTCAGCCGAGTGCAGAGAACAGCCAAACGTAGATGGGAAACATTTCTACCTCCATTACATTCGCATCGATGTAAGGATGTATCCTCATGATCTTGCGAGGTATGAGAATCCCATAGTTATCCTAGAGGCTGTGTCTCACACACATTTACATCTAGAGAGAGAGAGAGAGCGAGCGTGTGTATGTATTTTTGCATATGTATATCGAGAACGGTTGTTACTCTTTTTCCCCCCTCTTTCCTATGTGTGAGGGGGGGATGTTGTTGTTATACATTGTTATTGTCAATGCTTTTGCAACACAAGTTCACTTGTCATGCAAATAAAGCACGTTTGAATCTTGAATCTTCAGAGAGAAAAGAAGAGAGAGAGTGAGAGAGAGAGCTAACTGCAGTGAAGTCCCCAGTCCAATTTTCATTTAAATTCTAAAGAAAGCAACCACAAAACAGACACGATTACTTCTTTTTTTTATCACCTATACTTCACTTAACACTGCTGTAACAGGATCAGTCCTATCATAATTACATCTTCTGGTGCCATTGATCTCAGAAGTCTGAACAGGAACATGCTGTGTTCCTTGCAGTGTGAAAAAAGTATATGCCAGTGTGTACATGCCCTTGATGCAATTAATGCATAACTGTGTGTAGTGCATGCTGGCAGTGGGTCAAATGACAAGCCTGTAAAGTCTTACCTATGCCACATTGTTTTGATTTTCTCACATTGTTAGTCAGAGGAACTGACAGACATGATTCCAAGCTATTTTACAAAGCAGGGTCATGATTTCAATATCGGGTTATGTAACATACCTGCATTTACACATACTGTAGCATTTAAATGTATTATCTTACACAGTAGTTTAGTATATGTGCGTTTAGTATTGTGTCATGTGACTGTTTGTGTGTACGCATGTATGCTGTGGTGAATGCTTATGTGCATGTGCATGTGTGTGTGTGTGTGTGACCGTGTGTGTGTGTGTGTGTGTGTGAGGGCACATAGATGTCTCACACATCCACAGCGTACGGCCCACTCTCTGTCTTGCTCCACTGCTCCCTCGCTCAATATCAGCCTTAATTATCGAGCCAGAACTTCAAAGCTTACCAGAACCTGGCCAGACCCGTAGGGATCGGGAAGCGCATCTCAACCGCCACAAATGAAACTCATCAATCAGTGGCGGATTAATGGAGCCGGGTCCCTGTGGAGGTCCTGAGAGAAACCCAGCTGAGGCCTCCTATCTGCAGGTGGTAGATACCAGGACGTAAACCCGCACACGCTCACACTCACTCCCCCCCCACCCCACCCCCCCACCCCCCCAGACATTCAGTGCTTGGGTTTGGGGTAGGGCACTTCGCAATCTTCAAACAGCCCTAAAAGCTTGTATTATACTCGACAATGACACCGGAGAATGGAGTGTGGCTACCAAGGCTCTCGAGCGAGAAAGAAACAAAAGAATGCATATTCCTGATGATGATTTCAGAAGCTCGATTACTGAGCGGCTGCAGCACAATCCTGTAATTAAAGGAGCCACTGTAGATAAAATACGAGAGAGAAGAGTTAGTGAGTCATGGTTGCCTCAGTGCTATTAAAGCAGGTGATCCAATGGGATTTCAAGGTTTGCGTAGCCTATATATCAAATATAGTCTTTGTCATTTGTATATCTTTGTATTTATTTAGTGAATTTTCATTTTTTCTTTATAAAAAAATGGGAAAGAGCAGGTGATATACAATGACATGCAATTGACATGAGTAAGGAGAGCATTTTATTTCTTCATTTTTACTCTTGCATATTCATTGGGGGAAAATTTTGAAATATTCAAACTGTGGCTGTTTAAAGAAAATAGCACAATGATTATGCATTTCCTTGATTACAGATAACAAACATCGACAGAAAAGTAATTTGTTAATTTGTTATTGCAATCAGTATTTATTTGCATGTTGTGGTTAATCTGTTTTCATTTTATAACTAAAAAAAATAATCAAATAGCTGTTGGGCAGTAATGAGTTGTTGGGAATTCTGCATACAAATATCAGTAATGCAGCATTATGCATGTTATTACTAATGCATCTGCAGAGTAATGTTTGTTCGGTCAGAAAGTCTTCTTCTATGGGGACAGTTACGATTTTCGTACATTTGCTAGACCAATTAGAAAGCAGTAAATTTAGATTTCCTTGAATTATTTTATAATGTGACAACACACAACCCCAACAATTTACAAAGCATAAATAAGCATTCCTTGTGTCAAAGGGAAAATTCATCCCTTGGGTGTTTTGACATCCCTGGGTACAACTGAAATATACTGAAGCTGCCACTTTAAAATGAAACTCATCAAGTCATTTAATCCATTCTTCAACCATAGTTGCTCTTTTGGTCACTGTAACTCATTACATTGCCCTGGGTCAGATCTTAGCAGAAATGACTGCATTTATTCTTCTGTGGGGAAATTGAGCAGAATGTTTGGGTATGTTTACACAGGGTCCATTAAATCTGTGAGGCTCCTTGGAATTTCTCAAACAATCTGCACCTAATTATTTAAAATTCACACTAAATAAAGAAATATAAATAAATGAATTAACTAAACAATAAAATATATATATTTTAAGAATGTCCACAACGCATCTCCATATGCGCCCTTTCTGAGTCATCAGAACATTTTACTTGTAATTTCATTTTACTGTTGTCTAAGAAGGGTCTGCTATTTTTACACTTCTGGAATATTCCAATTAGTTTGTACAATTCCTCCTTGAGCGGACCGCCCACAGCTCTGATGATAATTAAGGGATTGGTAATTAAATATTCATTTGAACAATCAGAGCTATGGGGGTTTGTCGCTGGGGCGTGATGGTCCCCCGACGCAGCTACGCCAAAACTGACCTTTTAATCCACCTTGAAACAGTGTCTTCCCCATTCTCTCTGACACACTCTTTAATTAATAGTGCATTTCCATATCCAGGCCACACAAAGGGTGGCCTCTGGTGAAGTGAAAAAAAAAAAAAAAAAGGAAAAAAAAAAAGGATAGCAGCAGCCCCAGGGCATCACAGACCTTCAACTTCAAGCATGGCCTCGAGATGAAACTATCCCCACCCCACATGCCGCCTCCCACGCCCGAGTCAAACCTGGCAAAGGTTGCTCTGGCAACCACAGGTGAGCGGAATGCCCGGCCGTATACTCTGGGAAAACCTCTTCTTGTCTGAAAATGAGGCCGGCTGTCAGGTACAGACAAAGATGAGTTCAAATATGTATCTATTCAATCTGGAGACGTTCACTGCCCTGAGCTCCGCAACAAAATGCACAAACAACTGCCAGTCGTGTCTGCATGGTTCATCCAAGGCATCTGCAGATTGGCACAGCTCTCGCTAGTGAAGCTTCCCCCGGCTGCCTTTAATTTTATTTGCGTTTCCACATATTTGTAGGCTTTTTTTTGTTTTCCTGCAGTCAAACTACATGGATGACTTAAATTACACCTGTGCTGCATCGCTTAAGGACTTAGGACAATTAATGAACACGGGAAATAAATAAATAAAACGACAAGAGGAAATAAATTAGATATCACTATAAAAAGATTCTCCTTTGGCTCTTGACAGCCAACTGTCAGGTAAATAAAACTCAACAAACTCAATATTTTAGGCTTCTGAAATATGCATAATTTCTTGTCACTTTATTTTTTACCTTGTCTACGATGCAATTTAAACTTTTGCTCGGATCACAGCACGCAAGAAATAAAGCACAACTCGATATGTCAGCTGTCCGCAAGCATTTTTTTTCAGACAATGAAATCAATTAAGCATGTACTATACACTATGTAAGCATTGCAAGTTTCCCCTTGATAAGTGTTTTACTTGATTTATTTCTGGCAATTTGCTTGTGTCTCTCACGCTTTTCTAAAGGATGATGCATTGGGTGTTCGTTATGAGTAGTACACAGCGTCCTTTCTCTTGCATGAAATGACATAAACACTCACACACACGCACAGAGGTATTTCGTCTTTTACATCAAGAGAGCCCATTCTAATCAGTAATTTGCTTTTTTTAATTGCATTGCACTTGGAGCATATAAAAAATGCATCTCTCTAGTATACGCCAAATACAGGCTTCTTCACCTTACTTCCTGTTCTCTGTCACAACCCATGTGAAGATCAGGTCCCCCCCCACACTCAACAGAGCTGCTCTCTGGGGACTGATTAAAACTGACAAGTGACGTACTGCTGCCCTTATCGGGGCAGCTATTACTCCTCGTGGTAACCATGGCGAGAGGAGTGATGCACTAAAAGGGCGAGACAAGTGCTATCTGACAGGCTCTTGATGGGACAGGTAATAACACAGCGGACATCTGATCTCATTTAAAGTGGCATCTGGGTGGGGTCCCCCATATACGGCCTGCCTATTTTGACTAAAAAAATTACGTGATTGTCCTGATATTTGATAACCTGGAAACATAGTCTGCAGCCAGCATTAGATTCCTCACTCTGTTTTCACCCCTGAAGAGTGTGCTTCTTGTTTTTTTGTTAACACAGGTCTGGATTCTGAGAGAGACCCTTGCATGCGGAAGGAGCAAGCCTGTCGCATTTTGATTGAGGTCAGAATGCCTGCGACTGAGTGAGAAGGATTGTGTGCCAAATTGAAAGTGTCAGGGAGAGATAACATTATTGGGAATGCTGGCGATGCTGACCCTCCATCTTAATGAAGAGGCCTGGGAGGGCTCCATACTCTATCCCCAGAGAAGCCAATAAGCCTGACACTTAATGAAAGGAAAAGCACAAGCATAGTTTTACACATACTGTACACTGTGAGGAACTGGCGATAGCTATTTAATGCTGCCACTGTTGCCAGCCATCAAAAAGTAGCTGAGTTATATGTCAAACATGACACTGTGTCATGCAGCAGTTATAACCATTTCCTTCATTTTCAAATGTATTCTTGGAGTGATGTATTGTTGCCCAAGCAGTTTTCATCAACCATTTGAACTTGGTTGAGATTGAGAATTTTTGTTAATCAGATGGTAATGAGGTAAGACAGGGGATTGAAAACGTATGGTGCCATGCAGTAAGTAGATTGCATTTACTTAAACAGCACTGTTCAAGACACTCAAAGCACTTTCCAGTGATGAGGGGGAAACTCACCTCAAACACCACCAATGTCTAGCACCCACCTGGGTGCGCAGCTGCCATTTTGCACCAGAATGCTCACCAGCTGAGGTGGAGAGGGAGAGAAAGTGTCTCTTGCCAATTGAATCAGGGGATGATTAGGCAGCAGTTTGAGAGATCCAGGGTTGGGAATTTAGCCAAGACACCAGGGGTACCCCCTAGGTCTTTCTGATGAGTGTTATGAGATCTTTAATGACCACAGTGAGTCACGACATTGGTCTCATCCAAAAGACGGCATCTCCTACAGCACAGTGCCCCCATCACTGCGCTTGGGAATTGGGGATAATTTGACCAGGAGGAAGATCGCCCCCTACTGGTCCCCCAACACCACTTCCAGCAGCAACTGAGTTTACCAAGGAGGTCTTTGTCCTTTTGCTGGAGCAGGGTGCACTATGCAATGGCTGTTGGTATGATAAGTAATAACAACTCCTTCAAATGATGCTTGGTTTTGTTGGATAACAAATTATAAATAGCCAGTCCATTTTAAGTGAATATTTTTATTCACTAAAAATGGGCCTGCTATTTATATATTCACTTTCATGCTGGAACTAAACACTTTCAGTTGTCAAAGAAGTTAAAGCTAGAATTGTATTTTGTACAGCCAATGCTTGATGGAAGCATTACAGCTGTGAGACTTGCAATTGTGCACCAGGCAGGTGCCACTTTTGCTTTCTTGTCTACTCTTGCATTATTCTTTCAAAATTTGCTCAAGACAGCAATTTTAAAGTCTTACAAAAGATTTTCTATCAGAGTCAAGTCAGTACTTTGACTGGGCCACTGAGAGAAAATCACTTTGTTCCTCATCCTTTTGGTCATAGTCCTGCTTGAATGGTGAGTTTTTATCCTTGTTTCAGGCCTTCAACAAACTGATGTGGGTTTCATTTAAAGTTGTCTGCACTAAGGATTGGTTTGAGGAATGACAGTGCTATTGTGATATGCAGACCACTGGCTTTCTGGAAGCTTCTATTTCTCGATTTTACATTTGCTCAAGCCATATTTAGTCATTTCCTGGGTGTCACAATCCACATTTAATTTCTTAATAGTCAACTCAGTTATGTTCAAATTGTAATATTGTGACATTGTAAAGACCTTTCTCGTGATGTGTGCATTTCTCCAGCTTTTTAACATTATCAGAGAAGACAGTTACCAGTTTGGTATTTTACAGCGTGCCACCCTCTAAAAATTCCATCTTTGGCCACCGCATTCAGAATCAAGCTATTGACATGTGGAGTATGAGAGGAATGTACAGTCTGTACTTCAGCTACAATGCACTCTGGCCCTTTATGTTTTTTGATCAAATGGACCAACCCTTATTGCTGGCTTGAATCCCTCTGAATGCAGGATTTAAAGTACTTTCTAGAAGTAATTCTTCAGAGTTCATTTGACTCATATTTTCTGGGTGTGAAAAAAAAAAGTTTCATATGTTTAAATCCATATAGCATACACTTTTAACTTTTCCGCTATGAATCATGAAAACGCATTCTTCCATTTCTTAATGAAATGTCTTAAATTGAGCAGAAACTATGTACTTCAGGTTCACAAATTCAGAATGTATTACCCTTCCTTGAATACATTTGCAGCACCCGATTTCACACGCAGACACACACAGACACACATACACATAAAAAAAGGTAATGTTTTATCCTTATTTCCACACTTGAGATAATGTTCTGCCATAAATGTTTAAAATATTAAAAATTTGAATTTATGAATATAAACTATTTCTGACAGTTTTCTCTAAACTTAGAGTTGTAACACAATTTTGGGGGAAAAGAAAAGAAAAATAAATCATATCAGATGAGAGATGATGTTCACTTTCCCATCTCTGTCGCTCTTTCTCATCTCTCCCTTTATATTTGCACACATCCCTCTTTTGACTGTTATACATATTTATAATACGTCAGGCTTCTAGGCACAGAGTATCAGAAATGTGCAAGACTTCATTCCCTGTCAATGTGGGTATACTGCTGAGGAGAGCATTATATCTCCAATGCTGATGAACAAGTGATCATTCAGTGATGTTCCTTTAAAAGAACTACATAAGCATTTCATGAAAAATTCAGAACACATTCATATTCATTGGAAAAATGTGAATACTTGTGCCAACCATATCCTTACTAAAAAACAAAACGAAACTAAAGTATTAGAACGATATAGAGTGTGAAATCTGTGGTCATCTTTATCAAATGACCTTGCTCGTTATTATTGTTTATGTGGTGCTTATAAAGACTTGCAACTGCAAACCTGAACTGAACATTATCTAAGACTGATTAACAAACACACACCTTATTTAAATTACTTTGATTATTATTTTATTATATTCATTGTTTTCCCCACCTAATCAAACACAAAAAGTATAGGTTGGCAATCCCATTAAGGTGCTTTGTCACAAATGAAGCTAATTCACAACATTTGTAATCTAATTGAATCCCAGTGTCTGCATAAACGAGCACTGCGTAACTGCTGTGCTAGCACAGTCTTTCAATCTTTAACAGCCCAGGAGGGATGGTAGGAAGCACTATGGAATCAAAGTAACCTTAAGTCATTAGGGACAAATTGGCCACTGTTGTCAAGGGGACCAGAAGGACATTTTTTCATACACTCTTGATAGTGGCTCTTGTGGTGCACAGCATTTGAGCTTGTGGTGGTCCTTCCCTTCACCTATATGTTCAGGCTTTGTTTGAACATATGGAATTCAAGGGCCAACAAGGTTGTGAGGGAATACTACACTTAAGAACCACATTGATTTTCACTGTTTGGGGGAAAAAAGGAAAAGCCCAAAGATGAATATACTGAGCACAATAGCACTATAACAGTAGTACTGTATAGAGCCTAGAACAGAGAGAGCATTTCCTGTCCACCTCGATAAATTGAGGACTCCATACACACTGGCTCTGGGAGAGGAAGAAAAGCGATGCAGTATGCTTATCTCCTAAAGGCAGATCAATACCGCAGATAAACCTGGCAAATCTTCCCATAATACCTGATGCAGCAACTTCAGGCAGCAGTTCTACGCAGTAATACTGTACATGGCAAGGTAAGCCTCAGTAACAGAATAGCCACAGTAGGTTAGAGTTTGCTATAAAGTACAATTAAAAAGTGTAGCTCTGGACCCTTTTTAAATGTACTACAGACAGATGAGAGAAACCCACCAAAGCGATGGAAAAAGGAAAGTGTGGAGAAATAAAGGAACTGCTCATATTCCAATGCGCATCCACTCATTGGTGGATGTTGTGTCATGGCTTGAGTACAGTAGTATGTATGGCAGCCACTAGACCCGGCTCACTTATCTTCACTGATGATGTTGCTATCGATGGCAGCAGTAGAATAAATTCTGATGTGTACACAAATATCTTATCAACTCAGATCCAACCAAATGCTGCATATATCATTTGGGTGGTGCAAACATGGCAATAACAAGTCAATCTACAAGCTTATTTTATATTTTCATAAAACACTGTATTCACGCTACTGAAGCTGGCAGTTGGTAACACACACATGTTAATACCTGAGGTCTACGTTTTCTGAGAATTCAGATTATTTTTTCAAACAGTAAAAGCTTTTACTCATTTGAAAGTATTTTGGATTTTTGTTATACAACAGATTGCATGCATATACTAAGTGAACATATAAAAACTTAAAAGCATTTACATAATAATAAAATAAATGGATGTCTTTGTGTTACCTGGATATTGAATTCAATGTGGGACTGAAGAGGTTTTCTTGCCTTTGATCGTTGCTGTTGCTGACCCTCCCGAGTCCAGCTGTGGAGTTCCCATGTGCCATCTGCTGGCCGCATTTTCTCCCAGCAGTAGGAGAGCTCAGAGACGTGTCTTATTTCCTCCAGAGAGAGACAAGTGATAAAACTCTCTGAAATCAGCCAAGCCGGATGGCCAGGATGAAAACCATTATTCCACAGACGAGAGTGCTGCTTAGATTAGGGATTAAAACTGATAAAAAACCTTCAGCTGAAATCTATTTGCCTTGCCTGGTACTTATATTCAGGGGGTATGTATTGTTTTGTTACTTTTTCTGAAAGTACAATGCCTCTAAGACTGAGAGTAATACAAATACAATATGTTCAATACATTTTTTTTCTTTATTTACTCTTTATGCCCGTCTTTCAAGTTTATAGCAAATTGAAGCCCCTGGTACTTTTTTTATTTATTATGTGGAGCTTGTTGAAAGCATTGGGAAAGAATGTGTTGCCATGGGGCCTGAGGTTTGTCAATGGATTTGCTCAAAGTTCTGAAGTGGATACTGTGAAAATAGTGATGTCCTGTTGGATTTAGAGATTTTCAAGTGTGTGTGTATGTGTTTACGCATTTGTGTGTACATGTACGCACATGGGTTTTTTGCGTGTGTGTGCATGTTTTAACCAAGGGCTGAAGCTGAAATCGAATATGTTTGTACAAAGTGTGTTTGTAGACGCACACCTGGACTACATTATGAATCAGTCCAGGAGCTTATAAGTGTGTGCTTCTTTCCACGGTAGGCAGCTGATCCTGGGGAACCACGTCTGTGAGCTGTGGTCGAGCCCAAATCAGAGCCGACAAGCTACGGAGCCCAAGCCTGCTGGAAAGCTACGTGAGTCGGGTTAATTTTCTTTCATTTATCATTTAATCATCATCACTACGGCAGCCTGTAGCGTAGTCGTTAAGGTACATGACTGGGTCCTGCAAGTCAGTGGTTCGATCTTGAACTGTAAGTCGCTTTGGATAAAGGTGTCAGCCAAATAACAAATGTAATGTAATCATATCTCCTGAAACAAAAGATGCACAAGTGTCTGAAACCCACCTCATCGTCTGTATGCAGACCGCCTCCTGCTGTTCTTGGCGGAAGAGCAGGTATTGGATTCTACTTCCGTAAGCTATGCAAACTAATCACCGCACTTGAAAGGATTCTCAGAAGTAATATCCTCCAGAAGTGCTGGTTTCCAGTGCTAACTCCTTTTGGCAAGCACATCCCTGCAGTATGCACAGCACAGAGCAGGTGGAAATGCCTACCGGGTGGGTTTCCAAATGGTTTTGCCCGAGGTCCACTCACCAAGGAAAAATAGAACAAGGTTGTTTCGCAGTTTGGATTCAGACTGAGACAAACTGAACAGTGTCAGCCATCATTTCAAAGCTCTGCACAGTCAGCTCTGACAATGCAGTGAGAGCTGGAAAGAGAATGATCTTGGACCTTAGAAACACAGTGGGCAAACAAAACAAAACAAAAACCTAACAGGTAGGCTTGATATGATACTTGAGTGATATTGGAAGAAAGTGAATCTTGTTTTACAACCTTTTGTGGGAGGCCAGTCCATGATTGATTTGGAGGGCAGAATTTTGCTATGTGAATGGTCTTTATTTGCTTAATTTGTTTCTTGTTCAGTGTCTTCAGAAAGAGATACCTTGAAGGGGGGACTGGGCTTATGTGCCCACCAGGTGCCTCCAAGCAATACTGTGGATGTGCCAATAGCCATTTGGAAATGGAGTAACATTCTCAGAGGGTACTCATGTGAAAGGGAGAGGAGAGTCAGGTGGCAAAACAGCTTAAATGTCCTGAACATGTACACTTGCTGTTATAAAAATCATCTTCTCGTCTTCAGTTTTATTTGTAATTAATTTGACATCTCCAATCCCACCTGAATCCAATTATTTTCAAGCATTTTCATATGCGCCATGCTGCTGACTCTGGAGAGTGAAGACAACTCCTGGTTCCCCTCTGAAACATCCAATACCAGACTGCTTCTTCTTTTCACACCACAACCATGCGTGTGCAGAGCAGGGTAGAGGAGACCCAATCATACGTCCATGCTGAACGCAATCCCTCCCATACTGTAGATCCCTTGGGCAGTGCAAAACCTACATTTCAGTTTGTACCATTTGTACATAAAGGCTTGTTACTATATATATATATATATATATATGCACTCACTGAGAACTTTATTAGGAACATCTGTACACCTACATATTACTGTGATTATTTGCCAATTCTGTGGCAGCAGTGCAATCCGTACAATCATGCAGAAACAGGTAAGGAGCTTCTGTTAATGTTCACATGAACCATCACAATGGGGAGCATTTTTTATATATGTGACCTTGACCATGGAATGCTTGTTGGTGCCAGACAGGGGGGTTTCAGTATCTCAGAAATTGTTGATCTCCTGGGATTTTCAAACATAACAGATTTTGCAAAGAATGGTGTGAAAAACAAAAAAAACATCCAGTGAGCAGCAGTTGCATGGGCAGAAACGACTTGTTAATGAGAAAGGTCCGAGGAGAATGGCCAGACAGGAAGGTGACAGTAATGCAATAACCACACATTACAACAGTGGTATGCAGAAGAGCATATCTGAACACACAACGTGCCAAACCTCTCAGTGGATAGGCTACAGCAGCAGAATAAAAAATAGAAATATGTGTGTGTGTGTGTGTATACTGGGACAGGATTATTAGCAACCAGATTGGGATGTGCTATAGCTTGTAGCCCATTGAGTATTTCCCTTCCAATCTCTAACAGCAGCTAAAGAGTAGCATTCTTATGTTCCTACCCTTCCAGGTATTAGAGGGCACATTGCCTTGTGAAGTTACTCACGCTCACACTTTGAAACTGTTGTAAGCTTTATATACTGAGTGCCATTTGTGCATTATTTGTGCAGATCATGTATTTTTTGTTCAGAGCTGAGATGGTGGAGTTTGTTACCCAAATCATGATACATAAAAGAGGGGAATTTTTCAACTTATTCTTTCAAAGTATTGTTTCTGGAAAGGGCAGGGGGGGATATTCAGAGACAAAGCTTTGCGGTGAAGCTAGGATTAATCATTTATCACACGGCGCAGTGTCAGCAGGGAGCAAAGCATCCTGGCAGAGATTCCTCGTCATACACATTCCTCCTATTCAGAACCTCCACTGTGAGCCAGCAGAGAACTTCCTACCCACAATGCCTCATGGTGTCCCATGTTTAGAATCAAATCCTGCAGGAGGAGAGAGAGGGATCTCTTGACCTGGGGTTCCCCCACCACTATGAAAAAACAACTCCAATTTGACAAATGGGCCAATTATCGATGACCTTGGATACTTGGCCTCCAGGCATGATTGATTAGATTATGGCTTTATCTCCTGCACTCATGTTGTTGTTGTTGTTGTTGTTATTATTATTGTTATTATTATTATTATACCCTGCAGTGTCTCAAGAGTACAAGTAAAAGCACTGAGTAAAACACGGATGCCACCCACATAAGGAACGTGGACAGTAATAAACAGGTAACTCAGTCATGCTTTGTGGAACAGGCCCCTGAAGAGTACAAGGAAACCTAGAATGGGCTTTGAAATAATGATCCTAGCATTCAAAAACCAAAATGCTAATAAAAAAATCATTAATTCTTCCAAATTGGTGGATTATTTTAATCTATTTGACTTTGATGTATGGAGGAGAAAGCATATTGTTTTGTTTGTGGAGGCTGACCACTCACTGAAATTGAGATTCATCAGACCAGGCTACATATATCCAGTCTTCAACTGTCCAGTTTAAGTGAGCTTGTGCCCACTGCAACCTCAGCTTTCTGTTCTTGGCTGACAGAAGTGGAACCCTACGTGGTCCTCTGCTGTTGTAACCCATCCCCCTCAAGGTTCGACGTGTTGAGCATTCTGAGATGCTTTTCAGCTCACCACAAATGTACAAAGTAGTCTTTCTGTCAGCTCAAACAAGCCTGGCCAGTCTCGGTTGACCTCTTTCATCAACAAGGCGTTTCCATTTACGGAACTGCTGCTGCTCACTGAATCTTTTGTGTTTTTCACACCATTCTGAGTAAACTCAAGAGACTGTTGTGCCTGAAAATCCCAGGAGATCAGCAGTTAAATAAATATTCAAACCAGCCTGTTCGGCACCAACAATCATGCCATGGTCAAAATCACTGTGAACATTTTATGGATTGCATTGCTGCCTCAGAATTTGCTGATTAGATACTCTCATGAATAAGTAGATGTATAGGTATTCCTAATAAAGTGCTCAGTGAGTGTATATTTAAATGTGCTTTCCATGGTTTGTAATTCACTTTATTTCTTGTTGCTGTTTGCTTTCAGCTTGTCTAATAATGCAAAAGTCTGCTTTATGTTGATCTAATGACTTTTCTGTAGTAGAACATCACGATTTCCAGAAGCAAGGTGTACCGTAATGTGATATTGATTTTCAGAGTACTCACCTGACAATTAATCATGTCCATATGGTAATAGCGTATTGCACTCAGTCAAAAAAGGCCACCTCCCACTCTCTTATATTTTACCGTGAGACTGCATACAGTATGTCAAATAAAGCAACTTTTTTGATTTGTGATGCAATAAATAAATTGCAATGTCAGTGTTCGTGGTGGAACCCACTCAAATGATTGGCTTTGATAGACTGTGACTTGATTGTAACCATGCTGTAGAGTAAATCATTACACTTAATCTCATGAAAGTGCCTCTGACAGCGCGGGCTACATCAAACCTCAGTCCTGTTTTAGTAAATTCAGTTGCTGTGACATTAGGACTCAAAATCAGTTCCTTGTACCTAAAGAACCTTAGGGGAGAAAACTAGAAAGGATTGTTTTAACCCTTTCCACTTTGCCCCATTGTGCTTGTCCTATAAAAGTGTTAATATCTCAAACTAGTTACTGCACACACATTGTTCAAGAAAATTTAGTTTAGCACTGAATCTCAATTTCTAAGTTAAGGACCAACCCAGAAATACTTATATTTGTGGGCAAACCTCTGGTAAAGACAAGCATTCAAATCCACATGAGTTTTCTCAAAACTGCACCCAGATGTCCCCAAATTTCTCCAAATAGAAGACATCTGTATATATTTTTGTCCAGACACATGAATAATCACAAAAGCTTGTAAATTTATCCAAATTTAAGGACAATGTACCTTTGCAAGTGTTTTATTCACATATATGACTGGATGTTTTTATAAAGCATGCCCAAAGTGTCCAAAACGCTCTCCAAAAAGGATTACTCATCCTAATGCTTTCTAACCAACCTGCATAACATTTCAAATGGGACTGTTTCACAATTAGGTTAAACAGAGCCCTGTTAGCTATGTGAACAGAGCAATATTCCTAAACTGTCCATCACCTGAATATGACACATATATATCTTGTTGGAAAGGGTAGGAACCCCCTTACAAGAAGCTTACCATATTTTACTTTAGTTTGGTACTGAAATGACCTAGCAATGCATTTGGGCAACAATAAGAAGTAGTTAAAAATGACATAGTTGACCAATTTGGAAATATCTCAGTCGGACATGCAATAAGTGAGCTAGGGAAAAAGAAACGTGTTTATTCATATAACTTCTGAACATGATTTTTTGACGTAGAGAAATGGTATCAAGGGTTGTTAGAATATGAGTCTGTGGCGAGGTTAGGGTTGTAAACCGTGAGCATGGTGAGGGGGAGGCTGGAGTTTTATTGAAGCTGATAAGCATCTAGAATGCTGTTCTCAGTAGCAGAGTCTTTTTAACTATCTGGCTTTACCATGTTTCATTACATCACAGTTTTTATTATTCAAATATGAATGCAACAATAATTTGGGATGTTGACGTCTCAACCACAAGGGGGCAGCGATTATGGGGTTAAAATGGGAGCATGCAGAGAGGCGGAACCTGTCCTCTTTTTGTCGTGTTTACACGTGGGTCTGTTAGTTGACTAGTGGGATGGGGGGTGGAGACAGAAGCATAGGGGATTATCACTGGAGAGAAAAATAAAACATGGCCAGATGAAGTGGAAAATTAAGATGCAAGTGAAAAATGTATCTTCAGTTCCATTACCTTGGATATGCTATTTTCCTATGTAATATAATTTTGTACTTTGGCTTTCTTGTTCAATATGCGCAATGGAGCTTTATTTATTTATTCGTCAATATACAAGTCTTGCCGAATACAACTTTTGTCCCTTTAAACTGCAGTCGTTGGTTTGTTAGCCATGCCAAACAACTTTGGCACTCTTAAAAGCAACCTCACACTTCACTCCTACAGGTAGATTAAATTGTTAATGCTTAAACTATTGGCAACTGGGAAACTACCTGTGCCATCCCCATGGAAACTACAAAGGCCACAGCTAAGCCTGTATAATTTCTCATACAGTATGCATAACTGCTCTATGATATTTTTAAAGTAATATTCTTTTTGCATTTTGTACAGTACAACAACACCTGCTTCAGACAGAGAGGTGAATTAGTTCACTTCCCTGTGTGCGTCTCCACCTCCATGATTGTTCCAGTGAGTGTCACTGTCCAATCAAGAGGCTCCTTAATTAACTGCCAGCTTATGCAAACCCCCAGAAGCAATTCCCTGATGCCGTTTTTATAGGTCTTGTGAAGTGGCCTGCAGCAGCAAAAACGGGAAATAACATAGGGGACCTGGCAATTTTAGAGTAATGTAAGCCTTGCAGCAGTGCTAAAATTATGCAGGCCAAATAGACGCTGAGAGAAGGAACTGCTCATCTGGGCCTGGCATAAACAGTCTACTCAACTGTCTGCATGGCTCGACAACAGTCTCTGTTGTGAATTTTACTTTGCACCATATTGAAGCCCTGTAATCGGTAGTGCGTTTTAATTTTGCATGCTTTTTCAATGTTGTAAACTATTGCATTGCAAGAAATGATATAATCTATGTAATCAACAAATGGTGGTAAAAAAGAAAAAAAGATCAAAATCAAATCAAGTTGTATGTGAGGATATTATTGATGTGGTGACAGTTCTATTTAGTGACAATTCAATGGCTTATCATGCCCATACTCAAGTACCCAATAGATACAGATATGCAGTGGCTTCAGAAAGTATTCAGACCCCTTCACTTTTTGTGTTGTAGATAAAATAGAACATAAAACAGTTCTGGCAGGCCACGAGACTCTAGCCGCTCTGGCTGAATGAGCTGATGGCTCAGCTGATTAGTGATGTTCGCGGATCACAGTCCATTCACATATCTGGGCGGTCTATTTAAAAGGCCTTCCCTTACTCATTAGCACCTCTTCCTGCATGCAGCAGTTGCACATTGCCAGCCAAAACCTTAATTCTACACTGAAGATTGCTTGTCTAAAACCCCTCCACCACCCCAGCTAATCCCTCGCATTTGTAGACTATACTTTATGAGCGGCATGGCAGTACAGTGGACACCACTGTTGCCTCACAGCAAGAACCTGGGTGTGAATCCAACCAAACTGTGTCTGTGTGGGTTTTTGCCATCCAAAGAGATGATGTCAATCTGTACAAATAATCTATGCTGTGCCAAGGGGGATTTTGCTGCTTGCCTCCCTGTCTTATTCATGCAAGCTAGTGTGGATGGCAGGGAGGTAGCCCAGAACAGAGCCATACCACAGAACAGTATCTGTATTGTTAAGATTATTAATAAAGATTCAAACTTTGACAACAGAGGTCCTGACTAAAATTGCAGTCATTCTACATTCAATAAACCATAATGATGAAGTGAAAACAAGTTTTTCCAAATTCTTGAAAATGTATTCAAAATCAAAAACTGAACCCATTTACATAATGACTCAGACCCTTTGCTGTGGCACTCTAAGTTCCGGTCCAGTGCATCCTGTTTGCTTTAATTATCCTTGAGATGTGTCTAGAACCTGAATGGAGTCTACCAGTTGCACATTGAATTGATTGGACACAGTTTAGAAAGGCACACACCTGTGTATATAAGGTCCCCATATTCACACTGCATGTCAGGACAAAAACCAAGCCATATGAAGTCCAAGGAACTCTGTAGACCTCCGCAATGAAGGCATAGATCAGGGTAAATGTATAAAACCATTTCTGAAGCTTTGAGCATTCCCAGGAGCACAGTGGCCTCAATAATTGTGAAATGGAAGAAGTTCAGAACCACCAGGACTCTTCCTAGAGTCGGCTACCCGGCAAAACTGAGTAACCGGGCAAGAAAGGGCGTTGGTTACAGAGGTGACCAAGAATCCAACAGTCACTCTAACAGAGCTTCAAAAGTCCTCTGCAGAGATGGGAGAACATGTCGGAAACGACGACCATCTCAGCAGCACTCTATCACTCTCTGGCCTTTATGGTAGAGTGGCTAGACAGCTATTGCTGAGCTCACCTGTGCGTTTTTGCTTCTTAATGATGTAGGTGTTTTGGAAGGGAATGTCCTTAGATGAGAGCCAGACCTTCTGGCCAACCACATAGTGAGGGGCAGGATGCCTATGGTGGTTGGCCTTCCTCCTGAAAACGTAATGCA
The DNA here is from genome assembly GCF_963514075.1 of Conger conger. Taxonomy (NCBI): domain Eukaryota; kingdom Metazoa; phylum Chordata; class Actinopteri; order Anguilliformes; family Congridae; genus Conger; species Conger conger. Next base: position 21,174,610 of record NC_083768.1, read on the forward strand.
GAACTGGGACTGGACTCCCTTCTCCTTCTGGAGAGAAAGATGGGATAGAGCATCAGGTTTTGCATTGGATCCAGTTCAGTAGGTTAGAGTGAAGTTGAATCGGTTGAAAAACAGGGACCTTTTGGTTTGGCGATGATTGAGTCGTTGCGCAGAACTGACTACTTCCTCACAGCCGTAGAAAGGTGGCGGGAGAAGGCACATGGGTGAAATTTGTTATCTGAGGCTCGTTGGGATAACAGGACACCGGCTCTGACGTCGGAAGCGTCCACCTCCACAACAAACTGCTTCTCAGGGTCAGTTTGGATAAGGGGGGCGGTGACAGAGCTGTAGTTCCTGATGAATTGTCTGTAAAAATGAGCGAATCCCAGGAACCATCGCAGCTGTTTTCGACAAGTAGTTTCAGGCCACTCCTGACCCACCTCAACCTTCTGCGGATCCATCTCCAATTTCCCCTCAAAGCCCAAGATCTGTACAGAGGACTGCAGGATGGCAAAGGCAGAGGAGATAAGGTGTAGTGGGTATCTACAGTAATGTAGTTGATGCATGAGCGGAGGGTGCAATCTCTCTTCTTAACAGAGAAGAATCCGGCTTCCTGCAGGTGACATGGAAGGACGAATGATGCTCTGAGGCAAGCGACTCGACTGGTTCATGAACTTGGTTTCGGTTGCAGACAAGGAGTAACAGAATACTGTATTTCCAGGAAAAGGGTTGACCAGCCCTGCTGTAATCATTTATAGTGAATGATCACCATTTAATTGTATGATCCTTTTAACTTCAATTGCAAGTTATACAAATAAAGTAAATCTATTATTTAAAGAAATGTTTCCAGGTTATGCACTAAAGATGAGGAAATTCATTTTTAAAGGTCCCATCAGAGTCAGGAAAATGTATGGTCATTCTTCTACAGGCATTATTGTAATTACATTAAGGCAATGTGTCATGAGAATTGAGAACATATGATGAGGTAGCTACCCCAAGGTGCAGGCCACAAGGTGTTTTAGAGTTCTTGGCACCACTTTAAAACATAATGAGATGAGCCGCGGTGGTGCAACAGGCTAAGACGCAGCAGACTCGCGGTTGCAGTTCGCTGCAGTTGCACACCGGGGACCGGGGTTCGATTCTCGGTCCTGCCAAAAGCCAAGTTTGGCCGTGGAGCAGCAATAATTTGCTCGCTGCTCCAGAGGGAGGGACTTGGCAGGGTTAGTAGATAGCCGCACAAAACAAGCACAAAACAACAAAACAAGCGCCTCGGAATCACGGTTACAGCTAGGGAGGCGAGACGGCTTGAAGAAGGCGTGTCGCTCTCCCGTTGGCCACCGAGGGACGGGGTGTGGGCGGTGTATCTAATACTAGCTCTAATTGAATCAGACGGGGTCCAATTGGCTACCAAATTTGAAAAAAAAAAAAAAAAAAGGGAAAAAATCGGATAAAAATTATTTTAAAAAAAAACATAATGAGATAGGACCTCCCATAAAGAAAAGTGATCTTGGCCAGAAGAGGCAGCCTGACATCTAAAGATCTTTTCTGGGAATAAAAAGATATCCATGAGAGTTTGGATTAATAACGTATAAGACAATCCAAATATACGTCTAATCTTCTTATCTTTTCTTCTCAAGGGCAAGAAGAGGTCTTGCTTATAACTTGGAATAACTCCTCTTTTAGAATTCATACCTCTGATGCATGCACCTGTCAGTTTGTACTGACACTACTATTGTGTGTATAACAGACTCCTTTCATCCTCTGCCTTTTATATTTTTGTCATTCAGTCATGATGTCAAGATTATATAAGTGCAAAATATGTTGAAGGATACAGCAGGATATTTTATAGTTTATAGACTTATAAATTACACATACACACACCCACACACAGGCACGCATACACACACACCCTCTCCTGTTAATTAATTACAGCATTGCTTGCATTACTTGGACATGTTTTCCTCGGCATAATTTATTGAAAGACAAAAAGAATTGACCCTATCAAAGTAGCTTTGCATGTACCCGCAAGCCATGTGGGATTCACTCCAGAAGAGACTCAAATTGTTTATTCCAGCAGTAATTTCCCTTTTCACTTTTCCTTCTAGAGGGATTAAACACATTTACAAGGACATGAATATACGCATCAAAGGGAACTGTGTTCACTCTAACAAGGCATTTTTGCCCACAGAACTGCTTCTCACTGGATGTTTTTTTCATTTTTTGCACCATTCTCTGCAAACTCTAGAGACCGTTGTGCGTGAAAATCCGAGGAGATCAGCTGTTTCTGAGATACTCAAACCACCCTGTCTGGCACCAACAATCATTCCATGCTCACAGTCACTTGGATCATATTTCTCCCCCATTCTGCATCAACCGCCAAGTGGACTGGCAAGCAGCAACAGAAGTCTTAAAAAAAGTATTATAAATACCTCACTGAGTGTATACCCCATATAGTCCAAAAAAAATATATACCCCAACAGCCCTTGCTTTGTTATACTGGAAATTGTCACTGTAAAAATGCCCAGTTGTAAAAATAACCTCCCACGTAACAGTAATGGCAGATAGAAAGAGAGGTTTCTGCAAAAACCGCCACAGGATCATAATCACTTGAAATGATTCCTTATACACAGACAACACCCCATAGCCCTATCATTTGTGAAATGTAGGAAACCTAAATAATGTCATCAGATTAGATGAATATCAATCTTTCTTGCATTTGACATTAGTGTGAATGTGAAGGATTATTATTTTCCCTGTCATCTTATTACACTTTTTACTTATAGAGTATTCTTACCGTGTCGCAGTGTCATTTTCTGATACATTTGGGAGCTGGGAAAGAAAATAAATAGGCATCTGCCACTCTACTTTAAAGCCTCTGAATTTTTAATTCATTTTAGTGACCATCCACTTTAGCTCTTCTGTCATTGAGTATTCAGTACACAGGGATGATGAACTCAACCCCTCAACCCCAATTAATCCTGATGTACTCTACCAACTCCAAGCAATAAACTTGCATAAGTGACTGGGAAGTTAATGCACATGTGTGCCATAGTTTCATGTAATTTGCTAAATGTACAGTACTTTACCCACTGAGAGTGATCAGAAGTCACATTGACGCATGATATTACAGCATCCATTAAAGGAAAAAACAAGATTTTACTCCCTGGACATGAAGCCTTGTGTTATTGTATGTGGTGATTCAAACAAGAGGGAACATAGTCTCTGATATTATACACAGAAAGGTGAATAGGTGTTGCGATATTCAAGTAATAACTAATGACAGGCAGTGATATACTGTGATCTTATCACAGTTAGGCGAAGGGCCACAATATACCATGGAGTGAGTTACTTTTATAAAATGGTTACCAAATACGATAATGTAGATATCATAGACAGAACCCAATTAAAACAGTTTCATCAACAATTTCATTACAAGAACAGTAGTTCCTGGCTGGCTGTACATAGTGCTAGGTGGTTGCTATGCAACGCTAGTAAACTCTCTTTTGTCCTGCCAAGCTAGCTGGCATTATTGATCAAACAGAGTTCATGCCTTATTGATGTTTATTTGTATGTTCCCATTGTGCAAACACTGAAAAACTGTCCAGTGGGATCAGGTTGCATACTGTAGTCTGTCTCGCCGTTTTATTAGTTGGGGAAGGTGCATTGCTTGGTGTGGTGAGCGCTGCTCTAGGAGTTTTGGTCGCAGGAGAGAGCTCTTGCACTTCTGCCCACGTACAGACATAAATCTCATGCCCCAAGATAGGTTTGGACACATCAGATAGTTTCTGGACAATGAGGAAGCAGAGTTTTGTAAATCCTGGGTAACATATTTGACACCTATTGGCTGCATGTAATTTTTTTTTAACAGCGGAGGCCTATCAGCATCCAGGACTGGAACTATTAGTTTTATAAAGGATTGCAACACACGTTGTGGATGTAAGGAACTGTTTTAACAAACATCTCAGTATGGATTATTCTGCTTATATCATGGCTTTCTCCACTCACTCCATGGCATATCATCTGTGAATACTTAAGTGAATACTTAATACATACAGTATTTAACATAAATTTACATTTAACATACATTTAAAGCTTTCCACACACCTGTGTACAAAGCACACATGATGTTGGTTTTTTAACCATATTCCATGAGGTAAAACATGTTTGGATAGCACTCCCCTCCCGCGATTGTGATTGTTAGCCAATATGCTTCCAGTGAGAATATGGGTGGCAGATGGCATGTGTGCAGCAGCTGAAATCATTCCTTTTCTGATTTTTCATTTCAATCGTGCGACTCTCTGAATTACTTTCACACCTGCGCACATATTAATGGAATTGAGGTACCTGCAACACTTCAGTCAACATCTGCCACATAATCATTGAGCAATTTATGTAAATTAAATAAGAACTTACCGGCTATATTAATATGAAAACTTGGTAATCTATTGCAGCCCTCTTGTTATTCATATGGAAGAAGCGTATACTTGTCAGTTTAATTTACCTGCTGTTTAGCATGGTTGAGATGGGAGGGTTCTCTGTTCCCAGAGGAATACAGCATTCTCTGCTTGTGCTCTCATCAGCCAAAATACTTTTAATTCCCCCCTATAACTGTGTCCTTTGTCCTTTTTAGTATAAAGATTAGAGGAAAGAAACTGAATGCGTTTTCATCTCTCTCTGGAAAAGATTGGAAGCCACCACATTTAATGTAACCCTGTGTCATAAAGATTAGTGATTTGAGAGTATAATCATGTCTCAATTTCTGACCAGTCAATTGCTAAGGTTTCAAGAAACAAAAAAAAAACATGTTAGTACCACTGAGTGTTTATACACACAAAGCATTCCAATTGTTTTGTCTTTTGAACCAGTAGTACACAACCCGGAACTCTAGGATTTACCCTGTAATTACCCATTTACCCTGGTTGCAAATACAAACAGTCTAGATATACATATATTTCACAGCGTATCAGCTGCATTCAAATAGCTGTGGTGGCCTGCCACTACAAGATTCTCACCACTGCTGAAAGCAAGTGCATAACATTTTTCTTCAATAATCTGAATGTCTTCGTATTTGCCCCCCACCCCCTTCAACATACACAGCTTTGAATCTGTCTTTTGTAGTGCACTCCTCTAACATCACACTGGCCTACGTGTACTATTAAACATATACAATGCTGTTCGTAAGTATTTGGACAGTGGTACGTTTTCTGTTCTTTTGGCTCTGTACTCCGGCACATTGGATTTGAACTGAATAGGAGGTTAAAGTGCAGAATGTCTTCTTATTTGCGTGTATTTACATCCATATCAGGTGATCCATGTAGGAATTACATCCCTTTTCATACATAGTCCCTCATTTTAGGGGAAAGCCTTCAGTATCTAGTCTTGATTTCAGGCTTTAGAGTTTGACATTGTTTGTTTGTCAACGTGAGGACAAGCATATGCCAATGACAGTCAAAGGCTGAAATTTAAGAAAAAAGAACAGTCAGAAACATTGGCCAAACAAAATGCTTACCAAAACAAAATGTTAGGAACATCATTAAGAACATTACAAGACTCATCCCAGGCTTCCCAAAATTTGTATGTATTAGGTAGACTAGTGTCATGTGGTGGCTATGCAAATTTAACAACATAATGTAATATTAATTAAGAAACTAAGATTACCCTTTCCCCAATCCCACCAGAATTTTTATTTAATATAGATTGTTGTATTTTTGTCAAGCAGTCCGATATATTATTGTATAAATGTGGTTTCTGTTTTCTAACGTGGATTGTAAACGGGAGAAACTGACATGCTAACCACTAGATCGAACCACTACTATAAACCAGCGGAGGTGCCAAATATGTGCCTCTTCCCCAGTAATTCAAAGTCTAAACTTCCCTTTAGCACCCCCAATGTCCCTTCCCAGCTCAGCCCCAAATTACTTTGGCTCAGTCCCAAATGTATTCAAACATTGATGAGGAGCGGACAGTCCAGAAAAAATTCAAAATGGCCATTTCCTCACCCCCCAAATCCTCTGAGATCTTTTCTAAAACAAGGAGGGCAATCAACAGCAGCTTTGAGCCAACATTAGTTTGACATGGCACAACTTCATATTAATGTTGAATTAAATGTTCTACATCCATATTAACTTAAACCTCCCAAGGTGAAAGGCTAACATTAACTTGTGACTATTGTGAAAGGGATTGCTGTCACAAACACAAAGAACCACAAAGAGCTTTCCTGCATCTATGTATCATGTCCTATTTGTTCCACTGAAAGCAATGCGATCTCATTCTGGCCCAAGAGAGGAGAGCGGGACTGAAACCTGGGTTCTGTCATTTGGATTCAAGCCCATTATGTCCCGAGGTTGACATGTTTATTTTGTAACACTCTGTAGTGTTCTAGTTATTTTACTTCCACGGTACTAGGCTCACATGAGGTTCTCAACAAGCGAAGTTTACTATAAATTAATCTGTGTTTTAATATCAGATGTGTGCGATAGGAAATTCATAAAAAATAAAAATCTGTTTCTGATTGTTTTTCACTCTAACAATCATAGTTCTTTAAATAGTGTTAGTATTGCCCATTAAGAGCTGCTTTGTTTTTGTTCCTTGATTGCAGCTATTCTTGCTGTAATTAAAAGTAGAGGCAAGCATATAAAATTAGATGCAGTTTGATAAACATGAATGTGTTCTTAATGGGTGATTCATAATAAATGTGAAAAAAATACAAGATGGTTGATATTTTAAATTTCTCATGAGTTTTCTGTATTTGTAGCTTACCAGCCACCAGTTAATTTGTTGTTCGGAAAAAAAAAAGTTCAGGATCTAAATTAGAAAATGCTCAAAGGAAGTAAATTGTCATTTGCAAAAATTTGTAAATCATCATTTGCACCTTATATGAACAGCATTTTAACATCCATTATTGCTAAAGATTATAACAATCTTTAACCCCTTTTCGCATATTCCAAATATAAGACAATTTTGCCATTTACAATACTATCAATGAGTTTAGTTTATATTAAAAAATGTATGTAGAAATAAAGTGCCTCAAATGCTTATACTACAGTATGTGAAATCATGTGTTAATAAGCCTCGCCCCTTTGTCATTGAAAGTCCAATCACAGCTGGGCTGAATGGTATAGGTAGTGCCATCTTTGCCAAGAAATTATATGACTGAGGTCACTAGAGTAGGCAGGGCTTAGGGACGGTTAATTTCATTGAGTCATATGAATTCTGACAAAGCAGGCCTCTAAGATCCGCTCTGCTAAGAATGACCAGGGCACGCTAACAAGGCCAGTATACTAACAGCTAATACATTACATTACATTATTGGCATTTCATCCAGAGCGACATACAGTTGATTAGGCTAAGCAGGAGACAATCCTCACCTGGAGCATTGCAGGGTTAAGGGCCTTGCTCAAGGGCCCAGCGGCTGTGCGGATCTTATTGTGGCTACACCGGGATTAGAACCACCAACCTTGTGCGTCCCAGTCATTTACCTTAACCACTACGCTACAGGCTGCCCCTGTAGCTTAGCTAACTTTATGTTTTATTGATGTTTATTTGAGCATTCCCATTTAATTGTGCTAAAACAGTTCAACATCAGTGGGATCACACTGCGTAGGTCTACTCATTTTATTATTTGGAGAAATTGTCTCAGTAATCGTAGAGTGCTCTCACACTTCTGCCCACTTACGGACACAAATCTCTCTCGCCTCAAGACACAAGTCAAAACGCAAGTTTCGGAATCATGTGGAAGCAGAGACAACAGATGCAGGGTTAGAGTAGCTCTGCATCCCTGCTTGCTTGCAAATCTTGGGCAACATTGCTGGTGATTGACGTGCTTTGGCTTGTACGTAATGGTTTATCATTTTGACTTGATGAATGACTGCTTAGCCATGGAGTGATAATTGAAATAGAGCTGGAAACGAGCATTAGAAGTCATAGCACTGGTATATCGTCATTTTATCACTGCCATTAACCAATTGGATTACCAGACTTCTCCTGTCCATTTTATAAACAGTATATTTATAGTCTGCTGTATTTTGAAACTCCCAACTCCACAGCCCTTCTGTCACTTTGAGGATGCCCCAAACACATCCTAATGGGGTATAGACACTAGCATCTAATGAAGCTGCTGCCACTTCCTCTCTGAACAGATTCATTGACAGGCAAGTGGCCACAAAATAGCAAAGATTCCAGCCTGTACAGCATTGTAAATATTATTTATTTACAATGGCTTCCTGCCTGTCACCTATAAGATAATAAGATTAAAATCATCACAAAATACATCCAGTGAGCAGCAGCTGACAGAAAGGTGACAGTAGCGCAAATAACCACGCATTGCAGTGGTAAGCAGAAGAGCATCTCTGAACACACAACGTGTCAAACCTCTAAGTGGATAGGCTACAGCAGAAGACTTAATAAGTCCAAAAAATGAGTAAAAAAGAAATGCCTAATAAAGTGCTCACTGAGTGTATGACCATTACTTATCATGTTGATTTTCTTATTACTTTCCCCTTAGAAATGCACACATGGTGCGGTAGACTGGTTCTGGAACATTTGTTCTCTATACACTACAATAATATAATTCCCCCCCCCATACATACACACACTTTCTCATCAAATCTAGCTTTGGCATTTTTGTTTTATATTTATAATTGTCCATCAGTGTCATGATGCTGCAGGCGAGGTAATGCTTCACCATTAAAATGTCCATTTCAACAGCGCCTCATCCTCATGGGTGTCAGGTTCGAGGACAGTTCAAGGACAGACTTATGCTCATGTCGCCCTTTGGGGAAGATCCGAGTGCTCCGAATGGTGTCAAATGGATATTGTGTCCCGTTTGCCACAACCTCTCAAGCATGCCTTATTCACACAGTACAATCAATTACACAAGCATGGGAGCAGGTTGAATGAATGGGGCCGACACTGTGTGGCGACAGTCTTAATGAAGATTCTTTCAGAGATGGTGTATCTAAGTGATATGTAAAGAGAATGAATTATCAGGCATTTGAAGTGTGCACACTTGGCTCAGTGCAAAGACACCGAATTTGGAGAGAAAGGACGGATATGCTTGGCTTTAAACACAAGGCACAATCTGCATCTAATTTCCAGTGCATAATAAATGTGATGTTATAATTAGCTTTTTGAAGTAATGTGTTGCTTAGTATAGTCATTTCTATTCTCAGCACCATCTGGCTTGCTGGTTGCCATGTATGGTGGCAGAAATGTACACTAAGGTTTGAATGCAATGCGAGTGCAACTTTATTGTAATTTTGTTATGAACATGCTTTTACTTTCAGGATAATGTTCCTTCGATGCCAAACTAATGATGGAGTGATGGAGGTCAACGCCTGCTCAAGGTCTCCCTTATTTTGTTTTTGAACAAAAATGTCATGTAAAATACTTGTTGCAAGTTAACGTACTGAAGCTCATCAATGTTTGACAAGTGGTTTTCAAAAGTGCAAAACAGAAGAAACAGGATAGGTCATAAGGTGGCTAGCTAGCTTTCAACTGCAATCAATTAATAGCAGCCAATAAATGCATTTGTTTCAAGTTGGAAGATGGGTATACTCAAGTGCGGGTAGCGTCATTGCCCTCTATTTATTATTATTATTATTATTATTATTATTATACATGACACCCTTGGCTAATGTCACACTTCTGACACATGTTATTCAATAGATAATATTTTATTACCCCTCATGTTCAAGTGAGTAATACCTGGAAGTAATATTAGTACAATCCATTATCTTGTCTTTCAGGCACTAAGTATACAGCTTATTCTGTTAATGAAGAATCTTCAATGTGCAGATGAAGCACATGCCTTTGCCTGAATGAGGAGTGAGGCTGAGTGTAAATGGCAGGGGATGTCTTCAGTGGTAGCTGCCCTGATCTGAATGTTGTACGACGTGTTCGAAGGGAAGCAATCCCTCAACCTCGACAGTCAGGAGCGCTGTGAAAATTGCTCCCAGTTTGCAAACGCAATGGCGTAATGAGAACGGCGATCCACGGAGTGGAGATCTGCATTTCCCAAGATAGCCACCTGCATATTTATCTGTCTGTTAACGCCTGTCATGTTTACTCTTGTTGCAACAGCGCGTCTCCCAAAGGCCCCTCCCCTAAACCACTGCTAGTTGAAAACTGAAGTCTCCCACTCTCATGCTTGGCATGGCGTACTGCCAACAAAGTTGAAAAACAATTTTAATGTGAGAAAACGACAGATTTGACAGATGAATCGAACATATTGCAGAATATCCCTCTCCCTGCCCAGGCAATTGCTGCAGTGTGTGTAAAGCTACTAATTTTTGTTTGAAGGCCAACATAATTTTTATTGTACATGTATGGTTCAATAAGACAAATTCTCGAATGCTCCAAAGTTCAAAACATCTATCAGTGTTACACCAGAGAAACAGTGGCATCATATGTATACACACAAAAAATAGCCCCTCCGAGTCCTAACACATTTATCTAGCTCACCTGCAGCAGCACTTACTCACTCACCCTCCGCTCATCTCACATGTTGTTCTGCCAGCCCTACCTTTGGGATCAGGTCTGTATGTTAGTCATTACACAGTGTCAGGGTCACTGAATGACTTGCTCCCCTTTACTCTCCCCCTGGGATGATGGCCTCAAACCTGTTCACATATTCAGGAAGTGGCAGGTTAAATGGCATGATTGGAAACTTCCAGAGTACCCTTTAGCAGCCACATACCGGAATAGCTTCATAATATGAAACAATAAAAGCTGTCTGTAAGGCATCTGTAAGGCCAGGAAATTATTTCTTGAGTGGAGAGAAGCCTATCTCCCCATGCTCAGCACTTGGGAGATGAGGAAGTGCTTGTCTGAAATCTGAATTTACCAGTATTACTGTGTATTACTGTATCTATTGTTATTTACGCTTTGCCATAAGGTAGATGTTTATCTTGAAGCAACATCTGTGATATAACAAACCACTGTGTAAACAGGATGCATTTGTACTCTACTTGTTTGTAGATTCAGCACAAGGCATAAGGAACATTGTGGTATAATGTACATTTTCGACTCTGAACATCCACACTTAGTACATGTACTTATATATACCGTATATATATATTGTATGTATACAATAAAAAAGGAATTGGCTCCGCTCTTTTTACGAACATACTCACTGAGCATTTTATTAGGTATTTATTAGACATTTTCTTCTGCATACCACTGTTGTAATAAATGGTTATTTTCATTGCTGTCACCTTCCTTTCAGGTTCGACCAGTCTGACCCGTCGCCTCGGACCTCTCCCATGAACTCCGATCTTCTGCTCGCAGAACCGCTGCTCACTGGATATTTTTTTGTTTTTGCACCATTCTCTTCGAACTCTAGAGACATGCATGCATTAAAATCCTAGGAGATCAGCAGTTTCTGAGCTACTCAAATCTGGCATCGATAATAATTCAGATTTCTTCCCCATTCTGACATTTGGTCTGAAAACCAGCTGAACCTCTTTACCATGTCTGTATGCTTTTATGCATGTAGTTCCTGCCACTATTGGCCGATTAAATATTTGAATTAACAAACTGGTGTACAGGTCTACCTGATAAAGGGCTCACTGAGAGTATATACCGCATATCAATTGTTATCTGGCTTCTATGGATTACAGTACCTCTGTATTTTCAGAAAGGGTCCCTGTCTATTCAGCACTATCAGTGAATTTTTTCTGCAATAACTGCTGTATATCTTTATGAATGCTGAATGCTGAAAAATTGCAGTTTCTCAGGAATGCTGAATTCTGAAAAATAATGGTTTGCTGATCCTATCAGAGTTTTGACAAAACTGTGTCCATGCCACATGCTACAATGGCCATTGTTTCTCCAATGGAAAAACAATCCAATGTGGTATATAATATCGCAAGACAAGGAAATATGAAGCACATTTGTAGTTATGGGGCAGATTTGGAAAGATGGGGAGGAGGATAGGAACTATTATGCAGAAAATAATTTAATCTAATCCAAAGCACCAGTAGAAAGGAATAAGACTCAGCCGGAAAATCTGGTGCAGTCGGTAGGGCAGCCGTCTCCCAGCCCTGTTGGATTCCCTCCAGTCGGGTGGAGGTTGAGCAAAAAATAAAACACAGTAAGGCTCTATTCACTGGTTCTTCACACAATGGTTTAAGAAAGGCTTGTAGAGAACAAATGTTACAGAGGGAAACATCATAAGAGAATTGATCTCAAAGGCTGACACCCTGTAGCAAAGAGACAGTGGCCCAGAAGAAAGTCTGGAGAACAGTTACTGAGGTGGTGTTAGATGGAGCAGAGGATGAAGAAGCATCAAAAATATACTCCTGATCCTAGGTCCCATAAAGCAGACATTTTCTGGAACTTGCTTTCAGCCCCTAAATACATCAGCCCATTGCATCTCAATCATTTAGATGTTGCTTTTATAACAAGGTCATGATTAATTTGCATCATGTACACCCCCATGGATCACAAATTTCCTCTATCGACTGAGTTTCGACCTCTATTTCTGAATGGTACAAGCCTCTTCTTTAATTTAAGTCTTCAACCATGCATGTGTAGTAAATATTTGTTACATAAAACACTTTTATATGACTAAACAAAACAGGTGGAATTTACCGTCTCGGGTGGCAAAGTGGGAAGAGTTAAGACTGGCTGACTTCATTCAGTCATTCTTTTTTATGCCACAAATTGAGTCCACCCTCATTGCTTGCTGTAAATCCTGTCAAAACCTTTGTATTTTGGCAATGTGAAACAGCATGGAGAATCAGCTTTTTTCCCATTCATTGTATTTATTTAAGTTTTTTTTGACACTCCTCACTCTGTAAGGGGATGTGAGGTTTCGGCTTCCTTACTGTTTTTATCCTTCTCTTCGTCTCTTCCTTTGTCTATTATCCTCATAGACTCCTGGATAGTTTAAAGCAGGGAAGCAGTCTAAGAATTATTATTGGTCAGGATTTCAGCACCATTTATCTACACCCCCTGAGAAAATATGCAAATCTACAGTCAGTTATTAGGTATTTATTAGACTTATAGTTTTCTGCTGCTGTAGCCTATCCACTTAGAGCCGAAATCACTGAGATCACTTTTTTCCCCCCAATTCTGATGGTTGATGTGAACATTAACTGAAGCTCCTGACCTGTATCTGCATGATTTTCTGCATTGCACTGCTGCCACACAATTGCATGATTAGCTAATCACATGAATACGTAGGTATACAGGTGTTCCTAATAAAGTGCTCAGTGAGTGTAGTTATGTATGTAGCATATGCTCCAATGATAATTCAAATGTGATAAATTGTGTAAACATGATGTTTGTGCTTACACAGCATGTGATTTTTTGGAATAACTTAAAAATTTCGTTGCTTTTTCTGGTCAGCTTTGGACAGTGCATTTCCTGCAAATGATTGTCCCTCCATAGAAATTAAAAGGCTGGTGGAGAATTTAAAAAAATATATATTTAGCGGCTCCCGCTGGTTCGATCCCCGGTGTAGCCACAATAAGATCCGCACAGCCATTGGGCCCTTGAGCAAGGCCCTTAACCCTGCATTGCTCCAGGGGAGGATTGTCTCCTGCTTAGTCTAATCAACTGTACGTCGCTCTGGATGAGAGCGTTTGCCAAATGCAATTTAGTAATCCTCCTTCAAACACGGTAGATTATGGCAACAACATAAGATGTTTTTTGTTCTTGTCCCTTGACGGTTTGTTTGCATTGTTCATTTTGCTAAAATGTTGAACAAAATTGTTCCTAATCTTATTTTATTGTGTCATTATATACTTATCCTCTCATTATCTGCTTAAACCCCACAACCTGCATCTGATCATTAACTGTTTCAAAAAGAAAAAAATGTTGTACCCAAAAATGATAAATAGTATCAAAGGATTAATTATGGCAGTTAATCGGTTTAAGCTCATGTCCTTGGATGCTGTGGAAAAATACAATATGAAAGTATTGTATAAATAAATCAGAGATTTAGAGAATGATACATTGTGTTCCTGTTGATTATGTTGGACTACCACTTCCCTGAAGAGCAGACCGACTTGAAGGCCATTTTCCGAAGTATAATGAGTGGAGTTTTGTCTCAGTATGAGGCTGTCAGTGTGGCCTGGATTTCTCTTACCATAACCAAAGGATCATGTGTTTATCTCTTATCAATTCCAATTCATTTTTATCCTTCTGTTACATTTACTCCAAAACCCATGCCGTGCCCCCAACCAAACCTCCCCTCCCCCCCCTCCATACCACCCCCTTCACCGCCCACCCACCCATCCCGGTTAATTAGCTGCTTAGAATCGATCAGTGTGGCACAGTGAGAAGCATTTCTGCTCCTCCCCCCCTTTCATCTAAAAATAAATAATCGTAAATGCATTTAGGTTATCTGCTCTGAAGCACAATAAAAAATACTAAATTTAAGCCCCGGAGACAAGGTTTTGATCTGGGCCTGGTGTCAATGATGGTTGGGTCTGTCTGTCACTGACACGGAATGGCCGAGTGCCGCAGTTTCTCCAGAGCACAGGAAACTCAAGTGCATTTTTTGCCCAGTGTAAGCGCATCTCCAGTGCCGTTTGCCTGCAGGCCAATTTAACGACCCGGCTTTGAGTTATAGCTCTGAGGAATTAATTAAGAGGCCCCCGCTCTGTGTCCCCTCCCTCAGGGCTCAGGGCAAGCCCCGTTATCTCAGCAGTAGAGGTTGCTTATTGATTGCTCTCCACCCAGAAGAATCCTCCCACTGGCAAAACTGTTTTTCACTGATAAACACCATCAGTCCACCCTGCTGATGGATGATGAGTATCTACTGTACTGTACTCAGGCATGAGGGGGATAGGGAAACTGTTAGATCTCTTTCTCCAAATACCTCTCCCTCTCTTTCTGTCCCTTTTGTCCTTCTGGTCTGGTTTTAGTATGAGATACCTGTGGGCAAAGGTTTAACAGTGGTGTTGATTCAGCTGCTGGCGATACAGGCAGTACGTACATACTTCTATCTGTACTGTGGACGGAATGCCGCTCTCCCTCTCTCTCAACCTCTCAACTCTACCATTAATCCCTTTCCTGGGTCTATAGTTAAGCCAAGGTGCTCACTGAGATGTAACCAATCCTACATTGTGAATAGTGCATAGAGAGCCTGTTTATGTAAGCTACTTTCCATTACAGGGCAATTCCACCACAAAACAACATTTAGCTAATTTAACAGACCAAGGCATAGTGGATTAATTCTCTCTGTGTGGGTAGCCAAAGGAATCTCTATTCAGAGATATTGGCAGTGAAAGTGCAAATTTTGGTAAAGATATACTCCATACACTGAAAAATGTCAGCCGTACCCAACACTAGGCACATTAACTTTGCTAAAAAAATATGTTGACGATCATTCAATATATTTCTAGCAACCAAGCATCAGAACCACAGATAGACTTGACAAACTGTTTACTGAACATATTTAGCCTGGCTTTCAGACTTGCAGGAGAATGAGGGATAATTGAGATAACAGACCCAAACCTTGTAGACAGTGTAACTACACATGAAGTAAAAACTATTTTTAATTGGCAGTAGAACTGGTAATACTGCAAATTGATTTATCAGGCCGGCATAGTCAGAGCTACTTCTGTCTTTATTCCACTAAAATGAAAATCCAAGCAGGTTATTTTGCTGTTGATACTGCCCCTAGCAACAAAAACAGCAATAAATTAACACGAGACAAGTGTGATATTGTTGTCAGATAACTAATTGAAATGGGTAGATGAGGAAAAATATCTGTATCAGCCTTTGTGTAAGGGACAGTCAACCATACATTTCTCCTTGGCTTCATCTCCACTCCCCCATTCTCAATCAGCATGCTATAAAACGTCTATTCTTGCCGGATTTATTATGACAAACAAACAATGCAGAAGTCTTGACCGTGTCTGAAATAACTTGCCATGAGGCAACAGTATAAATCACAGTAAGTAAAATTTTTGTTACATAAAACCCATGCAGTTTCCCCCACTGATGCAGCATTTAGTTTATAGTACAACAGTAGCAGTGAAGTAAACTGAAGGGAACACCTAGATTTTGTTTCTTTAGTGGCTAGCTCACAACTGAGTAATGTCACTGTCCCTCTCTCCAGTAGTAATGCCCAGACCCTACATTTGTATTCAGCAGGAGAGGCAACCTGTGACAGGCATTGTCTGATGCCTGCCCATGGACTGAACAGTAGTTTTGGGGCTTTATCTCTGTACTTGCTACAGGTAAAGAGATGGCAGAGAACTCATTTTAATCTGGAGGACAGCTACTCTTCAACAAGTAAAAGTTAATTTTACGTTAGAATTCCCCTTAATGCTGTTAAAGGCCAAATAGATATTCAGCAAACATTCAGCCAGGAGCAAATCACATCAGCTTCCCTCAGCCCTCATCTCCTCACCATGTTTCATGCAAATTCAGCACTAAATGCAACCCTCAGAAATACATCTTATGTGTCTTAGTGGTCATTCCCTTTAGCATCCGGCTCTTAATACCCTTCTCCAAGAGTTGGAAGCTTGGCCGACACATCTATCAGTTATTTTTCTGCATCTACACAGTCTTCCTCCCCCTTCCTACAGACAGAGACAGCTCTTGTGCAGACAAGTCCATCATTGTCAGCACATCACTCGACTGGGAGCTCGAGGCTGAATTGACAAAAATAAAAAGGTACCATCTACAGAACCAGATTGAGGTTATTCTTCAACTTTGCGGTGACCTTGGTGGACTGCCAACTGTACAGTGCTTCCAAGAAAACAAGATTTTTTTAATTAATCAAGGCACTGAATCACCCTTTACTTACATGAAACAAACTGTGTGGCCACCAAATGAGAAGGACTTTAAATACAACTTCAGCAAAGGAGTAGCCAGGACTAATTAAGGGGATAATGGTTGCTGAGATTACAGATAGTAAGGGGATGCGCCATTAGTTTCTCCCATTTCCTCTGAAGTAGGGGAGGGACAGGGGGTGGATGGAGGTCTGCTGAGACAGGCAGAAGATGACAGAAGAAGATGGCAGGTCTCTATGAGTCCCTGTGTATCCCCCTGCTGGTGTTAGGGTGATACCTATTATGTGGAGCAAGATGACACGGATCACACCCCTGATTGCTGTCAACCTCACTGATTCTTGGTGGATACATGCAGATGATTGTGCAGTTTATTGTGTCAAAAAATATTGGGCTTAATTTTTGAATATCTCTTAAACAACAGATTCATGAATGAGGTCACAGACAGCCTCTGCCTTTCATTGAAACATTGCCAATAAATACAGTTCTATGAAGCATCAAATATCTCAACACCCATTCACCAGCGTGAGGAGCAATGTCTACTGTAGTGTTGTATAAATAAATAAATTTCCACAGCAAGCTGCTTCTTGCCTGTACATCAAAAATGTCAGCCAACCAACCTAGTAAGTCCAAAGTAAAATGGCTTCCCATTGAATCCCATCTACCTATCACAGATGAACTACAGCACAGGCAATAAAACACCCTTGAGCACCCCCATCCATTCCAAGTCAATTATATCTTATAAATCAAAAGACAATAAAGCCTGATAAAGTCAAATAAATACAGTGGATGGCGTGATTCTGTCCCGAGGTTGTTAGCCGGCACGTGAACTTCGATAAATTTTGTCCCACTAAATGAAAGTCAGTGCGGTGTGCTTTCTGGCACATTGAGTGCTGTGCAGATAAGGCCTGGTTTTTTACACTGTGTTTGATAGGTGCTCATTCATTGGGGTGGAAGTTGTTATGCTATAATTGTCCATGCCACTAAATCATCACTGCTCCATACCACGTAGCTTATCTGCGGCCTCCATGGATGTGGCATATGACGGCTCCCAGAATCCTCAGGGAACAGAATCCAGTGGATGAGCTCTGTCAAGGGCAGAGTCCTGGAGAAAAGCTGGAATACAATGACATTCCTCCAAAATAGGAAAGACAGTGTGAGGGAAGGAGAGAAAGAGCGAGAGAGTGTGAGTGATTCATACAGCACTCTATGGGATCTACTAACCTGAGGATACCACTGCAACTCAACCACGCAACCATCTGTGTGTCCTCAAATCCAAATGTTACTCATTCACAGCACTACAGTGTTCTTGGAGGAAGCATTTTGTGTAAGATGGCAAAGGAAGTGTAAGCTGGATCCTCTGTGGCCTAAAAATAAGCTGCTGGAAGAAAAACAAACCTGAAGCTTTGTGCGGTAATGGCCCTCACCTATAAGAGTAATGATGCACAGTACCATTAAGAAAGCCATATGCAAGGCTGCTGCTTTCATCCACCATGCGTTTTTCTCTGCTTCCTACTGAGTCACACAGTGTTGCTATTGATCCATTCCTCTCATCCTGTTTCACACAGAATGGGGGTGAAGAGGTACTATACATGCACCCATAAATAGAATCCCTGAACCATAAAGCACAACAATGTTTTTTCATTTATTTTTATATTTTTTTGTATAATCAGGTAGTTCCGCTAGGGAATGAAAGTACATAGGAACTGAAAGGGGTGTTTAGCCAACAACGCCGCTAAACTGTCGTTGTACCCTTATCCTGAATTGCTTCAGTAAATAGCTGGCTGTATGAATGGGTACTATTTAAAAGGTTGCGTAACTAGCTAAATACCTGTAACATGCAATTATTAGGTGGGCCAAATGTAGACATGTAGTTTTTTTCCATCCTATGATTACAGTGGCTATGTCATCTAACATCCACGTGCAAAATTTGAGGATACGGTTTGAGAGTGGTAGCAAAAGTGATACCATTCTAACGGTGCATTTAATTAGCCTAGGCTACTTTATCAAAATACAAGTAATATTTTAGTATCGAAGGTGAGTTAAAATTCTGACTGAATTAATTAGTTTATTGTGGTTAGAGTGCTACGTGTGTCGTTTACAGTACGTCATGTATTGTTTTACGATGCTCCTATTGGTTGTTAATTGGACGTCCATTGTCTGTGATCGTAGCAGCTATCACAGTGCACAATTTTGGCCAAATATCTGACACTGCAGTCTTCCGTCAGAGACTAAGATTCACTAAATCGGCCGTCCGTCAGTATGTCACACTGAGAGATCTAAGATCCGCCTGATTTTGGCTCACAACAGATTTCTTCTACGATTTGGAAATTTTGTCTGCGACTGCAGAATCGCATATGCCCTGCTTAAAACACGAGAAACATTGTTGAACAGCCATACAGCAGCAAGCTATTAAGCCACCTATTTTAAGATCCCTTGTTCTCGGCATACAGCCAGGTGCTGATTCAATGACCTGCCTTATTATTGCTGCAAGTTTTCCAATACATCAGAGTTTCAGTAGTTTTAGAGCAAACAAAATACCTCCTTGGGCACTGTCATTCTCTTACTTAACAGAATCGATGTAGCCTACATACTTTTCACTTGATCTATGCCAGCATGTGACCAACGAATGGATTGATCACTGCCAGAGTGACTACTTTCTGCACTGCTGCATTGTGATCAAAGACCCTTCTCGTCATGTCACCCCATGGCAGGAGCTAGGACCAATGCCTCAGGTCCAAAATGAGCAAAGCTGCAGGTGTGATTAAATTGATTAATTTGATTAAGTCAGTGCTGATTTATCTATTTCTGTTCAAAGATAATAAGATATACACAGATGAATGATACATTTTATTAAGTGTCATATTTTACCAGGACAATAATTTTGTGATATCGAACAGGAGAAGATTATACTTTTAAGTTATTCTTTGAAGAAATAACACACACACACACACACACACACACACACACACACACACACACACACACACACACACACACACACACACACACACACACACACACACACACACACACACACACACACACACACACACACACACACTTATTTTCAGGAAAGAAAATATCATCTTTTTTATTTTAAAGTAATTTCCTGCCCAGTACTTTCAATGTTAAGTGGGGATAATGTGGAAGGTGTAAATAATAATGTAATTCATCCTGAATGTGTTAAAAACACTCTGTACCTCTGATATGTTTTACATTTACATTTTCATCATTTAGCAGACATTTTTAATTCAAAGTGACTTACAAGTGCATAAGTTCTTCAACAAGTTAAACCATCAAATCCATAAATAGCAAAACACACATGAAGAGCAATTCTAACCAAAAAACCATAGTCAAGTGCACTTTTTAAAAATATAAATAGGGTGTGCAAGAGGGATATGGGGGGAGGAGGACTAAGGTATAGGCTGAAAATGCGTGTGTCGAAATATGGAGAGGGATTTCTGCTGTTCTGGTAGGCAAGTCATTCCACCACTGAGGAACCAGAATAGAAAACAGGCGTGAACGTACAGCTCGACCACCTGGTGCTCTTAATGAGGAGAACATAAGGCGAGCAGAGCTGGCAGAATGGAGTGGTCTTGCTGGGGTGTAGGGAGCAATTAAAGCTTGGATGTATTTTGGGGCAGTCTCCTTAGCAGCCTGTAATGCTAACACTCACACCTTAAAGCGGATGTGTGCACCAATAGGCAGCCAGTGGAAGGCAATGAGGAGTGGGGTGACATGAGCCGATCTGGGCTGACTGGTGGTCAGGCGGGCAGCAGCATTCTGGACCAGTCGTAGGGGCTTGATGGCACAAGCGGGTAGACCAGCTAGAAGGGAGTTGCAGCAATCCAGACGGGAGATAACGAGCGCCTGGACTAGGAGCTGAGTGGCTTTCTCCATCAGATGACGACGGATATGACGTATGTTATGAAGGGAGAAGGGAGAACACCCCCATACACAATACGCACAGACAGACACACATGGTGCTTGATGCTTGGCATCATGTGATAACACTGAGATAGCCTTGAACAATTACTCACAGCCTGACACTGCTGACACTGGGACACAACTTTCTTGTTTACCCATTCCTGCCTCCTGAATTATAGTCAGTAAGTCTTCAGTTATAAACAAGATGAAAATTTGCCCACAGCAAAGTTATAATATGCAGTCATATGCAGATGTGTTTAACTCTGCAGCTGATTCAGGAGCACGCGTTCTCTTCTTTAGTATGTGATGTCAACAGCCTCTGTTTTTCATGCAAGTCAAGCTTATACAGACATGAGTGGGAGGTATACAGTCCATGTGCAGCTTTAGCAGGTAGACCACAGAGGTCAGAACGGCCAGCTAGGGTCAGCCGTGAGGTTACTGGCCAAATAAACCCTTCCTAGCCGATAATTATGTGTTGCCCTGTGGGGTTTTTGGCCACTGGAATTGATCCTGGACCATGAGGCAGAAAAAGTGCCTCAAAAGGACAGCATCTCTACATTTTTGTGCTTTCTTGCACAAGAAAAACCCACCTTTGATTATGTGAGATTTTCTGACCGGGGGGGCGAGCTTGTGACAGGTCCAAATGTGTGTGACTTGATGCGGCTTTCCAGGTGTGTGACTGATGGATTAATATAGAACTGAAGCCTTCTTTAATGGTAACCAGGTCTGCTGTTACCATGGATGTTTTGCAATGGCAGCAGCTGGCATAAACACACATCTGCATCCCCCATTTGATGCATTTTCGGCAGAAATTGGCCATTCGTTCTGCACCGCAATGCTGTCTGGAATGCAAACAAAGGACTGATTGACAGCTCTGTGAAATAGTATGACTGTTCCTGTGGAATAGAGACATGGTTATGCCTTGATATGGACCACAAATCAATAAAAAGCCTTGGACTTCTATTTATTTCAACTTCTTGGATTCATTGCATGAAACAAATAGAAAGCACAGCCCAGATTAGGGAAACATAAATATAGAAATATATATTTTTGAAACATTTATACTGATTACTAATGATTATCATGATTACCATGTTTCCATATTGAGAGAAATCTGTGTGAATCTTACTTTATGACAAACATTACTTCAAGAAAAATATACAGCACAATTACTTAATTCTCCCATATTTTGTGCAAGCTGTTAATTAAATGAGCATTAGGCCATTTTGTTTACGGTCAAGCACCAGCTCCAGGAACCCTCTGCCAATTTCACTCACTGAACAACCAACAATAAATGCCAAATAATCATGCACTTAGACAAACACACACACACACACACACACACGAAAAGCCCCATGGTGGCTATGTCTGAAATAAATTAATTTAAGCAAGACAGTGCAATACCTGGTCTTTAAAAGCACAATACTAGAATTAGACATTCAACTATTTCCTTTGAGTTAATGAACATACTCGTTTCCTGCTTCAGGGTATCATGCCCATTCAAGGGTACTTTAAAATCTGCTGGAAGCTGAGTGGACTTGAATTCACATCAATTGGGGATACGCAGTGAAGTATGGAGATAATTTCGTTTTGCACGACCAGGCACCGAGAATTGACAGTCCAACCTCATGAATATTTCACTCTGATCTTGTTTCCTTCTCAAACACGAACCTCCTTACTCATTTTAATGCTTTGTACAAATTGTTAGTGCAAAATTGCAAAAATAAAATGAGCCAGCTCTGCAGCTACCAGGTTTCTCTGACAAGATGGAACAGAAGGTAAACAGAGCATGGAGAAAATAGAAGAAAATATAATATTTAATTAGTATATGATTGAGTCAGGTATGCTGTATATGCACCCAATCCCCACCAATTCCAACAATATCTTACATTAAAACTGCTTTCAGGCTGAACCTTTTCCAAGGTTCCTTCAGCTGTCATATGTTGCCCCTTCCGCTGTAGCACTTTGCTCTTTGTTGCATCGTTTTATGCCTTGCCACTGGAAGTTAATATGGAGTTAACTGCAGTGTCAATTTGCTTCCATGTCTCCATTTGGAGATGTATCAATACAGCCTGAAGCCTTCAGAAAAGATAAAATAAAAAGATTCAATTTTGCAGTTCTCTAAGGGAGATATTATTTATTTTATTATGAGCTGATGTATGCATACGACAGTTGTTCATTTTTGTATATTTCAAAATGTAAGGCACTCCAGTAGTACAGTACGTGATTTTTTTTTTTTTATACTGGTCTTATTGTGTCAGATGACTGTTTCAGAGGTCAAGCTCATTTGCCAGGTTCAGAATATGATTAGATTAGTGGGGAAAGTACTGGGTCAAAGAGAAATATGCAATGTTTTTAAGTGGAAACTTTTTTGCACTCGACTGTTTAATAAATGTACATTTTTTGTTTGTAATCTAGTACTTTTATTAAGTGAAAATATTAAATAAAATGATTCAGAAAAAATAAGCGTGATACACACTGTGGTGCCTGGCAATATTTATTGAACTGCCTGCTTGTAACTTGGCCCACAAATATACCAATGCAACACAGCAATTACATGGATGATACAGTTGTAACTCATTCATTCATTCATTATCCTAACCCACTTATCCTGAACAGGGTTGCAGGAGGGCTGGAGCATACATTGGGCGAAAGGCAAGAATACACCCTGGACAGGTCGCCAGTCCATCGCAGGGCACACACACCATTCACTCACACCTACGGGCAATTTAGACACTCAAATCAGCATAACCTGCATGTCTTTGAACTGTGAGAGGAAATCGGAGTACCCGGAGGAAACCCACACAAACACGGGGAGAACATGCCAACTCCACACAGAGAGGCCCCGGCCGACCGGGATTCAAACCCAGGACCTCCTTGCTGTGAGGCGGCAGTGCTACCTACTGCACCATCCGTGCCGCCTACAGTTGAAACTATTGGAATTACTGTAAGCCTCTCAGCAACTGTAGCACATCGATACGTGAATCTGTGCTTGGCAACTGCAAAATTATGGATAATGAAAAAAACATTTACGCTGAGCTGTTGGGCTTAGCTTGTTGACTACAAGCATTCCAAAAAAAGATGTTTCAGACCACAGTACATTGCTTGATTTTCACTGACAGACCTCTAAAAGCACATCTCCTCCCACTCTGGCACATGGCAAGTCACCAAATGACCAAATGGGCCCAGACACATCACAATACATGACAAAAATGCCACTTTACCGGTGTGACTGCAGGCCACATGCCATTCACCAGCCAGGAAACAAAGCCCACAGAATTAAACCTTTAAGCACAGTACTATCAAGTCAGTAAATGGTCTTAGCAAAGTTGGAAACCTTTACATATATATTACCCTAAAGTAACACTTCATTTATATAAGTTACTTGGCTAAATGCCAATAAATGAGAATTATAGAAATTGCTCATAAATGCTGTTATTTGCTAACTTTCTAATACCATAGCTGTACATTATTTGCAGATTGTAGAAGATGATTCATTCTACAGTCCTCCAGGTGAGCCATACAGTAATTGTGCTGGAGAACTTGACTAATTATAACTGCAGAGAAATACCATATGCTGCCAATCACTGATTTGTAAGAAGCAATGAATGAACTTTGCTCTCCATAGCAAATCTCTGTAATTTACAATACCAGTGAGCCAACAAAGAACAAAATCACATCTTCAATGTTTTCTCACCCTGATTAGAGCCACCAGCAAACGTATGTATGAATCAATCTATATGGGGAAGGCTGAAGTGGATTGCCTGCCCTGGAACTTCTAGATCAAACCTATGGAGGATATGTACAAACATTCTTAAAGATGATAAAAGTGATGGGCTAGGCTCAAAAATGATTTTCACATTACAATCATTTCTAATAACCAGATATTTAAGCAATTCGGTGCCTTGCCCCAGCGTACAACAATGCTACACTGATTTTCATTCAATTCATGAATCAGATGAGCCTAACCTAGCTAGAGGTCATCTACTGAGCCATAATAGCAGCTGTAAGCGGAGTAGAACAGCCAGTGCTGCATTTTCATAGTATTTTCGTTTTGTTGTAAACATAGGAAATTTATGAAGCACAATTCTTGATTGAGGCTATTGGACACAAAATGAAGCATATAAACAAGCAGTGGTCCCAGAAAGGCTTCCTGTCGCAGTGGCTGCAAATTTAACAAATGTTTTTTTCAATGGACAGCTCTCCAAAGAGACAAGTCGTTTCCTGCCAGACATATTTGTACAGGTCAGGAGCTCTCTAAAAAGGATTTAACATGCCTGAAGCACAAGTGACAGAGAGAAAACAAATAAAACTAGCCACAAAATACACTTTCAAAAATAGTTGTCCCTTTATACATTCAAATCACTGCCCAGTATTCAGATGGCTTCCTTTCAGTTTTGCTTTTACACCTGGGACTGTCTCTCCAACATCATTTTGTGTATGTAAACGCACCTGTGAGAAAAGGCTAATCTTTAAGATTTTCAAGCTGGGTAATGCCGTCCCTTGTCACCTCAACTGAGAATTCTGGCACAAAATGGCTGCTTTGCATCATGCAGGTTGGAGCGACAGGAAGGTGACAGTAAAGCAAATAGCCAAGCATTACAACAGTGGTATGCAGAAGAGCATCCCTGAACACACAATGTGTCAAACTTCAAGTGGATAGGCTACAACAGCAGAAGTCTAACAAAATAAGTAATAAATACCTAATAAAGTGCTCACTGAGTGTATATTAAGGTTAAGATGAGAGAAAATGAGAATCTGTAGCTCAAGTTAATAATCTCCTGTCAGTGAAATTAGCTAGCATATACAGTTTTATGCCCACATTAGCTGCTGCATTGTATTTTTAGCTAGATAGTTTACATTCTGTTATATTTGATTGAATATTTCGAATTCCAATTCTTCTTTACTATTTCTGAAAATGCAATGACTACTGGGAGTGTAAAGTGTGCTCCAAAGCAGACTTCAAATTTCAGTCTTCCCAAGTACAACAAAATAACTTATGGTGAATTTAATGTGTAGCTACTTGCCAGGTTGTACTTGTACTTGGGACGCACTTGATCACATAACCGTTAACTTCTATGCTTGATTTACACCATAACTAGTCCACAAGTATTCAGTTTGAGACTTTGGTGGTATCCAAAATGGCTCACTATTCACGAATTACAAATCCCTAACTAGTGAATGTCCATATAGTGCGCTATTTTGTTAACTAAATAAAGAGTGAATTCAGACAGCAGACGTCGTATTTTGCAATGGAACAGCATCATCACGTAGGCTCCAAGCTGCTGCATATAGCCACAAAACAATTAACAAACATATCAATAGCTGGTTCTTAAAACATTACTCCAGAGATATTAAACCTAATTTTTCTCTTGCAATGTCCAGTCAAGATGCAGCTCTCTTCATTAACCCATGTTCAGTTTGGAATTAACATTTTTATGAAAAATTATATTTTCTAAATGAGAGTAAAAATTGATTTTTGAATTTGGACACTAGAACAAGATCTAGTTTACAAGTTAATGAAAAGTGAACCATTTCACACACAGCCAGGCTCTCCTCGAAGTTGGCTCAATTGCACCAGGCAAGATCAATCGAGCACAGAACAGTACTCGAATCCAAAACAATGACAAATTTGACCCATATTTCCAAATCAGATCGATGTATCTGTGCCATTTGCCTCAGAAAAGTTCAGGTGAGAAAAAAAGAAAAAAAAGAAGGGGGGAGGGGGGGGGAACGCAAAATTACAGGCCGTGTGTGTGTGTGTGTGTGTGTGTGCGGGTGTGTGTATGCATGTAGAGGGATTATTTTGAGGCTAAATGCTAAGTGTGAGATTAACAATTAATTACAAAAAATAATAATAATAATAATAATAATAATATACAATGGGGGAAATAAGTATTGAACACATCAACATTTTGTCCGGTAAATGTATTTCCAATGAGGCCATTCAAGTGAAATTTGCACCAGACTTTGGTATTAACCCAAGAAATCCAGACAAAATCTAAACATTAAAGTCCATATAAAAATAAAGTTATGTGTAATAAAGTGGAATGACAAAGGAAAAAAGTATTGAACACACTAAATGAATTCAATACTTAATGGAGAAGCCTTTGTTTGTAATGACAGCTTCAAGGCGCTTTCTGTACACAGATTGTCTTTAAATCTTTAAGATTGTCAGGTGATTGACTGGGCCATTCCATTTTCTTTCTCTGAAACCAATTGCGAGTTTCCTTTGCTGTATGCTTTGGATCGTTGTCCTGCTGGAAGGTCCACCCACGTCTCATCTTTAGCATCCTGGTGGATGGCAGCAGGTTCATCTCAAGAATCTCTCTGTACATGGCTCCATTCATTGTTCCTTCAATGAGAAGAGAAACATCCCCACACCACGATACTTCCACCTCCAAACTTCACTGTTGGTGTAGTGTTATTCGGGTGATGTGCAGTGCTATTTCTCCTCCAAACATGGTGTGTTGTGTGACAGCCAAAAAGTTCAATTTTGGCCTCATCTGACCAGAGTACATGCTCCCAGTAGTTCACTGGCTTGTCCAAATGTTGTTTGGCAAACTTCAACATGTCTTTTTTTCAGTAGTGGAGTCTTGCGGGCTAAGCGTGCACAGAGGCCATGGCAGTGGAGTGCATTGCCTACTGTCCTTTCTGTCACAGTTGTACCTGCTGCCTCCAAGTCGTTCTGGAGCTCTTTCCTAGTGGTCCTTGGCTCTTTGGCTAGTCTTCTAAGTATCCTTCTGACACCCTGATCAGAAATCTTGCTGTGGTGTACTCCTTTTTCTTAGTGTGTTCAATACTTTTTTCCTGTTTCATTCCACTTTATTACACATAACTTTATTTACATATGGATTTTAATGTTTAGAGTTAATACCAAAGTCTGGTGCAAATTTCACTTGAATAGGATCATTGGAAATACATTTACTGGATAAAATGTTGATGTGTTCAATACTTATTTCCCCCAATGTGTGTGTGTGTGTGTGTGTGTGTGTGTGTGTGTGTGTGTATATATATATATATATATATATATATATATATATATATCATTATATCATTATCATTATATTTATTTATATTTATACATACTGTGGCACATCCTAAATGTGGCAATGCGCAGAAAATACTATACTGATTTTTAGTCATCCAGCAGGAGGCTAACAGTTGAATTGATTAATACTCATTTGTATAAAAAAAAAGAAGAATCAAGCAAAAAACTGTTCTACCTGAGTCACTCTGAATGACTCAGAGTAGACTCAGCACTCCATAGAAACTGCAATGGGAAGGCAATTTAAGTGTTCCATCCAATTTACTTTTGTGTTCTCACTAATTAATCTAAATAACCTTTACTGCAAGATGGTATCAGTGATTGGAAGGAATCAGGACTATTTTTAGCTTCACAGTTGTCTGTTTTCCCGCAAACACTTCACAAAATAACAATCAAAAAAAGCTTAATTTGTGAAAGATATTTCTAAAGAGGGATATACAGCTAAATTATCAATTTTATTTAGTTTTCATATTTTCTAATTCAAATATACTGGAGCATAAAGTGACAGACTGGGGGTGGATAAAACGAATCACGCACATCTGTAAAAGTAATAAAAAGTGATTAGCCTGCTTACAAGCTAATTAGAGTACAAGCATAGTAATTCTACCAAATGTATATTTATTGTAGCAAACAATCTTAAACTTCTAATATATATTAGTCTTTCTCAGTGATAATCCATTATGCCAAATACAATTATGTTATATAATGGAAAATATTGCCATCCAGACTCAAAATATATGGTTTATTTTCTGTCAGGATACAGTGTCAAAACAATTCAAAATACTCTTGCCAAGTAAACTAATCAGCACTATAGGCAAATTTACTATATTTAATTGTGCCTGTAAATTGCGGTCCTGTTTGAACAGATCAAAACATGCCAAGACATTGCAGTTTCAATATAACATTTCATTTTGATTGGAAACTCACCTTACCTTACTCTACTGTTGCTCATTTCCTGGCTAGACCGAACTTTGGCATGGGAAGATTTTTTGAATAAATGAGCGTTGTGCATGGATTGCACAGAGCAAATTCAGTCAAGGAACCAATAGTCAGATTTAGCAATCACATTCACACGCTTTTCATAATCAACTAATCACATTAACATTACTAATTTCACATTACCTCAATGTGGGAAATTTGAACAGTTTAATTAAAATTTTTTTTTTTTTTTTTTACTATTATTACTGCGATTCATATTTTGGGTAAAATAATCGAATTAATTGAAAGATTTTGTTTGTCAATTTCTTACTTTTATCAGCGAGGGACAGCAATTTGTTGTTAATTCAATAAATCAAGGAAGCACCTATTAGTAAGAATATGAGTAAGATAACTTGCTTTCTTTCACAGTACTGATTTTAACTTGACCAATGTCAATATATCTCTTTCAACTGGACATGGCAGAGCTAGCTAAATAGCTAGCCATAAACTAGCCTGACCGTATATCTGCCCGAGTCAGAAAAACTTAGATTAGCACATTTCCCTTTAAAACAACTTTAGTTATTAGACAAATACCAATCCGTAGCATTACAGAAAGAGCATGGATATGTAGAAAACATTTGTCACAAAGCAATACAAGTGTATTTTTAATGCAACTTTAGGGGTGCAAGGGCTGGGCAACCTGTCAAATAGGAGCCTACTGCATATTGTTGAAGCAGATAAATGCCATGGCAATAATTCAACATTTTATAGTAGCTTTGACCTGACACCTTGACGGTTGTGTTATGATATTATGACTTTTCAAACTTATGCTTTAATAGATCATTTTGGCAGGCTAGAATGGCCACCCCCTTGATCCGCCGCTGCACCCTAAATATTTTTAAATATAAATTTGGTCTGTTTATTTTTTTGTTTTCTGCATTAGTGTGTCAGTAGAAAAAAGCAATTTCCGCAATCAACCAGCTGATTTTCTTATAAAAAGAGAGGTTATTTTCGAGAATTGAAGTTTTAAAGGTATTCGCAACAAATATTGATTTTAATTTGTTTCTAATAGTTTACCGTTCTATATATTAATTGCTCCATTTTATTTTTGAAAGTCTAAGACCTTTGGCACAGCACTTCATGTTTCCTGCATTGTCTGATACAGCAAATATAATTTGACTGGAAATTGAATAAATGCATAGGTGCCTGTCCATGCAAAAATCTCTCTAATTTTGAATGAACACATTTGGATCACTGAACCGTTTAAAATACAGCAATACTACATTTAAGTGTGGTAAATGTTACTTGGTTGGCTTCTGGCTTTTTGGCTGATTGTAAATACCTTGTCTCATTTGTGTGTGCTTTCACAAATAACAGTATCAGTAACTGTAACTGTTACTTCCATACTTGTTGAGTGATTAAGGATAATGTGTGGTATTGTCTGGTTGTTTGCCAGTGTTGGTTCTGGCCATAGCATCTTCTAGAGAAGGAGGTTGTCACAGACCTGCCATCTGCCTAAGCTGTGCCTAAGCTGATTAAGTATGAAGTGTGTGTATTGGTAAACTCCTGACCAATGACTGTGCAGCTTAGGAGACATCATTCCAGCCTACGAATTTAATAAAAAGTAAATCAGGCAAAATTAAAAATTAACTCAATTTAGCCTACTTGGCTACGCAATAAGGTTTCCATGTATTTACAGCTCAGCGCACGTTCAATGAATGAATGAAAGCGGCTGCCTTGGCTCGCAATAAACAGACGGGTGGAAATCCCGACACTCTTTCAACTACACAAAACTTAACAGTGAACCATCAAATGAACCAGTGAACCCCCCAGATTTCAGTGCCCATCAGTCCCAACATTTAGCAATAGAATCAAACAGTCCAAAAGTAAATTAAATCCCAAACCAAAGCGAAAATCTTTTGATAGCCTACCGGTATGCTGCTCCAAACGAAACACGTCTCACAATAAAACGCACTTTAGGAAAAAAAGATCCTTAACTTGCTGTGATCTACGCTAATTTGTTATTGTTCATGAAGGCGTGTCTGGCAAGTTGTAATTTTATGGATTCTGGACTTGCATGTGATTTATTGTGTTTGAGAATATTTGCAATAAACTAAGTCTGTTAAGACTGACACTATGACTTACCAAACAGTGTTTCCAGATTAGCCTACACTAATTGATTTCTGAACGGTTAAAGGAAGTGTTGAACAGTGTTGGCCCACTTTAAGTGTAGCCTTTTACTTTATTTCTAAGAATAAAATTCTACAACAGAAGCCTAATAAGAAATAAAGGCCTGCCTCGAATACAAGCCTGCCCCAAATAAAGACCTGTGCTTTGTGCAGCCTAAGTAAATAAAAGACCCCGGACACAATTTGAGGATTTACGGTAGATAAGAAAGTCAATGAGAGAAAAGAATGCAATACCGCCAACTAGTGGTGGGGCCATGCTCAGTTAATTGAACAATCTTATTCGCAATGAGCTTAGCCAAAATGATTACGACAGTAAAACCCGACTACACTCAAGTCTTACCGCATATTACTTAATTGAATTAGTGCAACAGAATTACACTCACTAATATTGAGTAGATTTTAAAGCTTTGAAACCGGGTAAAACAAACAGTCAATAATGAGTAGATGTAAAAAATATTTTAATAAGTACAACCTATTAAAAACACGAGGAGAAACCAAAGAACAAACTGAGTATAAAACTGAAAACGTTTGTAGGACATAACTGTACTTGCCAGTTACAAATGTTGCATTTACTTAAATTTTGTAACTTCATTTACTACATGCTATAAGAGTATTTTACTTGAAGATTGTATGTCACCCTCAATGTGTCAATATTAATAAATATGAACAAGATCCCACAAATATGAAATTAGTGACTTATAAATACAAACTTTCCCAGAGCAGGAGAATATGGAGGAAAAAGAAAAAAAAAACACATTTGAACTGGCCACTCTTTCAAAATATTTTTTTTTTCCTTCAGAAAAGTGAAAGGTTGGTGCTGTGACATCAACCAACCAATAACAATGACATATATTGTCCTTTTTCATCATTACCAACTACAAACATATTACCGCACTCTCATCAGCATATTTTCCACAGCACATTTAAAGCCGTCAAAGGACAGGCATTTTCCCATGACCTTGAGGACACAACAGACGGTCCAAATTCAAAATGCAAAAAAACAAGTATTTTCTCCTTTAGAATTACAAGTCGCTTTTGGTGAAACTGCCTCTAAAGTTCAATCAGATGCCTCATGCCTAACAGCAACGAACAAAATGCATGCAAGAAAATGCATATTAATGCGAGGGACAAACAAATAAAATACTGCATATGTAAATGCACAAAAATAAACGTTGAAATCAGATCGACACTGTGAGCCAGACACCTGACGGCGGTCTGTGATTAAGTTTAACTGGATGTGTCACAATTGTCACATTTTCAGTCTATAAAATGTGAAAAATTATCGAAATTGCATACTTAGTTCCACGATATGACACGACATTGGTCAACTCCACTATGGTTTGTGTTGGTGTGCTTCTTTAGGAGACATATTTCTCACAATTCAAGACACCCCAAAGTCAAAATGCAAAAATAAAGTATTTATGCACTGCATCCTCGGTTATTAGTGAGTTTCTGGACAGAAACTTGGAGAATATATGGGCCCACCTTGCATTAATATGCACTTCATTGTTTTTGTACTTCTAAAATGCATATTAATGCAAGGTGTAAATGCACAAAAAACACATCTGGTGGTGGTGGAGATGGGGGTTGGTGGTGGTGGTGGGGGTAGGGGTTGGTGGTGTAGATGGGGGTTGGTGGTGGAGATGGGGGTTGGTGGTGGCGGTGTAGATGGGGGTTGGTGGTGGTGGTGGTGTAGATGGGAGTTGGTGGTGGTGGTTGTGGTGTAGATGGGGGTTGGTGGTGGAAGTGGAGATGGGGGTTGGTGGTGGTGGTGGAGATGGGGGTTGGCTATGTGCGCGTGTGCGCATGCATGAGTGTGTTTTTTTAAATAGTTTATATTTGCACTAGCCTAGACCTATTTTATCATAGTGACAGCTCTCTGTAGTAGTTCTGGTGGCTAGACTTTCACTTCATGCTGTGTTTTTATTCTTATG
This sequence comes from Conger conger, assembly GCF_963514075.1. Classification (NCBI taxonomy): domain Eukaryota; kingdom Metazoa; phylum Chordata; class Actinopteri; order Anguilliformes; family Congridae; genus Conger; species Conger conger. Next base: position 21,207,356 of record NC_083768.1, read on the forward strand.
TAATTTCACTTAGACCGGATGACATCAACATAGGACCCTCCTCCAAGTGGACAGCCCTTTTTTACTCCACCATCAGTGAAGTAGGCTACTTAACAGTCACTGTAAAAGAGCTTCAGAGTTCCTGTGCAGACGGGAGAATCTAGCAGAAGGACAACCATCTCTTCAGCTCTCCATCAACCTGCCCTTTATGGCTAGACTGTAGCCAAAGCCCACCTGAGCGGCCAACGACAACTAGTCAGACTCGTTAGATCAGAGTGGTATATGAAACATCGCATCGTCGGAGTATCGTAAGAGTCGTGACTTCAGGACCCCGGGCTCTGGACTACATGGAGTGCTACAGAGATGGTAGGCCTTCTGTCAGGTTCTCCCCATCACGGCACAGGAACACTGAAGCTATTTAAGAGTGACCGCTGAGTAGCCTATACCTCACTGAGGGTAGAGCAGAACAGGGCTGTCCTAAGATAAATTATATAACACAAGATAGACACATCAGTGAAGTCTAGCAAATCAGGTCAGAAAAGCAGGAAATCCTGTTTAATCAGGAAAAATCACATCCCTGATGATATTGATATTGACACACACGATCTGGGAAGAGAAACATTTTAATTCAAAGTTGTACATGAAATTACATAAAATGTAATATATTTTGCTGCTGCTTAGACCAATTTGGTTTGGCTAACTAAAACTAGCTAGCTCGCTGCACTGAGCGAGGCCCAGATCAAGCTCTAGCTAGCTAACGTTAGACCCACAAATTGTTTTATTACACCGTGTACACACAGGCTGCATGAGTGCATTACGTTAAACCGGACGTCCAGTCATTTCATATGGAAGGTTGTGAGACGCTGCATCATTGCGTTTCAGAACCAGTGCATTGCCTTTTGTGTTCTGCAAGAGTTCGATTTTTCCAATGTTTGCAGTAAAAATGTATGCGTCCATTGAACCGGAAGTTGTGAACCACCAAGGAAGACAAATACTTCAATAGCTTTCAGGCTAGACTAGGCTACTTCAGGTATACTCCATCAGCCTAACGTTACACATAACCATATCCCCTGTTCATATGGACATACACACAGAGACAGAGACAGCTAGCTACATATTTTGTTTATGTACTGTGAAACACTTAATTTATATTAGGTAGAACTGTAAGCTGGCTACTAGCTAGATAACGTTAGCTAGCTACCGTTTGTACAGTTCTGCACACTACGTTTGCAAGCGGGCTAGCACAGAAGCCTCCCAAGTCAGAAGTACGGTTAGAAAGCGCCGCTTCTCTTTTTTTTGATAGCGCAAACGGTAATGGGAACTCTGCTTGTAAATATCTGTCCGCAACGACATGGAACATTGCTTGTAAATAGCTGTGGGTGACGACATGGCCGCTTAGTTTGGAATAAAGTGTGGGGGACAAATGAGACAGACACGGGAAGTGAGTGGGACATGGCCCCCACATACCCCACGTCCAGAGTGCGCACCAAGCAGACCTTGTGTTAGTTGCTAGCTAAGTATGCTACGACTAGCTACTAGCTGAGCTTAGCACACGCCTGTGTGATGTTGTAGGCGCGTGCTCTAGCTATCATCCAAGTTATTTGCAAATAAAACAGGCCAAGAATGAACAGTAACGTCAATAACCACTCTCATGACTATTAAATTCTAGGCTATTAAGCCAGGCTAACGTTATTTAATTCAAAAGACCTGGTGAATAGGCTATTCTAAAATAGCTCACGTTACAATGAAATTACATACCTGTTATGCATAAAATGAAACTTTGAATTAGAAAACCACCTCCACAACGCTCCTAGCCTACATAAAATAGAGACCCAAAATCATAACACAAGATATATTAGGGATGGGTAAATTAAGCATAAGGGGCAATGACGAAGGGCTGAGGATAACGGACACATATCTCTTCCCGCCAACAGGAGGTGAGGAGCTAAAAGTTTTATGGGCGCCTGACAGAAAATGAGGTCACAAACGGGGAGGGACTATATATATATTGATGAGTATTAAAAAAAAGAATAATAATAATAATAAATTTTAAAAATTGATGATTTTGTGTAATTATATCCCTTGTGGAAATTTACATTCAAAGCAATTTATTCAAAGTTACTTACTTAGACTTTGCTGTCAAATCACACGTCTTCTCCGGAAGAATCAGGGAAATGACGTCATCACTTTCAAAATGCAAAAAAACAAGTATTTTCTCCTTTAGAATTACAACAAGGCTCTTTTGGTGAAACTGCCTCTAAAGTTCAATCAGATGCCTCATGCCTAACAGCAACGAACAAAATGCATGCAAGAAAATGCATATTAATGCGAGGGACAAACAAATAAAATACTGCATATGTAAATGCACAAAAATAAACGTTGAAATCAGATCGACACTGTGAGCCAGACACCTGACGGCGGTCTGTGATTAAGTTTAACTGGATGTGTCACAATTGTCACATTTTCAGTCTATAAAATGTGAAAAATTATCGAAATTGCATACTTAGTTCCACGATATGACACGACATTGGTCAACTCCACTATGGTTTGTGTTGGTGTGCTTCTTTAGGAGACATATTTCTCACAATTCAAGACACCCCAAAGTCAAAATGCAAAAATAAAGTATTTATGCACTGCATCCTCGGTTATTAGTGAGTTTCTGGACAGAAACTTGGAGAATATATGGGCCCACCTTGCATTAATATGCACTTCATTGTTTTTGTACCTCTAAAATGCATATTAATGCAAGGTGTAAATGCACAAAAAACACATCTGGTGGTGGTGGAGATGGGGGTTGGTGGTGGTGGTGGGGGTAGGGGTTGGTGGTGTAGATGGGGGTTGGTGGTGGAGATGGGGGTTGGTGGTGGCGGTGTAGATGGGGGTTGGTGGTGGTGGTGGTGTAGATGGGAGTTGGTGGTGGTGGTTGTGGTGTAGATGGGGGTTGGTGGTGGAAGTGGAGATGGGGGTTGGTGGTGGTGGTGGAGATGGGGGTTGGCTATGTGCGCGTGTGCGCATGCATGAGTGTGTTTTTTTAAATAGTTTATATTTGCACTAGCCTAGACCTATTTTATCATAGTGACAGCTCTCTGTAGTAGTTCTGGTGGCTAGACTTTCACTTCATACTGTGTTTTTATTCTTATGTAATTTCACTTAGACCGGATGACATCAACATAGGACCCTCCTCCAAGTGGACAGCCCTTTTTTACTCCACCATCAGTGAAGTAGGCTACTTAACAGTCACTGTAAAAGAGCTTCAGAGTTCCTGTGCAGACGGGAGAATCTAGCAGAAGGACAACCATCTCTTCAGCTCTCCATCAACCTGCCCTTTATGGCTAGACTGTAGCCAAAGCCCACCTGAGCGGCCAACGACAACTAGTCAGACTCGTTAGATCAGAGTGGTATATGAAACATCGCATCGTCGGAGTATCGTAAGAGTCGTGACTTCAGGACCCCGGGCTCTGGACTACATGGAGTGCTACAGAGATGGTAGGCCTTCTGTCAGGTTCTCCCCATCACGGCACAGGAACACTGAAGCTATTTAAGAGTGACCGCTGAGTAGCCTATACCTCACTGAGGGTAGAGCAGAACAGGGCTGTCCTAAGATAAATTATATAACACAAGATAGACACATCAGTGAAGTCTAGCAAATCAGGTCAGAAAAGCAGGAAATCCTGTTTAATCAGGAAAAATCACATCCCTGATGATATTGATATTGACACACACGATCTGGGAAGAGAAACATTTTAATTCAAAGTTGTACATGAAATTACATAAAATGTAATATATTTTGCTGCTGCTTAGACCAATTTGGTTTGGCTAACTAAAACTAGCTAGCTCGCTGCACTGAGCGAGGCCCAGATCAAGCTCTAGCTAGCTAACGTTAGACCCACAAATTGTTTTATTACACCGTGTACACACAGGCTGCATGAGTGCATTACGTTAAACCGGACGTCCAGTCATTTCATATGGAAGGTTGTGAGACGCTGCATCATTGCGTTTCAGAACCAGTGCATTGCCTTTTGTGTTCTGCAAGAGTTCGATTTTTCCAATGTTTGCAGTAAAAATGTATGCGTCCATTGAACCGGAAGTTGTGAACCACCGAGGAAGACAAATACTTCAATAGCTTTCAGGCTAGACTAGGCTACTTCAGGTATACTCCATCAGCCTAACGTTACACATAACCATATCCCCTGTTCATATGGACATACACACAGAGACAGAGACAGCTAGCTACATATTTTGTTTATGTACTGTGAAACACTTAATTTATATTAGGTAGAACTGTAAGCTGGCTACTAGCTAGATAACGTTAGCTAGCTACCGTTTGTACAGTTCTGCACACTACGTTTGCAAGCGGGCTAGCACAGAAGCCTCCCAAGTCAGAAGTACGGTTAGAAAGCGCCGCTTCTCTTTTTTTTGATAGCGCAAACGGTAATGGGAACTCTGCTTGTAAATATCTGTCCGCAACGACATGGAACATTGCTTGTAAATAGCTGTGGGTGACGACATGGCCGCTTAGTTTGGAATAAAGTGTGGGGGACAAATGAGACAGACACGGGAAGTGAGTGGGACATGGCCCCCACATACCCCACGTCCAGAGTGCGCACCAAGCAGACCTTGTGTTAGTTGCTAGCTAAGTATGCTACGACTAGCTACTAGCTGAGCTTAGCACACGCCTGTGTGATGTTGTAGGCGCGTGCTCTAGCTATCATCCAAGTTATTTGCAAATAAAACAGGCCAAGAATGAACAGTAACGTCAATAACCACTCTCATGACTATTAAATTCTAGGCTATTAAGCCAGGCTAACGTTATTTAATTCAAAAGACCTGGTGAATAGGCTATTCTAAAATAGCTCACGTTACAATGAAATTACATACCTGTTATGCATAAAATGAAACTTTGAATTAGAAAACCACCTCCACAACGCTCCTAGCCTACATAAAATAGAGACCCAAAATCATAACACAAGATATATTAGGGATGGGTAAATTAAGCATAAGGGGCAATGACGAAGGGCTGAGGATAACGGACACATATCTCTTCCCGCCAACAGGAGGTGAGGAGCTAAAAGTTTTATGGGCGCCTGACAGAAAATGAGGTCACAAACGGGGAGGGACTATATATATATTGATGAGTATTAAAAAAAAGAATAATAATAATAATAAATTTTAAAAATTGATGATTTTGTGTAATTATATCCCTTGTGGAAATTTACATTCAAAGCAATTTATTCAAAGTTACTTACTTAGACTTTGCTGTCAAATCACACGTCTTCTCCGGAAGAATCAGGGAAATGACGTCATCACTTTCAAAATGCAAAAAAACAAGTATTTTCTCCTTTAGAATTACAACAAGGCTCTTTTGGTGAAACTGCCTCTAAAGTTCAATCAGATGCCTCATGCCTAACAGCAACGAACAAAATGCATGCAAGAAAATGCATATTAATGCGAGGGACAAACAAATAAAATACTGCATATGTAAATGCACAAAAATAAACGTTGAAATCAGATCGACACTGTGAGCCAGACACCTGACGGCGGTCTGTGATTAAGTTTAACTGGATGTGTCACAATTGTCACATTTTCAGTCTATAAAATGTGAAAAATTATCGAAATTGCATACTTAGTTCCACGATATGACACGACATTGGTCAACTCCACTATGGTTTGTGTTGGTGTGCTTCTTTAGGAGACATATTTCTCACAATTCAAGATACCCCAAAGTCAAAATGCAAAAATAAAGTATTTATGCACTGCATCCTCGGTTATTAGTGAGTTTCTGGACAGAAACTTGGAGAATATATGGGCCCACCTTGCATTAATATGCACTTCATTGTTTTTGTACCTCTAAAATGCATATTAATGCAAGGTGTAAATGCACAAAAAACACATCTGGTGGTGGTGGAGATGGGGGTTGGTGGTGGTGGTGGGGGTAGGGGTTGGTGGTGTAGATGGGGGTTGGTGGTGGAGATGGGGGTTGGTGGTGGCGGTGTAGATGGGGGTTGGTGGTGGTGGTGGTGTAGATGGGAGTTGGTGGTGGTGGTTGTGGTGTAGATGGGGGTTGGTGGTGGAAGTGGAGATGGGGGTTGGTGGTGGTGGTGGAGATGGGGGTTGGCTATGTGCGCGTGTGCGCATGCATGAGTGTGTTTTTTTAAATAGTTTATATTTGCACTAGCCTAGACCTATTTTATCATAGTGACAGCTCTCTGTAGTAGTTCTGGTGGCTAGACTTTCACTTCATACTGTGTTTTTATTCTTATGTAATTTCACTTAGACCGGATGACATCAACATAGGACCCTCCTCCAAGTGGACAGCCCTTTTTTACTCCACCATCAGTGAAGTAGGCTACTTAACAGTCACTGTAAAAGAGCTTCAGAGTTCCTGTGCAGACGGGAGAATCTAGCAGAAGGACAACCATCTCTTCAGCTCTCCATCAACCTGCCCTTTATGGCTAGACTGTAGCCAAAGCCCACCTGAGCGGCCAACGACAACTAGTCAGACTCGTTAGATCAGAGTGGTATATGAAACATCGCATCGTCGGAGTATCGTAAGAGTCGTGACTTCAGGACCCCGGGCTCTGGACTACATGGAGTGCTACAGAGATGGTAGGCCTTCTGTCAGGTTCTCCCCATCACGGCACAGGAACACTGAAGCTATTTAAGAGTGACCGCTGAGTAGCCTATACCTCACTGAGGGTAGAGCAGAACAGGGCTGTCCTAAGATAAATTATATAACACAAGATAGACACATCAGTGAAGTCTAGCAAATCAGGTCAGAAAAGCAGGAAATCCTGTTTAATCAGGAAAAATCACATCCCTGATGATATTGATATTGACACACACGATCTGGGAAGAGAAACATTTTAATTCAAAGTTGTACATGAAATTACATAAAATGTAATATATTTTGCTGCTGCTTAGACCAATTTGGTTTGGCTAACTAAAACTAGCTAGCTCGCTGCACTGAGCGAGGCCCAGATCAAGCTCTAGCTAGCTAACGTTAGACCCACAAATTGTTTTATTACACCGTGTACACACAGGCTGCATGAGTGCATTACGTTAAACCGGACGTCCAGTCATTTCATATGGAAGGTTGTGAGACGCTGCATCATTGCGTTTCAGAACCAGTGCATTGCCTTTTGTGTTCTGCAAGAGTTCGATTTTTCCAATGTTTGCAGTAAAAATGTATGCGTCCATTGAACCGGAAGTTGTGAACCACCGAGGAAGACAAATACTTCAATAGCTTTCAGGCTAGACTAGGCTACTTCAGGTATACTCCATCAGCCTAACGTTACACATAACCATATCCCCTGTTCATATGGACATACACACAGAGACAGAGACAGCTAGCTACATATTTTGTTTATGTACTGTGAAACACTTAATTTATATTAGGTAGAACTGTAAGCTGGCTACTAGCTAGATAACGTTAGCTAGCTACCGTTTGTACAGTTCTGCACACTACGTTTGCTAGCGGGCTAGCACAGAAGCCTCCCAAGTCAGAAGTACGGTTAGAAAGCGCCGCTTCTCTTTTTTTTGATAGCGCAAACGGTAATGGGAACTCTGCTTGTAAATATCTGTCCGCAACGACATGGAACATTGCTTGTAAATAGCTGTGGGTGACGACATGGCCGCTTAGTTTGGAATAAAGTGTGGGGGACAAATGAGACAGACACGGGAAGTGAGTGGGACATGGCCCCCACATACCCCACGTCCAGAGTGCGCACCAAGCAGACCTTGTGTTAGTTGCTAGCTAAGTATGCTACGACTAGCTACTAGCTGAGCTTAGCACACGCCTGTGTGATGTTGTAGGCGCGTGCTCTAGCTATCATCCAAGTTATTTGCAAATAAAACAGGCCAAGAATGAACAGTAACGTCAATAACCACTCTCATGACTATTAAATTCTAGGCTATTAAGCCAGGCTAACGTTATTTAATTCAAAAGACCTGGTGAATAGGCTATTCTAAAATAGCTCACGTTACAATGAAATTACATACCTGTTATGCATAAAATGAAACTTTGAATTAGAAAACCACCTCCACAACGCTCCTAGCCTACATAAAATAGAGACCCAAAATCATAACACAAGATATATTAGGGATGGGTAAATTAAGCATAAGGGGCAATGACGAAGGGCTGAGGATAACGGACACATATCTCTTCCCGCCAACAGGAGGTGAGGAGCTAAAAGTTTTATGGGCGCCTGACAGAAAATGAGGTCACAAACGGGGAGGGACTATATATATATTGATGAGTATTAAAAAAAAGAATAATAATAATAATAAATTTTAAAAATTGATGATTTTGTGTAATTATATCCCTTGTGGAAATTTACATTCAAAGCAATTTATTCAAAGTTACTTACTTAGACTTTGCTGTCAAATCACACGTCTTCTCCGGAAGAATCAGGGAAATGACGTCATCACTTTCAAAATGCAAAAAAACAAGTATTTTCTCCTTTAGAATTACAACAAGGCTCTTTTGGTGAAACTGCCTCTAAAGTTCAATCAGATGCCTCATGCCTAACAGCAACGAACAAAATGCATGCAAGAAAATGCATATTAATGCGAGGGACAAACAAATAAAATACTGCATATGTAAATGCACAAAAATAAACGTTGAAATCAGATCGACACTGTGAGCCAGACACCTGACGGCGGTCTGTGATTAAGTTTAACTGGATGTGTCACAATTGTCACATTTTCAGTCTATAAAATGTGAAAAATTATCGAAATTGCATACTTAGTTCCACGATATGACACGACATTGGTCAACTCCACTATGGTTTGTGTTGGTGTGCTTCTTTAGGAGACATATTTCTCACAATTCAAGACACCCCAAAGTCAAAATGCAAAAATAAAGTATTTATGCACTGCATCCTCGGTTATTAGTGAGTTTCTGGACAGAAACTTGGAGAATATATGGGCCCACCTTGCATTAATATGCACTTCATTGTTTTTGTACTTCTAAAATGCATATTAATGCAAGGTGTAAATGCACAAAAAACACATCTGGTGGTGGTGGAGATGGGGGTTGGTGGTGGTGGTGGGGGTAGGGGTTGGTGGTGTAGATGGGGGTTGGTGGTGGAGATGGGGGTTGGTGGTGGCGGTGTAGATGGGGGTTGGTGGTGGTGGTGGTGTAGATGGGAGTTGGTGGTGGTGGTTGTGGTGTAGATGGGGGTTGGTGGTGGAAGTGGAGATGGGGGTTGGTGGTGGTGGTGGAGATGGGGGTTGGCTATGTGCGCGTGTGCGCATGCATGAGTGTGTTTTTTTAAATAGTTTATATTTGCACTAGCCTAGACCTATTTTATCATAGTGACAGCTCTCTGTAGTAGTTCTGGTGGCTAGACTTTCACTTCATACTGTGTTTTTATTCTTATGTAATTTCACTTAGACCGGATGACATCAACATAGGACCCTCCTCCAAGTGGACAGCCCTTTTTTACTCCACCATCAGTGAAGTAGGCTACTTAACAGTCACTGTAAAAGAGCTTCAGAGTTCCTGTGCAGACGGGAGAATCTAGCAGAAGGACAACCATCTCTTCAGCTCTCCATCAACCTGCCCTTTATGGCTAGACTGTAGCCAAAGCCCACCTGAGCGGCCAACGACAACTAGTCAGACTCGTTAGATCAGAGTGGTATATGAAACATCGCATCGTCGGAGTATCGTAAGAGTCGTGACTTCAGGACCCCGGGCTCTGGACTACATGGAGTGCTACAGAGATGGTAGGCCTTCTGTCAGGTTCTCCCCATCACGGCACAGGAACACTGAAGCTATTTAAGAGTGACCGCTGAGTAGCCTATACCTCACTGAGGGTAGAGCAGAACAGGGCTGTCCTAAGATAAATTATATAACACAAGATAGACACATCAGTGAAGTCTAGCAAATCAGGTCAGAAAAGCAGGAAATCCTGTTTAATCAGGAAAAATCACATCCCTGATGATATTGATATTGACACACACGATCTGGGAAGAGAAACATTTTAATTCAAAGTTGTACATGAAATTACATAAAATGTAATATATTTTGCTGCTGCTTAGACCAATTTGGTTTGGCTAACTAAAACTAGCTAGCTCGCTGCACTGAGCGAGGCCCAGATCAAGCTCTAGCTAGCTAACGTTAGACCCACAAATTGTTTTATTACACCGTGTACACACAGGCTGCATGAGTGCATTACGTTAAACCGGACGTCCAGTCATTTCATATGGAAGGTTGTGAGACGCTGCATCATTGCGTTTCAGAACCAGTGCATTGCCTTTTGTGTTCTGCAAGAGTTCGATTTTTCCAATGTTTGCAGTAAAAATGTATGCGTCCATTGAACCGGAAGTTGTGAACCACCGAGGAAGACAAATACTTCAATAGCTTTCAGGCTAGACTAGGCTACTTCAGGTATACTCCATCAGCCTAACGTTACACATAACCATATCCCCTGTTCATATGGACATACACACAGAGACAGAGACAGCTAGCTACATATTTTGTTTATGTACTGTGAAACACTTAATTTATATTAGGTAGAACTGTACGCTGGCTACTAGCTAGATAACGTTAGCTAGCTACCGTTTGTACAGTTCTGCACACTACGTTTGCTAGCGGGCTAGCACAGAAGCCTCCCAAGTCAGAAGTACGGTTAGAAAGCGCCGCTTCTCTTTTTTTTTGATAGCGCAAACGGTAATGGGAACTCTGCTTGTAAATATCTGTCCGCAACGACATGGAACATTGCTTGTAAATAGCTGTGGGTGACGACATGGCCGCTTAGTTTGGAATAAAGTGTAGGGGACAAATGAGACAGACACGGGAAGTGAGTGGGACATGGCCCCCACATACCCCACGTCCAGAGTGCGCACCAAGCAGACCTTGTGTTAGTTGCTAGCTAAGTATGCTACGACTAGCTACTAGCTGAGCTTAGCACACGCCTGTGTGATGTTGTAGGCGCGTGCTCTAGCTATCATCCAAGTTATTTGCAAATAAAACAGGCCAAGAATGAACAGTAACGTCAATAACCACTCTCATGACTATTAAATTCTAGGCTATTAAGCCAGGCTAACGTTATTTAATTCAAAAGACCTGGTGAATAGGCTATTCTAAAATAGCTCACGTTACAATGAAATTACATACCTGTTATGCATAAAATGAAACTTTGAATTAGAAAACCACCTCCACAACGCTCCTAGCCTACATAAAATAGAGACCCAAAATCATAACACAAGATATATTAGGGATGGGTAAATTAAGCATAAGGGGCAATGACGAAGGGCTGAGGATAACGGACACATATCTCTTCCCGCCAACAGGAGGTGAGGAGCTAAAAGTTTTATGGGCGCCTGACAGGAAATGAGGTCACAAACGGGGAGGGGCTATATATATATTGATGAGTATTAAAAAAAAGAATAATAATAATAATAAATTTAAAAAATTGATGATTTTGTGTAATTATATCCCTTGTGGCAATTTACATTCAAAGCAATTTATTCAAAGTTACTTACTTAGACTTTGCTGTCAAATCACACGTCTTCTCCGGAAGAATCAGGGAAATGACGTCATCACTTCCACGGTGCATAACTTACTTGGTATTTTTCAAGAGTAATACGATTAAGTAGAGTTGTGTAATAATTGTAGTTCTTAAAATGAATTGCTATACATGGTGTTTATACAACAATTTTGCTGAAACATACAATGATTATTACACATATTTAAACAATGCAATGTGTCTGTCAAATCTTCATATCTTTTAATGAAATACACGTACATTTTATACGAAAATACTCGTTGGGAGTTTTAGTCACAAATTCAGCATTTGTAAACCCAGATAATCACAAAAGTGGTGTTTAGTAATTTTATCAAGCCAGCATAACTTTATATTTCTGTTACATTTACAAGGTCATTGAGTGTATAATCCAATAAGTGGGGTTCAACCAATTCAATTGCGCTAAATGTGGGTTTGTGTTATTGTGAGGTTTATGAAAAATTCAATTACTTCCACTGGCTGTTAACCATATTATAAGGCCAGACTCAAAATATACATATACCAGTAGCATCACGTGAGCTCAAAATTGGTGGGGCCCAAAACTTTCCTTTAAACTAATCACTGATTGCTACCTGTTTTAATTCATTTCATTAACAAGCAAATGATAAGGCTTATCAATTCATCACTAAGTAGCCTAGCCTACACTTATCAAAATAACTATACCACTCTGTTATCTACCATGTTGGCTTTCAAAATAATCAGCAATAACAAAACCTGCGCTTCAAGTTGTTTACAATCTACGCATTGCAGATATTTGCCACTCCAGTCTACTTTCCAAGTGTGAGTATCTGATGGAGTATTTTGTGAATTAACTGTGTTATTGAAACTCAAGGAAAATCAGGGGAAGTCTCTGCCACTGCATAGTGATTAAAATCGATTTTTCGCAATTGTATTCATCATTTAACATTGTCGTACATGTAAGAAATCTACTTCCTCTGTTTAGAATCATATGAAACATATGAATGATAGTTTATACACGTGTACGTGACAAATAGAAATATGCATTTATAAACATGTGCGTAACAAGTAACATGCAAATTTACATTGTCACAGGGCATGGCATTGCAGTGTTCTTCTATATTAATATTCTTCTTTAGTCAAGTAGATAGGCAATACAGGTTGTCCTGGAGAAGAACGAACAATGTAAGACAAAGAAACGCGGATTAAAACATATCAAAAAATGTTGAAAAGAAAAGATGTTTTCATTGTTGAAACACAGAAGGCACAAAGCGAACAAGAAGCACTCAGTGAGAAATCACTGTCTTCCATGTATGGCAAGCAGAGCACATCTTACATAGCATATGAAATACAATGCACTCCTGACTTTGTGAATTTAAAAACAGAATTAAATTAAACCAGAAGGACTATCATACAATGTATGCAGTTTGAACATTTTGAAATATACCTTTTCAGGAAAGTGCACTTATGCCTAGTACAAATGTGTTCCTCAATCATTTTACTCTGTATAATTTATTGGAGAACCGTATTAATGCACTAAATATTCAAACATATATGTATTGCTGAAACATGTATACATATTGATGAATTAACATTTGTTCGTGCGTGCTGTTCTATGAACCTACTATGCTGTCTGATAAGTATCATAAATGACCACTTGTGCTTGTGTGAAATCGAGGGTGAAAGTGCAATGTGCAGCTATTGACCCTGGATGCTGTGTTTCAGGCATGCTAGCACAGGCAGAATGCAGTTGGGTTGAGATGGAGAAAAATCTGATTATTGAAAGTGTTCTTCCCTCGGTTAATAGTTTGGCCAATTATGTACTCCCCCGCAGTGCTACTGGTGAGAGGTAGTACTGGAACAGAAAGGATTACATACCAGATCGTGGGGTTCAACTATACCCTGGATCGCATTCCCATACACCCAGCAGCACAGTTTAGGCAGAGGTAATTATAGTGAATGCTGATTCACATGGATGGAGCAACAAGGAATATAGCAATCTCCACTCTGGGACAAAGTAAGATATACAGGTATCTGCTGTTACAGTTTAATGCAAAAAATGTCATATTGCCAAAAATAGTTATGAAAATAAGAATCAGAAAGCACACTATTTTGTCACAATTGCACGATGCCAGGTAGATGAAACACGTCAGACAGGATTACAGTTAACATAAGGAATGGCAGACAGTGCGGCATTGGGAATAGAACAATGAATTAATAAGGAAATAAAGCAGCTTCACCCATGGCTCAACTCCTGGAATCGACTGGGGAGCTGGGAGCCAGCGGCAATTAAGACGCATGGCTCTGAGAAGAAGCTCCCCGCTCTCTGGGAGTGGAGTCGCGCTCACTGTGGGGAGCTAATGATTCCTGCTTCTATAAGGCACAGTGACAGGTCTGCTGGGAACAGAGTGGAACAGCCTGGCAGGCTGCACCCCCACACACACAAGCACACACACCCACACATATACCCGGATAGATGCACCCTCCCACATATTGATACACACGCACACATATACCAACACAAACATGCAGATAGATGCACCCTCACACACACACATGCACACACACACACATATACCTGCACAAACATGCAGATACATGCATGCTCACACGGACAGACACACATTCACGCGTATCCATACACATACACACTCAGACACACACACACACACCCGCGCCTACCACACATTCATTGACATACACATTGCATTCAGACATAGGCTCTTTCAGCCTGCACTAACCTCTTTGCAAAAAAATCAAGAACGGCCATATTGATTAAAACAGATGGCATGTACACACACATGCCGGGTCATGTGCTCCCCTCTCCAACACACACACACGCACACAAACACACATGTACAAGTGACACGAGTGTTTAAGGGAAAAAACTGAAGTGGCCGAAAGGAGATTAAGAGCTCTTTGTTCTACTCTTGCTCTTAATTGCTTAAACAGATCATTACTGGATTAAGAGTAAGTGCCAGTCCTCGTATACACACTTCCTCCCCAGCGTATGCCCACTGGGATCATGCTGTAGGCCAAAAGGCTGCTTTGCCACAGTTTCTAGTCTTGAAGTGTAAATGTTGAGTTTTCATATTAAAGAGAGAAAGACCAGATCAGTCGGTTGGTTGGATGTTCGAACAGAAAACAAAGGCACTTGCAGTCATGTGTAGTGTGTTCCCAAAGTACTTTCATTTACCACACTTACCCTACACGAGACCATAACCATTGGGGATATATTAAGGGTAAAAAGAAAACAGCATAATAAGCTCATCAAAGTATTTCTCCTACAAACCACAACCAAGGAACAAAACAATGTCGGAGCATGCTCTGTAACAGCCCTGTTAAAATGAGATGCTTGGTAGCATTTGATAAGAAAAAAAAAAAAAAAACCTCAGCTGCAATGTCTTGAGGGATTCACTTCTAATCACAATTAGTCATGCCCTGTGCTGCTGTTTGGATTTTTCTGTCCACAGAAAATACTAATGAAGTTCCCAAAGTGAGCAACATCCAATGTTAGGAAAATGCTCCATTCTCCTCCACTGTAGACCTCCTGCCCATTCTGTGCCCTGTGTGTGTCTGTTAGTTGTGTCTGATGGTGGTGTACACTCAGTGAGAACATTGCAGTGTTTCCCCCTTTCACGCCCCATGTAAAATCCCTTTAAAGGCTTACATGGCAGGATGCCATTCAGCCTAGCTGTGGAAATGCCCAAACACTATTCTTCTCCAGTGCATGACCAGGTTTAATCTAGAAAGATTCAACGCATCACAACCCCAGGCCATGCATCCAAGGAGGAAGACAAATAAGTAAGCCAGTTTGGTCTCTTAATACAATAATAATAATAATAATAATAATAATAATAGCCAGATATTAAGTTTGGTCTCTTAATACAATCTTCAGAATTTACAAAATCAAAATTAAACAGAATCGAATTAGGTACTTTATTGTCCCTTAATTATTGCATAAAACCATAAAGCAACTAAGCAACAGTGGTTTATTTCTAGACTGAATCTGTGCACCACATGGGCAACTAACTAGGTAGTTACAAGATTAAAAAGCCATCTGGGAGCAGCAAAAATGAAATTCTTCTCACCAGTTTTCACTTGGTTTTCTTTTCAGTTGCATTTAATTACCAAGTGTTTGCTAGGTATTCAAAGTTCAGTTTGTTGCGTTTAATTAGCATTCTCCTGAAGGACATGTCTGCTCTCAATCTCTTTGTCTAAGCCGTGTCTAAGAAAAGGCCTCATGCACTCATCCTGTGCCCAACTCCATTCATGGCTTGCAGATCCCCTTCCTATCATGAAAACTCCAATTTGGGCTGGCTTGTGTATAGATGGCAGGGGAGCAAAGAATCCAGTGCTAATGTTGCAAGGGCTTCCCAATCACAAAATCCCATTCTTGGGGATATTAGAGCAGGGTGTCTCTAACTCGCTGGCGGAACACGCGGTGATGGATTAGTCCCAGAACTAACGTGGTCATCCACCTGTGAAATGAAAACCACAACGTCTGCAAGCCGTCAAGCTGGCACCAAGCTTCCTGTAAGACACACTGTGAACAATCATACACACATACAAAACACACACGCATACTTTTTCAGCTATGCTTTCCGGTATGAAATACCACTTACGTTGCAGCTTAAGCAGTCGCACTTAAGCAATCATCACTTACGAGATTGATCGTTATGCTTTCCATTAGCCCCGACTCTCATACGGGAAAAAAAAGGATCCCCCCTATTTAAAAGAGCACTTTTCCTGAAATACAGGAAACAGTGCTTCTGAAAGAAGGATAATTAACAATTAGCATCCACAATACACTAAAGTGTAGTTTGCTGTGGGTTAATCATAGCTAATTAGATTTATTTGCAATCTGGATCGTACTAGAACCTAAAAGTACATAAAAAAAATAAAATAAAATAAAAAATAAAAAAGAAGAAACGCACACACAATGTTTGTCCCACCTAAACAGCTGCTTTGTGGGCGCATGTAATTTAATGCCAGTTGTTTATCATCAACATTGATTTGGGCTTGGGTACATACAGATGTCTCATTGACTCTTGAGAATATCCATCATTTGTATGCTTTCAATTACTTCTACTTTACAGTTAGCCAGCACCAATACCATGGATCCCGCACCTGCCAAATGGGTGATGCTAAGCATTGTGGGAAAGCTAGTTGCTGCTAGAAGTTGTGTTGGTGAGCAAGTGGGGGGATGAGCTTCCCTCTGATCAAGCAAATTCCAATGTTCCGTTGCAGTGATGGTGACACTGCTGTAGGAGACCCCATCTTTCAGATGAGATGTTAAAACAATGTCCTGAATCACTGAGCTCATTAAGAATCCCATGGCTCTCATCAAGAGTACAGGGTTCCCCGGTGTGCTGGTTAAATTCCCAACCTGTCTCTCAGCATGTCGCTTTATGATCCTGGTCCTGATTTAAATGGCTACTAAAGTGTGTTCTCCCTCTCCACCTCAAGTGATGTGTGGTGAGCGTGTGGTGTAAAATGGCCGCCATGCATTACTTAGGTGTGTGCTGGAAATTGGTCGTGATCGGTCAATGATTCTGAAAAGCTCTGCATGGAGGAAAGGTAAAAATTCCCTCTAAATGTGTTCTCTCACCTTATCAGAAATGATAGGAAGAGTCATGGCTGTCATCTTCATCTTTGCCGGGTGTGTTTGCACAAAATATGGTGGAATAATTGTGGGTGCCAATAATTGCAGAACCTGTTTTTTTGAGGAAATATTTTTTTTCCCTGACTGAATCATAAATAAGGTACACTGTTTTACACGTTGTAAAATAAAGCTTATTTCAATAACACATCTTTTAGTTTCCAGCATTTTTTTCCATATGTTTCAAGGATGGCAATTCTAGAGTCCATTGTATCCATCTATCTATCCATCTACTTCAATATCACCCCATTGCAATATTATTCTGGGGCTGCTTACATTCACAGAAGAACAAAAAAAATGGTATTAGCAATGGTATCAGAAAGCGTTAAAATGCAAAGCAGAATAGTCACACATAATGCAAGAAACTAAAAGCTTGAATTACAAATATTTATGCAACATTCCCAAGACACTCTGCAACATTTATCATGCATTTTTTGGGGGGAGGGTATAAATATGAAAATCAGTTTACACAGCTAAAACTTTTGAAGGAATTAATTCAGAGATGAGCTCATGAATGAATAAATCATATTTCTTCATCTTTTAATAAGAGAGTTCAGATAATTGGGACCAGGCAAATTGCAATCCATGAAGAGATTTGCATATTCAATATTTCAAAAGCATAAACAAATCCTCAGTAGATCGAAGAGCCATCAAACAAATTGTAGGAAAATACTCTTTCATGTACAGCTTTGGAAACTAGGTCTTCAATTTGGAATACCTTTTCAAAATATACCATGATGGAAATTAGGGTGCTTGTATGGGATTTAAGTTTTGATTAAAAACTTGAATGAAAACTGGGGTTGTCTGGACATCTTTCTCCCATGGGAATACACATCATTAACACACAATGAGGCAGTTTGTTACCCTCCCCAAGCAGCTCTGATGGTGGCAATA